>NC_052628.1:107930634-108538134 GCF_016161935.1 Mauremys reevesii
GGAGGATCAGTGACTTCTCCATAGATAAAGACCAGGCTGTTTAAGTCCTTTCCTCCTTATGCCACTAGTGCGTCATTGCAAGTTCAGCTAAGAAATCAAAGAATAATTTTGCATTTGTAGGCTTGAGAAAGCAAAGAAAAGATAGATCAAGAATTGACTAAATTCCACAGAGAAATGGCTGTGTAAAGAGAGTACAATTTCTTTCTACTGGACCCACAATGCAAATGTGATACTTCAGGTGGCCAGAGACCAAGATTTCTAAGCGTGGAGTTTTGCCCACCTCTTTAGTTTTGCTACTTTCTATTTTTCCCTCTTGTTCCATTCCAAATCCAACACCTGTCTCTGGTGACCAGAGTGGAGTCACATCAGTGTCAGTTAAAAGCCATACAGGTATATGGCTAGCGGGTGACCTGGCATAAAAATAGTAATGGCGCTCCCCCAAATTCTGCTTGCTTAGGGTGCCAAAACAGGACACCACTCACTGTATACTGAAGACAATTTCATAATCCTCTCTTTCTTGTCTATTTTACTTACCATGACAAAAGCCTGATTGACACCCTACTTGTGAGGCTTGGATGAATAGTGTTGAGACTAAAATATTTACCATTAGGCTTCAGAGTTAAATATCTCCAGTGATCTGTGCAGGAGCAGTTCAGACCTCACAGAGCTACTGTTTCATGCAGACTTTATTGCAATAAGTTCTTTATTACAGTAAGTTCACCATTTGAAGGTCACTTTATTGCTTGGACTTGGGCATTTTCCAAACACAGAGGAAAAAATAGCCCCTTGCTTTGAAGAGTATACACTCTAAAAAGGTAAAGATAGATTATGAACAGGAAGAAAAGGACACAATGTACAAACACAGTGATAATAGGCACATGTCTGGTCTGATCAATTAGTCACAAATATGGTTGTGGAGGAAGAGGGAAAATGGGGCAGCCAGACTACTATTGCTGTGGTGTTGAAGGTGACAAGATAAAAGGCATTCACAAATCTTTTGCACTTGACACACTGGTAAAGGGGAAGCCAATGGTGTGATTCAAAAGTAAGGGGAAATAAAATGATCAGGTCAATGGGCAAGCAAAATGATCACAACCACGAGGCCCTGACCTGCAATCCTGCCAGACAAAGCCCTGTGTCCATCTGGAGCATACAGAGGTCCACATGCACGGAACTCATTACAGGATTGAGACCTTCATGTGGTATTTTCAGAAACAGAATGGATATGTAGCGGAAAGGCTGATCAATCAAAGGCACCCTGCAAAAAAAAACAAAAAAAAAAACAGACAAACCAAAACTTCCTATTACATTCTGTTTTTATTTTTGTATCAGATGTGAAAAATATAATTACCAAGCTTCTGTTCAAGTGGGGATTTGAAAACAACCTGCATATGGGGGGGAAATGCTCAGTAGGAAGTCAGAGGAGTCACATTTTTCAGTTCACTCTGTGCAGATTTCCCCATGCTTCATCTTACACATACCGGCAAAAACCCTATTTGCAAATGTTCATCAGCCTCTACTTGTAAATGAGACAAGTGGATGTCATAAACCAAAGGCAAAGAAGACCATGAAACTCATCTTCCACAATTAAAGACATTTCCTCTCCTCCTGTTGTATCTAAAGATTGTATAAAGCACCTGGTGGGGCTGGAATGCAGACACACAGCTGTACTGGAAAACATTCCAAAGGAGTGGAAGTCAAGGTAAGAACGTCACTCGCACACATACACACACGCCGCACAAAAATATGAAGCAAAGCTATTATTTTTCTCTACCCCATGTCAGAGAGAATTTTGGATAAATCATCTGTCGTTGACTGGCAAGATAATGACCCCATGTTAGTAAAGAGAGTGACATAAATGATGTGTTGTGAAGTAATAACATAAAATTGCTTAACGGGTATGTGGAAAATGGCACTAATGTCAACAGAAACAAACCTAATATGACAGCAAACTAAATGTTAGTACATTGGTGCTACAAGAACAATTTTATTTTTCTAGCCAGGCAAGGATACAGTTTGCATATTAGAATCTCAGGACCTCGTTCATATAAAAATGTTTGCTACAGCTTACCTAGTTTTTCTCCATTTTTTCCCCCCAGATGTATGAGTTAGAGGAACCAGAAATGGGCAAATAAATGTTTGGGGTGGAGGAACAAGGAATGGGGCTCTGCAACTATTTTTGTGGATAAAACTTGCCAATTCACTTTGCTGTTATTCCACAGTCCCTTTTCTCATATACCCTAATCTCCTTAGTTCAGGAACAGAGGGGTGACTGAGTTTTATATTCACTAGAATGTTTACAGAAAGCAAGAGCAACACACATCAGAGCACAAATATTCACATGATTATTGGCACCGAGAGGGCTCCTTGGGGCTTTTGGCAAGCTCTTTGGGGCTTGGATCACGGGAGATGGAAAGGAGGAGTGAGACTGTTGCAGAGGAGCATGAGGAGGAAAAAATTTAAATAAATAAACTGGAGCCATTCTAAAATTATCAAATTCTCAATGGATATTTTCCGCAAAACATATATTTCAGGCTTTTGCCTGAAAAAACTTAGCCTGTTTTCCCCTCAACTTATAGGCTGGTAAACGTTTTACAAAAATTCTAAGTTTTGACCAAATTATTTTTGAGAAAAGTGCTCTGCAGTTGTTAACCAGCTCTCAGACAAACACAAAAAGCTACAATTGTGTGTGTGTGTGTGCGCGCACGCGCATGCACACACACCGTTCTCTCTCCCAACACACACACAACCAAGGTCCTAGCTTGCTCATCCACCTATAAGCCTGGAGCGCAACAAAATGGTCTGGCTTCTCCAGAAAAGAAGCCTCCGACTGATGGCACAATAGGGAGGAGGTGCAGTAAGCAGTCTGCAGCACCAGAAGAGGAAGGACTGAGAATGCATCAGTAGGCAGTGGGATGAAGAAGGACCACCATGCTGCCCTGGGGAAGCTTTCATGGGAGTGAGAAGCACAGCCACCTGTTCCTGCAATGGCAGCTTTGCAGAATTCTGCTGAGCCACCGCCCAATACCCTTATGGGCTGAACCACCTAGGTGCAGCAGATAGGGGGAAAAGAAAAGTAATAATTGATAGGAAATGTTGAAAAAAACCTGACTATGAAAAGTCTCTGATTTTTGTCAAAAACTGAAATAGGAAAGTGGTTGGGTTTCTTTTTCAAAATCTATTTTCAGCAAATGTTTTCAGGGTTTTTGTTACATTTTTCACTTAAAACTAAAACCCAAAACTTTTTGACAGAACGCCAAAGTTTTCTGTGAAAAAAATTCATTTTGGTCAAATAGGTATTTTTCATTTAAAAAACATTCTACAAAAAATTTCTGACCAGCTCTACATATAAGCCTTCCTGGTAAGAATAGGAGTCCAAATATTAAATGCTCTGAGTAAGGCTACTCAAGCCATATGTAGTCTGAAGAGAAAGCAGGCAGTATTGGAAATCTTGCAAGAAAGCCTATTTAGTGAGATTTTCAGCAAACTCAGTGGGTATGTCTCGTTCAGAGAATCATTGCAAACTGTGAATGTTTTTTCTGAAATTGAACATTTTGAGTTAGTCCAACACTAAAAATTATGTCCCATAGCCAGAAGTGCTAACTTACATGCACTTAAAACTTTTCCAGAAATGATGCCTCCATGAATTCACACGATCAAAAACGACATTCCAACCAGCTGGACTCCCTGGATAAAGAGCATACCACAGAATGACCTAGTGAATGGTATTTTATTATCTGTACATCTCCAGGGTTTTGATTTTTTCAGGATTTGTAAAACAAAATAAAATACGTCTGCACAATAAATTTCATACAATCTATAATACACATTAGATTTCATAAATCACCTCTCTCTGGTTGTAGAAGGTAATTACACTTTCAAACACTTCAGATGAATAAGCCTAACTAGGCTTCATTCTGTTAGACTCCTTGCACTTTGCAGTTAATGGGCTTGGTTCTGATTTCACTTGCATGTGGTGTAAATCAGCACTAAATGCACTCCCATCTGTGGAGTTATGCCAGGGTAAAATTGGTGAAAAATAACTGAGAATCAGGTCCAAGCTCTCTGGGCCATTTGGCTTCCAACATATAGCTCATTTGGGATCATTTAACCAACAGTCATTCTTGAGGGAGAAAACTCACTCTGCTGGACAGAGGAAATATTCATTTTACAAGACTAGAAATTTTGACTTTTCTATGAAAATTCTAAGAAATGAGCAGACTGCAGCAAAATTCTGCTCTCTGGTCCCAGGACAAAAGCTCACATAGGCCATTAGCTTTGGCTGAGGGACATCACTTCTCTTTTGACTGCAGAGTGTCAGAACGTCATTTTATGACAAAAATATATGTCCTGTACTAGAATATACCAACTTGGATGGCTGATCAGGCTGTCTTAGCTGCTGACCATGCAGACACATGGATGGCAGTTGAAAAATGAGCAAACCATAGGAGGCCAGACTGCCAGTGTTAGCCACGGGCCTCAATGTCTCAACAGAAATCCCCATCAATCTGGGGAGTACAACCACCATAACCCTCCCACTTTAATGGATACAGAAAGCTCTTCTTTGTATTGCTGGCCAGCATGGAGGAGGGACCAGGCTACAATCCTGGCCCTGGTGAGGTATCTTTCACCTCAGGGATGTACTAGCTGGAAACAGCTTTCTGCTCAGAGAAGCACAGGGGCTGTGATTGTGCTTGAACCTTAATTCAAGGAACACAAAGGGGAGGAGGAAGCCATGTTGGCTCTTCTCCCCTGTTGGGCACCTGCTCTACAAATGAGAACAAAATGAGGAGTTTTCATTGAGTATGTTTCCTTTGGTACTCACCTTCATCACACAGTACATCAACAGGCACACCCTCTGGCATAATGTAAATTATTTCACTATTCACCAACTGCATGGCAATACCCTGATGCTGCTAAACACTTCTTCATGGAGTTCAGGATATTCTAGGAATCACTTCCTTAGCTATTCTACAGATATAAGACTTCCAAAATGAAAAAGCGATGCCTTTATGGCACTTTCTGCCTACATTTCAGTTCAGTTGTAGTCACAAAAATAACTACATGAAAATGATCATGTGTAACAGCTTCCACATTTGTTCTACCTCAATGTCTTTCATACCTAATTTGCTCAGTTGAAAAGTCAGAAGATGCTTTTCCTAACTGCCAGCCCTGATAACTCAACTGGAGATCTGAAAATCAAGCTGGGATCTTTCTGCCTCTTAAGTCATCACCTACTAGTAAGACTCTGAGGTCAGAACTCAGCTAACAATTTTGTTGATGTGTGAGGCAGGGCAGAACCCAGCTCATTACGCTTTCCTGTTGATGGATTTGTATGCTTGTGAGGTTGGATAAATAAGCAAAATTGCAATGAAGTTGCTCTTCTTTTTATCCACATCTAGTAAGTTCCAGCTCTTTGGAACATTTGGTGATTACCGGTTATGTTCATTCCCTCTGGGGCACCTGGCATTAGCCACTATTGGAAGAGAGAATACTGGGCTAAATGAACCTTTGGTCTGACCCATTATGGCTGTTCTTATGTTCTACCTAGACATTCCTTGCTAAAGATCCCAAGCCTGACTCAAGAAGATCTCTTTCATTTTATGGTGAGCGTTTATGGTAAGCAAACCATGGCAGGGAGAATTGACTGCACAAAACTGTTGGTTGTATCACTTGTGCTTGTAACGGTTCAGTGTGCCCACACAGCAGTGCTTTAGGAGAACAAAACATTTTGGGTTATTCACACCCGGCATAGTTTGCACTGCTGTTGCAATAGTACATTTTGGGAGACTTCAGTTTATAGTGCCTAGCACCCACACTGGGGCCAGGTAAGGTAATTTCCACATGAAAGCGTTGGCGTGAGGTAATTCACAACCCTGGACAACAGCTGCCAGGGATAGCGTGTGGTAGGAGTGATGTCTATCTGTATGTTTTGGAGATTTGAATGGAGACCATACAATTCATTTTCCTTAGCAGCTCAAGTTAGATTTCAAATCTGGTTCTACAGATGAAACATGAGCATTTCATCCATTATGTCGCAAATATGCAAAAGTGTTTTTTATAGCATGCAATACTGCATGCCCAAGGTCAAATTGGGCTGGCTCACAGCACTTCAGCAAGCTGGTACTTTTCGATAAGATTGCCATCCCGTGCTCCTAAGTTCCAAAACAAAACAAAAACTAAACTTTCATTTAAAACCATCAAAAGTTTCAAACTTGGGTGTCTAAGAGGCACCTAAATCAGACCTGTTTATTTCGGTGCCGAAATATGGATTTAGGTACCTAAACTTTTGGAACCTAAGCATGGAAAATGTGTCCAAAGTGCATGTTTTTGTGACATACCATTAATAGATTCATTTGTAATATTATGACTGAATAGCTCATTGTACAGAAAGGAGGAGGAGAATTCCTAGAAATGTGTAGGGAGGGAATGAAGGGGAAAAATAACCGTACTGCCCTTGTATCCTAAATATATGCTCCAAAAATAAGGGGCCAGTGTAAACCAATGTAGCTCCGTTGACTTTGGTGGAGCTATGACAATTTACAACAGTTGAGGATCTGACCTGTGAATTTTCTTTTTCAATTTACCATTGCACTTTTATCATGTTTGGTTAGAGTGAGAGGGGAGGGAAGGGAACATTATGAACAATGTATTGCTGACCTACATTGATTATAGACAATTTCAGTAAATATCAGAGGAGAAAAATATATCCTGTAAGGGGAAAACTTGAGGGGCAGGAGATAAAAATTCCTAATGTCACATTCTAAAACAATCCCCCTCCCCCACTTTGTTAATTTTCAATAAAACAGAGAGCTTTTCCTAAAGGTATTTAAAAAAAGATATTGCTCACCTCAGCTCAGTGGACTCCAGAGTATTCATGTCATGCGCTAATATGGAAAATTCATAAATACAGGCAATGCCTATGTTAAATAAGTTGCACAGAAAATATGAGACCGCTTTTCTGTGATTATAGTCTGCGCAAAAGGTCCTTTCACGTGGGCCCAATGCACTTCAGGCCCATAAATTATTAATGTACCTTATGTCTTGTTAGCTGCATATTATGGAAATTTACCTAGGCTGCCTCTAGTTTCATTAAAATAGCAAATGGTTAAAAAAGGGGGAGAAATTTTATTGTGTCTTTACAATTAAATTGGTTTTGTAGGAATGGTAGCATCCTACAGTTCTGCCATTTCACCAGCTGTAATTTAAAAGAGCCATATGACATGCAGACCGATGAATAATTCATGTTTCATTTATTAGCCTGGTAACACTATGGATGGCTTCATGGAAATGAAGATTTTTTTTTCCCTCTTCCCCCTAGGTACTGTAGAACTCTGCATTGTGAGTGTGTGCGTATATATGTGTGCATATGCTCAAATGACGGGTGAAGTTCATCTGATGTTCATTTACTGTACCATGCATGTACACGCATTTTATAGATACAAACATACATCATGCATGGGTACTACAAGGGTAAAACTTGTCTGTGCAGGAAGCAGAGCTTTCTTGTGGATTGAATTCCCAGAGGAACTAAGGGCCATCACAAACCTCACCACCTTCACTCCTAGTGCAAGGAGCACTTCTTTGGCCTTGTCTGCTCTAATACACACAGATCAATGGGTACATTTTAAAAATAAACACTATCAAAATGAAAACATTACCCTAAATACAAACATCGTCCTGATTAGAGGATGAGACAGAGACACAACGAACTATGTGTCACTTAATGACCTATTGGAAGGCGTTCAAATGCTGCAGTGTTGAGGGTGGTATAAGGATCTGCAGAATAGAATAGGCAACTTGCAGACAATTAATACTAACCTGAAGTAAGCAGACTAAAATGCCTCTTTGCTCCTTCAGTCATAACAGTAGACTTGGTCAGAAATTTTCCAGCAGAATGAATCTCCTTTGCAAAATGCCGATTTGCCAAAAGCAAAACATTTTGTGGAAACATGCAGATTTTGGCAAAATTTTGCTTAAAAAGTAAAAATTGAAAGAAGTGTTTTGATAAGGTTGAAAAGGGGTTCGAAATGGAATGCTTTGATTTTCCATCTCAAAATGACTTTTCATTTCACATTATATATGATCAAATAATATAAAATTTAAAAAGTCAAAATCAGAAGAATACATTTTGATTTTATCAAAACAAGAGTTTCCATATCCTCAAAACCATTTTTCCCCAGAATTTTGTTTTGTGGGAAAATTTTTGTTTTCATTATGTTTCGGAAAAGAAAAAAAAAGAAAAATCATGATATTCCCTACAAGACAAAATATTTCTGCCCAGGTGCCCATAACAGTAATGGCTGCACTCAGGAACATGGACTATGCAATGGAGTAATGTTGTCATTACAACTATGTGAAATAACCAGTATGACATTTAAATCACTATGGTCCCGACCTTGCACTCAGATCCACGTGGCGGACCTCCAGATCGGATTGCAATTTTAGCCCTAAATTCATTTATTTTTCTATTTGCAGTGCCCCTACAAACATACATTTAGTATGTATTATCTCCTCTCTCCCCATTTTATGTTAGCTCTAATACCTTATAGGTACCAAGTATCAGAGGGGTAGCCATGCTAGTCTGCATCCACAAAAACAACAAGGAATCCAGTGGCACCTGAAAGACTAACAGATTTATTTGGGCATAAGCTTTTGTGGTTATAAAACCCCACTTCTTCACTTATAGGTAGATTGTGCCTTGAGGCTAATTCTGTGTAAGCAATAGAGTGTAGGCCTGTGCAAACCCAGGGGGAGCTCAGAGAACAAATTGTGACTCTAAGAGGCAAAAATTCTGTCTCTGCTGTCCCATGGCTTCCACAAGGAAGTAATCTGGTACGTTCCTTTCCAGGAAAAGATTATTTCCCTCCCTTTTTAGCCAGCTCATCTATGATGACCAGAAGATTAGCAGGGGCAGAGTCAAAATCCTACCCAGTCTCCACTCATTGCATGTGGGACAGAAAGTACTAATCCTGTGAAGCCTTCTCTACCTCTTACCCATAGCAGCAATCCAGGGGACCGCTCCAAGGAATGAGGGATTATGTCTCCCTCTTATGGGTCCCGCCGGGCCAAGTAAATTCAAGCCATATTCTGACCCCTAGTACTTACTCACAATGTGGCTATGCTACAGGACTGTGGAAATTATAGTACTGACTATCCTGGCTTATGTGCTATTAAAACGCTTAACTTCATTTTTTAACATTTTTTTTAATTTCCTTTGTTTTTAATAAATATTTAAAGCACTCAAAATACATTTAAAGGAAGGAAATTGTCTCTATTAAATTTTATTTCAAAACTGTCAAAATCTCCCAAATTTTGAAATATTTCTTTTAAACACATAAGAAACTTAACTTGGAGCCTTTGCCTCCAACATAGTAGTTTCCTACTGGGTGAAGTAGTATCTGCTTTCTTCTGTTAGCAGTAATGCCATCCTGATATCCTTTACACAGCATACAGCTCACCGTGACATCTATAATGTATTCATCCCATTATATAAAACACAGTATACATTTTTTGTGTTTGCTACACCATTAACTTAGAATATTTACTGACTGCTACGCAGGTAAAAAGTTTAAAAGTTAAGTAGAATTGTTGTTCTGGGAATAAAATGTATGTTGAACAATGTTCACCATGTACAAAAAACCTTAACTTTGTATAGGGGACATATATTTGCTTTTCCTCTCTCTCTCTCAAATCACACACTAATAATAGAGCTGAATAATAGATCTCAGCAGCCTACACCCCAATTCTGCAAACATTTGGATACATGCTTTACGTATCTGTGAGTAGTGCCATTGAAGTCACTGGAAATGCTCAGGAGCTTAAAGTGAAGTAGGTCCCTACTTGGGAACGTCTACACTTGCAAAGTTACAGCACCGGCGGTTACAGCACTGCTCAAAGAGCACCGAAGGAAAACCGCTGTTGTGTGTTCACACTGACAGCTGCCTGCACAATAATGTGTTCACACTTGCAGCGCTATTCGGAGCAGTGCACTCTGGTCAGCTATCCCACAGAGCACCTCTCTCTCTTTTGCTGCTAAGACTTGTGGGAAGGCAGAAGGGGTCACAGGTCCTGTCCCAATGCCCTGTGATGCATTGCCCCGCATCCCAGCAATCCCTGTGCTTCCGTCCGCATTTGGTGCCATCTTTCAACAGTTTGTGTACTGCACACCCTGTCCTGCCTCTTTCTGGCTGCAGGAACAGATCCCAAGCTGTTGACCAGAATGCTGCTCGCACTGACTAGCACATCGCGAGTGGCAGTGGAGTTATTCCTTAAACTACAAAGGCAAGAGTGCAACATTAATCTTGCCATGCATACTAGCTACAACACGAGATTGTGGCATTCACAGTGGTGCTGACCACAGTGGAATGCTGCTTTTGGGCTCCGGAAACAAGCACTGAGTGGTGGCATCACATCATGATGCACATCTGGGATGACGAGCAGTGGCTGCAGAACTTTTGCATGAGGAAAGCCACATTCATGGGATTGTGTGATGCACTCGCCTGAGCCCTGCAGCACAAGGACACGAGAATGAGAGCTGCCCTGTTGCTGGAGAAGCGGGTGGCAATTGTCCTGTGGAAGCTGCCTACTCCAGACTACTACCAATCAGTCGCTAACCAGTTTGAAGTGGGAAAGTCGACCGTTGGACTCGTGTTGATGGAAGTGTGCAGGGCCATTAATCATATCCTGCTCCGAAAGACCGTGACTCTGGGCAATGTGCATGACATTGAGAATGGCTTTGCACAAATGGGCTTCCCTAACTGCAGAGGGGCAATAGATGGCACACACATTCCAATTCTGGCACCAGACCACCTAGCCACCAAGTGGAGAGGGATAGCTCAGTGGTTTGGGCATTGGCCTGCTAAACCCAGGGTTGAGAGTTCAATCCTTGAGGGGGCCACTTAGGGATCTGGGGCAAAATCAGTACTTGTGAAGGCAGGGGGCTGGACTCGATGACCTTTCGGGGTCCCTTCCAACTCTATGAGATGGGTATTTCTCAATGGTTCTCCAGGCACTTGTGGATCACCATGGGTGTTTCACACACGGCAGTGTGTCCCAGTCATGGCCCTTTTCTATCATGCATCTAGAAATCTGTCCATAGGTATCATAATTCCTGCGGCTGGAGTGCAGCTGTAACCCAAATGCTGATGAGGGCCAGCAGCTCGGCATTGCTCCAAGCAAGAGATTGCGTGGAGCAGGCCTAACCACCTGGAAAGATGTGCTGAGACCACCGCACACATCAGTCAGCAAACAGGAAGGGGACTTTCAAATTTGCAAAGGAATGTATGGGGTGGGGCTGACGGTTGGTCACCTGAGGGCAGGGCAGCAGAGTTCAAACTGATGGCCAGAGAGATGAGAACAGGCATCATGGGACACCTCCCTGATGCCAATTGCAGTGTTACAATCACCACAGTGTCTACACTGGCACCACGGCACAGAAAGCTCTATGCCTCTTGTCAAGGTGGTTTTTTTTTTTTTTTTTTTAAGAGCGCTGCATCTGCGTTTCTGTGTACTAGGTGGCTTGGCAGTGTGTACACCTCAGGAGTTACAGTGCTCAAAGCTGCTTTACTGCGCACAAACTTGCCTGTATAGATGGGACCCAAGTGTTTGAAGAATCAGGGCCTTAGTTTTTCAGGATTTGTACAACCAATTTCTTTTATTTTGCTCAGTGCAGCACCTGGTGTAGTCAGTTCACACCTGAAGAGTAAGTGCAAATGCTACCAGATCAGAATGGTATTTTTTTATACCCACTGCACAGGATTTAATGGCCACACAAGGTGTAAGACAGAGAAGAATCAGACCTCCGAGTTTTGCTTTAAACTTTGCATTTGAATTATCCCCACAACTAAAAGATAGATTCAGTCAAAACCAAGGGGAATAATGGGGACGTTTGTGTGGTTTCTATGCAAACCCATATTTTGACCCAGATTTGCTATAAAAGAAGGCTCAGATCAACTGAAGGGTTAGCGAACCTTTCTACAAAACTGAGCTGAGTTTGTTACAAAACCTGTGAAATCAGGTGAATCTCACGTGACCCCATCATGAATATTTTTCCACAGCGCCACTATAAATTTTTTATGAACACTGTACATTAAAATGTAGCAGGTACTAGACACGGCATGAGGCAGGATGTAGACTAGCCGGATCATTGGTTTTATCTGATATGGCAAATCCAATGTTCCCATTTTAAAAAATGCATCTGCTCTCATTTAAAACTCCCGGTTGTCCCCAAGACTTGCTGATGCCTCACTGTGAAAGCTCTGTTTGAGCACCAAGAAATTCCTAAACATCTTTAGTATTAACTTAAGAGACCCTAGTCATCAGAATCCCCTATTTGCTGTGCTCTGATCCCTTGGAATTCTTTACTAAGAGATATTCAGCAGTCTGCCTCCTTTGTGGATTTCCAGTCCAGACTGAAGATTTTGATTTTGCCTTGCTTTCTGGCAGGTATGGTATTTTACATACAGAGCTCTGGGACCTTGTACTAAGGGCACTATATACGTATATGGATTGGCTTGGCTGAATAATTCTTTTTGACTTCCTCAGGCTGTTAATCCTGCATGCCTGTGGTGATAAACCCAGAAAATCCCAGATAATCCTATACAGTATTCAGACAGGGCTGGTAACAGCTATAAATACATATCAGACTGTCAAACACCATTATCATTTAGACAACTCTGCTCTCCCTTCCAAATTACATTAGAATATCCAGGCTTGACTTTAAGTCTCCCCTCACTATCCCTCTTTCTTCCCCTCTTAATAACAGAGTAGCACAAGTTGCTCAGGTTGTGAACAGAATAATGCATGTTTACAGTACTCCCTCTCATTCTGCTATGGACCGATATTTATTCCAGCCCTGCTTCCACATGACTCACAGGCACAGTGAGTGGTTGAATTTTCTTACATAAGCAAATAATTCTTGGCAATTTTAAAACTAAAGCATTCCGCTGCCAAAAGAACTTCTGTTTACCACACAGAACAAATGTTGTTACTATTGCAATTCCAAAAAAGCATCTTAAATATATCCCTTCATGAAAATGCTGTTGTAGCCTTAATGCCTAATTAGATGTATAACAAAAATAACAAAAGATTTTCTCTTTCTTTACAGTTTTAGCTTGGATAATAACCAGAGATAAATAACAGTTTAGTCCTTGCTGTGTTCCACAGCAACATTGCATTGCATATTATTATAATTACCATTGAACTGCAAATCCCTAAAATAGGATGAAAAACGCAATCCCCATTCTGCCCTCCTTCCCTTTTAAATTTCCCCTTAAAAGAAAAGTAGTGACAAATACAAGATATTCTCAAAAAGAACAGGAGTACTTGTGGCACCTTAGAGACTAACAAATTTATTTCAGCATAAGCTTTCGTGGGCTACAGCTCACTTCTTCAGATGCATTGTAGCCCACGAAAGCTTATGCTGAAATAAATGTGTTAGTCTCTAAGGAGCCACAAGTACTCCTGTTCTTTCTGCGGATACAGACTAACACGGCTGCTACTCTGAAACAAGATATTCTGTAACATATAAAGCTCCCCAGACTCCTTCTCTTCTTAATGACAGCAGTGTAAATTGAAAGTGAGGTCAATGGGATTACACCAGTGTTAAACAGGTGTGATGGAATGGAGAAACAGGCCCCATGTTTAAAAGAGTCATATTCTTTTTGGGGCTAATGTTTAAAAAAAAGAAAACCTGAATTCTGTATATTCTGTAATACCCCTAGGTTTGTACACCCAACTTACTGCATGAATATTAAGTACATACAAAATAGTTCTCTAGGCATCTAACATGCATGCAATCACCCAGTTTGGATGCAGTCACTGCAACTGGACACTAAAATGTATGCTCTTGTATACAACAATAGCCATACTGGGTCAGACCAATGGTCCAGCTGGCCCAGTATCCTGTCTTCTGACAGTGGCAGGTGTTTCAATGGGAATGAACAGAACAAGGCAATCATCAGGCAATCCATACCCTGTCATCCAGTCCCAGCATCTGGCAATCAGAGAGTTAAGGACATCCAGACCATGAGGTTGCTAACAGCCATTGATGGACCTATCCTCCAAGAAAGTATCTAATTATTTTTTTAATCCAGTTATAGTTTTGGGTTTTACAACATCCTCTGCCAACAAAGTTCCACAGGTTGACTATGAATTGTGTGAAGAAGTACTTTCTTTTGTTTGTTTTAAACCTGCTGCCTATTAATTTCATTAGGTGACCCCTATTTCTTGTGTTATGTGAAGGGGTAAATAACACCTCCTAATTCACTTTCTCCACACCATCCATGATTTTAAAGACCTCAGTCATGTCCCTCCCTTAGTCATCTTTTTTTTCCAAACCAAACTGAATAGTACCAGTCTTTTTAATCTCTCTTCATATGGAAGTGTTCCATACCTTTAATCATTTTTGTTGGTCTCCTGTACCTTTTCCATTTCTAATTTTTTTTTGAGAAGGGTCAAACAGAACTACACACAGTATTCAAGGTGTGGGTGTACCATGGATTTATACAGCAGCATTATTATATTTACTGTCTTATCTATCCCTATAGTAATGGTTCCTAACATTGTTAGTTTTTTTGACTGTCTCTGCACATTAAGTGGATATTATCAGAGAATTATCCACAATGACTCCCCAATCTCTTTCTTGAGTGGAAGCAGCTAAATTAACCCCCATCTTTTTGTATGTTGGAATTATGTTTTCCAATGTGCGTTACTTTGCATTTATTAACACTGAATTTCATCTGCCATTTTATCAGAGAGGTAGCCATGTTAGTCTGGTTCTGTAAAAGCAGCAAAGAATCCTGTGGCACCTTATAGACTAACAGACGTTTTGCAGCATGAGCTTTCGTGGGTGAATGCCCACTTCCACTCTTGCATCCGACTAAGTGGGCATTCACCCACGAAAGCTCATGCTGCAAAACATCTGTTAGTCTATAAGGTGCCACAGGATTCTTTGCTGCATCTGCCATTTTGTTGCTCAGGCTGCCAGTTTTATGAGATCCTGTGACACTATGCCTATATTCTTCATAGAAATATTGTTATACGATTATAGCATATCTAAGATGTATTTTATGCAAGATAGGTCATGTGAGATCATTGGAAAGGTTATGATTTACTGAATATGATTATCCTATTTGTATGCATGTATCATTTCTGTATCTGAAGTTAGGAATATTAACTTTTTATCAGTTACAAGTGGGTTTACACCTGGGGAACACCCACCAGACAGAATACACTCAGCCTGGATGGGCTACAAGGAAGAATAATACGTCTTTGAAGACGCGAATTTCCCACCTTCCTGAGCAGCTTTCCTGGGATGCCCCAAACTCCTCTGACTCATGGCTGCTTTGATACTGCAGGGTCGTGTGCTCTCATCACATGGTACTGAACTCCTTGATAGAATACCAGTATTTTTCCATGGGGGCAGGGAAACCACACTGGAAAACAAAGGGTTTCCACTATCTGTAAAACCTATTTAAGGCCGGGGAGTGATTTAATTGCTAGGAAGAGATGGAATCCACCTAACAAGGAGAGAGAAGAGCATCTTCGCAGGCTTGCTAACCTAGTGAGGAGGGCTTTAAACTAGGTTCGCCGGGGGGTGATGACCTAAGCCTGGAGGTAAGTGGGGAAGTGGGATACCGGGAGGAAACACAAGGAGGAGGGTGCAACGGGGGAGGCCTCCTGATTCATACTGAGAAAATAGGGCAATTGGCTAGTTATCTTAGATGCCTGTACATGAAGGCAAGAAGCCTGGGAAACAAGCAGGAAGAATTGGAAATCTTGGCACAGTCAAGGAAGTATGATGTGGTTGGAATAACAGAGACTTGATGGGGTAACTCACATGACTGGAGCACTGCCATGGATGGGTATAAACTGTTCAGGAAGGACAGGTGGGGGAGAAAAGATGGAGTAGTTGCACTGTACATAAGGGAGCAGTATGATTGCTCAGAGCTCCAGTATGAAACTAGAGAAAAGCCTGTTGAGAGTCTTTGGGTTAAGTTTAGAGACCCAAGCAAAAAGGGTGACGTCATGGTGGGTGTCTGCTATAGACCACCAGACCAGGAGGATGAGGTAAATGATGCTTTCTTTGGACAACTAACAGAAGTTTCCAAATCAGAGGCCCTGGTTTTCATGGGGGACTTCAATCACCCTGACATCTGCTAGGAGAGCAATACAGCAGTGCACAGATAATCCAGGAAGTTTTTGGAGAGTGTTTGGGACAACTTCCTGGTGCAAGTGCGGGAGGAACCAATTAGTAGCCATGCTCTTCAACCTGCTGCTCACAAACAGGGAAGAATTGGTAGGGGAAGTAGAAGTGGGTGGCAACCTGGGCAGCAGTGACCATGAGATGGTCCATGTTTGGGATCCTGATAAAAGGAATAAAGAAGAGCAGCAGAATATGGACCCTGGACTTCAGAAAAGCAGACTTTGACTCCGTCAGGAAACTGATGGGCAGGATCCCCTGGGAGGCTAATATGAGGGATAAAGGAGTCCAGGAGAGCTGGCTGTATTTTAAAGAAGCCTTAATTGAGGGCACAGGAACAAACCATCCCGATGTGCAGAAAAAAATAGCAAATGTGGCAGGTAACCAGCATGGCTTAACAGAAAAAACTTCTGTGAGCTTAAACACAAAAAGGAAGGTTACAAGAAGTGGAAACTTGGACAGATGACTAGGAAGGAGTATAAAAATATTGCTTGAGCAAGCAGGGGTGTAATCAGGAAGGCCAAAGCACAATTGGAGTTTGTAGAGCTGCGGGACCCACCCCTGCGGCGTCTCCTGCTGGTCGTTTCAGGGAATTAGCTCTCTAGCCATCAGAGCGCTCCCTGCAGGCCAGTGTCCTGCTGCCACTTGGCCCCCATGTCCCTCCCAGACCCGGTGCCCCATTATCTGGGGTGCTGCCCCCTGGCAGTAACCCCTTTTCCTCAGGATCTCCCCTCTCTGGGGAACCCCCAACCCTCTAATCCCCACCTTGCCTCAGTCTGGGCTACTTCCAGTCATCACTAAGCCCCCACTCACTGGGGCAGACTGCAATGTAAAAACCACTCATCATAGGCAAGGGGGTTCAGACCTGCTGTCTTCTTCTGCCTCCCAGTACCTCTGTGGGACCAGGCCCTGCAGCGTGGGGAGTTGCCAGCAGAACTTCCCTGCTCCTCTGGCCTTTCCCCAGTGCTACTTCACTTCAAGTACCATTTCTGCAGGCAGCCAGGCCCTGCTCTCTCCCAGCCGGGAGAAAGACTTCTTCTGGGCCTTTGGCTCACAGCCTTTTTATACAGGCCAGATGTGGCCCAGCTGTAGCCGCTTCCCCAATCAGCTCAGCTTTTCCCCTGCCACAGCCCTCTCCCAGGGCTGTTTTAAGCCCTTCAGGGCAGGAGCAGGGTAGCCACCCTGCTACACAGTTGCAGCTAGTAAGGGATGTGAAGGGTAACAAGCAGCACTGGAATGGGTTACCTATGGAGGTGGTGCAGTCTCCATCCTTAGAGGTTTTCAAGGCCCAGCTTGACCAAGCCCTGTCTGGGATGATTTAGTTGGGGTTGGTCCTGCTTTGAGCAGGGGATGGGACTAGACGACCTCCTGAGGTCTCTTCCAACCCTAAAATTCTATGATTGTAATCAGACTTCATTCTTCACCGAATCCCCACCAGGATGACTGCTGGAAATGTCTAAGAAACAAAGAAGTGGGGAGAAGAGCAGAGTCCAGGCTGGGAATATGTCTGGCCTGTTAAAGAAATGTCTGGAGTTTTAAGCTGCAAGCAAGAGCAGCTTGCCTTCAAGAAACTCTGCAATCGCCTAAAACAACATTTAGGGTGAGAAATTACTGCTTGTAACCAGTTTCTTTAGTATTAAGCTTAGCTTGTGTGTTTGTTTCATTTGCTGGGTAATCTGCTTTGATCGGTTTGCTAACCCTTATAATCACTTACATTATATCTTTTGTAGTTAACACACTTGTTTTTGTTTTCTCTGAAACCAGTTTGTGAAATTCATAACTGAGGGGGGTGAGGGAGGAAGCTGTGCATATCTTCCTCCATATTGAGGGTAGGAGCAAATTTTATGAGCTTACACTGTACAGTTCTCTGGGCAGTGCAGGATGGGTTGTGCAGGAGGTCAGACTAGATGACCATAATGGTCCCTTCTGACCTTAAGTCTATGAATCTATGATACAATGTTGGTTTTACCCTCCAGAAGGGGTGTGCACTTGAGTACCGGGCAATTTCCTAGCTGAGTCATCCCATGCAGAGCTGATTTCAGTGTCTGTATCTTTCTGCAGCTCGATGTGTCCTTACCTCTGTGTGCGCACTGGAGGAGGCTTGAGGACCTTTTGTTTCATTTGCAAACACCACATTAAATGCAGTAGTGCTGTGACAATGTCTATATCTCTAGCTGGGAGCACATTTAATGCATTGTATATTAAAAAGTTGACACTATTGCATTAGCAAGGTGAGGCCCTACTTATGTTGATTCTATTGCGTATTATATTATATGTGTGAGAGATATACTCACCTAAACATAACCCAGTAGCCTGGATCAAGAGGAGTATGACCAGTGTCACGGTCTGCTCTTTACCCTCCTCCGACCCAGTTTCTCCACTGACCTCTTTCTCCTCTTTCTGCCCTATAAAAAGTTCCTTGTGTGGCATTATGACATCACAGATAAGTCAGCCAATCATCTCCCTCTTCCATCTCTCTTTTCTGTCATCTCCCCTGAATACGTGATTGGGGCATTGGACAGAGAATTCATGTGTCTTTGTACATGAAGTACTTTTGGCAGCAGTACTCACCCAGAAGCCAGCCTCCCTGGGTCTCATCACTCTTATGGTACCTCTGGAGTCCTGAGCACGGTAGCATAGGAGTCATGATTGGATTCTGACTTCCTGATTACCTCAGTAGTAAAGAAAATTGCCATCTCAGATGGGTCATGTGGGAAGTAGTGTTTCTCTTGTAGGTCATATTCTACAGTCTGGATGGCTTCAAGGGATGGGAGTAACACTCAGAAGGTAAAGGACAGATGTGAATTGTGCCATACCATAACATTCCTATAAAATGAAGTGAGCCCATGGCCAGGATCCCTAAGACGATGGGACTTGAATGGGCACTTAGAGGAAATGGTGCTGCTTGGGTCATATTCTCCACGTTAGCCTTCAGTTTGTCACAGAGATACTGGATTGAGCAATGGCTGAGAGAACACAGGAGTAAGGAATAACAGCAGCGGTGGCTTAGGATGCTGTGGGAGCAATGAAGAAGGCTCTGAATTTGCCTCCTGAAATGTTACAAAGGCCATAAAAATTGCCCCTGCTTTGAAGTATTGTTGGTTAGAAAAGGCTTCTCAGAAATGCTGCATTCTTCCTAAGCTGGTGCATCTTCAAAGAGCCTGCAGAAAGAGTGACAGCCACTTAAATCTGAACAGAAAGAAGAACCAGGCTATGTCTGGCTTCAGGCACTGCAGGTTCTAAAGTAGATAGGGCTTCACAGTCATTGTCATTATTTTCAAAGAATCTTAGACTCATTTCAATGAGATAAAAAGAGGGTGAAATAGCCGGAAAAATCTGTTTAAGGTTTTGGCCCTGCTACTTTTTTATATCTTTATTTTAAAGTTATATATTGATATGGAAGGAGACTGATATAGAGGTTGCTCCTAAGGAATTATACCATATTCACTCCAACCTCATTATTTTGAGCTTAAATTTCTCATGCAGATCAGAAATATTGTTTTTAAGTTACAGAAATGTCAGCCATATTGGAATTAATCAACTATAATTAAGATACCTGGTTTCAAAATGTCAGAAAATATTTTTTATTATCTATGCTTGGATAATTTGGCCTGTAGAAAGTCGTGAAGTGCTACACTGGCTGACCCCTACACCTAGATAAAGCTCATTGTAGGGTTGGTGGCTTGGTGTGGGAATATCAAAATACATTTTTAATATCTACTGTACTTCTAAGGCCTCTATCACCAAAGTATCTGGGCCCTCACAGTCTAATATATTTACACTCACACCACTCCTGTCAGACAGGAAAGCACTATTATCCCCATTTTAGTAATGGGAAACTGAGGCACAGAGAGACCAAGTCATAGAATATCAGAGTTAGAAGGGACCTCAGGAGATCATCTAGTCCAACCTCCTGCTCAAAGCAGGACCAATCCCCAGACAGATTTTTGCCCCAGATCCCTAAATGGCCCCCTCAAGGATTGAATTCACAACCCTGGGTTTAGCAGGCCAATGCTCAAACCACTGAGCTATCCCTCCCATGGCAAGGTCATACAGGAAATCTGTGGCTCAACAGGGAATTAAACCTGGGTCTCCCAAGTCCCAGGCTAGTACCCTAATTCGCTTCCTTACTCACTAAGGCCTGGTCTACACTAGGACTTTAATTCCAACCGTCCACACCAGGAAGCCATTTAATTGTGCACCACTCTGTTGACGCTCTGGACAGCAGTCCGAGCTTGGATTCTCTGGCCAGCCACACAGGAAATGAATTCATTTTCCTGTCTGGGCGGTTTGAATCTGCACCTGCAACGATGCAGAGCTCTCCAGCAGAGGAGTCCGGGCAATCCCAGAATAGAAAGAGGTCCCCAGCATGGACTGACCGGGAAGTCCAGGATCTGATCGCTGTAAGGTCTCTAAAGCCATGAAAGACAAAGGATACAGCCGGGATGCGATGCAGTGCCGTGTGAAAGTGAAGGACCTAAGACAAGGGTATCCCAGACATGCCGCTTCTACGAGGCACTGCATGCCATTCTAGGTGGGTCTGCCACCAGTGCCCCACCAGTGACGGTGGACTCCGAGGACGGAATAGTGTGACAGTTCCTGTTCGCCGATGGGGAAGATGAGGAAGGGTCTTTAGACACTCCCGCTTTCCCTGACAGCCAGGATCTCTTCATCACCCTCACAGAGATCCCCTACCAACCGTCCCCGCGTTAACCAGGACTCGGAATCAGGGAAGGATCATGCTACAAACAGGGAAACATTTATTTTTTAAGAAACAGGGATTTATATAAAAATAGAAATACTATATAAACATTTTTAAATATGAAACTAAACAAACAGCAGGTCTACACAAACAGCAATGGAGCAATAGTCCTCTGGGGATATTTCAAAAAGCTCTCAGAGAGCAGCTGGAAAAGCCTCAGCAAGAGGTTTCTTGGGAGAGGTGCTTTATTCATGCCATCCTCAGGTAGAGGGGACCATCGCCTCTACGAGCATGGCAGCGTAGGGTCCTGGTCTGTGCAGGGCTTCTATTAACATCCGCTCTCTCTGACACGCCTCAGGGTGATGTCGTTGTGGAAGTGCTGCATCTAATTAGTGGAATTAGTGTACTGTTACTATTGTGCATGGTAGACTTTTACTTTGCATAAGAATGACCCTCGCTTAACAGAGTTTTACTTTGCATAAGAATGACCCTCGCTTAACAGAGTTTTACTTTGCATAAGAATGACCTCGCTTAACAGAGTTTTACTTTGCATAAGAATGAAACAGCCACTTGTGGCAGGCCTCAGAGGAAAAGCATACAGGGGTCTTTCCGTTCACTGGCGGGAGATGCATCTTTTCTGCTTTGCACATTGCCTCCAGCAGGAGAGCACAGCTAAGCACTAACTGATAAGCACTCTGTACTGTAAGGCTTACCAGGACTTTGTGCAAGAGGATGCAGCTATCTTTCCAGTGCAATGGCGCCGCCAATGAGCGTATTCGAAATCTCGGACTAGGTCTGAGATCTCCTGAGACTTGGTTCCCTCTTTGGTCTTGTTCACTGAAACTGACTAGACTGTGTTTACTGTTGGCAAACATGTATGTGTTCAAGGAAATCACCTACTTTTTCACATCACACAGCAAAAGACAAGGGACGACATGTTCCAGGAACTGATGGCCAGCTCCAGAGCGAGGCGGCAGAGCAGAGACAGTCGAGGAGAGCCTGTGTCAGCAGCATCGCACACACCTGGAACGGGAGGATAGGTGGCGGCAGGAAGACCAGCAGGCGACTCAAACGCTGCTTGGTCTAATGATGTAGATGTTCTGCAAGACCCTGCAGTGCATCTGCAACCGCCCTCCAACGCCAAGAAGTCCTGTCCCCCTCACCCAAAGTGACAAGACGGAGGGGTAGGGGCCGTGAGAACTGTCCCTGCAAATTTGTACAAGCTCTTTCTTTACAGCATCAACCAGTCCCAACTCCAAGTTCAAACCCCACTGTGTATTACATTATTAAAAGCGGTTTGGTGTTACTCTGGTGTCAGAAGACTTTCTGTTGTTCTGTGGGGGGGGGGGGGTAATTGTAATGTCACTGCATAGCCCACAGTGCCATGCTACAGACTTGGCTGCAGGGTCAACTGCAGGGCACACACAGACTGCAGTCACTAGGCACCAGGGACAGTCTGTGTGGTGTATGCTGCCCGGGTCTTTCCTTGAGGTGTATGCTTGTGCAGGGTCCTGGTGCCTGACATCCCCGAATGTAAAGGCAGGCTTCCCTTCACATGCATTTGGACCGTAGTCACGATCCTCCCCGGTGCCCGAGCCCCAAAAATAGACCTCATCCAGGGGCAGATACTCACCCTTCCCCACACCCCTCACCTTCCAACGCCCAAACCCACAGCCGTCATGGTAACCCCTATCCCTTCCTGCACACCCACCCATCAGTGCACACCTTAACCAGCACAGAATGCTTCCATGTTTCAACGAATAAACAGAAATGCAAAGTCAACGAAAGATTTATTATTAATTACTAAAACATGTCCTTAGTTTTAAAACGTCCTTGGGAAGTGGGGAAAACTTGGTTTATGATCAGGCTCTCTTAAAATCAAGTGGACAGTCACAGGTTACCCTGCTCTTCAAAGCCTCCCTGATGCATATCGCGGATATTCTCTCAGCACGGGTGTCTGGCTGATCGTAAACAGCAGCCAGGCGATTTGCCTCAACCTTGCTCTCACAGAGATTGTGGAGCACACAGCAAGCAGCAATAACTACGGGATATTCTTTTCGCTGATGTCCGAGCGAGTCAGTAAGGTCCGCCATCTCCCCACCACCATTCTGCACTTGCTCAGCCGGTAGTTGAAGAGTTCCTTTTCAGTGTCCAAGGTGCCTGTATAGGGCTTCATGAGCCAGGGCATTAGCGGGTAGGCCGGGTCCCCGAGGATCACTGTAGGCATCTGCACATCCCCAACCGTTATTTTGTGGTCCGGGAAGAAAGTGCCTGCCTGGAGGCGTCTAAACAGACCAGAGTTCCTGAACACACGCGTCATGAACCTTGCCCGCCCACCCGACGTTGATGTTGGTAAAACGTCCCCTATGGTCCACCACAGCTTGCAGCACCATTGAAAAGTAGCCCTTCGGTTAATGTACTCGCTGGCCTGGTGGGCTGGTGCCAGGATAGGGATGTGAGTCCCATCTATAGCCCCACCGCAGTTTGGGAATCCCATCGCGCGAAGCCATCTATGATGACCTGGACATTTCCGACAGTCACTACCTTTGAGAGCAGTTGCTCAACGATTGCGTGGGCTACTTGAATGACAGCAATCCCACGGTAGATTTGCCCACGCCAAAGTGGTTCGCTACTGACCGGTAGCTGTCTGCTTCTGCACAGTCAGGGCTGCTCGCATCCTTGTGTCCTGGCGCTTCAGGGCAGGGGACAGCAAGTCACACAGTTCAAGGAAAGTGCCCCGCATCCTGAAGTTTCGCAGCCACTCTGTGTCATCCCAGACCTGCAGCACTATGCGGTCCCACCAGTCTGTGCTTGTTTGCCCAGAATCGCCGTTCCACACCATTAACTTGACCCATTGCCACCATGATCTCCACTGCCCGAGGTCTGCGCCACTCTCCTCACCCTCAGCATCTGACTGTGGAAGAGGTGGACGATAACGAGTTGACAATGGCCATAAGTGCAGCGATGATGCTCCATGCTCGCAGTGCTGTGGCGCCCAGCATGCATTGGGGTGAAATTGAATGTGGACTCAGAAGTTCGAATTTGTGTATTTAGTATGGATACACAAATTCGACTTATTAAGGTCGAATCCACAAATTCGACTTAAGTAGATTCGAAATAGTCCTGTAGTGTAGACAAGCCCTAAGAATTTGAAAGTAGCATACTGCATTTTCAGAATACACATTGTATTTTATGGAACTTATGTTTATTTTCTCTGTACTATACCTTTAAATTTCTAAATCTACCTTTCTGCAGGACCAGCTGCCATTTTGTAAACCATAGTGGATGCACCATTTTAGAGAGGAAACAGACACTACTCTGTTCTGAAATGAGGATTTAGCTCTTGTTACTTTCTAGTTTTGATGTTCCCTTAAACTAAAATAATTCATTCAGACTGGCAATATATGATTGCTTTTTTATATGTGGAAATACTTGTGCTTACCTTCTTGATTTCAGTGCCCATGTCCAGTAATTGCACATTTTAAAGAAGGCCAGTTTTAACATTTCATGCTTTGGAGCTACAAAAAAATCTCCTTCCACACCATATATAGACTATAGCTGGCCAAATTATGCTGTGCTATATGGGCGAGGAAATGAAATGGAAAGAATAACTTCTCAAACACTATAGGAGACCAAGAATGTGTATACACACACACACACACACACACACTTATTTTCTGGGGAAAATATACACATTTATTACAGATTTAGCTACAGTTATTAGTATCTGTAACAAGGTGCAGAGGTACTGCCTGGTCTCCAGTGAACAAAGGGTTAATTCCAGCTCACTTCACAATCCACTTTTATGTGCAATAGTGAAGGAGATGGGTGAAAGGGCAGAATCTTCCTCACCCTGGAGTGACATGGCACTGAACTGAACCCCACACTAGACAGATTTCTATTTACTCTTTTTGGTAAGTCTTAACTTAATTTTATTTCTTGCTCCAGAGGTGACCTTTAAGGAAGAGACCTTGCTAGCTGGTTTCTTCTGAATCAATCCTCAAGTTTACCTGGACATAACATAATCCAGCCACTTACAAAATATTCAGCTACAGGGTTTGTCTGGGTCACTCAAAATCTGACCAAAAACCATACTGTGAGCCAAGGTAAATTCCGGGAGAAAGAGGCACACGCAGAGACAGAAAAACGCTAATCTTGTTTTGTCCCCATGACAAGATGAATAGAAGTTTGCACAATTTAAAGGAGTTGAATTTGCCCAGTGGGAAGACCAGCTGAAAAATAATATTGTCCTATAATCCAAACACAAAATATAAATAAAATAAACACAATTCTTCACTTTATGCTGGTGTCTGTACTTCTGACTTGGATCATGTTATACCTCTCAAATGAAATCAATAATGTTTAATAATAATTTAAGCACGCTTCCTAAGAGACAGAATTGAGTCAAGAATGAGACTTTTTTTTTTCTTTTTCCTTGTGGAACTCCTGCTTGTTGTCTAACACGAGAAAGAGTATTTATTAAATATGGGCCCAAACTTGGAAGTGTGGCCCCATCTCTAATATCAATTAACGAGGCACCAGGGTCCAATCAAAGAGAATGTTGACCTTTTTAAGTTCCAGTGTAGGACATTCTGTCCATCTGTGCAGGTTAGCCAAGGAGAGTGACAACTGGAACAGAAAGACAGTTTATATCTATGGTGAAATAAAGAAATAGATCAGTGTGCCATCTTTAACCAGTACAGTCTATCTGCCAATAATATCTCCTGTTAACATATACTGTACGTAAAAATGAAATCACCACTTTATGTACAGAGTGGTTAGCCGTCCCTTCCATGACTGCTTAGACCTGGGCAGGGCACAGGGATACCCTGTCTGATGACACTGGGTAGCACAAGCTAGGACGTACAGAGGCAGGGTAGGTCTGTGTTTCCAGTGGCCTCAGTACAGTAGCCTCTTTGCATCTCCAGTTATAAAACCGAATCCTATCTTTTCTCTACCATGAAAAGTACACCACTATGGAGAACTAAGGTACCCTAAGAAAAGGAATAGCAGCTGGTGACTGATGATTTAAAGCAGGGATCGGCAACCTTTCAGAAGTGCTGTGCCGAATCTTCATTTATTCACTCTAATTTAAGGTTTCGCGTGCCAGTAATACCTTTTAATGTTTTTAGAAGGTCTCTTTCTATAAGTCTATAATATATAACTAAACTATTGTTGTATGTAAAGTAAATATGGTTTTTAAAATGTTTAAGAAGCTTCATTTAAAATTAAATTAAAACACAGAGCCCCCCGGACTGGTGGCCAGGACCCAGACAGTGTGAGTGCCACTGAAAATCGGCTCGCGTGCTGCCTTCGGCACCCGTGCCATAAGTTGCCTACCCCTGATTTAAAGACATGACTAAGAGACCCAAATTCCACTTCTACCTGTGTCCCAGTGAGAGTTGTACATGAGCATCACTTTGAGCAAAGCCTCCAGCTTATGCAGTAGGGGTCAAATTCATTCCTGGTAAAATTTCATTGGGTCAAATTCAGCCCTGGCATAAGTTGTGTTTCTCCATTGCTTAAACCCCTCTGAATGTTTCCTAGATTTCAGTGGGTTTATATGAAGAATGAATTTCACCTGAGCACTCCTGGCAAGATTTAAGCATGAGCTAAACTGACTCTCCTAAGACAGAAAGAGAAAGAAAAATATACACCAGGGATATATTGTAAAATGTGCCTTTGGCTCTCTGGAGAGAAATTAAACTCAGAATCCTTGGTTCCTAGAGAGGACCAGGATATGTTGTAGGCAGAATTTGACAGACTTCCAGATAGGTCATTCTCCAGTTCTCTGCTTAAACATGTGTGTCTCTGATCACACAACAGGTTCTAAGTGGGAAGGCAAACTACAAGTCAGCCTACTGCAATATCAGTGTTGCCGACTCTTGCATTTTTATCTTGAGTCTTGCAATGTTTGGTGTTTTCCTTAAAGTCCCAGATATTGGAGTCAGGTAACTTCTTGGAATCTCAGCTCTCTCTCTTTCCCTTTTTTTTTTATTATTTAAGAAAGAGCACATTTTTAGCCTTGGTGATTGTGGGAAAAGCTTGGAAAATTACTCGAGTGACTCTTAAAGGCTCAGAAACCAAAAAGGCAAGTAAGAAGAACTCCAAACTTAATTTTAAAATTCTCACAATTTTTAAGCCAATCTCCATGTTGGGGAACCTAACTCATGATTTTTGAGCATTCTGGGTGGCAATACTTAACACAATACATTTAAATCCTCAAACCAAGGAAAAAATTATATTAACATCCATAACAAAATAATCAAGCCTCCCTTTTACAAGCTAGCAGTTAAATATTTGCTGGCACCACTCCCAAACCAAACCTCCTATGTCCTAGACTTTGAACCCTCAGTGCTGTTACTCTCAAATGAAGTTCAAATACACCATGCTATCAAAACTGCTTTTTCCTTGGGCCTACCCATTAGGACAGATCAAACTTCACAGTGATCTGCTTTTATAATAAACCACTTTGCCCTCTGCACAATCGCCACTCACAAGTAGAATAGAATTGCAGTTCTCATTGAGCAAGGCTGCAGATGGAACTACCGTTGTCTATCCCCCATACCATTAAAGTGGCAGATAATGGAGAAAACAGCAGCTTTGGGGTCCAAATAGCCTGATATTCCCCCATTCACCGTCTCTAATATATCATAAATTATACTAAACACACACACACACGACTCACCCACCATCATCTCCATGTTCCATGTCTTTCAGAGCTTTTTAATTTTTTTAATAGGAAATGCTTAGAACCACTTTAACCATCATCATATTAAATAACATTAATCTAATCAGCTTTTAAATAAGCCAATTATCCTTTATACAGATTAGGACTAAATATTAATTAAATGATGTAGCTTAGACATGTCTTTTTCTCAGAAAAAGTGAAAAGCAAATTTTAATGCCTCCCTGTATATATTCACTGCTGATGGATGTCCTTTTCTGCTGACTATCATGAATCACTGTAATTTTTTTCCCTTCCCTATTTCCTCCCTCCCCTTCTTTGTAAGGTAATAACATCATATCTTCAGCATTCTTCTAAGGTGAATATACTCAATTTTACTATGTGCCTCATATGAGACCTTAAGTAACAAAGAATCCTGTTTGTACTTCATGAGCATTAAAAATTCTACAGCATTCATGGTAAAAGTAGTGAATTCTTGTCCGAAATGTCCTCTTCTCCCACTCCTGCGCAATGCACTAGTTGGGCTGCCTCCCTCTGTCCATGAAAGCTACATTTTCATTGTGTTATTTGCACTCTGGGTTTCTTTGAGAGGAATGTATTTTAATATAAGATATTATGCTATAAACACTGCCTCCAAAATGTTCAACCCACATGTCTACTCACAGGTAATGGGAAAATGTTTGTTTATGATCTGGTAATATCCAAAGACCTTTAAGTAAATAATCAAATACCCATAAACACAAATTCCCTTTAAAGCATAGAAAAATGAAAGGGAGAAAGAGAACCTGCATGTTACTTATCTCTTTGTCTAGACAAAAAGAAACACTTTGACCATCTGCTTTCCTCTAGCCTTTTATAAACTTTTCCTCCCTTTTTGATTAAAATTTCTAAACATACTTTTCCCAACTGGATAACTTTTGTGCATCCGCCTCAAGCACTGTATGATCTACTCATCTATTTCTCTTTTTACCCTTTTCCCTTACTATAACTTAGAAATGGTCTCCACATTTCAATGAAACCTTCCGTTTTAGAATTTCCGAAAACCATCTTGCCAACCTCCAAAATTTATTATTCTAAATATTCATTAGGCTTCAAGGGAATGCATTATGTGATCATCATAAAGAAAACCTTGCAATTGTCATGCAGTTAAAGAAAATATTAGAACACAAAATGGAAACAAATTACAATAAAGAGACTGAATTGCCTCAAGGGGGAAGGAAGAAGGGCAATGGCCATTAAGAGATACTTAGGGAGGTTACATGCCAGGATAGGGAGTCAGGGGAAGGGAGGGGAAGTGAAGGGAAAGTGTCTCCTAAATGGCACAATCTGGTCCTATGCATACTGTGGCCTAAAAAATATTGCAGCAAATTCATGATACAAGACTGCTTCAGTAATCTGTGATTGCAATATTTACTTGTGTAGCTAGGTATATACTTATATGTACCCACCCTGTAAAACCCCTTTGAAACACAAACTTCCCTGCCAGCATACAAAATAATTAGCTGATTGAATCTCTCTAAAAATACAAAATTACTTAAGTGCCAAATACATAACCAACAAGGGCACACTGTAACTGATGTATTTATAGATAAAGCATGCAAGTTCTCACTGGATCATATGGACTATTCATTTGACTAAACTTTGGAAATTTGGGAAGATTTGGTTGAGATTAAATTCCTCTCCCTCAAACGGATTGGCCTATTCCTTCTAGCCAAAAACTGAAAAAAAAATTGAGGTTTTTTGCTTGTTTTTAGTGTATTTCTCATTTTTACATTCCATGGGGGGGAGGGGGACAGTGTTTATTTTGGGGGAGCAGAGGGAATCACTAAAGAAAACTCCCTGATCAGTCTAAAATTTATACTCTAATATTGAAAGAATATAGTATAAAAAAGCAGTTCTTACACACAACAGCCAGTGTACTAGACCCCTAACATCACACAGGAGTCAGTCAAAGGACTTCTGAATGTTCAGATTTTCCCAATGCCTTACAATTGCAAAAATACCTTGACTGAATAAGGGCCTGACACAAAGTCCATTGATTTCAATAGGCATCAGATCATGACCTAATTGTGCCCTGGTAAAATTCATTGTTCAATAAATAACAATGGCTAATATTTACATAGGGCCCAAATTCTGCACAGAGTAATAGTGAGCGCAACCCCAGTAGAAAGTACATAGGGGACACTAGCTCAAGGCATCTTAAATGACTTTTCTTACACTGCCTGCAGTAGTTATCAGTACTGCTTTATTGATCTGCGCACATTCCTTCATGGCTCCCATTTATATTTAGCACATTTGAAAAAGGAAACCTAGCTTTTAAAGGTGATGCTGAAACAGTGTAATTAAATGCAAATCTTACCCTCACACAATATTATCAAGGTAGAGAAATCACAAAGTACGGAAAGTCAAAAAATATAAGGTTCCTATAGCAATGACAACTCAGCAGGATACACAGAACTAGCACTTACGCTATAATAAGGTCATTAAAGAAGCCATGTAAAGAAAGTAAGAACTTCTTCAAATGATGGAACAAAGGTGCTAGTACAAGGCTGTTTTTGAACTTAGGTAACTCCCACAATGCAGTCCAAACTGCGTTTCTAACATGCCATGATGATACAGCTGTTCGTGTGAAGGGTGACCTAGATGAGTGATGGCAGATCTGTCACTATATTACATTCATCCCAAGGGGACTTCTGCATCTGTAATATATTAAAGTATTTTTCTGGCACTTCTAGAACTACTGAAGTAGGTGAGTGTCACTTTCAAACACCTAAAAGTCTGGAAGATGAGAGAACTGTTTCAAATGAAGTTAAAAAGCAACAACCACCAGCAAGCTCTATCGAGTTGGATAAGGATGAAACTTATAGGCTTCATGGAAACTCAATAAGGTGTTTCATACTGATTTATTTCCCTGCTACAGAATGCTATATGCTGTCTTAAATATTATGTGAACAACTGGTTTTCCAGTAAATGCTGAAGGAGTTCTCCATAAGGGTTTGCTCAAAATTCAAACTATATCTCTGCAGAGGAATAGGTGCAATTGTTCATTGTAGCGTCTGACTGAGTGAAGTCAATGGAAGTATTTTCATCGACTTCAGTGGGATGTGGAACAGGCTCATAATTTCTCATTTAAACTTCCTGTTCTATATCAAGCCTGCTGTTGATGATGCTGATCTCTCTGGCCTGCTGCCTGGCTTAAATACCATCATGCTCCTCTTTAAAACCAATACAAAGCAAACTGAAGAAGTGACAGTAACGGACATGTGGTTAGAAAGTCAAGTACATATACATAAGAGAATGCACTGTGTCTATTCTGGAGAAGGAATTATGGACAGAAACACTAGGGTCAGCGGCATAATAAATGCCTGAACCTATGGCACCTTTATCTCCTTCCCCACAAAATCCCAGTAAAAATTATTTCACACATATGCTTGAAATATATTAAGCCCCATGTTTTTGAAAATAGGTCTCTTTTCCTGTTTCTGCGTGTTTAAAATAATAAAAAAAAAGCTGCTCCAAAATTTGGCCAAAATGTGCTATTTCAGTGACACAGAATGACCTGAAATTAAAGGGTGAAAATGAGGGTGTGGTGGGGTCTGCTTACCCCACACTAGCCCAGACAGGGTTAAGCCCATATTATTGACAGTGGAAGTTCCACCTCCCCGGCAGGACTGGGCATGCTCCAAATGCTCTAGCAGTATAAAAGGAGGAAGCCCAATTCATTCTGGGCAGGAGGCCGCAGGGAAAGGACCTGTCTGGGAAGCTCCTGTGGAGGGCCAGCCACAGCCCTGGACTGTGCTGGGAATCAGAGCCTCCCTGGGACCGCCTGAACCCCAGTGACTAGAGGAGCCACCGGAGTCGACCGGCCCAACTGACCATAGAGAACCCGACATCTCATGGGAGACCCCAATGCAGAAACTGGTAGGAAGTGACCCAGGGAGGGTGACAGAGTGGTACCTCCCACCCTTGGGTGCAGGGCAGCGTTGCCTAGCGGCCAGAGTCTATGGAGCAGCCCTTGGGTGCAGAGTGGCGTGGCCACGTGCTAGGCCACACTGCCCTGACCCTAGGGGCGTAGACCATCACAGAGGGAAATATCACACAAAAATTGTCACTGCTAATGCACAGCTTGTTTCGGTAGGACCCTTCCACTGAGTCAGTGGCAAGTTGCTATGCCACTGTTATGGCCCTGGGTTAGGGCCCGGTGGAGTCGGGTGGGCCACGCCACTCTGCACCCAAGGGCTGCTCCATAGACTCTGGCTGCTAGGCCACACTGCCCTGACCCTAGGGGCGTAGACCATCACAGAGGGAAATATCACACAAAAATTGTCACTGCTAATGCACAGATCTATTTACAAGGCGTTGGCAGAACACCCATAGAGTTACTGTGCAAGCAAGTTCAGATGTGCCAATAAATGATGTATAGTTTGAAAAATACAAGATAGTCTGCAAGCTGACTACAGTTAGAAGGCATTTATTGAAGGGAATCATCAGGGCATTATAGTCTTCTCTTAAGAAACCAGGAATGAGGGTAGGAGAGGGTTTTAGATTGTGTTGCCATTTAGTCTGGTATGGCCATGGACTGCTCATGGAAGCAGTTCCCCAAATTTCCCGAGTCCAGACTGTCAAAAAGTGACTGGTGATTTTGAGTGCCTCATTATTTGGATGTCCAACTTGAGACACCTTAGGGAGTCTTGGTTGTCAGAAAGTTCTGAGCGCACACCCACTGAAAATGAGGCTTTTATGTGGTGTCCCAAATGCTGAAACACCCAGAATCAGTAGTCACTTTTTAAAATCTTGTCTTTAAAATACAAATAATTACTACCTCACGGGAGTGTTGTGATGCTTAATTCAATTAAATAGCAGAGCTCTTTGAGATCATTGGATGGCAGTCACTACAGAAATGTAAAGTTTTATTATTATAAACAAAATCTGAAGCATGAAGCAGCACATACAGCATAAATACTAAAAGGCTAATCTGTTGCCAAAAACCATCACCCGGCACTTTCTCTTTCAGAATCTCTATTCATCTCACCATCAACCATCTCAGTTTTTTTGTTTGGTTGGGGTCTTTTTGTTTGGCTGGGGTTTTTGTTTGGTTGTTTTTTATTTGAATTAGGCACTCACTTGGCACAGGATTTTTTATTTCTTTCTAAAGCCCACAGAGATTCTGAGCTGGACGATTACAATGGAGGTCTGTGATTCTGCAGGTAGCATAATATGTTGTTTTGTTTTTTTATCAAGGCAAAATTTCTCGTATCAAAGTATGATAAATCTTTAATAACTTTTTTCTTTCTTCATTTATTTAAATCTCTTTCAGCACTGGTTGCTGTTTGAAAGATGAATTTCTTCAAGTGCTCTTCAACTGAGTCATGTTGAGTTACCTCTCCAGGTATTGGTCTTACTCTTGAATTTTCTTTTTCAGCTGTGGATTTTTCTCTGATTCAGTATTTATTGATTCCCCCTCCCACCCTTCCCCTTGTGAAAATTGAAGCCTTTTGATCCTATTTAATTCACTTTGGTTATTTCAACTTTTATTTACTTGCAAAAATATTCTCTTTCCCCACACACAACAGCTGGCCCTTTGTGGGTAATCAGAAAGAAAGATCAGCAACTTGAAATATACACATATACAAGGAAAGGATCACAGTATGGTTTCCAGTGGAATTCACATGTGGTGATTTTCCTCACTTGATGCATCAAAGAAGAGAGGTAATGTTAAACATTGCTGCTTCTTGGGTTGGTTTAGGGAGACCAGATGTCCTGATTTTATAAGGACAATCCCAATTTTTGGAGCTTTTTCTTACATAGGCTCCTATTACCACCCCCCACCCCGGTCCTGATTTTTCACACTTGCTGTCCCGTCACCCTAGCTTGGTTAGAGGTGGCTCCAGAGGTAGTTTACCCAACGTTTCAATTCAACGGCTTTTCTTTATTGTCACTGGATATGTTTCTCTGTATAGCTAGATGCATGGGTTGACTGCAAAGTGTTCAGCAAAGAACCATCTGTACGAAATAAATAAAACTGTACGTGCTCCATTGCACATCTGGTTAGAAGGGATTCTTTGACTCAGATTTCTCAAAGATATCAAGCAAGGGCAAGTGGAAATCTCTCTTTTTGATTTTCTGAGACAATTGTGTACTTCAGCTTGGCTTGCAGACTTCACACTGTATTCAACAAAGAAATAGCCCTTTCCATTACTGGTTCATGGTGGTGGCCCATATGAATGAAATACTGTCAGATACTCTTCATGCTGAGGTTTATTCCTCCATTGCTATAATTGCCTCTGATGCTCCCTCATCTTCCCTGAACCATTCTTTTTAGGTGACAAATCTGAGGAACTGTCCCAGATTGAGGTGTCAGAGGTGGTTTTGGAACAAATCGATAAACTAAACAGTAACAAGTCACCAGGACCAGATGGTGTTCACCCAAGAGTTCTGAAGGAACTCAAATGTGAAATTGCAGGTCTACTAACTGTAGTCTGTAACCTATCATTTAAATCAGCTTCTGTACCAAATGACTGGAGAATAACTAATGTGACGCCAATTTTTAAAAAGGGCTCCAGAGGTGATCCCAGCAATTACAGGCCAGGAAGTCTGACTTCAGTACATGGGGAAACTGGTTGAAACTATAGACAAGAACAAAATGGTCAGACACATAGATGAACATAATTTGTTGGGAAATAGTCAACATGGTTTTTGTAAGGGAAATCATGCCTCACCAATCTGTTAGAATTCTTTGAGGGCATCAACAAGCATGTGGACCAAGGGTATCCAGTGGATATAGTGTACTTAGATTTTCAGAAAGCCTTTGACAATGTCCCTCACCAAAGGCTCTTAAGCAAAGTAGGCTGCCATGGGATAAGAGGGAAGATCCTCTCATGGATTGGTAACTGGTTAAAAGATAGGAAACAAAGGGTAGGAATAAATGGTCAGTTTTCAGAATGGAGAGAGGTCAATAGTGGTGTCCCCCAGGGGTATGTACTGGGACCTATTCAACATTCATAAATAATCTGGAAAAAGGAGTAAACAGCAAGGTGGTAAAATTTGCAGATGATACAAAACTACTCAAGATAGTTAAGTCCCAGGCAGACAGTGAAGAGCTACAAAAGGATCTCTCAAAACTAGGTGACTGGGCAACAAAATGGCAGATGAAATTCAATGTTGATAAAAGCAAAGTAATGCACATTGGAAAACATAATCCCAATTATACATATAAAATGATGGGTCTAAATTAGCTGTTATCACTCAAAGTTCTCTGAAAACACCTACTCAATGTGCAGCAGCAGTCAAAAAAGCAAACAGAATGTTGGGAATCATTAAGAAAGGGACAGATAATAAGACAGAAAATATTATATTGCCTCTGTGTAAATCCATGGTACGCCCACATCTTGAATACTGTGTGCAGATGTGGTCGCCAAATCTCAAAAAAGATATTTTGGAATTGTAAAAGGTTCAGAAAAGGGCAACAAAAATGGTGAGGGGTATGGAACAGCTTCCATTTGAGGAAGAGATGAATAAGACTGGGACTTTTCAGTTTGGAAAAGAGATGGCTAAAGGGAGATATGATTGAGATCTATAAAATCATGACTGGTGTAGAGAAAATAGATAAGGAAGTGTTATTTACTCATAACAAAAGAACAAGGGGTCACCCAATGCAATTAATAGGCAGCAGGTTTAAAACAAACAAAAGGAAGTATTTCTTCACACCACATGCAGTCAACCTGTGGAACTCTTTGCCAGAGGATGTTGTGAAGTTCAAGACTATAACAGTTTTAAAAAAGAACTAGATAAATTCATGGAGGATAGGTCCATCAATGGCTTTTAGCCAGGATGGGCAGGGATAGTGTCCCTAGCCTCTGTTTGCCAGAAGCTGGGAATGAGTGACAGGGAATGGATCACTGCTTGCCCCTCCCCCCCTTCCCAAGAGCTGATCCAAAAAAAAACACCCAACAAGCTACAAGCAAAAAACTAGCCAACAAGCAACTCACAAGCCAATTAAACCAAAAACAAGCCCAATTTCTGTGGGTTTTTTTTTTTTGCGGGTTTGGCATGTCTGCCCATGACCTAGACATAACAGGCTTTGTATTGCATTACCAAAACTCCTGAGCAATGAAGTCTCCAGAAAGCACCGACAAACTCACTGTCAAAACAAGGGCTTAGTCTTGGGTAACGGAGCAGCAGCATTGGCCGCTGGTAGTTAAGAATACATTCTCCCTTGAAGGAAATGTCCATTTATGGCCATAAAATAACTATCTACAAAGTTTGTTACAATTTCAAAAAATTCAGTTCAGCTAAGGGCCCCAAATTGAAGTCATCCTAATTACCTGAACCTCTTAGGCTCATATGAATTAGTGGCCAAACGAACCCTTGAGGTTAATATTTTGACATTAAGAAACCAATAGCTCTGTGTAACAGAGAGGAAGAGGGGATTGCAAATTAATTATTAATTAATTAATTATTAGCTTGACATTTAATCTGAATAAATGAAAAACGCCAGAATGATTGAAGTTTATGTACTTAAGATGAAGAAGCAAGAATGACACAAGGTGCCTAACTCTTGAGGATTCAAAATTTGTTTTCATTCCACATTTGTACGAAAACAAAACTTTTGAAATGTTTCACAAAAATAGAATTTGTATTAAGTATGTGCCCATGTCTGTCGACCTCCAACCTGGTGGGGAGGGCAATGGCCTGGAATGTCGGAAAGCCAGGTTCAAGTCCCTGCACTGCCTGATTCAATAGGATCTGAGATGAAAAGTTCTGGGTGGGTATGGAGTCTCTCCCTCCCAACCCAAGAAACTTCCCACCTAAAGTTTCATTAGACCAATATGTGTCCGCAAAACATTTCAGCTTAGAGAAAACAGCATACTTTGGCTGATCAGCTCTATATCACATTTCTCTCAAATCATATTTTGGCCACTGCACAGACATGTAACTGTCCGTTCCTACCTCAGCTGTATTGCTCACTTGTTTGGTTAAGTACAATTAAGACCAAATAGGTAATCAGGATGTGGATACTCATCTTCCCGACACATTCATCTTCCCCACTCCCGGTGCCCCAGACAATGCACTTTTCAAAGAGTCCCTCAGGACTATTGCCCAGGCTGTTTTCTAAGAGCTGAACATACAGGATCTACTAATTGACAGAACTAGTTTTCAATAAATGAAGACAGCTTTCATTAATGTTTATGAAACTGTCTTTAGCAACTTTTCTTTATCTCTTGAGCCTGGCTTTAAAATGAACCTCTTGATTTTTAAATAATCCACTATTTACTACTCAAATATGTTGCACTTTTTCCCTCTGCTGCACTTTTAAAATCCCACATACCAATTCACATTAATCCTGCCCTCTGTAGAATTTCTTCAGGGGCACCATTTATATGAATTTGCTTCATCCTATGATGGCTGATGTGGATTGGAATGGACTGAGTCTCTGATTCAACCTCTCACACACTTTATCTTTGTCCACTGGCCAGGCCTAATAAATGGGCCTTTGTCAGTAAAACAGGCCGTGCTCCTTGAGCTGATCATGCTTTGACTTTTAACCCAATAAAGAAAGACATTTCCTCTTGAGTGGAAAGTTGCGCTAATATTGATGGGGAAAGTAGCTTACATTGGTCAAGCTCTGTGTTCTGCAGATGGCTCCACAGGATGACACTTCATAAAACATCATTTCTCTGCTAAGCTGCATAGCATCTCTGGTGTTCCAAACATACTGTTTACCTCACAGAGAAGCGAGTTCTAAAGGTGAAAATCAAGGATGGGCCATTTCCGAGGAAAGAGCAGATGGTGCATCCACTTTGGGTAACATTCACCATGTCAGTGACTGCATCAAGCTCCCAAGCAAACCACTTGCCAGTTAAACGCTGATTTGCCTGCTTGATCTGTACTTTTCCATGGTATGTTGCCAGCATTCTGAACTGTCAAGTTCCTGCATGAAACGCTTTGCTGAGCAGCTGCTGCCTGAGAGAATTTAACCAGTTGCCACAGAACAAGCCTCACCTGCTACTCTGATAAGCTTGATTGCGACGATGATGTTCATTGGCACCCCTTTCTGTATTTTTCACCCTAGCTGACTCATTCCAGTTACTGGATACATTTCATTTTAAAAGCTATTACTTGTCCTATCAGGAAAATAAAGATAGGAAGGTTAGACTTCCATCACCCAGAGAAAGTATGCTGAGTTTTATGAATAAACTCCAAGGGAAAAGCTTTGCACTGGGAAATGCACTGTTTATTCAGGATTATTTCCTCTATTAGACCTACTTCACCTTTAGAAACCAAGGCCAAAATTCACAAATCTGTGCACATAAAGTTGGGTTCCTCAGTCCATATTTAGGTATCTAAATAGAAGGGATCTGGTTTTCAGAGGTTTCAAGTGTTTCCAATAATTATATATATTTCAGTAGCACCTCGGAACCCATCATGGACCAGGACCCCATTGTGCTAGGTGCTGAAGAACACACAAAGGGATGGCTCCTGCCCCAAAGAACTACTTACAATCTCATGGCTGTTCTACACTACACAGTTAGGTTGACTTAGGGCAGCTTACGTCAACCTAATTTTGGCATTGCCTACAGTACAGCCCTCCTCCCACCAATGTAATTGCCGTATTACACTGACATAACTACTCCACCTCCATGAGAGGCGTAAGGATCATGTCAACGTAGTTAGGCACATGCAGTGTTGGTGTAGACACTGCATCCCTTACATCTGCTATTGGCTGTCTTGTCAATTTCATGGCAGGAGCCCTGGTGACTGCAGATCCTGCTCCCAGCTGGGATTCAGGGCCCCCCATCCCCCATGCCTGCCCGCACCCTGCCATGAAATTTACAAGGCTGTCTGGCTCCCAGCTGGGAGTGGGCGGGAGAAGCCAAGGCAGCTGGACCCTGCTCCCTGGGGGCAAGAAGTCCTGGGCTGCTTCCCCCAGCTCCTGGTGGGAAACAGGGAGTCAATGGGCAGGAGGCAGCCCTCCCAGCCTGATGCCATCTGCTCATTTTTGTAAGTATACTCTCCACTCCATTATCTAAGTCATTAATGAAAATATTATATAGTACTAGACTCTGGAAAAACCCTGTGGGACCCCACTGGATATGTCATCCCAATTTAAGTGAATCATTGATAACTACTCTGAGCATGATCTTTCAACCAGTTATGTACCCACTTTATAATAATTTCATCTAAAGCACATTACTTTTGAGAATGTCATGTGGAACTGTGTAAAAAGCCTTATTAAGATCAAGATATATCACATCTACTGCTTCTCTATAGTAGACAGTAACCTTGTCAAAGGAGGAAATTAGGTTGGTTTGGCATGATTTGTTCTTGGCAAATCCATGTTGGCTATTTATTGCCCTACTATTCTCTAGGTGCCTACAAAATGATTGTTTAATATTAGTTCCAGTATCTTTCCAGGTAGCAAAATTAGGCTGACTAATCTATAATCCCCCAGATTCTCTTTGTTCCCTTTAAAGATAGGTACATTTGCTAGTCACAGTCCAGCTGACCTCATCTGTCCTCCATGAGTTCTCAAAAATAATCTCTAACAGTTCTGAAATTTCATCAGCTAATTCCCTACATACCTTAGGGTGAATTTGGTCACGCCCTGTTGACTTGAATTCATCTGACCTTGCCTAATTTTTATTTAACCTATTATTTCCCTATTCTAGCTTGGGTTCCTTCCCCCTTATTAACATTAATTGTGTTAAGCATTTGATCACAATTAACCTTTTTAGTGAAGACTGAAGCAAAATAGGCATTAAACGCCTCAGTCTTCTTGACGTCATCCATTATTAAATTTCCTTCCCCGCTAAGTAGTGGGCCTACACCTTCCTTCATCCTTCTCTTGTGCCTAATCTATTTACAGACCCTCTACTTATTGCCTGGTATGTCCCTTGTCCCTACATGCTTGTGCTATACTTTTTGTATTCATCCTTAACAATTTGTCCATGTTTCCATTTTTTTGCTGGATTTCTTTTCTGATTTTCAGGTCATTAGAGACCTCCTGATGGAGCTATATTGGCCTCTTACTATTCTTCCTGTCTTTCCTTCACAAGATAGTTTGCTGTTGTGTTTTTAATATTGCGTCTCTGAGAAACTGCCAGCCCTCCTGAACTCCTTGTTCTTTATACTGACTTGAACTTTAGAAATCCATGTAACAAAACAATTTTATGTACATCAAAATTAGACATTAAAGTGCTGCATTCATATAGCGTTAAAAACTTATTCTTATCTCAGGTACAGAATTTAACATTATCAGAGCCTTTCTCATTAGAAATGCTAAGCCCTCATGAACAGTATTACAGTGCTGTAGTGTTTATGATTATTATTTTATCCTATTCATTAATAATTGCCATGCACATACCTTGCTGTGGTTGTACTGACAGTATATTTCTGTTCTGTTTATATCTGAGCAAAATTAAATTAACCTAAAGTTTAAGAAACTCAATAAATATCAATCACATGAATACCAGCCAGATAACAATAGCAATCTACAAATGCCAAAAAGTTAATTATCTAAATATTTTCAGATTTGTAAGATGTCAGAAAAATAATAGAATTCATTGAAATGAAACAGGGAGCTAAAGAGAGAGAAAAGAGAATGTACAGCAATTTCAGAGGCATTCAAAATTTGAACCCTGTTCACATTTTTCACATGAAACTTAAAAATTAATTGTATGCTAGCTTACCAGCCATATAATTTTACTGATACAGAACCAGCACCCTAGAGCTCCCTCCTTTTTATATTCAGGGATAGTGGAATGAGAGGGCATTTCCTATGGCCCTAGGAGTTTCTGAGTCTTGGGAGATAAGGGGTGATACTTGGGGTGGAAGAAAATCTCCCACCCCGAGACAGCTTTCTGCAGATGTAGGACCTTCCTGTGAAAGATGAGAGATATGGCAATTTCCTGCAATGTCTTTGCAAGATCTTACTGTATTAAATGTATATATCATTGTGAGACAGAGATTGTATGTATTTCCATGGGAAAGAGTAATCACAGCTCCCTGAGAAACAAAGAACAGCTGGGGGTGATTAGGCAAATTCACTCAGGAGCAGTACCACCACCTGGAGACACCAAACCTATACTAGTTCAAACTGGATTCTTCAGAGACCAACAGACCAAGAAAGGACTGCCCATTATATACATACATCCTTCTGGAAGATAAAATAATCTCTTAAATATATTTAATATAGTTGGTTATAAAATATAATCTATTTTATTGTATATAGAGAGTGAGACTGTTCTCCCCTACAGCAGTGTAAATCCATAGCAAATTTTAGTGGAGGTTAGTGAAGTTACACAACAATTGAATTTGGCTCAATGATTCCAAGTCCATCATTCAAACTGTTCATGGCCCCAATTCTCTCTTTCTGAATATTCTGCTCCCTCTGTGAATTCGTCAGACAAAAAATAATTTGTGATCTCATAGCAGTTTGGCTTTCTGAGGTTTCAAGTTCATTTTGGATGGAATTGTCTTCAGTTCCAGCTGCTGAGACAGATGAGATTTCAAGTGAATGAGCCCATTCTCTCCTGAAGCTACTCTGTAGTGCTGCCTCCTGTAATTATTAGAATGATGTGCTGAGGTATCAATAATTCTGTGTGATTTCATTCCAGCCATCCACCCACTTGGAGTCGGAATCTTCACTAGGCATCCGCCTACTCGGAATCCTCACCAGTCTATCAGATGGCTTTTTTTTACCTTCCCACTTTCTAAGTATATCATATGCCCAGACATAAGTCCCAAATACGATCTGGAGATCACTGCAGCAGAGTTAATTTAACATTAGGCCTGCCTCTGAATTTGTCCAAATGCATCTCCCTTCGTGTACACATCATCTGTTGATTAATAACAGGAAAGTTCACAGAGGATACCACATAGGCAATCTGTTGAGCATATAATACATTTCCTAGTTTAGGCTTAATAAATCACAAGAAATCCATACTGTAGCTATCACACGGGAGTTAATCTGAGAACAGACTTAAAGCAGGTCTTTCCACAAAAAGATAAAGTTATCACATTTCACTTCAAAGGCTTTATCTACCATTCAAAACAGAAAAGACTGCCACCAGAATATGCCTCAGACTCTTTGAACTAATGGCCTCTCTTGTCTGCTTAGCATCTTTTTTGTAGAAAATTTTATTAAATTTTCTGTAATAGATCATACAAAACACCGGTGTAAGATGATTACAAAGTAGAAAGGTTAGTATACACTGTCATTTTGGCCCAAAAATCTCTCTTTGAAAGGTTAGTTTTAAACACTGAATACATGAGGTGGGAAGGAAGAAAAAGTACAGATATACGCATAGGGTCAGAAGGCAGAAAAGAAGGGAGAGATAAGGATAAAGTTGCAAAGAGTCCTGTGGCACCTTATAGACTAACAGACGTATTGGAGCATGAGCTTTCCTTGTATCATTAGTATCACTAAGATTTAATTGAAACCTAGCATCATGGCTAGGTACATGGAAGTGGCAAATAGGCCCTTTTAGTACTTTCAATAGATCTCCCCTGTATACATTTCCATTATTTTTACTTAGCAAGTCAAAAGCATACTACGATCGTTAGACCATAAGATTACATATACCCTTTGGACTCTTCACAAGTCAAGAAACATATCTGTTATTAACCAGTCACTCAGTCTCAAGCAGCAGAGAGAGGGGGAAGGGCCCACCACAGGCAACGTACAATGATGGCCAAATGGCATGGAATTTTAGATGAGAAAGCAATTTCAATAAGGAACTCAAGCAGCAGTGATCTCCAACAAACATGAGAAGCAAGGTCATATTAAGGTTTGCAAGGAGATGTGCAATATTTCGCAAGGTTGACACCCAGGAAAGTACAAACCTGGCATCTTGTGGAACATTAATCTTTGGGAGGGTAGCTTCAGCATTACAAACCAAAAGGCAGCATATTTATATTGATCAAAGTAAGCATCTACTTAACAGAAGTCTTGCTAGCCATATTAACAAGAAAGTGGCATATTTCCTTTTCAGATCCCCATTACTGCTGGCAAAATGGAGGCTGGAAGGTAAAAATACGTTTTCAGTCACAAAAGTCCTCAAGCTGGGAAGAATGATTCCACAGACACAAACAAATGAGCCTCCTCAAATAAGTGAAAAAGGTTTTCAGCTTTTGGCCACCATAAAAAGACATTCAGACAGTACCTGTCTTGTTATTTTAAACTAGTCAGAACTCTTCTATAATGACTGTCAAGATGTCTGGAGTTACTCAAGGGCTTGAGTACCAAACTCAGGCAGACTTAAGCAGCAGGGCACAAACCCCAAACTGGCTGTGAATTCTATACTTATATTTCACCAACCAAGTATCAAGAGTAAACTCCTCAGGCACTATAAAAGACTGACCCTGGAGTCACAGCCAGTCGCTTTGGGTACTTCAGTCTATCTTGCCACCTGTGCAAGCTTGCCTTTGCGATAGATGGTCCATTACACCAAAATCACAATAATATTCAGGTTATTGCCAGTCCCAAAGAACCAGTCACTTACCCCAGGTCAGTTGAACCTATAGCAAAGACTATTCTGGTAACCAATCCTATAATTAATTAATTAAAGATTTATTAACTAAGAAAGAAATGAGAGAGATTACAAGGTTAAAGCAAGTACAATACAAATGAGCTATGGTCTTAGGTTTCAAACGGTTGTTCAAAAGTAAGCTGTTGTAATATGCCAGCGCTACACGTCCTTTAGGGCTAACTGAAGCTAAATAGTTGGGAATCTCTTCCTATGCTCAGACGTCTTGCTCTCCCTCAAAATCCAAGCAGCATAGAGATACCATTTCTCCTTGTTCAGGATTTTTAATCCTCCCTCCACCCCCAGAGTTCAAGCTGATGTGACAAATCCACGAGCACATCGATTCTTTGTTTGGGGGAGGGCGGGGGAGGAAGGGAGCAATCAAAGTCTTTGTTCTTTGATGTTTCACAATGGCTTATTTGGTTCCAATCAGTGTTCTTCTGCGCAGCACCTAACACCTGCTGTAGGAAGCCAGGATTTTACATTAGTTAATGTTTCTTTCCTGTTTGGTGAGTTACACAGTCTCAGAAGTTTACAAAGCAAACAGTTCATCTAACCTTATAACATGGGGTACATATGTTATAAGTGAGATGACTACATGCGGCATCCTACGAGCATTTCATCATGTCAAAACTTTGAGGCCACACACAATTTCTAAGATGGGGCTTAGTTATACCCTTTGCTTCTCTCTCACAACAGGTGTTGAGTGTGAACCTCGCATGGCAATTTCCCACAATCTGGGCATTATACAAAGACTAGTGGTGTCGCAGGAAAGACTCCCAATGACTTAGTCTTTGGATCAGGTCATATTCCTGTCTCAAATAGCTGCTATTGTCCACTCTCCTCCAGGAGCACAGAATTCACTCCATATTTTTAAACAGAAAAATTAAAAAAAATCTTTGTATACAATCCTTTTCCATGTAAAATCATTGTATATACTACACATCCTTACCAGCTCTTGGATCAGAGAGCAGCAATCACTAAGTATTTTTGCCCACTGCTTTTACTGAGGATAAAGGAAATATAAAAGTGACTTATTTTGCTATTCTATTTTCCCCTCACTTGTCACTCCCTACGTGCCCTGTAAAAATGCTGTCAGCTGGCACCCCCTCCACAACTGAAAACAGTTGAGTTTTGCTGGAATTTTTAGGACAAGGTTTCAGAATATGGGACATTTTACACATGAATAAAAACAAGCACACTAGATAAAAGTCTCAGCTCTGTGGGGCTTTAGCTATCCCAAATTTTAAACAAGAAAAAAATATGAACATCGGTGCTCTTCTGCATATCTATAGTTGAAAAAGACTTCGAAAAAGTGGCAAAAACTCTAGCCATGACTAGAACAGGAAATGTTGAGAGAGAAAGACTATTTTCACAGCATTTGTTGCTGTTCTCTAAAAAGGATTGTAGGGCAATTAGGCCCATCAGACTGCTCCTTGAAGAGAGAGAAGGGGCAAAGAGCCTTCTGAGCCCATATGAAAAAAGAAGGGAGAAATGGGCTTACCAAGCCTCCATAAGGAGTCTTATGACTAGGGAGGGGAAAAAAAATCAGGTCTCAAGGAGGCCCCTGGACATGCCAGAGGGGAGATTAGATTCACTGGTTACTGCTGCAAAGTCTTGAAACAGAAGTTACAGCCATTGGAATTCCCCCAAGACAACATAGGGGAGCCAATGCCATTTGCGGCCAGAGAAGTTGTATGAAGGTAGAAGGCGAGTCCTAGGGTCTATTAAAGGAAGCGCATTGTGCAGTGATGTCTGCAAGTACCCTTCCATAGTTTTGGATAATCCAGGTAAAATTTAGGCAAAAGTTACTCAGAAATCTCACAGCATTTTCATTCATTTCAAACAATTGTATTCAAATGCCTCCTAGTATGCACTCTTCAGGGTCATCCTGACATTGTATATCTTTTCAAATGGAAAAACAAAGCAAATAAACAGCTCCTAGAGGGATCTATTCCATAATTTGCTTCCAGGTCCTCTGCTGTTAAGAGCTGTACTGAAACAACACATAGCTTCATAAGCCTGCAATTTATATTTCAGGAGGCTAGGGTCACATGATTTCTAGATATGTGCCCCTCCTTCTTAAAGAGCAAGACCAAAAGTCCAACCTCAATAGGCATCATCTTCTCTTACATCCTTGTTAAGTCAACAGTAAGTAGTATTCTAATAAAATAATTTTCTCGCTTTTAGATGGAGGGCACGTTAGTCAACTAGTGTTTTCAAAATGTACTTCATGTTTGCTCAGTGTTTCTTATCATGTGATAATAGGTGCAGTTTTGGGGGATTTGAGGTTTTTTTTATTTGCCTTTGTTTTTTATTTACACTAATGATCTCTATTGGCACTGCACACTCATGCCTATGATGACTAATTTCTCTTTCAACATGTGATCTCCCAGTGTTCTATTGTCTCAACATGATGTAGGACTGGGTGAAGATTCTGAATGTGAGCACAATCCTATTCACTTCAAAATAAATTGTAGTAGTTGGGGAAACAGAATCTGACCCCTTCAAATTTGGGGCTTTATTCATGCATACCATACTCTAAATGCAAATCTTTTGAGGTTCATCCATCATTTATCAGGATTGTCTCAATACTTCATGTTGAACAAAACTCAGATGGTCTGGGAATTTTATTGGGAAATGGGTTATAAATTAGGCATAATGTCTCTTGCAAGTTTTCCAGTATTCTCCAATTTCAGACAAAATCATAAATACAGGGAGAGCAACTTTTTCCCCTGGTTGCTCAGTGATGGATGAAAGAAAGTACAGCAGAACTTGAGTGAGTGAATATATGTGAATATATATAAAGTTATCAGAACTTTTTTGAAACTCAAAGTTCTGGGTTCAGTTCAAGCTTTGGATGAAGGTTCAGGACAATTCTTGTTCTGATTGAATTGATTCACTGCTAAAGAGTCTGAATGTAACTTGAAAACAGGGGGGCTTCAATACAGCCCTAACGCACAGTGAAGATGAATAAAAGTGAACCAAAAGGAGAATGACAGATGGGTAATGATTGATATGCTGGGGGTTTGATGATGGCTCTGCATGTACAATAAAATGAATGATTAAAAATGCTTAACGAATAACAAAATATGTATCTGCAAGATTAGTCTAGCTTTTTTGGATAAACAGCAAGAAATGTATAATGCTGCAAATACAGATTTACCCAATAGACTTTGAAGGAGCTGTTTAATCTCTGTGGTAGACACTGCTTTCTAATGTCTAATTATATATGTACTTGAGTCACTAATATGCATTTTACAAACTATCTACTTGCATATTTATTTACCAAAATGGTCTTCTCCTTGCTAGAGGCACAGTCATTCCTCCAAGGAAGAACGTGGGTGGCAGGACATGTATACAGAACTTTTAGTCATACAGTAAGTTATGCAGTTGAATTCAGTTAATCATGAATTTTCCATCCATAGAGGTATATTCCAATAGACTAAGCATCCCTAGCAGAAGTCGGGGTTCATCTGCAACAGGCAGTCTGAACTGTTAAATCAGATGCATTTTGTAACCTTACATAAAGAAAAATGAGGAAAATTAATAGAAAGCCAAACACTGACATAACATTAAATGTAGTAACAAATCCCAGGGAATTCAAATGTAATACTCTCACTATACAGTCTGGGGCTGATTTACCAGTGGCTTGCACATTGTATAGTCATGTCCATTTGTGTAAAGTGAGTACCAGAATATAACATATTAAAACAGCTTTGCACTGGTATAAATGACTACATACATAAGATGCAAGATTGGCGACAAACTCTGAAATGTCGAAACACCTGTCCTCATCCAAAGCCTGGCCTCGGCGAGGTATGTTGAGAGCAGAGCAAACAAATGCTTATTACGAAGTTTAGTTTTCCAAACTTGGCATGGTTTGCAACATTCAAATATCCTCAACATTGCTTTAGCATTTCTTATGTTTATTTAATACTGTGCATAAGAAAGCAGTTTTTAAACCACAGTACACCGATACCCTAAGTAACCTCACAGAGAGTTTATACTGCTAAATTCTTTAAGTTTAACTTTGTTTGTTTATTATAATTACTATGTGAATCACAGCATCCTAAGTCATTTATTATTAAAATTGCCTCATGGTGATCAATAGAACAACTTCAGTTTTAATTTTTCCACCCCTTTCTGTTTCTTAGAACAGCATTTGGAGTTCAGAGGATGAAGCTCTTGGGAGCGAATATGTAGAAATATTGAAATGTGACCAAAAAAGCAGCCACATAAAGGCCTAAAGTGGTTCATTTAACAAGTATGATCATCTGAACGAAAGAAAGAAACCAAAGAACTGTTGGGCCGTTTCAGTATTAAATGGAAAGCCCTGCTGTTTGTTGTGGAAACTTGCAGTTGAAGTACAACCACTGACTCTCTGATTGGACGAGAATAAAGTTGTGTGTCAAAATAACTTACCATCACTTCTTAACGACATAACACTAGCAGACATAGTGCAATGCGTACACAGAAGGTATATGAAAGAAAGTTACGTTGGTATGAGCAGACAAGCAGCTGCAGCAGGGACCTTCAAGTACTGGTGATGCTATCACAATGCTTTCTACAGAAGGATATTGTCCCTCTGTGCTCATAGGTCAATCGCTGCCACCCTCCATCTCATAGTCTCTTCGCTCACTCCACCTGTTCTTCCATACTCCCCTCCTTCAGTCCCACTTCTGCCATTCACTATCCCCTTTCCATGTCTTCATACCCCCTTTCCATAACGTTCTCTCTCATTTCTCTCTGTCTAGCTGATCCATTCCCCAACAAACACCCCCCAAACAATTAAAACACAAAATAATGGCTCTAACATGCATTTGCAAACCATCATCCTATTCACTCTGGGTAGGTTACATTTCCTCTCCTGCCTTTGCCTGTCTTGTCTACTTAGATAGTAAGCTCTTCAGGGTAGTGGTTCTCTCTTATTCGATGTCTGTACAGTGCCAGACATAAAGGGTCCCCATCTCTGTCCGGAATCTTAGGAGGTACCTTAATATAACAACTAATAACAATTGTGAAATTGTTAAAGTTTGAAAAAGTTAACTTGTCACCATCCCACTGCACATATCTATTTGGGTGTATATATAAACATACCCATACTCTATAATGGAAAAGTCAGCAGCCGTTAGAGTTAACAGTGTATAACATTTTCCTCTCTAACATGGTTTACAGTCATTCATCTTTTTTTGAATCTTTCATTTTTCAAGGTAAAATTCTCCGGGCTTCATTCATATCTGTGTGAAGGTTAATCTGGTTTTTGAAAGTCTGAGCAAAAATGATTCAGCTAGGGTTTGGTTTTTAATAGCATGAGGATAAGGAAAAAAAATTCTAATTATAAAAAACGTCTTGCAACCTTTTCTGAACAGCTGAAATAGCTTGAGATAGGTAGCTGAAACTTGGCAGTCTCTTTATCTACTTGTTGCCTATGATTAGGAGACAGATTTTCTCTATATTCTTAACATCTACTCCCCAAAACCAAATTTCCAACCCCAGCATGCAAAACTTTCTTTTATTTGCCACATATTTAGTAATATCACCTATAGAACTTCAATGATAACTGAGCCAGGAATGAGAGTAACGTTTATTTGACTAACAAGAAGATATCGCTTTTAAATTGAATCTTGCCGTGCTGTATAACTCTCTCTCCAGTTGATTCCCATTTCTGAGCGTGACACTGTAAGAGCCCACAGGAAACGTGGCAATATACGATGTCTTACCTAACCCTTCATAACACATTGCATATTTCATCACACACCAGCTGAGGTTATGAACCTGCTTGGAACCACAAGACAACAGGGCTTGGGTTCAAGCTGGATTCATTCCTACAGTGTTCAGATTATCCCTCTCCATTTTCTGTCATGGAATTGCCCTCACACAGGGTGCCTAAGGTGCCATAATTTCCTCTCAAATACATTACGAAATCTTAAGTGATTTTCTCCCATTTCCCAGGAACTCTTTGTAATTCAGTCTATAATGTTGCCAGTCACAACTGGCTCATGATTAAGACTGCAACTTCCTATCCATTGACGTTTTGATGTTATTGTTGGCCATACACATTACAATGTCAGTGTAGCTACAATTAACTCTAAAGCAGCATGTGGTGTGGTTCCAGGGCTAGCTGAAAGGAAGGACTTACTATAAAAGTGCTTGAACTGGTAGTTTTTGTCTGTAACCGTGTCAACTCTGCATCTTGAAGCTTATGCTCTTGGGCAAATTCTGCCCCCAGATTGTGAACAAGTACTTTGCCTATGAACATAAACTGCACACAATGTTCCATGCAAACAGATGTCTGAGCAGAGAGTTGGCACAAAGACCAAGATTTTCAAGAGAGATTTTTGGGAGGCCCTACTTGAGACGTTTTAAAGGGGCCTGATTTTCATATGGCATTTTTTGAATGTCAGGCCCCTTTAAAGTGTCTTTAGCTTGGCATCCAGAATCTGTAATCACTTTTGAAAACCTTGGCCAGAGGTTAAAGCATAAAGACAGAAAGAAATCTCTCTCGTTCCAGATCAAGTGAGGCTAAGTAGGATTCGATCGGTTCCAATGGTGAGGAATAAAATCAATGAGAATTGCAGGGAGGCATCACCTATAAAGCATGGCAATTAGTCATGCTTTATAATTTGAAAGCAACATAAAACTTAATAAAGTAGCAACAGTTTGCGACAGGAGATTTGGTGTGTGCGCGGGGGAGAGAGGAGGAGTTGCATAAATCAAGTGGTCTGAGGGAGAAGAGAAGCATTGTAAAGAAGGCTTTGTCAACACTTGGTGGCGTGCAGCACCTACATTCCACCATAAGTGTAGACATACTCAACGTGTCCATACTTTTACCAAAAAAAAAAAAGCAAGCATGTGTGACCACAGGGTGACAAAGCACAGCAAACTTCCGCACTTCAGTGAAACTTCTGCAGGAAAGGTTTGAGCAAAGCAAAGATGAAGTTGCATGTACTTTCAGTAAGGCCAGGGATGAAAGGAAAGAGATCAGTTCTCTTTGAAAAAGACTACATTATTGTGACCTCAGGACTTAAGATCATGCCTACAGTGCCCACACGGGAGAGTTACAGAGCAGCATTATGGTGCACGCTGCTATTCACACTCTATAGTCCAAACTGCAGAGCAGTGTAGACATGCCCCTTGACAGCAAAAACAAATCTGATACAAACACATCAGTAAGGTTGACCAAATATTCAGTTCATTTAACATGTTGCATAATTTCTTGATCATATGAGCCCAACATATTAAGAAGTGATATTTTCCTTGCGAAGCCAGAAGGAAGCTCCCCTATAGTACAGCAGACCTCTCATTATTATTAAAGAGATATGATGAAATGGGACTGCCCTCTATTCACTGAGGGTTACAGATAAAACAATGAAATTAAGGTACTCCCTGCTCCTGGATAACACAACCCACATTTTATTTGCAACATTATAAGTCTGGAAGAACTGACCAGAAATATTTTGCAAATAATTGGTTCCTTGTAAAGTAAAAGATAACTGACAAGTGCTGTACTAAGGAAAAATTAATGAGTTGTTTCAAATCTGCAGTGCTTTCCCCGACAATCACTAATCAAAATGACTCAACTTTCCAACATTTATTAGGATCATCATGCAACTCAACTGTATTTCTTGTTGGCCCATCATTATGAACTTTGTGGCACTGCTATAGACAAAGTTTGCAATAATCTGTTTTGACAAAACAAGAAGAAAATAAAGCCTGATGCACTTTGCTCAAGAAAGTGGAATTTATATTTAGGACAACCTCAGGGAAACAGGAGATCTCAGTGAGGGTTACAACTCTGATGATGTCCTGGGCTGACTGGGCTTTCTTTCCTTTCTAGGTCATATTGATGTGAGGCACAGAGACAGCTCTGAAATCTGCTAAAGAACCACCTAGCAAGTGCGAGTCGGCAACAGAATACCATACTCCTGTAGTATGGCAGCCCGCTCAGCAGTAGAACAATAGACACAGTGCTCTGTGACTTTAATAGTTTGGTTTCATTTAACCCTTTATTGTTAGTGCTCTAATTAAAAATGAACCCTCAAGCATGGATGGATGGATGGATAGATGGATAGAAATACCACTTTCCTTATTACAGTGTTTTAGGGTGCCTGAATATTTTATGTGTTTTATGAGTCTTTTCAATAGAATTAATTCAAGTTGGATATGGTATTGATAGTTGTGCACTGAAATGCCCAAACCACATAGGGTATCACCCATATACCCATGATTAGAGAAATAACTTGACTCATGAGCCTAAAAAGAGCACTCAAGGCACAAAGCATGAAAGATGGAAAACCGGAAAGAAAGAGGAGAAGAAGGGTGAGGAAAGCAGCATATTTTCTTTCCTTGTCAGTAGATCATGGCTTTTTTATTTGCCTAGAAATGGCTCAAGCACATACTATAGAATATTAAGTCAAAATGTATTTGAATTTTCTGCTTACCTCATGTGGCCCACTCCCATCCAGCAGTGAAGTTCTTGTGCAGGGAACATGTGACAATTTGCCTTATTTAGTGGAAGCTGGAAATGTCCTAGCTTGTTTTGCATACAGGAAATCACTGGTTTGAATTTCAGGTAATATACAAGGAATGCCATATACATAAAGCCGACATCTTTTAGTGCCTGGATTATGTTGGCGCTAATGTCTGACAAAATGGGCTCAAGACGCATACTTAAGAGAAGCCCCAATTTAAACTGGTGATGCAACTGCTGCAATCCTTTGACCACATTCTGATATTTTCCAAACATAAATGGGATGAAAATCCTGGCTCCACTGAAGTCAATGGAAATTTTGCCATTGACATAAATGGGCCAGGATTTCATCCTGAACATCCCTCTCTGCAAGTTTCTTAAGGACACTTAGTTTACAGGACATGAGCAGAACTGATAGACATCAGCCATGATGGACATGGCCACCATTTGGCTCCTGGCAGATGAGCAGGTGTAAGGAAAATGTAGGACATCACAGCTACACACCAAAGAGTCACCTCCACAGGTGAAGTCAAGACCTGAGAATTATATGTTCCCCTAGATGCGTTTGGCTGGTTTTTGGTGGCAAAAAGGTTGCATTTACTCTGGGCCCATCACTATATGTCTTAGGACTTGTGTGGAGTTTTCTTCCTTCAGCGCAGAATGATGGCCAGGACACTTGGAGTTATTCCATACACATCTCAAGAAGCACTCTGGAGCACATAGGGCCAAATACACGGAACGTTGCTTCCTTTTGTGCACAAGCAGAAACCAGCGTATGTGCTGCTGAAGCAATGAAAGTTGCTGACATAGGTGATGGAATTTACATGTGCAAAACACACTGGAACAAGAAGTTTAAGTATATGTAAATTCTACCCCCTGTGCACAGTGTTTGGGTGAGAAATTTAGACTGTGCACAAAAAGAGCACATGGGTTGATAACCCTTTGAAAAATCGGATCCCTAATCTTCCTAGAGGCAGACAACTTCCACAGTTGAAAAGGACCTTGGCTTAAAAATGTCATTTTATGTAAAAGTTGTGTTTTATCTGTGCCAAAAGAACAGGCACATAAAAAGAAAAATAGACTATAGTGTGTTTATATGAAAAACCTACAACAACAAAGAACAAGTTTGCCAAGTACCTGTATGATGCTTTTTCCTCAGCAAAAGATGCTATAGTGCATCATAGTTCTGGGGTAGCCAGAAGTTGGAGGGTAAAATGTAGCGTGCTGAGTCACTTGCTCTTGGTTCATGTATTCAGCAGTTTAGAAGTGCAACTGGGAGACTACGAATAGAAGGGAGATTGAGTGAAAATGAGGAGAACCTACAAAAGGTCACCATTATATAAAAAATGATTACAGTGATGACATGTCAGACATAATACAGAATGGAAATAAGGAGAAGATTTATCTGAAACCTTATCCATCTGAGTCATGTTGCCTTAGGCATGTGATTTTGTAGTGCATTTTTCAGTAGAGTTTTGTTTCACTTGTATAGCTAGTTGTAACTAGCTTAAAATACATTTTAAATAAGCTGTTTTCTTTTATTAGAGTCAGCAACCCATAACAGCTAAAGTGCTGTCCAGCAGGCATCAATTTTCTTGGTGAAAATTTGTAACAGTTACACAAAAGAATTGCCAAATGCTGTCGGACCATGGAGTCATTTAGTCTAGTATCTATCTCCAGAAGTGGTCAATGCTGCATGCTTCACAAGACAGTGCAAGAACCCTGAAATGTACTATTATGGAGTAACTTGTCCATAACAGAAACTTCATCCTGTCCCCAGGCAGTTAATGGTTGACTTATGCCATGAATCAGGTGGATTTATATCTTTTATAATTTTTTATCCTATCCTCATATATAGATCATACATATAAAATACATTAAAATGTTCTTTAGGTTGCAAAGTCAAATGCTTGAAAGTTAGGAGATGCCAAGTTTGTGCTTTCTTGTATAACCTTAATTGTACAAAAGTTGACTAAATTTTTAGGTTTCTGACGTTAATATTATGCAGAAAAATTTCAGTGAAAAACCAACTTCCAGAAAATTTCAAGCAACTTTGATTACAAGTGAGTGATCATCATGGGAGCTGCAGTAGTGAATCAGCCCATTACTTAATCTGATCTAGTGTCCAACCCCCAAAGTCACCATTATCTGGTGCTTCAGATGAAGAGAAAAAAGTGACCCTATCTTAAAATAGAGGTTTCAGGCATTTTCAGTTTATTATAGTGCATCTCATACCTGTTGGTGTTCCTCAAAAGCACCCCCTACTGAGCCCCTCTGAATTGCCTGGGGCTGAAAGCGCACCCTTTGGATCCTGCCACTTCTCAGACTGTCTCAGAGCATTTCACTCATTCAGTAGCACGCTTCTCTGAAGCATCAGCTTTCAAGGCCAATCTTTACAGGAGGCTTGATTCAGCAAGGTACTTAGTAAACTACAGGCATCTGAGCTGACTTCAATGGGACAACTCGTGCTTAAATTTAAGCATGCGCATAAGTGCTTTGGTGAATCAGGGTCAGAATGATGAGCATAGTTAAGGAGAGGCTAGCTAATAACTTCAGAGAGTAATGAACCTTAACAGTTATCTGGGCTAATATGAATATCCAAGAGTCAGGAGCAAGGATGGGTGCAGTCCCCAATCATTTTTTGGGCTAGTGGGAAAGTTATGACAGGTTGCTCAGAGTTGTGGGGAGGGGAAATCTGTTTATTTTTTCTGGAGTCTTGCTTGGTTAAAATCCCCAGTCGGAGAAGATATAGTGAGAAAAATACCCTGATGTTCAAAATCCTCAAAGTTAGCTGGGACTTGTGCATTTTTCTGAAGTGATACAGTGCTACTGATCATCAGCTGATGTGAACAGCCCCAGGTTTTAATTGATCATTTTACAACTCTTCTCCTCCTCACTACACCTTCAATGCCACATCAAACTCACCCAGTTTTTAAAAGCTCTAGAGGCCAGATATAGTAATAACCCATTCAAAATATACCGTACTAAACAGCCAGATTAGAATGAGAATTCATCTGGGAAGAGATTATATCCATGAAAATTAGGAAAGGGTCAAATGTGTGTTATAGTTATGGCTAATCTGGCTCATTGATTAAACTGAACCACAAACATGCTCTAAATACACAGCTTGCCTTCTCTAAATACATTTGCAATATATTATATGTTAGTATGTTATATTACATGTTAGTATTATGATTTACCATATTCCTTTAGTGTGTAGTGGTCCACATCATGGACCAGGGTCCCATGACACTAAGCACTATACCAATGTGCAACAGAGTGCAACTGGATAAAAAAAAGCTGATTCTTAGAGACAGGGCAGTGGTGCCTTTACTGAGGTCTCGGCATATTATTATTCATGACACTATATTTTCCAGGTAAGCAAGACTGTTTATTTACAAAATATACACCAAAGTATACAAGAATACACCTTGTCTCTGCATTGCTTTTTTCTGCTCCCAAGGGAAAGTGACCTGGGAGTCCCTGAAATCTGCCTCCACTCAGCAAGGGAGCAAAACCTTCTTCCGTGCCATCCTATCGCATGCCCCAGTGATGAGCCTGAATACACAGATCACACAAGCAATATCCTAGAAGCATCCATGCGGAAGCCAGCCACTTGGATATACGGATTAATTATTCAGTGATGCAATCCCTAGGACATTCATGTAAATTGGTCACCAGAGTGAGCCAATCAAGCCTATGAATCAAATAGAAACATAAATATGAAGTTAATTAATCAATTCAGTTCTTGCAAATGTACAAGATACATCTGGGAGCTGCACACCTCCTGCATTGCCAAGTGTACCTGGCATGTCTGAAGCAAATTAAAATGTCATTTAATATGCTACTTAAAACACTGACAAACAATCTGGCAAGTGAAGGGTAGCAATTAAAGGGTTAAGGCATTTTATTTAAGCATTACAGCATTTGAACAAAGTTTTTCTAATGGTTCATATCAAATGGAAAAATCAGACCTCATTTGTAAAGTTTTCCCTTTTTCAACAAACAACAAAGTTGTTGAAATATCTTATTCAAATTCAGTCTGTGTTTTGAGAAGGATAAGGTAGTTCAGCGGCAAGAAATCACCCATCCTGATTCCAGGGAGAAGTTTGACATTTTTAACCAAAATTTTAAAGTCTCAGAATGAAAACTTCCCCCCCCCCACACACACACACAGATATTTGAACTCCAAAATGCCTCCATTCATATCAAACAAACGTTTCACTCCCTGCACTCCAATGGTCTTTTAAGGCATGCATTTATCGAAGCAGAACTCTAGAAAATGGTCAACATATTTTCAGTACAAACCAAAGTCCCACACAGATACATGTGCACTGCCGTCATTTTCCTTACGAACACAGAGATCATTATTTTTAAAAGTGTTATTTAGTGTTCACTGTCCGTGCATGATTTTAATTTTGCTGTCCATTTGAATTTAGCCAAACTGTTCCTGGCCACTGGAAGGCACATCTTTGACCACAAGTCTGCTTCCCAGTTTTCCACCCAAAATTGCTGATGTGCAAGAGCTGTTATAAGAAATTCTTGCAATGCTTTTTTTAAAGTAAGGGGAAAAAAAGTTCCTCCTATAATTTCCCCCTCCTTCTCAAAAAATGGCTGAATCAATTTCATTCAAAGTTTACATACACACACACACACACGAAAATTAACTGAGACAGAAACCAAGCCTAAAAGACTTTCAAGTCATATGTTTCACAAAGTTAAAAATGTTTGAGAAAAGGGTCTTTATAACACAATTAGGTGTTGCTCTGCATTCCACTTGTAACATATGTTTAATAGAAACGATGCTGGTAGAAGGTGGAAAGAAGTTTGAGGACCTGGCAGGAATTCTGACTTTTGCTTCCACTGAAGGTGTTTGCTCTCCAGTTGTCAAGGTAGTGCACAGTCTAGGAGTCATGCTGAACTTACGGCTATTTCTATACACCTAAACAATAGCAGCAGCCAGAAATTCCAATTTTTGTCTCAGTGGGAATCTGAGCCTATGCCTATCAGACATGGACTTAACCACCAGGATCCAGGTCTCCCGCAGCTCCAGGCTAAACACGGAGCTGTGGAAACATACTTAACCTTAATCTCTTCCAACAGGCATAAAATCTACCTATATAGACAGGAAAGAGATGCATCACCCAGGTTCCCAACCCAATACAGGATTCTGTTGCTGGATCCTGGTGTCTTTGACTTGGGGCAAGCTACCTCCGAGTTTGCCTCTGTCAGTAAAACCCATTTTGACAGCTGTGGTCAATGGAAACACTATGGATGACAGAGGTAAAGGTGGAATGTAGTTGGTTCGGTTATGGATCTCTATCACCAGAGATCAGGATGAGCTGAACATGCCTTGCACCTCTTCTAGAACATACTGCAAGATTTATCTGTTTGCAAAAAAACATGCTGGGGTACAAACAACCGCAGAAACATTGGGAAAATATCTTCTCCAGGAAACAAACTAGAGAAAGAACTTTGAATTTAAAAGATCCTCAAAATCTGTGGAAGGCTGGAAAACATAGTTCCTTTGGGCTATTTATTTTTTAAATTGTGTATATGGTGTCTAGGTGTCGTGGTGACCAAAACATTTTAAATGCATAACATGACAGCTCAGCTAGATGAGATAGACACACACGGTAATTTAATGATATGCAACAAAGCAGATGCTGCATTTTTCCTTTGAAAAGCAGGTAGAAAAGCATAGTGGTAATATATATTACCATGTCAACTTAATCTGACAAACATGTTTTGGTTATTTTCTCCAGCCTCCAGTTCAGGAAGCCAAGGGGAACAAACACGAGCTGACTCAACATTCACCACGAACATTCTGCTTACATATCTATCACAGTTAAGCAGTTTTTGGATTATTTTGGTTCCAGAGATCAAACAAAAAGCAATACCAAGGGGTTCTGAAGTCCCTGCTGCTGCCCAGCGGTGCTGTTGAGTAACTGTTCTCGCTTCGTCAAATGAGTCAAGCCAACCTAATTCCTTGTCAAATTGAATTTGTTTTCCAACAGGTGAGAGGCAAAACTTGGTGTCTCCATAAATATCTACATTCTCCTTGTAAATAGTCCTCAATTTTGCTTGAGAGAACACAGCTGCATCCATTCCCTCATCCATAAAGGTCTGCATAAGCAGGGCTACATCATTCCCCCCGCCTCCAGCTCTGCTGTAAAGGACTTAGGTCTGGAACGAAAATAAGGATTGTGTGTCTTATATTACATATTTCATTTCTGCCTGGCTGCTTTTAGCAGAGGCTATGTGCCAAGGCATCTGCCACTAGCATCACTGTGCCCCTCCATTGCCTGTTGCAACCCCCTGGCTTCCTCACTGCTATACCATACTTCCACCTCTTCTGGTGGAATATTCTTTCCTTCACACCAACAAATTTGCAGAAAGTGTGTCCTTGTCTGCTGGTACCTAATCCTCAAAAGATGTGTTTGTATTCTAAGAGCTATTGAAAGTGCCATTCTACTCTGCCAAAGTCAGGCATCATCTGTCTAACCCTTTCCCCCACACTGCCTTTTTTTCTTTTTAATTTATACAAAAAAATTGAAGGCCTCAAACAAAAGGTACTCCTATTACTCAAAATACAAACAGCTCATTTCAAATTTACTTATAAGGCCTCATTTGCCAAGTTCAAGAGGTTTCTTTATGCCAGAGTTAACCAACTGAAAACAGGGTTTTACAGTAGAAAAGCCATCTCAGCAGGGGCGGCTCTAGCAATTTCGCCACCCCAAGCACGGCGGCACGCCACGGGGGGCGCTCTGGCGGTTGCCGGTCCCGCGGCTCCGGTAGACCTCCTGCAAACGTGCCTGTGGAGGGTCCGCTGGTCCCGCGGCTCCCCCTCCCGGCAACAGGCAGAGCGCCCCCCGTGGCATGCCGCCCCAAGCACGCACTTGGCGCGCTGGGGTCTGGAGCCGGCCCTGCATCTCAGTCCTTATATTTAGCGTTCCTATGTATTATTAGAGGTTTCCAAAAGACCTAGAAGAATAAGAGGTTACTATGCTGCAACCCTATAGGACAGTGAAGATCTGATGTCAGCTCAGTAGCCACCTGAGTAAAATATCTTTTGCCCATAGCTAAAAATCACTTTCCATTTCCAATATTTAAAAACTAGATGGGCAAGATGCCCATCCTACAGGCCAAATCCTTCCACCCGTGGTCACACTGAGGAGTACTTTACTCCACAGGTTCAAAATCAAATTCAGTAGCAGAATCTGGCCCTAAGCAAACCCTGAAAACAAAGCAGTAGTGCCTCAGGTTAAAAGTTGAAATGACAGTCCTGCAATGCAATCTGCTAGCAGACACACCCGCATCCATGCAGAGTGCCTCTGACTTCTCCTACAGCTCATCATGGACACAGGTGTAGGAAAGCAGCTTGCATAGCAGTATTAGAGACTGATGCACCTGCAGTTTGTACCTAACAATTTAATGTTAAAACCATCAGAGTAGCCCTTTAATAGCACTAGCCCAGTTTCACATTATCTCACTAGTGCATGACTCTAAGCAGTGCAGTGTACTGCTTCTCTGATCCCATGATCTCTTATCAGAAAATTAAGAGCACACACAGCGAAGTTTCAAATGAAGAAGTGCCAGATTTATTTACAGAGCTTTGCCACTATGAGAAACACTTAACAGGGGGAAAGGTGTTAAGAATACAGATGACTGGGGAGGGGGGGAGAAACAAAATTTCTTCATACTATATTGAAAGGAGTGTGCAAATATTCCATACGAGGGATCTCTCTCCCTCTTGATCATATCCTAACCAACAAGCATAAGGGTGAGTTAGGTTTTATAGGACATTTGACTCCCACTACATCCATTCACAAATCAAATCATTTCCTTTTTAAAAATATAAAACATTAGTGAGCTTGTTTCAGCTTCTTCTGGCATTAATCGTTAAGGGCATTTTAACTTGGAGGAAAAGGGGAACGGAGAACTCTTCAGTGGTCTTCAAATCCCTTCTATTTAAAAAAAATCAATTCTCTTTCAATCACCAATGAAGCCAATGGAATTCTACTTGCAACACAGGTTGCAATTCAAAGTGGATCAGATAGGGACTAGGTTGCCTTCTCCCATGGGAAAAACGCATCAGGGGAGTCAACAGGGAGGAAATCTTTATAACATTTCATACAGATTGTTCCATCTGGAGGTCTCAGATTTCACATACCTGCCCTACCTGCTACAGAATGGGCAGGGCTTCAACCGCCAGAACTCTCAAATTACTGGGATCTGTTGTAGGTCTGCTCTTCCGTGGTTCTTTTAGAACTTTCATCCCTTCCCCCCCTTTCTCCTCCCTGTATACTGTGTCCATGGGCGCATGTGTGAAAAAAGAGACTGATGGTGCTATGGAAGCAGCTTGTTGTGGAGAAATAGAGCCACACTCAGATCCAGGGTGGGGGCAGATGATGTGCCATCAGGACTATTCTCAAATGGATTGAAAAGACTGGACAAAGTGTCATAAATGGCAATACATTAAGTCGAGGGAAGGTGACTCTTGAGTAGCCCAAGGATTGTTGATAAGATCAACAACTTTATGAATGATCTGGAAGAATAGTAAACTACACGTTAATGATATTGAGAGAGGGTATTAAACTGGGAGCTGTTACAAACACCTGTTAGGACAGAGAAAAATATAAAGGAGTCTATAGAGATTAGAAACATGGGGCAGAAAATAGCCAAATGAGATACCAGGGGAAAATGCAAGCAAAATGCATCCAGTGACAAACAGGAAACAAAACTTGTCACACTCAAAGAGACTTAGGGGTGATACAGTGCAGCAAATTGGACAAAAGTTGGCTATGGGATATGGGTGCAAAAATAATCAATGTATTTTTAGGCTGCATGCACAAACCACCACATCACAGAGCAGGGAGCTGGTAGTCTATTTGGCTGTGGTGAAAACACAGATGGTATCTTTCTTTCAGTTCTGGGCACCACATTAGAAAAAAATATTTACAGATTGGAAGGGATTCAGAGAGAGCAACAAAAATAATCCGGGGATTAAAAGGGACTGCCTTGTGAAGAAAGATAGAAATGGATTCAACGTGCGTAGCTAGGGTACAGTTGTGACAAAGGTCTACCTGCTTAGCCAGCAGTCTACAACTATTTGAAGGATGTTAACTCCAAGAAAAGAGAGGAATTACTTAGTGCTACATGAGGAAGTAAGTAATACGATGCATTTAAGGAAACCGAAGGTGACTAGGAACAACACTGTAACAATGTGATCTATTATGCAGCTAAATAGTGTCCCCAGAGAAGAGGTGAAAGGCTCTTGGGTTGAGACTTTTAAAACTAGACTGGAGTAAATGCTAGAAAATGTGTGGTATTGTGATTATTAATTATTTCAGTGCCAATGATATGGAACCATGCTGCACTGGCACAGGATGATCTAACACAGTGGTTCTCAACCAGGGGTACACGAACTGCTGGGGGTACGCAGACAACTTCTAGAGGGTATATCAACTCATCTAGATATTTGCCTAGGTTTACAACCAGCTACATAAACAGCACTAGCAAAGTCAGTACAAACTAAAATTTCATACAATGACTTGTTTATACTGCTCTATGTACTGTACACTGAAATTTAAGTACAATTTCAATTGATTTATTTTATAACTATGTGGTAAAAATGAGAAAATCAGCAATTTTTCAATAATAGTGTGCAGGGATGCTGGTATTTTTATGTATGATTTTGTAAGCAAGTGAGGTGAAACTTGGGGTACGCAAGACAAATCAGCCTCCTGAAAGAGGTACAGTAGTCTGGAAAGGTTGAGAACCACTGCAGGTCTTTTCAGTCCCGAAGTTTTATGATTCTCTGCTCCCATTCTCACATATAATCCCTTTAAAAGGCGCCAAGGCTTTAGGATTTTTGCATGGTAAGGGACTTCATCATAAAGGATTACATTTTGTAGGAGCAGTTCACACGTAAGAACTGATGACCACTCAGTCACAGCCATGTCATTAAAAAAAAAAAAGCATATGAAAGCTACTATGCAGGGCCGGCTCCAGACCCCAGCGCGCCAAGCGCGTGCTTGGGGCGGCGTGCCACGGGGGGCGCTCTGCCTGTCGCCGGGAGGGCGGCAGGCGGCTCCGGTGGACCTCCCACAGGCATGCCTGCGGATGCTCCACCAGAGCCGCGGGACCAGCAGACCCTCCGCAGGCATGTTTGCAGGAGGTCCACCAGAGCTGCGGGACCAGCGACCGCCAGAGCGCCCCCCGCGGCGTGCCGCCGTGCTTGGGGCGGCGAAATTGCTAGAGCTGCCCCTGCTACTATGACAGCTTTTGACATATAAATCCCTTATTTATCTACAGAACAGGTACCCCACAGAGGATCTCAAAGTGGAGGGTGCCCCCTGGGGGATACTGCATGTAATTGGGGGGGCACATAAGAAGGGGCAGTATATTTACTTGCGTGGCAGGAGAAGGTGGGGGGGCATAAAGGACCACAGAAATGAAGAAGGTGACAATCAAATAAGTCAGACTCTCTGCCATAGGTGGTGCTAGTATGAGCTTCCTCAGCCACAAATGACCACCCGACGTGAGTCACACGCAAGGCACAACCATTTTTCATTCACATGAACACAAACGTGAGAAAAAAATATCTGCATGTACATGGAAAAACAGTCACATGACGGACAAGAATATGCATGACATGAAGCAAACTGCAATATCATTGTGCACAAGTGAATGCAAACATGAAAATGTCTTGCAGACATGGCATGACTGGATAGGATTGAAAAAGACACTCATGCAGTAATCTCTACTCCCCATACCACCTCTTGTATGTGACTTATTCCTGGCCTGTTGGACCATCTTCTGATGATAAAAGCAAGCTTGAGAAAGCCCAGTATAGTAACGTGGAGACACTTCTCTATTAAGCACTAGTCTGATACCATAAATTCATGTCACAAAGGTCAAACATTCAGACAATAGTGACTTCTTGTCACCATTGTACCAAAACTACATTCAGACCAGTGACCTTGGAGATACAAGATTCAATATACCCCATTAGAAAAGCTGCAGTAAAACCAATGAAACTTTTTAGAAAAAGATGCAGAGTTGTTCTGCTGATCACTGTCATGGTGAAGAGGGGGAAGAGTCATGAAAATACAATATTCAGAAAATATTATCAACATTGTTCAATATCCCCCAGATAACCTTATGTTTCCAGTTTAGTTAAATAATTGTGCTGCAGCAACTGTGCACTGGCTTTAACACAGTCAGTGCCAATTCAGGAGTGACCCTTGTAAACCCAACCTAACCTGTCCAAAATTGGAAGCAGCAGAAACCTCATCACCCCAAAGGAAATTGAAACATTGAGAATTCACTAGCTCGGTCCCCACAGTGTTGTTGCTAAGCTACTGTTCTCTCTATTAGCCTCACATATAACCTAGGGTTTAACCTGGCACGGCTCAAGGTTCCCAATGAATTGGTTCAGCTGTTACCATCACATCCACCCACCTAAGCACAAGAATTCCAAACGGTCAGAAAACATGGATATTAGTTAAAACAAACAAAAAAAAACCACAGATGAAAATCATAGAATCCACGATTCCTGTGGCAGCCATGTCAAAAATGCATCTTTCACTATTATCAATCCCTTGAGCCAATACCCCAAGCCTAGAACATCTAAAAATTGTATTTAACTAGCATTTATGAGTGGACCTTATCTAGGTACTTCCATCCATTCCAACACCATAGTATCGGCACATTTAACATTTTTTATTATTGGGTGAGATTTTTAGAAGCACTTAAGAGCTGGAATACTAGTCTCACTGACTTTCAGTGGGACTTGTGCACCTAAATCCCCTAGGCATTCTCCCCTTCTCATTATTACCTGTGTTACCTATAGGCACCCCTACTGACAACAAGGCCCCATTGTGCCAGACACTATACAAATAGGTGGCAAGAGACAATCGCTGTCACAAGAATCTTACAATCTAAATAGTCAAGGGGTGGGAGAAAAGGATATAACATGGTAGTAGAAGATTGAGAACAGCTGCACAAAGAGATTAAGTGATTTACCCACAGTCAGTCAGCAGCAAAGGCAAGAATTGAACCCGGGTCGCCTGAGTCCCAGTACTGTGCCTTAAGGATCAGAGTATACCCTGGCCTCCTGTTTATTCTCAAATGAAAAAGTGACATTTATAAAACAAAACCACTTGGAAAAATGCTTTTTAGGACTGATTGGTCTGCTGCATGAACGAAAACTGGGTTTTACACTCTAAAATGATTTTTACAGTCTGATAAATGCCTTCACAGGTCTTGTCCATAGAAACTCTACCCTCTCTCAAGTGCCTCCTCCAAACCCACATGATGCCAGCTAGAAAATGTCAACTGATAACGGCTGCATAGAGGGTCCATGAGGATTGTTGATACCTATTTAAAAAGACGGCCGTGCTTTCTTCCTCTCCTCCCCACTTCATGTGTTGCTTGTCATCTTAGATTATGAACTCTCTCCAAACACGTAACAACATCCCGCCCCAAACAGTGGCTAACGCTCATAAAATAGTGAACAGACCTATGAATCTGCTTGTCATGACCACATACTTCTGGGCTGGCACCTAGATGGATGACCTAAAGAGTGGGGGGCGGAGAGAAACATCTCACTGCCCTCTTTCCAACCCCTTCTTAAATTTCTCCTCTGCCACAAGGCCAACAAAAATCTCAATAATCATTAGGCTGCTGGTGTGCTATGACCACTGCTTTTCATTTTGATCATTCTCAATGTTTTCTTATGCTCCTGCACCTTTCTGAGTGTATTCACCTGTTCTGTTGTCTTATACATAGATTGCAAAGCTCCTTGGGTCAAAAATTGTCTTTTTGTTGTTTGTTTGTACAATGCCTAGCACAATGGTCCTGGTCTAAGACTTGGGTGCCTACATGTTACTGTTATGATACTAGTAAAATGGGGGGTGGGGTGGAGGGAAAGAGGGACAGATAATGAAGAATCCAGAGCACCAACCAGGGAGGGAGTTCATCTAATTGTTCCAAAGTTTTTCTTCTCCTGTTTGTTTCTGTATTCATCCTGAGATTAATTGATTATAATGCTGGTAAATGTTTTGAATGAAGGAGGTTTGCTCTAATGAAATTGTGAAAGGATTATGTACTTGCTTTTTCAATTTCTCACTGAGAAAAAAAATCTGGATTTTATCAAAATGCACCATGTTTAGAGGACACTAAAAGTCATGATATTCTCCCATTTTTATCTAGTAAAATACAGCCAATTACATTCTGAAGCCTCATGCAAGCATGCATACATTTGTAGCGCTGCAACTTGAAATGAACATAGGTGCATTTATTTCAGTGAAGAGATCATCACAGAGTCATGTAGTAAATACACTTTGCCTGATTACATACACAAACATGCTTGAACCTCACACGGCACACTGAAATAAGCATAGATGGTGTGTACGACTGCATTCAAGCCACGAAGTCTAACAAAGGTCTGCTTCATTCAGTATCTGAGTGCTGATCATCATTGCTTAATATGAGCCTCTGCATAACATAACCAGCACCAACTGGCTTTTGCCAGAGCCTCTTAAAGGTACAGTTCCCTACCATGCATGATAAATACAAGGGTAATTACTCAGCCCTTGATGTGTGATACTTCTTCCAATTACTGCTCTCACCTGAGGAGTGGGGGGGGAGGGTTGTGATGTGGACATGAGGACCAAGATCTTTAAAAGTTACTAGGGATTTGAGGTGTCTTATGGGGCATGCTTTAAAGGGGCCTGATCTTCAGAAAACAGTGAGCTTCTGTGCTCTGTAAATCAGGCTTCTTTAAGATGTTTCAAATGGGACAACCAAAAAATGAGAAATCCAATTCCTAGCAACAGAGCAAGGACCACCAACACATTTTGCAACAGTCTTCAAACAGCCCGGGGTAGGCAATCTTTCTTGGTCAGTAGACAGTTATGCAGATTTGACCTAGCAGTGGGCACTCCAGAGCCATCCTGTTCCCTGAGTAAATGAACTTTCCTTGTTTAAGAAAATTCTTTAATAGCTTTGTTCAGAGCTCACAAGTGAAAAGCAAGCCTAACGGCTTCAAAATTCATCAACTGCCTTCTACGACTCTATGATACTTAACCGACATATTGACTATTCTGATATTGCAATCCCCCAATGATAATTGAAACAAATGTCATAAGGGTTGAAAAGACTAACAAATAGGGGTGGGAGTCCCAAACTCACCTAAAAGGACTTCAGAGCACATGTCAATTTGGTTATAGCAGTGGTCCCCAATGCAGTGCCTGTGGGTGCCATGGTGCCCACGGGGGCATATTAATGTGCCCGCATCCTGGACCCCAGGAGAGCACCCGCTGAAATGCCGCCGAATTTCAGCGGCATTTCGGCGGGGACACCTCTTGATAACGACGCTTGTCGCGGACAAGTGATGTCATCGAGAGGCATCGCTCCTGAATTTCGGCAGGGATGCTTCTCGCTGACGCCACTTGCCGTTGACAAGCAACGTCATCGAGAGGCGTCACTGCTGAAATGCCGCCGAAATTCGGCAGCATTTCGGCGGGTGCTCCACCGCCGCAGTGGTCCTTCGGCTGGTGCCCGCCAGCTGAAAAGGTTGGGGACCACTGGGTTATAGATTCAGAGATTTTTATGGCCAGAAGGAACATCACATGATCATCCAGTATGACCTCCTGAATAGCAGGTCAAAGAACCTCACCCAGTAATTTCTGCATCACACACAACTTCCACATGAGCTGAAGCATATGTTTAAGAAAGGCACCAAAACTTAAAAGATTTCAAGAGAGGAAGAATCCACCACATCCCTCCATAACTTGTTCCAGTGGTAAATTAACCTCGCTGTTAAAAATGCGCACATTATGTCTAGTCTGAATTTTGTTTAGATTCAGCTTCCAGCCACTGAATCTCATTTGTCTCCTAGATTATAGAGCCAGTTACAAACAGAAATATCTTCCCCAAGTAGGTACTTGCAGCATGTAACCAAATCATTTCTTAATTTTCTCTTGAAAAAAATATATAGTGAGAAACTAAAGCAACAGAAGCTAAGATAAGTTTTCCAGGCCTCTGATAATTCATTTGGCTCTTTTCTGAACTCTTTCCAATTTGTCGTCATCCTTTTTTAAATTTAGACACCAGACCTAGATACAGTATTGTAGTAATTGTCTCATTAACGCTGCATACAGAGGTAACACCACCTCCCTACTTCTACTTGATATCCCCACTTACCCATCCAAGGATAACATTTGCCCTCATAGCTACAGCATTGCACAGAAAACTCATGTTCCACTAGTTATCTATTATGATTCCTAAGTCTTTTTCAGAGTCACTGTTTCCTAAGACACAGTCCCCATATTATAAGTGTGAGCTGCTTTCTTTTTCCTCGATATATGACCTTGCATTTAGTTATGTCCAAATGCACAACTAACCAAATACTGCTGTGATCCTGTGCTGCTAACTTTTTTGGTTCTTTTAAAAATCTTATCCTGGAACTTTATATAAAACAAACATGGAGGGGAAACTGTATGCATTTTGTACATAACTGGAAAAAAACCCTTAAAATATGTGCCCTAAAACAAACACCATTCTGATCATATATTTTACACGTTAAAACATAAGCCAATTTAGAAAATGAAAAGTTCGGCCATAGAAGGATGTTAGGTCTATAGATACAGCTACATCAGAAAAAGGTTTAGCCATTTAAATAGTCAAGCCAATTATGGAGGGGGATATGCTATCATAGAAGGAAACCAACATATATGTTTTGAGCTGCAGCTTGACTTCAAGACAAATGTGGAAGTGTTGAGTAGGACGACAATGACATCAGAGGTAACTCACACAATCAGCATACTATTAACTTTAGTTCATTTCCATACTTCAGCAATAGTGGATTAAGATCATTTCCATTAAATATCACTTTCACCAGCTGTTACAGGAATTCGACACTTATATCAGCTATTTGCTTTCATATGAGTGCATCAGGCACTGTCAATTTCAATGGGAGTAAATGGATATTCACCTCAGGCCAAATCTGGCCGTGTATCATCATATATTGATTTGCATATTCCAGCTCCTAGACAATAACTGTCTGACCAGATTTGCTTAAGCAATTTTATCCCAAGATGTGCTAAGAGTCTCACTAAGATTCTGTAAGGTTGTGGTTACAACAATGGGAGAGGCGTGGGCAAGAGAAGATTGTTAGAAAAGGCACATAGACTATGTAAATTTGCCCCTTCATTCCAGAATCACATTGCCCAATCTTCTGAAGCACTCCTTTCCCTCACCTGTCTCTCTGATGATCCCTTACAGCAGTAACACTGACCACACATCTGCTCTGTAGTGATCTTATTTATATTAAGAGGGAAGGAGAATATGGACTTTCCATAATGACTCATTTTGGTTGAATCATGTAACTGGATGCTGCTAGCCTTCATCTTGAAAGAGATTATTTGATTTTAACTCCTACCTCCACCCCCTCAATTTCACTGGTAGGACAGCTTGCCAACGGGCATTGCTAAATTAGGCGAACTGCAAGAATTGCTTACTGCTGAGCCTGTTAAGAGTGCCACAAAGAACAGTGGTGCTGGATCAGCATTGCAAAACCTGGGGTAGAGAGGAGAGGTGTTTTAACCACTCTGCCCTCTTGCAGCCAAGAGTGTGAAGATCTGAGTCGTATAAATCCATTTCTACACTTATAGTGACTTCAAGAACCATAACTGTGGTGAAGGGTTGTGCTCACCCATCCATTGTCTTTGGAAAAAACACCAAACACAATGAGGAATTGGAACTGGAATGTCTATCTGGGCAGAAAGTTGACCAGTTACAAGATTAGGAAGGACTTGAAAACAAAACATTTGAGTAGTCAACATTGTGCATTAGCTTAACTAGTTTCTTGAAATGAATGTTAATTATTATTAAATCTTCATCATTACCATTCTTACCCCATCACGTCTGGGCTCTGTTATTTCTGTCAAAAGGAGAGAGTTATTGGAATGTTTCATTTTATAGCCCAGTTACGGTTCCCTAACAGATCATAAGTTTTATTTAATTAAATAATGGTCCAATTAATTGATTTGTTTGCAGACATTCTTAATTTAGCAAATGCCACAGAGAATGCTAAAAATACCATTATATTTCTGACAGAGGCACCATTAAAGTCTGATAATTGATAGCAGTGCTGTTTTCTCTGATGGCCTGAAAAGCTTTTAAAGCTAAATTCTGTAATCGTGTTCATCTTTGGAAATTAGTTTTGTGAAACCACACATTTAGTTCTTGCTGAGAAATCCCATTTTAGTCATTTTTAACATAATTTATAATGCATAAACTAAATTAGCTTTTGTAGCTAAGCCAGCACATTTTTCTTTAATTTTTATATCTTCTTAATATATTTTTGACCTTGAAAACTGTAATGTCTGTTGGATATTGAAGCCTCTGAACAAAGAAAATCATTTCCATTCCATCACTATGGTTACACTTTCTTCTGTCTCCAGCACTGAAAGTGTTGAATCTAGATTCCTCAGGAGGGCAAGAGAAACTTTGTGTATTATTTAGTTCTGATTAAATAAACAAACATATATAACAAAACTCTGAGTGTAGCAAATTACTGCATTCGGTTTACTTTGTAAATGAGATATGACCGATAATAAAAAGCAAATCTCAAATTGCCATCCCTTTTGGACTGTTTTCTGAGCCACAAATGCTTGTGCATGTTTGTTTCAGACATTTCAACCAAAATGCTGTATGAATGCGAACACGTCGAGTGTTGTTTAATTCAATGGACATCTTCCTTTCTTACTGTGACAATGAAGACAGATTAGAATTGTGAAACATGACTTTTCTTTAACCACCAGAGATTTGTTTGCATGGAACAATGTGAAATGTCTGCAAATACTAAAACGGTTTGTTCTGCCATACACCAGAAATATATGGACCCAGATATTCTAGTACATGTGAAGCATCCCCTGATCTGGACAAAAAGAAGAATCTTTTCACAGATGGTTGCCTCAAATACCTTTATCACCATGCTAGTCTGCTACAGTTCTAAATATGATGGACTAAAATCTCCTTCTAGGTACCCCAATGCAAGCCCACCAAAATCTATCCATTGGGATCAGTTGAACTGAAGGTGGACCAATGATTTCATTTTTTTTCCTCCTAGGCAAACCTCTCGCTTTCTCATTTTACACTCATCTGCGACGAAAAGCTCCTATTCCATTGGTTAAAAGATAGATATCAAATATTTATGCAAACTCACATGGAAGACATTTCTCTTCTTGAAAAAAATAGATTCCCAGCTATAGCAGTACACGAAGTTCTGTATATGCACTCCACACAGTCTTTGAGTCTCAATTCATTAGAGGCCCCATCCAGAGCTAGGAAATGCCCATCAGTCAGCTGGTCAGGGGAAAAAACTATCCCACTAACACAAGGGGAAGCACTGAGCATAGCCTTTGATTCGACAATCATCTGTAGTCAGCAAACAACTTAGGCGCCTGCTTTAGCTTTAAACTCTTCTTCCACAAGATTCTCCTTTTTTCCTTCAGCTCTGCTCCTCCTTTCTAAATAATTCTTCTACTTGATCCATTCAGAATTATATATTATTTGCACTGCAAAGCGGATTCTAAAGAGTTACACTTATATTTCTGTTCTCTGAATGGATACCATGCTACTTGTGTCCAATCAAAACAGTTCACATTTCAGCCACTGAATAAGTACAGTGACTTGTTTGTGAATAAGCTACACACAAAAAATTACCTAGTAAATAAATTTCTGGATGAAACTTGAAAAAATAAGTGGGAAAAAAAGCCACAATGGGCTTCTGTATAACCCATATGGAGAAAAAGCAGCAAAATCTGTTAAGTTACTAATTGCATATTGTTTACCCAGCTCTACCAAAACCATTACAATTGTTTTGAGCATGCTTGTAATGAACACACAGAAACAGCTACTGCACCATCCAGTACAAATGGAGCAACTTATTCTTCTAAAGACTAAGGGCAAATATTGGCATAAGCAGCATTCATGGCACAGAGTTATCAGCAGGTCAACGCAGTGGACAGGTTTTGTAGCTCTCTCATGGTATCTAAGCATCAAACAGAGAGTGAGCCCCAACACCAGACAGTTGCTCAGCACCTACTTACGGAGGTTGGGTACCTAAGCCTTCCTCAAAGAGGGAATTAACTCCAGCCAATCAAGCTGCCACATAAATTAGCCAGCCCAGAGTGGTCTGACGGAGTAACATGGCAGTCTGTTGGACCTAGTCAGACTCCCATCTTGGGGAGGGTTTAAGAAAGGCATCAAATGAGGGAGTACTTGCCCAGCATTCTAACAGGGTGATGAAAGGTGGGTTCTTCCCCTGATGACTGACATCCAGGAATGATGAATAGTCCAAAGGAGTATACCCTTTACAGCAGTTCCACAACGTATCGATCAGTCACACTTCAAACACAGCTTATCAGGCCAGACAACTCCTCCCAGCAATTGGTGGGGGTGGCTGAATAAAGCTCCAGCTGATTCATGGATTTTAAGGCTGGAAGGAACCATTACAATTGTCTAGTCTGAGCTTCTTCATAACACAGATCCTAAAGCTGATAGACCAGGACCACATACTCAATCCATTTCCCTCCACAATTCCTTCTACTGGAGCTGAGCAGCGGTTGGCACAGCCCCGGGGCCATGCTGATTTCCATGCCCTCCATGCCCTCCATGCCTCAGTGGGCAGCAAGGGAACTGGGATTCATGTGAGGCTTCCTGGAGACAGAGAGCTTATTATCTCTATTATTGTAGTGTGTAGCAGCCCTAGTCATGGACCAGGACTCCATTGTGCTAGGTATTATACCAACAGAACAAAGAGACCAACCCTGCCCCGCAGAGCTTACAATGGAGTGATAGAGTCACAAGTCCGACGCTCTGGTACTGCTCTGTATGAAATCAGACAGGACTCTGGGGCAGTGTGACTCCCCTCAGGGCACGTTCTCCAGGGCAAAAAACCTCCTTGCCTTCAGCCTTCTTGGTCGGACCTCAGAGCATTCAGCATCCCTGTTCACACTGCACACTTCCCCTTGGTGAGGGAAGCCAGAGGGCCCTGCACCCTAACTCCACAGTCAGATGTGACTTTCTGCCAGCTTTGTAAAGCAGAAGGGTTTTCAGGTCAACAGGTACATGGCATAGAGCAGAGGTTGTTAACACAGAAGTCAGTGACTTTCAGCAAAGCCCATCTTGGGGGGAACCCTGGGCCAGATGGCCTGGACTTCCCCTCTTCCAGTCCTCCATCGCAGACTGCCCCAGATCCCTCTACCTGGCCTCTGACACACCAGTTGCTCCTCCTCCAGTCTTTGTCCTGCTTCCTGTGCAAAGTGTCACCTGATCACATCCCCCTCCTGGTTCTCAGGTCATGAAGAGCATCGGCCATTGCCTACATGCAGACCGCTGAGCAGCCTCACCTGCCCTGAGGGCCTCAGCAAAAGTCACACACCCATATTTCCACCACTTAGGCATTGGTGCAATACACAGGGAAACGGAGGTACACACAGTATTAGTATAGGACAGTAAGACTCACATGCAACATAAGGTCCCTGCCCCAAAGAGCTTACAATGGCACGAGTACCTTGCCCTGGGTCAACTCTAGTGTGCTCAGTCATGGACATTCTGAGATAAAACCCTAGCCCACCATAGGCAAGCTAAGACCTCATCCTCTCAGCTCCATTCAGTTTGCCTATTTTGTCCACCTGCTGCATTCTGTCTAACATATAAGCTCTCTGCGGCAGGTACTGCCTTGTTACTTGTTTGTCCAGCATCTAGCAAAATGGGTCCCTGACCCATGATTGAAATTCATAGGTGCCAATGTAGTAGCAAACGTCCTAGCCACTTGGCCTGGTGCACAGCTGATTTAGGACACCATTGGTCTACACAATATTTTGGAGCAAGCCTCTCAGTTAGTGTAGTGTAATTATCAGACAGTAGCATTCTAGGGATAGCTGAGCTCCAGTCTAAGTCATAACCTCAAAGCACTGTCTGTGCAGACATTTTTAAGCACTACTACAAGCCCTGATGGACTGAGGCTGTGGACCTGGATGGGAGGCTTGCTCCAAAATGCTGTGTAGATGTATCTTATTCAGGGCTTACATGCATCCTGATGCCAGACAAACCATTGTCGGGATTTGAGCCCTAAAGACCAAAGCAAAAGGTTTGAATGATAAAAGGAAACGCCTTGCAAGAGAGTAAGCCATTGGTGGAAAAGCGTCTCTCAATTCTAAGAGTGAAGCAGCAATAAAGATGCTGTTCTTTAGTTCTTGGCTAGGTTGAAACTCATTGGAATTGCTTTTAGAAAGGCAATGGGTTATGGGGCATGATGAACTTTAAAATAGAACTTTAGCTTTTGCACTGGATCAAATCCATACTAGGCAGTTAAGAAATATTTCATGCAGGAAAGTCTCTGTAGTGTTCCCCTGGTATATTTCAGAACCCCAAAAGCAGCCTTTTACAGTAGCACCATCGTCTCTTCCTTGGCATATTTCCAACTGGCATTTCCAACACTGTCAAACTGTATTTCCCTTTTTCTTTTCTTTTTAAGTGTTTTAAATTTATAACCATCATAATTTAATTTGAAATTATCTTCAGACATCCTACGTGGGCTGGGAGTGAGAACAGTCTGGGGAGAAATGGTAATAGCAATTAGCAGCAAGGGAGGTAGTTGCAAAAATGTCTTTTTTTTAATAAAGAAAAAGAGGTGTAATAAGTATTTTCTGTCAATATGATTTTTCCTTCCCTCAGTAACACACATAGGGGAAAGTGTTCAAACTTATATATTGACAAATCAGTAGCAACTATACTTACAGAAACTCTATTTTTATTGCATTCATTATCTAATTATCAGACATTTAAACCCTGCTCCACACTTCATTATTGTAGATTACCACATATGAATATGAATCAGTTCATTATGTCTCTGACAGTTGAATATGAAGGTATAATAGTTCTAAAACTGAGCTTAAAGGGAATTTCCAGTTTAGCAGATATATCATACACATACTTGTGTATAAATCCGTATTTTTTTATACATACATACACACACACACACACACACACACACATGCACAGAAACATACTATAGGTGAGGCTGAAAATTCTGCCTCTTAAGATGGCCTGACACTTCCCATGATAAGACATTATTTCCAGTTGCTTATCATTTTGTCAGACTAGCCATTTTGATCAAAATTTTTCATTATAGGTCTCTGCCTCTGTCTCTGGAAAAATTCAGCCAAAATTGTCCAACCATTTCTGAGACTGAGGCTAGAGCAAAATGCTTTGTCCATGTTAAATTCTGGTGACCTTTTCTCTGTTAAGCTCTAGTACCACCATGCTTTGGAGCACAAACTCAAAATGTAGCAGAAGCCCCTTTTGGGTCAGGGACGTGCCTTTTGTTCTCCCTATGAAAATCCACCCAAATTTGGCCACGTCATAAGCTTTAGAAAGATTGCACACACTCAAAGTCAGATTCTAACAGCTAAATTCCCTGAAGAGTCCATCCGGATTTAGCACACTCCATCCCAGGGCTAAGCAGGACTTCCCCTGCAACTGCAGCTCTGGGCTGCAACAAGCTAGCGATGACCAGCTACCTGAATAGAGAACAGCCTCTGTTGTGCTCTCAGTGCCCCAAATCTGGGTCCAGGCAGCATGGAAAAGGAAGCTGCCTGATTTGAATGCTTAGAGGACAAGACCTGGACCTGCAGTGGGAAGAGAATGGGTTGGGACAAGAAGCTTGGAGTGTGGGGGAAGACTAGAACTGGAGGCCGAAAGAAATTGGAACTGAGAGATGGGGTGGGGGAGACAGAATGGCTGGGCAAAAAGATGGAGTCTTGAGAGGTAAAACTAGGACTTGCTGGGCAAGAAAACGGACTGGAATGAGAAGTCCTAGGAATATATTCTCTCTCTCACACCCACAGACACACATGTATAGGTAAAGATAAACACGCAGCGTGAAATCCTGGCCCAGCTGAATTCTATGGTAGTTTTGCCATTGCCTTCAGGCTAGGATTTCACGCACATTGTTTGTAATTAAAAAGTAATGGCTTAGCCATAATTAATGTCATTCCTTCACAATTAGTGCTACTCTTCAGCATCTGGAACTTGCCATGATTCTAGTATCCTTCCAGTGGTGTGATAGAATATACAGTACATGTAAGATTCACAGCTGCACAGCACGGCATTCTGTCTGGATGTGTGTTACACATTCATCAGCGATCAGGCAGTTTATGGGAAGCTAGGGACACATCCATTGCTTCCTGCAAACATCCCCTAATGTCAAAGCAACATAGCAAAAGGAGATCAGGGATGATGTCCTAGCAACAAAACTAGTCTGTTATTGTTTGCAAGACAGGCGCTATCCATAAGCTGCCATTAAAATGTTAAAATCAATATACTGAGAAATAAAAATTGGAGGATTTCCCCCATGCAATACAGAACGCTTCAGTAGCTGCATTTTGTGCTACTTATAAAATATGCAAGAATTGTTGCAGTTCAGCAACAATTGACTTGCAATACTCTAGACATGATCCCAGAGATAAGGAAAAAATTAATCTAAATTGATTAAGTGATTTTTCAGCAGATAAAGTGTCTACTAATATTCTCTGGAAGCTGATGGCCAAGGGAACAGAAAATTATACCAGAATGGCCTCTGTGCTGTTATCCAGGTTTGAACTTGAAGCCGTGAGCCTCTATTGTGTGAGAAGGTATTAAGGGTAAAATTTTAGATTTGTGCTCCTAAGTCACATATATTGCTTTGAAAATTCCACCCTACCTCCTGTAGCTGAGAAACTGTAGGAGACTCATAGACCTCTTATGGACCAGCAATGACCCACACTGGTCCAGTGTGGATTACACCTTCATGGTATTTGAGCTATAAGCAACTGTCCAGGGAAGCAGCAGCGTAAGAGAAGAGAGACGTGCACCAAGGAGACGAGACAGAGTGAACTCTGAGCAGATTCCTGGCTTCCACGGGGAGGGGGAGAAGAGGAGACAGACAACTGGGGAACACAAGGGAGTAGAACTTACTTCAGAGCTCACTCATCTCCCTTCCTGGGCTTGTTGGCACAATACTCTGCAACAGGAAATGGGAAGGGGAGAGGACCTGTTAGTTTCCAAAGGTACCTAGCCAGTCACTGCCCAAATTAGCCTGCTGCTCAATCATGTTTACCCAACATGGAGAAGGAGGCAGAAAATGTAGCTACCTGTCCACCCAGTGGAGAAGCCCTGAAGATTTAGACCCCATAGGCCTCTCACAGGAGGACCTCAGAGTCAGGCTTTTTATCTTCCTGATAAATGACCATTCCATCTGTGCCATTTTATACTCAGTTCTGCATTAGCAAAAAGCATCACAGTCAGTGTTCACATGGTCAGAACGATCATGGAGCTAAGTCAGTCACATTATGACAATGATTCCCACCAGCGCCACTTGGGATCAGTTGTGCCAGTGCTGAACCACACTACCCCTGTGGGGAGAATCAGGAAAGACTGAGCCTTTGGCCGCTCCGTGCTCATGCACCTACACCACATCTATTCGGATGGTGCGGATTGTTCTCCCAGATTGCCGGTCCTGCTCTGGGAGCTAGTGGGGGTGGGGAGATATGGCCTCACATCCTCTTTGTCCCTTGTTCAGTGATTTTCTCCCTCGAAGGAAAAAAAATCTTCTCACAGGAACTGTCTTTAGCCATGACGAACAAGGCACAGAAAGGGGAAGGAGTGAGGTGAGTTAGGCTCCTTGCATGGCTCCTCCTCCTGCACAGGGCAGATCACAATATAGACAGGACCAGAGCCTGCAAGGTGCCACAAAACTCCTATTGTAGTGAACAGGATTTTCCAAGTGAGAAAGTCTAGCAGGATGGGGGCCCTAACATGTAAAGGTAATGTAGCACTTTTAGGAACCATTTGTATTCCGATATATTAATATCAGACTAAAAGGGGAGAAATAAATACACAGTAAATACCAAGTGCTATAGTACAGGTTGTAAATAGCCTGTCTTCGCCAATATTTCAATTCCTCTGGGTTTGAATATATTAATATTTTATTTACTACATATTAATTTCCTATCCCAGTTCCAAGTGAGCAGTCTTATCAACCATATTTCATGTATAGTTCATAGGTGATGCTCAATGTCCTGAGGAGACAAATAGTAATTTGCATTTCTAAGTCAGTCCTATTTTGAATATTGTATGTTAACAATATTTAAAGATAATGTACAACCCACCAGGTCTCACAGCAAACTACCATCCCTTTTCTCTAATAAAAAATTATGATTTCTGTAGGATGTGTTGCTATTAATTTTAATATGCAGATCAGCCCAACTTTGAATCTGGTATTTAGGATCTGATTCTATTCCCATCAAAGTCAAGTGGAGATGTGCCACCTATTGTCAGGAAGATGGGGCCTCTTAAAAGTATATTTAATGGCAAGGTCATGGAAAGACTGGCCCTGTATGCTCAGTACACCCTGTGTTATCAGTGACCTTAGTGGAAATTTTGGGTGTATAAAATTATTGGGGTCAAAATGAGCAAAAACTGTAGCATTCAGAGTTTTCATTTTAAAAATGTGTAAGCGGAAGTTAAACAACAGCAGACTGGGGAGTCAGGGAACAGAGAGAAGAGGGCTGTGAGGGCAGAGTTGCTTTCTGTATTGTCTTTTCAACACCATCTCTTGAGCACACAGGAGAGGAGGTGGTACCGGTAATACCACTTCCTGTTCTAATTTGTTGTTGGGATTAGGGGTCTTGGTGCATGAAGATGCACCCAACACACACAAGTGGTAGCGGAAAACCATCTGAGATCAGGCACACGTGAATCCCCGGGGATGCTATACCTCCTATGTATTTAAGTTTACTTGGGCCCTGGTCCCCAGCATCCAAGTAATGGGGCCTGCCAAGAAGATTCCCCATAGACCAGCACCATCTTAAAGGCAAATTTCTGTATTCCCATATGCATATTAATCTACATTTCAACATAAATGAGCCTTAAACTAGGATGGTTAGTGAAAATGTAATACCAGCTTCACTCCCACCTTTTTAAAAAACCACAGCTCTGATTTGCTACTTTTTAGTTGCAATGTACATGTGCAAACCTTTGCAGATCCAAAATTAATTAAATGCCATAACACATTCATATTTATTCATCAGTATTTGTACCAATTCTATTAAAATTACTACAGAACATTAGTGTAAAAGAGGCTCTAAACTTTCATGCGTTATTATAGTGAGGCATGCACAAAGCATGCGGTAGTCAAGGTTGAGTTCTCACTTCCATTTTAACCCTTATTTTGTCGATCATAACCTTCCATATATTATGAATATACATACATTCACTTTCCTGTATATAGTATATATGCACATATCACACTGTGCCCTATTTCATGTACACTGCAGTCTAATTTACAAAGGCTGTCATGTAGTTACGATTCTAAGATTGAAAATATGACTTGTGCGTTCCATATAAATGTAATGCACTGTATATTTTCTGAATTTATAAACTAAATTGCAGCTGGCTTTTGCTGCACTTGCAAATTATCCACAATTTACACAGTATCATATATAATGCTTCTTGTTGGCATATATTGTATTCAAGTTATCAAGTCTGGGAGTTCTGAGAAAAATAATGACAAGATTTAGTATTAAGGTCTGTTAGGTGAAATTCATCCTCACAAAGCACTGGCCATTGATCCAAATGGTGAGAAGCGAAATGGGCAAGACCTCGCTAATTCCCATGCGTAAGTAGGTGACAGAGAGGTGCGATATTAACTGTGGAAATGGGTCTCCACGGCCCTGAACATTTGAAACGTTCTGATCTAGATTCAAGCTTTGTAGCTCAGGACCTTACCTAATCAAATAAAACATCCATAGGCAATTTGAATTTTACGTGTAAGTTGTTCAGCCATGATGAGATCTGACAAATTGTTGAAATGAAGAAAATGCTTAGGGGATTGTAGCTACTACTACTATGGGGAAGTCTCAGGGAATTATGCCAGCTATTGTTATGTTCCCCTCAGCAACCAGGATGATCTATCCTAACTGGACACAGCTCAGATGTTTGGTTTGAAATCACACCTGACTGCAGAGAAGCAGGAGTGATTATTAGAATTTGTGGCTCTAGAAGTAGGATGACAATTACAAACTCCCTCCTGCTTTTCGCTTAGAGAGGGACTTGGATGGCAACAAAGACAGATCCAGGAACAAAGGGACCATGCAGCCAGGCAAGTGATATAGCCCAGGGACAGAAAGGACCCTATCAGAGTAGCTCCAGAGAAATTAGCCAATGAAAGAAAAGGCCAAAGGGGACAGAGCACAAAAGAGTTGTTAAAGAGGGGGGAGGGATAGCTCAGTGGTTTGAGCATTGGCCTGCTAAACCCAGGGTTGTGAGTTCAATCCTTGAGGGGGCCACTTAGGGATCTGGGGCAAAAATTGGTCCTGCTAGTGAAGGCAGGGGGCTGGACTCGACCTTTCAAGGTCCCTTCCAGCTCTAGGAGATTGGTATATCTCCAATTATTACCTTTATTACCTAATGAACACTGTGAGCAAAGGCAGAGGGGTAGGTATGCTTAACTCTGTACCTGAGGACAAACCCCCAGTAAAAGTTCCAGGCAGTCCTGCCTGTGAGACCCAACTTCCACTGTATCTTCTGGATAACCACAGATCAACCAATTTGTCTAGTAGATAGATGACTGGAAAGGTTTCTGAGTGGTTGCACTGCATCTAAACATAAGGACGCAACTACTAAGGATAGAAGTTCCAGGGTGTAGGGAGAAAAGGACCAAGAACTGAAGGGGGAGAGTTGGAACATTTATCTCATGAGTCAATGACCACTTGTCAAGTAGCTGCCTAATTGAGATTTGTATTTGCCCTATTGTTGTGACATTCACGACTTGTTTGCAAGTGTTTCAGAGAACTCCAATAGGAGAGTGAATATAAATATCAAATTCTCACTAAGGAAAGTATGATAACTTTTCTTAGTACTGTGACAAAGTTCCTCCTCTACCTTGGTGGGTCCTGCGCTTATTGGCAGATTTGCTCACCTCACAGATTCACCCTGTGGGTCAGGAAAACAGCCCAGAGACCTTCCCCTGTGGTAGAAGCCACAGTCCAGGTTAATTCCTCCTGTGTTTGATCAGGAGTTGGGAGGTTTGGGGGGGAACTCGGGCCCGCCCTCTACTCCGGGTTCCAGCCCCGGGCCCTGTGGACTGCAGCTCTCTAGAGCAGGGGTCCCCAACCCCCGGGCCGCGGCCTCTTACAAACCGGGCCGCGAACCGACCCAGTGGACCCGAGCCCAGGGCTGCCCAGAGGGGGGGGCAAAGGGGACAATTTGCCCCGGGCTCCGCAGGGGCCCCCAAGAGAAGAGGCTCCCGCCTCCGCCCCTCTCCGGGAGCCTCGGCGCATCAAGCGCCGAGACTCCGGCCGAGCCCCTGAGCCCCGCCCCGAGCGCCGTGGGGAGGGGGCGGGGCAGCTGCCTCCGCTCGGCGTGGAGCTCACAGCCCCGCCCCCTCACCACGCGGCTCTGAGCGGGACGGAGCTCAGGCCCTGCCGGCGACGCGCTTGGTAAGAGGCCGAGGCCGGGGCCGGGGAGAAGCCGGGCCGGGGGGAGGCCGGGCCGGGAGAAGCCGGGCCGGGCCGAAGCCGGGCCGGGCCGGGCCAGGGGAGAAGCGGGGCCGGGGCCAGGCGGGGATGGAGAAGGGGGCCGGGCCGGGCGGGGATGGAGAAGCGGCGGCTGGGGACGGGACGGGAGAAGCGGGACCCGGGGCCGGGCGGGGGGGGAGAAGCGGGACCCGCCGCCATCGAAGCGCAGCCCGGTCTTCGGCGGCAGGGGGCCCCTTCTGTTCCGGGACCCGCTGCCGAAGGCGCCCGCGCGGAGCCCCGCCACCGAATTACCGCGGCGGGACCCGCCGCCAAAGCGCAGCCCGGTCTTCGGCGGTAATTCGGTGGCGGGGGGCTCCCGCCGTGGGTCTTCGGGGCACTTTGGCGGCGGGTCCCGGAACGGAAGGGCCCCGCGCTGCCGAAGACCCCGGGCCCCCGGAATCCTCTGGGCGGCCCTGGCCCGAGCCGCGGGACGAGCGCTCCCTCCGCAGTCATGCCTGCGGGAGGTCCGCTGCTCCCGGGACTCCGGTGGACCTCCCGCAGGCATGACTGCGGACGGTTCGCTGGCCGTGCGGCTTAGCTGGACCGCCCGCAGGCACGCCTGCGGCAGCTCAACCGAAGCCTGCGGGAGGTCTACCCGAGCCGCGGGACGAGCGCTCCCTCCGCAGGCATGACCGGTCCCTGGTCCTGAAAAGGTTGGGGACCCCTGCTCTAGAGTGCCTCCTGGTACAGCTGCACGAAAGCTACAACTCCCTGGGTTACTTTCCCACGGCCTCCTCCAAACACCTTCTTTATCCTCACCACAAGACCTTCCTCCTGGTGCCTGATAATGCTTGTACTCCTCAGTCCTCCAGCACTACGCCTGCTCACTCTCGGCTTCTTGCACACCTCTTGCTCCCAGTTCCTTGCATGCACTTCCTCTCCTCTGGCTCCCTGGCCTGACTGGAGTGAGCCCTTTTATCGCATCAGAGGGGCCTTAGAGTCAGGTGCTTAACAGCCTCACCTGACTCTTAGCAGGTTAATTGGAGTCAGGTTTTCTCATTAGCCTGGAGCAGCCCCTGCTCTGGTCACTCAGGGAACAGAAAACTGCTTATCCAGTGGCCAGTATATCTCCCTTCTACTACTCTGCTGTTCCCAACTGGCCCAGCTCTATCACAGTACATATATAATTTTGCTCTTGACAGCTAATGGGCATCCAATAGGAATTCAATGTGCAGAAACCTTGGGTGGCTTTGAAAAACATCTCAGCTTGTGCATCAAAATTATTCACAAATAGAGCTAGTCAAAAAGTTTCTAAACTATTTTTTTGTAATTGTTTCCTTTTTGAAGCGGAAAATACAAACACTCACTTGTCTACTTGCTCCCCACTTGCAAAAAGGGGCAGGAAGAGGGAGTAGAAAAGTAAAAGAAACAGGGGTTCTCCCCCCCACCAACAAATCAGGTATGAAAGAGTTTTATTGTTGAAAACCAAAAAATTCAAACAAATTTGGAATTTTTAGGAAAATATTCATTTGGGTTAAAAAAAAGCATTCTAAGCCAAAGAGTAGTTTTTAAGGAAACTTTTCTGCCAGCTCTATTAACCAAAAAGTTTCTCCTCTTCTAAAGTATATGAAACCCCAGGGGGAAGAGTAAAGGATGGGGGAGATGACTTGGAATAGAAAATCCTGGATATCTCCTTTCCAAGGCTAGCAGGTAAAGATGGGTTACTCTTATTTATGTATTTTTTAAGAATCTGGACTGCAATTATTCTAGACTCCTGAAGCTAAAGAAAAAGAAGACTGTCCAAAGACAAAAGACTTCCTCCCCTATTCATTGTTTCTGATGACATCCACCTGGTAGGATGGCCTACCACATCTCTGCCCAAACGCAAACACTTAGGCCAAAATTTTCAGAAATGACTACCATACCTGATTGGGGAAAAACAGTAAAATTCAAAATTTATTAAAAGCAGCAAAGAGTCTTGTGGCACCTTATAGACTAACAGACTAACAGGAGTTTTGAGCATTGAAACGTGGGTGAAAACCATGCATGGGTTATTCACGGCATGCATCCACCCAAGTGAAATAGCTCATAGCTCAAAACATCAACACCTGCTGCTTTTACAGATCCAGACTAACACGGCTACCCCTCTGGATACTCAAAATTTATTGTTTTTCAAAGTTTGAACTTTTTCTTCTCAAAAAACTGAAAATTTTGGCTGGTACTATAGTCAGGTGGGAGGGTGTGGGAGGAAGAGAACTTTGAAAAATCCAAACATTTTAACCAGCTCTAATCATTAATTAATTTGGGTTCCTCAAATTCTGAGTGCTCAAACTTGAGAGATTTTAAAGAAGCCTGATTTTCACACAGCGACCTTCAGCACGTTCTGAAAATGAGGCCTCTTCAAAACATCTCCACTGGGCACAGAAAAACTGAGATACCCCAAAATCACTAGTCACATATGAAAATTGTAATCTCATTGTCAGTCATGCAAATATGACAGCAGTTCCTCTCCCTGCTTTAAGTATTAAAAGGAAAAATAGAATAAGCTATGCATTTAAAATCAAATTTACCAACACCGGTTCCATTGTTGTTGATGATTAATGATTTACTAGCAGATTTTTTTTTTCATAATTTTCCCTCTTTTTTTGAAATCACCATGTTTTACCTGTATTGGTTATACAGGCTAACAAATTGTCTAGCCCTCAACGCATTGTAAAGTGATAGTGTTATTTCAACATTGTGCACACTTCAATACCTGATTAGATGATAATATTTTAAACACTCCAAAGCACTTCAGAGAAAAATAATAAGGGGAAAAAAGTTAAATATTGAATCAAAAAGCATTCATAAATACTTGTCACTGCACATTTCTTTGGTTTTAAGACTATCCAGTAATTCTGCACTTTAAGGCAAAAAGTTCCTTAAACCAAAGTCAAATACACAAAGGACTGGGCTCCACATCATCATCCTCTAAAAGGAGAATACAGGACCAAACTTCCAGAAAACTTGGCAAATGGCTCTATATGGTCTTGCAAATGATTGTTAAACATTAAAATCAGTAGAACAAACTTCCCTAGTGAAAGCCTATTGTTCTCAATGTATCAAGTCTTGAATTTCCTTACTTAAGGGAGGCCTGGGTACATAGACACTAGGGTTTCTCTTTCTCTAGCCACCTCATTTTCCAAAGCTCTCCTTGAGAGGCACTATTGCACTTCTGTGTCTATGTGAAAATTCACAAGAAGTGGATTGCACGTGTTTTTCTCATACCTGTAAATTAAACTATTTTAGTGAAATTCAATGCAAATTTCAGAATGCAAGACACAGGGTACGTCTACACTACGGGACTATTCCGAATTTGCATAAACCGGTTTTGTAAAACAGATTTTATAAAATCGAGTGCGCGCGGCCACACTAAACACATTAAATCGGTGGTGTGCGTCCATGGTCCGAGGCTAGCGTCGATTTCTGGAGCGTTGCACTGTGGGTAGCTATCCCGTAGCTATCCCATAGTTCCCGCAGCCTCCCCCGCCCCTTGGCATTTCCGGGTTGAGATCCCAGTGCCTGATGGGGCAAAAATCATTGTCGCGGGTGGTTCTGGGTAAATGTCGTCAGTCACTCCTTCCTCTGGGAAAGCAATGGCAGACAAGCATTTCGCGCCTTTTTTCCCTGGATTGCCCTGGCAGATGCCATAGCATGGCAATCATGGAGCCTGTTTTGCCTTTTGTGACTGTCACCGTATGTGTACTAGATACCGCTGACAGAGGCGATTCAGCAGCGCTACACAGCAGCATGCTTTTGCTTTTGCATGACAGCAGAGATGGTTATCAGCCATACTGCACCATCTACCAATCCATAAATTGGTAAAAAGATGGGCATGGTTACCAGTCCTTTTGCACTGCTCCATCTGTTGCTGTCATAAGTGCCCCTGGCTGCTCTTAGCCAGGGGCGCAAAAGCCAAAATTGGGAATGACTCCCTGAGTCAATCCCTCCTTTTTGGTATCTAAAAATAGAATCAGTCCTGTCTAGAATTTGGGCAAGTGTACTAGAGAACTACTGTATCATAGAACCAGAGAGCACAGCTGCTCTGTGTCAGATCCTGCAGGAATGATGAGCTGTATGCTATTCACAGGGGGTGCGCATGCAACAACCCCACCAGTTGATTCCGTTCTTCCCCCAGCCTTCCTGGGCTACCATATCAGTGTCCCCCCACTTGTGTGATGAAGTAATAAAGAATGCAGGAATAAGACACAGTGACTTGTTAGTGATAAATGAGTGGAAGGCAGCCTCCAGCTGCTATGATAATCCAGACAGGACATTAAGGAGTGTGGAGGAGAGGAGCCCAGCATCCTGCTGCTAGTCCAGGGGCAATTGAATCTTTTCTTTACACATGAAGGGTGGGGGCTGATGAAGCTCAACCCCCTGTTGCTATGATGAAGACGGTTATCAACCATACTGCACCATCTACCATGAAAAATTAGGTGCACTTGGCACAGGGGGCCCTGACAGATGCTAGTACGCATGGTTACCAGTCCTTTTGCACTGCCCCATGTGCCAAAAAGCTCATGATGACGAGGACAGGTATCAGTCCTATTGCACCATCAGCCACCCATGGCGGGGGGAGGAGTGAGGATGTTGGTGTTGACAGCAGCAGCATCGCGTCTATCTGCAGCATTCAGTAAAGATAGGGTGACATGTTAAATAGTCACGAGAGGATTTTTTCCCTTTTACTTCTGGGGTGGGTGGAGGGGTGTACATTGCCGAGCTATGCCCTGAACCACCATGGACACTGTTTGTTTGACCCTAGAGGCACTTGGAGCTCAGCCAAGAATGCAAATGCTTTTCGGAGACTGCAGGAACTGTGGGATAGCTTGAGTCCTCCAGTCCATGACCGTCCATTTGATTCTTTGGCTTTCCATTATGTTTGTCACGCAGCAGTGCGCTGAGCCCCTGCTATGGCATCTCTCTGGAGAATTTTTAAAAATGATTCTGAATTTCGTCTTCTATAACGGAGCGCTGATAGAACGGATTTGCCTGTCCTTACTGCGATCACATCCGCATGGTCCATGCTGGAGCTCTTTTTTTATTTTGATTTTTAACTGCATCACCACACGTGCTGATCTGAGCTCCACGCTGGGCAAACAGGAAATATTCAAAAGTTCGCGGGGCTTTTCCTGTCTACCTGGCCACTGCATCCGAGTTCAGATTGCTGTCCAGAGCGGTCAGTGGTGCACTGTGGGATACCGCCCGGAGGCCAATACCGTCGATCAGCGGCCACACTAACCCTAATCCGATATGGTAATACCGATATTAGCGCTACTCCTCTCGTTAGGGAGGAGTACAGAAACCGGTTTAAAGAGCCCTTTATACCGATATAAAGGGCCTCTCAGTGTGGACGGGTGTGGCGTTAAATCGGTTTTACGCTCCTAAAACCGGTTTAAACGCCTAGTGTAGACCAGGCCAGAATGGAATGAAATAGCAAATGTTTGGAGATATCCTATCTCCTAGAACTGGAAGGGACTTTGAAAGGTCATTAAGTCCAGCCCCCTGCCTTCACTAGCAGGACCAAGTACTGATTTTGCCCCAGTTCCCTAAGTGGCCCCCTCAAGGATTGAACTTACAACCCTGGGTTTAGCAGGCCAATGCTCAAACCACTGAGCTATCTCCCGCCTCATAAAGTTCCTTCAAAAATGTTTGCTACTTGCACACAGCACCTCCCAAGGAAGATAATCATCTGTGGCCAAATAAATTCATCAGCTGAAGCAATCAGTGACTATTGCGCCTCACTGAATATGGAAAAACAGCATCCAGATTAATACACTACTGATTTAATGACGCTCACAGATGCAATTTGTTGAGCCTTTTATGCTAAGGATTCAAAACTTGGTACCTAAGCTGCACCTGCAAAATATGGCTATGCATATGCCAACAAGTATGCGCTGCATGTATATGCACAAAACTGGTAATCATATGCACATTACAAGGTTTGCCGCTGTAAAATGTGTGTATGTGGTTTAAGTACCAAGTTATTCAAATACAGCTATTTCTGGATAAGGTATAGAAACAAGACAGAGAAATGGTCAAAGAGAACTAAGTCAAAAGGAAATATTGCTGACAAGTAAATTATGAAGCAACCACAAAGGAAGAAAGTGACTGACAGTGAGTGCTAAACTCTTTAAAATGAAAATCTTTGGGAATGGGAGAAGAGATTACTCATTGTTACACATCAGAGCATCAGAGAATGCAGTCAACAAATATTAGCAAATCAGACTGAATGTTATACTATAAAGGAAAATCAGAACACTCAGGGAAGAACTGAGCAGAGTTCATTAGAGTGTAAACAATCATCAACAGAAACTAGACTGCAAAAAGAACTCTAGGGTCAGACTTCAAGATAAAAAAACCTCAACCCTACCAACAACAGTATATGGTCACTTGTAGAAATTACAGGTAGGAATCTGGAATTAAAATAGAAGCACAGGGAAATTAAACAGGGAACAACATAGTCATGACCTTGATAGCCTATTCCTAAGTATTTACATTCTGGGTGATTCATATTTAGCCATTGCTAACATTTAGCCAGTTAAAAGGTAATTGACATACATAATTCACTGTGAAATGTCAGTTTGACATTAAGTGCCATTTATTGTAAACTGTGTGCAGAGGAAACAAGAGCTGGCCTTGTGGGAGTTAAGCTAAACTCTCTGGGTTACTCTTCATAGGCTTCACTAGAAATGCTATACAACCTCAGAGTAATCAGGATCTCTTTTCCGGCTGGTGACCTCTTCTGATCCATAACCATTATAAAAGTGCTAACTCTGCACATAACAGATTCTATGACAGGAAAAACAGAAGCTCTGAAAGGTTTATTGTTGCCGTATCATTCAACATATCCTAGCGGACTGCTCTTTTTTTCAGATCTCTACATACTTGGGCTGCAAAGTGATATTAGGGGAAAAATCTAAATATGCGCTAGACAGAACTGAAAGAGAGACACAATAAAGAGCAAAGATATCATAAGCAGCCATACAACAAAGCTATGGCTCTCTCTTCATTTGTTGGCAGAACTCAAGGTCACTTCTTTTTCAGAGGAATTAAATCAGGAAGAAGTTGTTTGTAGAACCGTCTGACAGATATGCTGAGAAGCAAAATCATCTAAGAGGCCTAATAAAGCAGAAACGACATCTCACTACTCACTAGCAGGGGTTGAGAAGGAAGAAATGGCCTTCATGGCACAGCTACAACAGGGGCTATTAAAAATGGAATATTCATCTTTGTAAAATTTAACTATGGAACTGCATTCTAGGAATACAAAAATATCACAATTTATTGAGACAACAATCAGTACTATGGTACAATGTGTTTCTTTCTAATGACAACCACCATGACACATTTCGGGAAGGGTGTTTTCCAGAAATTGCAGTCTCTATTCTTTATTACTATCACAGCAGTATTTAGTGGCTCCCATCAAGATCAGGGCCCAGTTGAGCTAGGCACTGTACATACACATAGCGACAACCAAAGAGCTTACAGGATGAATAGACAAAACAGACAGAGGTTGGGAGAAAGGAAGGATTTGTTATTCCCGTTTTATAAAGCTGAGCTGAGACAGGGAGATTGACTCATCTAAGGTCACAGAGAAATCTATGGCAAAGCCAGGAATTGAATCCACAACCACAGTCCAGTGTCTTAAAAATTAACCCATTCTGCTTGCCAGTACCATGAAATAAAACTGTAGCACTTGAGAATGTAAGTAATAAGAGGCTAAGTGGCTATAGACAAATCACTTTGTAATCATCTGAAAGTCTTTAGCTCACAGGCAGATGATGTTGTGGTTGTGAAATTGCTCAGGACTGTGGAAAACGACAGACAGTATTGTGGTGGTGAAGATAAAAAGGATTAAGAAATACATTGTGACCCCCAACACCCTAATCTTCACCACTGTCATGTAATTAGGATACGTATTGTACAAAGTATGTCTTGTGAGGTATCATTCTAAAAGTCTTGATCTGCTAAACATTAATATCTCATTTGGATGATATGTGCTATCGTTGTATGTGAAGTTATGAAGTTTGGCTATGTATGTGTTACTGAAACAGGTTGGAAACACCCACAAGCAGCCTTTCAGGTACAACAGTAAAAAGTCCAAAGAATGTTAATGGCTTATTGAAGAAATGCACTTAAGCACAAGGATTACCCCAGGGACTGTGTACAATAGAAACCTCTCAGAGATAGCACTACACAATGGGAACGGATTGACCCAGGTCACAGCAAAAGAGCTTTCCAGCAATTGGGGAAGAGGATAGAAAAGGGGGACAATGACATCACGAGGGTACTTCCCTCTCCCTGCAAACACACCTGGAAAAACCTGAAGGGCAAGGACTGAACTGGGGGAGTGATGGTTCCAGACTAGAAGGATCTTTAGCATATGTATAAAAACTTGGGAAAATCAAGGCAATTTGTGCCTTAAGAGTCTGCCAGCCTGTTTATCCTTCAGGGTGAGAATTTGCTAATTTATATCCTACCTATCTAGTGCGTTAAGCTCAGTTTGTGGTTTTTGTTTATTTACAAAGGTAATCTGCTTTGATCTGTTGGCTACTCCTTATAATCATTTAAAATCTACCTCTTGTACTTAATAAACTTGGCTTTGTTTTAAACCCAGTTTGGGTAATTCATAAATGAGGGGACAAGAAGCTGTGCATCTTTCTCTCCACTTTGAGGAAAAGAGCAAATTTCAATTAGCTTATGCTGTACAGTTCTCGGTGCAGCGCAAGACAATACAATTTTGGGTTTACTCTCCAGCAGGGGAGTTCACTTCACATGCAGTACTGATTTCAGTGTTTGTGTCTTTCTGCAGCTGTGTATGTCCTTACTTGTGTGTGCTAGAGGAGGCTTGAGAGCCTGGCTTAGCAGGAGAGGGTGAGGGAGCCCAGGCTGGTGGAACAGGCAGGCTCAGTGGTACCAAAGTGCATCAGTTGGCACCCCGGAAGGAGGGGGCAACCTGTCACATACGTATTATGATAAAAGTGGGGTGATATGGGCAAATTCCCTGATGTGGGGGGATGCAGCTGAAGTTTATTCCAAATCCATCAAGATCCCCAGAAAAAAAATCAACAATTACAATATCAGAGCACTTTGCAGCCATGCTGAGACCTAGTTCCTCCTTTTCCAGGCATAACTGGCACCTGCATGATTTGCACCCCATTTCTGTCTTGCCAAAATGAACTGTGGGCACAAATCCAGGTATTTGAACCTATATCTAATTTGCACCTGCAATTCAGGAGTGCCAGTAATCAACATTCTTCCTGCAATTCAGCTGCAGATGCAAGACAGGTGCAGTTTGCACCCACAAAAAGGGAGTGAAACATTACCCCATAACATCCATCTGTTTTAAATATCCAGGGAAGGAATAAAAATAAAGCCCCAAAAAGCCAACCTAAGGCTAAAACACCACCAGCCGAAGTGAGGAGCTCAAAGAACATTTCTGCAGGAAAGACTGATTCTTCATTAAGAGATGTGTTGAATGGAAGAGTGGCAGATCACTGTGGGTCCGATCCCACACTTACTCACTGTCTTGTGCATGGCATCTAACACCACTCTATAGATGCCATTGTAGGTCCATAAGCTATTTCAAGGCCTCCTCTGTGTCACTGTGGATATCATCCATAGCACCTTTGAATCCATATTTGGGGCACTGCATTAATGGTTTTTATGTTCTCACCATAGGCATACTAAGGGGAGTCTCAGATTTTCTACTTGTGCATCAAGGAGATGCATCTTGCCTGGTTTGTTTGTACATGGTTCAGTAGGGCCCAAAGCCTGCATGGCAAGTCAAAAGTGGGAGGACAGCTTGTTGGGTCAGAAATAATGTGCTTGTTTGGCATGGTAAATGAGGTCTAGACATTTAGCCATTCCCTGGCCAGATCCAGACACTGAGGTAGTCACATGTGGTCCACAATGGTTTTCACAATTTTAGACATTGTTGGGGGTATGTTATCCATAACCTGCCAGATAGCAAGTTCTGGCATGTTTAAATTCTGTGCTGTGGCTATATCTTGATGTATAGCTGGAGGTTCGATGTTTGCTAATGCAGAAAGCCCTGGTAGAGGTGTTGATTTTAAAGTTTCCATAATGATTCACATGGTCTGATTCAGCTGCCTGCCTATCCACAAGTTGGGTATGGCAACTTCTTGTGCACAGTACTCTGCAACTCAGTACACCAGGACCCAGGCGGATGTTTGTAGCACCAGGGTAGTTGATCCCCAGCTTGTTCCCGCTAACTTTTGAAAAATGTTGATGCTAGTCTTCACTTTAGAGCCTACTTTCTTGAGGTAGTCATGAAAAGTCAGTATGTGGTCAAGAGCGATACTGAGATATGTTGGCTTTGGGTCTTAATGCATGGTTTCATAACAAAACTCAGAGTGGGGGCGTTGTTTGTTTTTTGTTTGTTTGGTGGTTTGGTTTTTTTTTGCAATTCTATTGTCAGGGTGGAAAGGAGAGACTGCTGATGTGCTCAGATTTGGTCTCAGCTACAATTTTTGGAAGTACTCCTCCATGATCTTAAGGTCAGATGTAAGGGTCACTTCAAGATCTTTAAAGCTACATGCCTGAGTTTTGAGTGCCAAATCATCAGCATAGACAAACTTTTGTGCTATTGTTTCAGGCCTATCACTCGCTTATATATTGAAGAGTGTTGGAGAAAGTATACAGTCTTTATATTCAAAGTGCACGGCTTGCTGGCTTAACCTCTGATGTATAAGCACATCCTTCGTCCGCTAAGCATAGCGTTCAGCAGCCTAAGAATCCACACCCAGGGGATCACTTTGGCCATTTTCGCTAACAGACCATCCTTCCAGATGGTGTCATATGCCACTGACAGACTGATGAAAGCAATACAGGTCTTGAGTTTTCATTGGAATCCAGCCTTGATGTTTGTAGTGAGGGCCAGGACCTGGTCACAGCAACATCTGTGCGGTCAAAAACCAGCTTGCTCCTTGGACAGGCCGGTGTCCACAGTGGGCCCGATTCAGTTCAGAATCATACTCTCCATTACCTTGCAGGTGGTACTCAAGAGGCTGATAAGAAGGGAGATATGCAGGTTTACCAAGCTTTAGGAGGGCAATGTCCTTGGTTTCTCTCCACTAATGGGAGATTTCACTGGCCTCCAGGATGTTGGTGAAACACAACAACATCTATTTCCATGCCAGTGGACACAGAACTCAAGATACCATCTTTTCCTGCTTTTTTCCCAATTTTGTGGCTGCATTGATCTCCTTTCCTGTGGATGGTCCACACCATTGGGATGATGGAGCGCATGTGGACATCGGCTGCCAAAGTTGATGCTGGACTTGTTTGTGATACTTTTTGTCCATTGTTTGTTTTGATGTTGACCAAAAAGTTTAGCAGTGATGGCACTGGCTTTCACCTGTCACCTAATGGTATGTATGGGATTTGCATCCCCCAGCTGCCTCAGGAGGTTCCAAGTGCATCTGCTTGAGTACATGAAGTTTAGACCTACATATTCAAGCCACCATTTCCACCTGACTGCATCCACCTGTGACATCAGGAGGGCTTTTCCCATTTCTGTGCCTCTACACCTCATGTTTGTGGAAGAACTCTTGGCTCTCTGCACATCATCCCTGGGGGATGTTCTTTTCAGTGGAGATTAGGAGTGCAGTATTTGAATACCATAGATTCACAGATTCTAGGGCTGGAAGGGACCTCAAGAGGTCATCGAGTCCAGTCCACTCAGTCCTGGTCTGTCCTGGCTGTTTGGGAAGTCATCAAGGACTATGTACAATGTGGGTGTCAGTATGCTTGTATCCTCTTTAGAGATAATCAGCAGGTCAGGGCAGCATCCTCTGCCTCATCTTACAGAACAGGAAGTGACATGCTATTTTACATCACAAAGGAGGAGCATATCATTTGCCACTGCCCCATGTCAGTTCTTCACTTGCCATGTTGTTTTCTGCATAGATGTACTGTGTGTCACCCCAAACACAGCAGGGTCATGTGCATTCTGCAGTGCTGGTTGAGGCCACTGCGTACCAGGTGGTTTATATGCATTAATGATGGTATGGTTGCAGATGCACGTGGAGATTGTAGTTTTTCCTTCATGCACTGTAGGAGATAGAATCTCATATTCATTAATCTCCTGCTCCACATAAATTGGCAGTCCGTATTTTGAGTGGTAATTGATGGCTAAAAGTATATAGCAATTGATTTTGTAGCAACGGTTTTTTTCCATCATTTGTGACAGGTGAGAACACTGATGTTGGTCATCTTCAGCATTTTCTCCTGGTAGTCACACTTGGATTATGAGATGGCTTCATCTTTCAATTAGAAGATCTTTACCCCAGGTCCGATCTGCCTAATATGTTGTCCCTGAAAAGGTAGGCTTATTTTGTTGCTCTTTTGACTGGGAGGTCAACAGTTGATGTTTGGCTGCCAGTTTGATGACATTAGTTGTGGTTTCCCACTTAACCAGGTGGGCTGCATCAATGTCGTCATCTTGCACATATTCCTCATGACCAAACGGGTTAAATAAGAATGAAGGTAAATCCAGCTTCTGGCTACCAGTCCTATCACTGGCCTGACCACCTCCCATACAAGTAAATGTCCTCATAACCCCCAGCCAAGCCACTTTCTGCCCTCTCAAGTTATTTCTGAGTCCCTGCAGCCTCGCTAGCTTCTGAAACATCTCCACTCCCCATCCCAATCATTGACAGTAGCAAAATCATTGCATGAAGAGCACTCAGAGCAACAGGGGAAACTAGAACTGCCAGAAGTGCTCAGACACTGCATAGGGGACATGTCTGGAGGGTAGAGTCAGTCGAAGACCCTCAGACCATATACCTGCAGTCCTGAGATGGAGTGTATGGGCTTCTGTTCTACAGATGAAGTAACTGCTACCTTTTACCATGCTGCCCCCAGTACCCATGGAGGCACTGCTCTTGTCTATGTAGACATAATGCCTCGACACACCACTGCTTGGGCAGTGTGCCTGCTTCTCCTCCTCCTCCATCACAGGTATGTAGAGCTATGAGGGAGCCCTTAACTTAAAGCAGCAAGATAATTAATGAAGTTTTTTTCTATTTTTATTCAAGCACCAAGTAATTCAGAGGGGAGTCACCAGTCCTTCCTCGTGACCAGTTAGCTGAATTTCTTTGTCTCGAGGATCAGTTTTCTTTTAGTAAAATGTCAGGTAGAACTCAGTCCAAACAATACCTTCTCTTTTGAAATACAGGCAATTAGCTTACACTTTTATTCTGGATATACAGTACAGTTGGGACCATCCCTCATTTCCAGATGAAACACATGAAAAAAATATTAGCAACCTTCACATATTTGAAGTGTCTATTCATCACTAGGAAAAAAACCTGCTCCCAGTTCAACTTCAAGATTTCACCAATTTAAAATTTTGTTCTTGTGTCTTAACAAAACAGACAGACAATACAGCTCTCCTTTTCACTTCAGATTGTCATAAAATAATATTTAATGGTATCAGAAGCTAAACATAGAATATGAGTAAAATTCTCATTCCTATTTCAAGTCACTAAAAAACGGGACAGTGGTATAAGAACTTCTCTTCTCATAGATCTTAAATGACCACAATCTTCATTATAAAGTCAACATTTGCCAGTGATTACCTTTGAGGTTGCTCCTATTTTGAGAATAGGAAGTGTGTGTTAACCATTGATAACTATTGGTAAATGTTGACTTCTAAATGACATGTACAGTATATAAATAATTTCCAGATGTATGATTTGGTCATATAAAACTTAAACAATTTCATTGGCTGGATGTTGGCAACTTCAGGATTTACCAAAATGTCTCTCCTTCTGAGTACTATTCAAAACAAAAACATACCAGGAGAAAGAAGAGACATTCAGTTCATAAAAACATCATCAACTTAAAGATCACCCTTTCTTCTGAACATTTCCTACCTTCTGTTACAGGTGATAACTGACAGAGGAAAAACTTCATTTTGCATACTCTCTGCTATTGACAGCACTTAGTGTATTGTTACTTTCATTATGCCCCCTGCATAGTCAATCAGTTTTCCCCATTTATGTAGGTCTTTCACACAAACATAGGAGATACAAAGAAAAAATATGAATTGAATAAAACCCCACAAAAATTGGCAGGAGAACTCAGGGGCAGAAGCAAAACCCAAAAATTAGTTTTAACTTAAAAAATGATTTTAGGGTAATCTGGCTCTCTGCCTATTCATGTTAAGGGGATTTCTGCCTGTATGAAAAATGAGACATATCTGCAACCTTCTCCTCAGGGAGTAAAACTGGAAAAAAACTTAACACTAACAGCATAAAAAAATTCAACAAAAGCATATTTGCCTCATTTCTTAGAGGATAACTGCATTATGTTTGTCTATGACAGTATTTTTTTTTAAAACCTGGACAGATTTCCATTTGTATTGTTCATGCTAAGGAAAAGCAAACAAATTATTTACAGATGTAAAACTTCTCAGCTAGTAAAGGACAGACACAGCACAACGTGGAAATATTGCCTATTTCTTGGTTTTGTTTCTTTTTCATAATTAAAACAAAAATCGTGGAATGAACAGCTGTTTGCTGCCATAGCCTTGTTCACGTTGCTGGTGTGTTCAACTCTTCCCCACCCTGTGTCTGTATTTCTATTCAGACTAAGCTCTGTAGGGCAGGGACCATCTACTACTCTGTACAGCGCCTAGCGCAATCAAGCCCCATTCTTGGTTGGCCCTTAGGCACTACCATAAAAAACATGATCAATAGTAATATTAGAGTTCTGCACCAGAACCTTGTAAGTGGCTTCCTCCTATTGAACATGGGTATATATGAACATGGGTATATTGTTTTGTCTGAATCAGAACAATGCAGCAGACCTACAGTGATTTTCTCTTTATCAGTTTTACAATGCACAACGCTGTGGAGTCCCAATCCGGATAGGGCGGTGGGCTCAACAGTAATACAAATGTTTAATAGTAATCCATAATTATTACAAAAATGCAACTATGAATAAATGAAATAGAAGGCTGGTATCTGGGGGGCTTTTGTCCCCCAGTGCCAATTATAATGGATACTTCAAGGTGCCCACCACAGATTTTATAAGTGCAGCAAACAAAATTAAAAACACAATGGTCACCAAGAATTACCCCACAGAGTTTTTCATTTCACTTTGAACAGAAAGAATAGAATAAGAACTAATATCTCCCAGACCAGAGTGTGGTAACTGATGAGAAATGTTGATTTTTTTTTTTAAATAGCCACCACTGCTCGCACAAACACCTACATTTACATAGTACACACGGGTATGTGTAAACAGTCTTATTCCTTCCTTTTAAAATTTCTACTTAGTCATTGAGAAAATGCAAGCCAGCCAGTGAGACTTTCTGCCTTATGACAGTTACAGAACTAGAAATGATATTTTTGCCTCTGAATGTAAGCTAAGTATTGTACGCCAGCTCTCTTAGCCTTGCCCTTAATAGCTTTATCTTAAAAATAAAGCACCCCACTGGCCTTTTATCTGTGATTTTGTATTTTCCACTGTTTGTGATACCCTTTTAGAAGCCTGAAAATATTCTTTCCCCCAAGGCAAAATGAGACTTTAGGTGGTGGGGATTTTTTTTTTCTGTAGTGTGCGCTCTGAAGGGAGCTGAAATTGACATGGCAGTTTTTGTATAACAGGAACACTATTTGCATAGCTTTGTGGTGCACCAAGCTGCCAGTGAGAGAGATAATGCATCCCTGGGATCAAATGTCTGTCAGAGGGTGGGTGTGTCTCAGGCTGACACAGTGTCTGATGGTGTGAAGGGTGTCAGCCGTTCTGCTGTCACAAAGCAATTCCCAGGGCATAATCACTTGCTTTTTAAAAAATGCATTTACATAACAGTGCTTACGTGTGAGATATTCCACCATCTTGCAATTTTCTGCCACTTCCCTTTTGATTTATTTTTGTTCATCTAGCCTCAGTGTTGGTGCCATTGGACATATTACTTCAGTTTAATAGTATTTAGAGACTTCGCTTCCTTCTCACCTTTTCTGAGTCAGCTGACGAGTTTTGCTAACTTGGCATGACTAGTGGCACAGATGGCCCATCATAGGAGAGTATATGCATGGCCAGGCTGCATTATTAAGATTAGGAATTCTAAGGCTTCATAGCGTTACTCCGTGTAATATCCACTGAGGATTTGATGTACTCAGAGGTAAAAAGTGTTAAAGAAAAAAAATCATCATTTGTTTAACTAAAGAGAGTGTTACAAGAAGTCTGACAGATATAACCCTATCTAGTGTCAGGATGAGGAATGTTGCTCTTATGATTCCAGCAGAAGACTGAGGAGGCAAGAGATCTGGCTTCCATTTCCAGCCCTGACATGGATTACCTAGCACCACTCTGGGCAATTCGCTACCTGCGTCTCTCAGTTTCTCCATTTGAGGGGACAATGGAACCTACCTCATAGGTGTGTTGTGAGGCAGAAGTCAATAATGTCTGTAAAGTGCTTTGAAATGAAATCCTCAGATGGAAGGTGCTATCAGTGCAGAGTAATGTTAACAGCTTTTACACTTCCATCACACACGTGGTAGAAAAGAAAAGATCAAGTCCATTACCCCAAGCAGCTTCCCTACAAATTCTATGCATTACACTAGTGCCTAGGAACCTCAACAAAAGTGCTGTTAGGTGCTGTACAAACATCACAGGAGATCACCCCTGCCCAAAATACTTACACAGTTTAAATTGACCCTACAGACAATTGGTATGAAAAGGTACTTGGGCATGTGCCTCACTTTATGTATATGCGTTGGCCAATTAAGCCACTGAATTAAGCCTTAAGCATCAGCTCCTTTTTTTCAGATGGAGAAACTGAGGCACAGACAGGTTGTAAGTTATCCAGGGTATTACATATCAATAGATTTAGGTCTGGAATGAAATATAGGTCACCTGACTTGCAGTTAAAGGGGCTGTTCATGTCCTTACTGACCTGGTGTCCAAGTAATTTGTCTACAGTCACATGGAAAGTGTGGCAGATTCAGGATTGAAGCCAGGTATCCCTAGTCCCGGGCCAGTACCTGAACCACAAGACCATACTGCACACATTCCCTTTCCTCAAAACTTGTCCCCTCCAAACGGTGAACTATGGCCTTTAATAGCAGCTATAATTTCAGGCAAGATACAGTTTTCAATTGCACTTATCCTAAACTATGCTGAGTAATAACAGCAATTATTTTTCTTACCAAAAGTTGGATTTTCTCTTCAATAAAACCTGAACATTACCACTGAAGCAAATGAGTACTATTGATTCCTCCCTCCCCCAAGCACACAGAGAAAGACTTTCAGTAACAGTTTTCAATTTATGTTAAACTAAATTGGGTGGTTTTAGTGCTATGTAATAAGAATTTTTAATAAAGGCTAAAACTGCCACAGGTTAGTATAATGATTAGTTACTTAATATTTGTACAGTGCTTTGACTGTGTGTAGCACCGTAACAGCGCTGTAAGGGTTTATTACAATGGGAAACCAGAGCTAGCAAGGCCCTTTTAACTCAGTAGGGCTCATCCTGTGGAAAGCTTTCATAAAGAAAGGACTGGATCACAGATTTAGGATTATACCACTTTTAACACAAACAGCATAAAGCCCTCATTGAAAGCTGGCTTGGACCCAAAATGAAGATGAGTATAAATTGCATTGACCAAAAGACATCCAAGTGTATCTTTATGTTTATTTTATTGTGTTGGATATGGAACAAATGGTCAACACCAGGTGTAAGGCAAATTTCATTTTGCATTAATGTCTGATTTACATTTGAATATGAATGACTGGACTTACCTAAAATAGTACAAGCTTTAGAGCAGTATATAAAATCAAGTTGTATGTTAAGAGTTCTTCAAATTTAACAGTACAGAACAAATGATCCTAGAGACAAAGGTTTTTCCTCCCTGCCTGTGTGTAATACAACAATTCCATATACTAAAACGTAACATTTGTGGACAGGTAATTTGCTTCATGGTGAGAATATATCACACTTGAATGACCCACCTACGTACTGGAAAATAAGTTTTTCCTCAACTTGAGAAAGATCCTTGGAACTATTTAGCCCTATACCTCTCTCTCCCTCACTCTCTCACACAGTTCATTCTTGTAGGGTTGATATTAATAGCAGTTTTGTATACAAATTATTCAGGATTGTTAGGCTGCTGCTATTGATGCTGGTTGATTTATATGTAATCATTCATGGTTTGTTTGTTTGTTTCCAGAGATGGAAATAAAATAAAGAACTACAAGCAAACAAAATGTCAAGTTTGTGTCCTGTCAACATTAAAGGTAGACCTTCAATTACTAGAATCATGGCTGTACTAACTGGCATAAACATCCCATATCTTCTGGGAGCTCTGATCATAGAACTAAAACCAATTTTTGCATGGTTCCCCATCTTAATAAAGTGGTATTCAGCAAAACAATAATGTAATGAGACACAAGCCAGCCAGGTTCATATACCAGTGACAATTATTATTCAGATTCCACATATACTGTAATGACAGACTGTATTCACGAATCTCAAGAGCAACCTATATTTGACCACTGTAGGCTACCTAATCCAAGTAAACATCATCTTGAGAAAGGATGTTGCTATTGTCCTCGGAGTTAGTAAATCAGTGTCACTCCTTTCATTAATATGAGTGATAAACAGCTTTGAAAAAAGTGACTGGAAGAGACAAGGGCAGAGCATTTACAGAAGCACAGCGGGCTAGGGGACATAGCAAAAGGACCTGAATGAGCTGTCACTGAACTGATCTCTGCTTTACAGGCAGAAGATGCTAATCTCAAGCCTTTATACACCAAGTTGTCTAAAATTTATATATTTAGGGAGACATGGAAATAACCTGGAGTATACAGAATGGAAATTATGTCCCCAAAAATGACAAACTATAGACAGCCCAAGGGGAGACTAGTACTGCCAAAGATATACTGGCTTCTTGTTTGAATAAGGGTTTGAGAATATCCTCAGCAAGGATGTACAATGTACTGCATCACATGCTGGCAGAGCCACCACACTGTCAACTGGTACAAACCATAAATGTTCAGAGAGGCACATATTGTAAGACTGGATAAATCAAGTGATGAGACACATACAGTACAAACACTTGGTTTGAGGAATAACTATAAAACTCAACAAACTATATCAACTTACCTATCCAGAGGTCGGTCGGGGGAGCCTGAACAAAAATAGGAATGAATCCAGGTGATGCTCTTCTTTAAGTTTCATCTAATGGAGAATCAGTCCTGCCTGGAATATTATGCTCGCTGGAGGCTTCTCTCCCAGTTGGCAGCACCCCAGCCTACTCCTTGCTCCCATGGATCATGAAGCCTGGATAGTAGTAAGGAGCAGTTCAACTATAGGCTGAGCAAGTGCATAATGGTGGTAGAATGTGCCTTTGGACGTTTAAAAGCTAGCTGGTGCAGTTTACTGACTTGCTTAGACCTCAGAAAAACCAATATTCTCATCGTTATTACTGCTTGCTGTGTGCTCCACAATATCTGTGAGAGTAAGGGGGAGACATTTATGGCGGGGTGGGAGGTTGAGACAAATCGCCTGGCTGCTGATTATGTGCAGCTAGACACCAGGGTGGTTAGAAGAGCACAGCAGAGCGCGCTGTGCATCAGAGAAGCTTTGAAAACCACTTTCATGACTGGCCAGGCTATGGTGTGAAAGTTCTGTTAGTTTCTCCTTGATGAACCCCCACCACCTTGGTTCACTCTACTTCCCTGTAAGCCAACTCCCCTCCCCCCTTTGATCTCTGCTTGCAGAAGCAATAAAATCATTGTTGTTTCAAATTCATGCATTCTTTATTAATTTGCCACACAAATGGGGGAATAACTGCCAAGGTAGCCCGGGAGGGGTGGGGGAGGAGGGAAGCACAGAGGTGGGGTTATTGTAGGGGCACCTCCTAGAATGGCATGCAGCTCATCATAGAAGCGGCATGTCTGGGGCTCTGACCCGAAGCGGCCGTTTGCCTCTCTAGTTCTATGGTAGGCTTGCCTGAGCTCCTTAAGTTTCACGCGGCACTGCTGCGGGTCCATTATAACCTCTATCCTTCATGTCCTTGGAGATTTTTTCAAATACTCCGGCAATTCATCTTTTGGAACAGAGTTCGGATAGCACGGATTCGTCTCCCCATACAGCGATCAAATGCAGTACCTCCCATTTGGTCCATGCTGGAGCTCTTTTGCGATTCTGGGACTCTATGGTCACCTGTGCTGATCAGCTCGCCACGCTGTCCAAACAGAAAATGAAATTCAAAAGTTCGCAGGACTTTTCCTGTTTACCTGGCCAGTGCATCCGAGTTGAGAGTGCTGTCCAGAGCGGTCACAATGGAGCACTCTGGGATAGCTCCAGGAGGCCAATATCATCGAATTGTGTCCACGCTACCCCAAATTCGACCCAGCAGGGTCGATTTCAGCACTAATCCCCTCATCGGGGAGGAGTACAGAAATCAATTTTAAGAGCCTTTTAAGTTGACAAAAATGGCTTCATCGTGTGGACAGGTGCAGGGTTAAATCGATCTAATGCTGCTAAATTTGACCTAAACTCATAGCGTAGACCAGAGCTTAGTCTACTTCCTAGTGGCCAGATGTCCTCTAAAAAATCCCACATCACAATTCGCTCCCTTGCTGTCAGCCTCAACAGAGAGCAAATATTAAATGGGCATGGAAGCTGAACTGCCTCCCAGAAATGGTCCGTCAAGAGCAGCACTGAGGCACATTGGGGAACATTTTGAGATAGCTTTCACCACTCTGTAGCAGCTGTACCTAGTTCTGTGGATTGCTTCAGTTATAAGCTTTTGGGGACACAGGCAGAGCCTGTATTCCCCATGTAACATTCAATACACACCTGTGGCACATTATTTAGAAATGTGAACTAAAACGTAGATAAATGAGAGGATTTTGTTTTCTAGTTATGGTTCTCCAGCACTAAGTGCTCTTAAAAAAATATAAGCATGAACATCAACCACGCATTCAAACAGGATCAAGATGCAATGGCAATAGCAGAAGCAGAATCCCATAAGTGGCAGGTGCTTCCACAGTTCAGGGCACACAAACATTTCTGTGCCAGCTCATCCCCTCTCTAACAATAGACTGCGCTCACGTAAGGCCTTGGGAATTTGTTTTCATCAGTTACAGAAAAAGGAATCTATAAATAGCATAAAGCAAGCAACACCTTATCACCTAATCTACACTTCTTTCTGCAGATGACACACTGGAAGTGCCAAACAGTTGTAAATGGGTTTGTTCTTCACTGTATTCAGGGGCTCTCAAGTCCCATATACTTGTTCTGGCAGACGGGCATTCTCTCAATATGCATCGCAAGTGCATTCACCACAGCAAAAACAACCATCAAAAGTCTTTGGCAAGCCTTTCTTTTTATGGAGTGTTATTCCCTGACCTAAATCAGTCTTTGCCTTTGAATCAGTTTATGCTACTAGTTATTTAGCAGATTGATTGCTGCTATGGCAACTGCACATCCTGCTGTACAGACATAAGCATTAGCCCTTGATACATTCCCTGCTTATGTTCTCTCTCCAAATGCATTCTGTGTAAACTCAAAATTAGAAAATATTTGGGGAATTAATTTGCATTGACATTGCTGATATCCAGCTAGTATTGTTTTGCAAAGATAAAATGAGGCTGGAGGTAATGTTTACATTCATCCCAATAGAAGCAAGCTGTATGGGTGGCACAGAGAACCAGTCTGACCACATCAATCCTCCTTATTTTAGGGTTGCAAAATTTCAGCCAAATGTAAGACTGGGAGCACAGTTCAGAGAGGTGGGATAATACATTCCTGTTTTTAAAAGATCCCAGGCAATCTCTTTGCCCAGACTTCTTACTACCAATTGTATGGCTGCTGCTGACCAGGGCAGATACTTGAGTAATAAACATTGACTCAGCCTAAGTCTCACACACATTCACAGCTATCGATGAAGGTCAAATGACAGACTGACTATCTAGTAAAGAACCAACACACATCATTAGCATGTCTAATACAAAGGGAATAGGCCATCGATAGGGCCAAATTCTGGACAGAGCCTCATTTCTGGATCTGTTCTTTCATCCCATTGACTTTAACGGTATTCTGCTTCATTGGTATTCTGAGTCAATGATTTTAACGGAACTCCATGGGGGACTAAGGGTCTGTGCATGCAGATCTGACTGCAGAATCTGTGCCCTACTGATTATTGTGCTTGAACATACTGGCAAACAGGGAAGTACGCACAGGAAGGGAAAAGCTGTCCTTATAGAAAATCCAGTAGAATTTGGCAGGGATGAAACTAAAATATTTAAAGAGAAAGAACAGGTTTTAAGAGAGAATAATATCCTTGATAGAGATTTGTTTAAACCATTCCATAGATTTTAACAGCAGGGATATAAATTTTTACCATATATTGGATAGTCAAAAACCCTATCGCATTGTACACCATTGTGTGTTAAAATCATAAGGGTGGGGGAATTTTAACCTTGCCCCAACCAATCTCGTTCTCTCACTGTAAAGCGCTAATAACTTCCCAACAATTTCTCCGCCATTTTCTAGGGTGTACATCATAATATGCAAATACGACTCAATTTGCCTCATTCCTCAGCTTTTAGACCTGTATTTTTCACCACCAGCAAAAAAAATCACTTCACAGCTACTGAATGGTAGAGAGTATAAAGGGGTGTTATAAAAGCCATAATAATACTTGAAAAGTACTTCAATGGAGCACTAAGCATGATTGGGTATGGAAGGTTTGTACACTTTGTTTAAGCAAAAATAGAAAAATGCATTAACACTTGTGCAATTGTTTAATTTTGAACCAGGAGGGCAGGAGAAAAAAAATAGTCCTATTGGTAGCTGGTGCACATTTAATACATCATTAGTATTATTAAATTGCAGTCTCACCCAGAGGGTCCAACCAGAATCAGGGCACAGTTGGGCAAGGTGGGGTACAAAGACATGGTCCCTGCCCTGAAGAGCTTGCAGACCGGGATAAGTGACACATGAAATGAAGGAAGGGGAATAGAGTGATTCACTAAGTTATATGATTTTCTACTCTCTATCTATTCATAATAATAAAGTGTCCCCTTGCCTGTCACCTAAACTGGCTGATTTCTGGTAGGTGTTACCACACACTATGAGGAGGAATTTTAAAGGAGAGGTAGGGAGAGTTATCCTGAATATTTTCCACTTGAAAGGTGATACTGACTGGCTTGCAAACATTTTATGCAAATTATCTAATTTGCATACATCAAACTTCAGCTTCAAAACAATTACTAATGGATTTAGTGCTGGAGAAGGCATCAGAATGACAGCCCTGGTGAATAAATTTCCTCCCTTGGCATTTGCTTCCTCCTCTCTGGGAAATGCTGCCACCAAGTAGGAGTCAGGCAGTGGAAGATTCCAGCTCCCAGCCAGTTCTCCTATGTGGCATGATGGCTGCTGTACACCACAAGGAAGTAGAGTATACAGGCTCCCTTCCTCCAAGCACTCAGCTGCCACCGTGGCCTAAGCCTTGCTACCAGCACTGTCCGCACGTGGCAAGATTCTGAAGCCTCACAGCTGCCAATCATCAGCAGCCACACAGAACATGTGGAACAGCCCCCATGACTTCACAGTGGTCCTGAAAAATTTGGGATGGGTGGCAATGCTTCAGAAGAGGGCCTTATGCACAGACAACCCCCCCACCCTCACCTTACCTCAGTCTCCGCTCCCGGAAAGCGGCAGTTCATACTACCCCCCGCCCGCCCCCATGCAGCTCCCAGCTGTTGCTCCTGCTTGTCCCTGCAGGAGCCAGCAAGCTGCAAGCTGTGTCCAGTAGCTGCCACACGAGGAGAGAATCTGGCTGCACCATGTGACCAAGCAAGGCCAGCAAACCCTGGCAGAAATCTAGGGGGCAACGATGATCTATGGCCACGTTTACACTTACCCGCCGGTCGCGGCGGCGACGTTCGGGAGTTCTTGAACTACGCGCTGATTCTAGCGATAGTAGTTCGAAGAACGAAAGTTTCGGTTCGAACCCGTACTCCACCGGCGGGGAGGAGGAGGAGGAGGAGAGTCGACCTTGAGCGCGCGGCTGCGCGCGGCGCGCGCGCCTGGGGAGTAAGTCATTCGAGGTAGTTTCCACGCGTCAGCTATTCTATTCATGGAGCTGACCACGTGCCTCTTTGAACCAGGGGGCTTAGAGACTGTGGTTTCAGTGGACTAGAGGGAGGTGAGGTACTAAAGAAGCCATAGAGAAGGTAATTACAATAATTAAGCTGAGAGAGGAGCGGGGCCTGGATGAGAGGTTTGACTCTCTGGCCAGAAATAAAAGGACAGACCTTAGAAACGTTACAGAGGAAAGAAACACCAGATCTGATCACAGCCTGAATAAGTGGGGCAATGGCCCCTGGATTATGGGCCTTTGAGACTGGGAGGATGGTGTTCGAGGATGTGGGGAGGCGGAGAGAGTTTTGGAGGAAATACCAAAGGTTTAATTCTGGCCATGCTAAGTTTTAACTGATGGCAACACACCCAGGAGGAATGATTAGCAAGACAGGTGGAGAGAGACAGGTCTCATGTACAGTAACAATTTTGTGGCCCTAGTTTATAGGTTCACTGGTGGGTTCCTCACCAACTGTGAGAGGTTTATTTAGATTCAGAGGCATTTTCTCTATATCTTTCTAGCAATCAAACAACCCCGCTTTTGTCTGTGAATTGAACTGTGGAGTTTTTGTCAGATTCAGCTCTGGGATCATTAATAACTTGCCTTTACACTACTTAAAGTGGTGCACATTCCATGTTCTAAGCTATTATACAGTGGGCAGTTCAAATGTAATTGTAACACCTTCATCTCAATTTCAATCCAGGTTTCTAGTCCTATGAACAGTGAATGAAGAATAAATAACTAGAAAGCAGAAAGCTTCATCTGTCAAAAAAAAAAATCACACTCTAAATCAGCATTTCCCAAAATTTTTGGCCACGGAACACTTTTTAGCTTATTACGGAACACTTAATATTCTTTTGTAGTTTGGTTTTCAAGTAAAAAATTGTGTTAGTTATACTCAAATATATTTTAGTTGCAAGAGTCTTTCATGGAACACCTATTCACATCATGGGGAACACCAGTGTTCCGCGGAACACACTTTGAGAAACGCTGCTTTAAATGCTTGAATACCACCAAAAGGTCAGAATTCACATACAATTAATATAAAAGGAATCTTTGTTTTTTCTTTATAAGGAGAGTTAATTCATTTAAGAGACAAGGTTATTTCTGTTTGTCATCAGCATTTTTGAACAATGTAGTTCAAGGACACTTATGCAAGACTGTGTTATGTTCATTATATACTAATAATGCTGACAGATTACGCAGACCACTGTATCATATACAGGTACAGTTATACACTCACATGTATGTGCATCAACAAAAATATATACCAAAAATCTCTCCCCCATCTATTACCACCACGCCACACCTATATTAAAAGTTTAGGTTACAATTGTAAAACACTGAAGCCTGGAAATGCAAAAGGTGACTATGTATTACTTGCTAAATAGTGAGAATGGTCTTGGTATTGCAGAAGATACAAGTATAGACAATCCCTACTTGGAGGAGTTACCTTAAATGTATGGCACATGAAGTCATCCCCCCCCCCATTTATTTCCATACACCTCCCACTTAAGTCCATTTGAGTTATCTTTGTATAGCAGATGGCCAAAATGGGTTCAACATATTTACAAGCGTGTCACAGAACACCCTACGAGAGATTAGATTGGTCCAAGTGGTTCAGGCATTAGCCTCGAACTCTGGAGACATGGGTCCAGTTCCTGGTTCTACCACAACTGTGTGTGTGACCTCGGGAGAATCACGTAGTGGTATAGTTACACCAGTAAACTTTACTGTGTAGACAAACCCTTCTGTGTCTCCCTACGTGAAAGATGGAGGATAAATACACTGAAGATTGTGAGGCACTCAATTACTATGGTAATAAGGGCCATATAAATACTTAAGATATCTGGTCTGATTCTCCACTACTTTACACCTGTCTTGTCTTTGCACAATTTTTTACACCAGTGCAAAAGGAGTGCAAAATTAGAATGGTAGCATTTTATGCCCACTATGCACATGTCTAAATCACTACCCAGAGTGCAGGAGTGGCAAATCAACCTTCCTTGTACAGTGACGGAGGGTCCAAATTACTAGGAACCTTAACTTCAGCATTTCCTGACTTGTGAAGAGTTAAAATTGTAAAGTGAATAGCAGAAACACTTAACTTAATGCATTCAAACAATAACCTTTTCTTATTGTATGTGTGTACTAGCACAGCTGCATGTTCCAAATTCATAAAAATTCACAGTAAAACTGCAGTGCAAAACCAAACCAATATAATTAATGTTGAAGTTGTTGTCTGATATTATTCTCTAGTACCATAAATAGTATCATAGCTCTAACTCAAGTGGCAATTCTGTTCTGTACAGGGGCAAAACTTATTTTTCTATTGATTAAAACTTAGTATTAGCCACTCAACTCACACTGAACGTCAATAGCCAAGTAGCCAAGAGAGTGCCCCAGAAGGAGGACCAGCCACCTGGAAAGCAGTTTGTGCAGTTCAACTCAAAAACAGCTCCATGTGTGAAAAAAAGTCCAACTTGTACAACAGAAAGAAAAGTATTTTTTAATTTAGTAAAGTATCATAAAAGTCAAACCTGAACAGAAAGTCTCCCAAAATTAAGTATAATAAAAATTTACCTAAATATTATATGTCCTTTCTTTTAGTTCACAAATAATCTCTTACATGGAAATACAATATTCAGCAACAAAAAATATACAACCGTATTTAAATATAAAAATGCTTTTTAGCATCTAAAACCATGAAAATAGTAAAGAAGAGGAAGATGATTAGACAAATGGAAAGGATAAAGGAAGCGCAAGACAAGATCAGACGATTTCAGTAGATAAAAAGAATAAAGGTGTTAGGCATAGTATAGGGTATACAATATCGGCTCATCATTAAAGGGCATAATAAGGTTATTTAATAGTATCTTGTACAATGTTCAGTGAAAAATACATTTCTGGGAGATTGTGATTTTCTTCATCATTATTGCATTGATATTTCTTGCTTCCACTCACTTATCAAGTGAAATGGTTGGTAGGATCCTTCAAATGACACAGGATTTCCTCTGTAAAGAGCCAACTATGTAACTCAGCAGGGTTTGGAACTGTCCATGTGCTTACAGTTAGGAGTACGCTGAAGTACCTTGTTGGATCAGGGATTAGAACTGTAATCATTTGGGGGCAGAGACTGTTTTTCTTCTGTTAAATGTACAGTATCTCACGCATCTCAATCCCCAGCTGGAGCTCCTACATACTACCACAATACAAATTGATGAGTATCATGGATGCAGGGCCAGTGCAACCATTTAGGCGACCCCTAGGTCTAGGGCGCTGGCATTTGGGGGGCACCATTTTCTTCGGCAGCGACCGCGGCATTTAGGCGGAGGGGGCTGGGCAGGGGAGCGCGGGAGGGCCGCTTGCAGCAATTGGGGGGGGCAGCACGCAGGGGAACTCCCCACCCCAGCTCACTGCTGCCCCACCTCCTCCCCGAGCACGCCGTGGCTGCTTCACTTCTCCCACCTCCCAGGCTTGCGGCGCCAATCAGCTTAGGTGCCGCAAGCCTGGGAGGCGGGAGAAGTGAAGCAGCAACGGTGTGCTCGTGCTCATGCACGGAGCAGGGGTGAGCTGGGACGGGGGGGCCCTCAGGGCGGAGTGTTGCGAATTATACCTGTAGGCCACGCACCGTTCGTTTCTAGGCTGAGGCACAAAAACCAAAGATGTACAGAGTGTCCAAACAACAAAGTTTTATTGCGCAAGCTTCAAACAACGTTCGAACGTGGTGTCCCCCTGCTAGTCTGGGAGAGACCCAGGCTGCAGATTACATAGAAGCTATATACCTTTTAGGAATGCATGCTACCCTCGTGGATCGGAAGCCTTAGCCAATAAACAAGCCATTTTCTTATCTTTAGCCTATTACAGCTAGTGCACAGTCCAGCTGTTACCTTGCATACTAGAATTTTTCCTTAATTATGCTGTTGCAGCTGTTTTCCTATCCTCTTTCCTGTTTCTGACTTTATCTTTCTTTAATGCTGCCCTTGGGAGCCTTGTATGTGATGTGCTCGCTTTTAGTTAATGATGGATACAAAATAGGGGAACTTACAAAACGGAGTCGCTCATGCTAATTACCCTTAACAAGAGGGTGAGGGGTGGGGAGCTGCCACCGGGGGGTGCCTCAGGGCGGAGGGGGGAGCTGCTGGGGGGTGGGGGCGCCGCCTCAGGGCTGGGGGGGAGGGCGCAAGGTGGAAGTTTCGCCTAGGGCGTGAAACATCCTTGCACCGGCCCTGCATGGATGATGTTTTTTTTCATCCACACAGCCCAAAGAATGAATGGATAACATTTGCAAAAAGTTTACAAATTGATCTTTGGACTCAAAACAAACTTAGAAGATTTGAGCTGAAAAGTCTAGGAAGCTATGAACACAGTTATAATGGATGTTTCCACGTAACGTTAGTTATTGTTTTCACTGCTAGTGACACTATAGAACAGAATGCATGCTAAAACCATCCCCCCTTCTGTTTCCAATTCCTCCACACACAGTCACGAGTGTTTCCTCATTTTAATTCCAAGTCCCTGATTCTACTTGGAGTCACATGAGAGAACATAAATGTGTCAAGAAAACAATTAGAGCACACAACAAGCACCTGAAAAGTCGAGGGCACTGTCAGTGTCACTGCCAGGGGAGTTCAATCAGTTATTAAAGTAGTTTGGAACAAGAGGGGCTGCTGTTATTGTACCAACCAGGAAGGAGGGTGAGCACGGTTCCTTCAAGCCAAGAAGAACCAGTGAAGCTGAACTCTCCTACTCCCATCTCCGAATCTTGCTCTCCATGTTTTAACCCTTTGTTGAAACAGATGCGTTCATACATACCCCACCACACTGAAATAGTTTGGGTGTTTCATATTTAAGCCTCACCTCTTTGGCTATTGCTTTTAACGAACTCCTTTGGAGACAGGTGGCAGCAAAATGCCACTGAAGAAAAATGTCCCCAGAGAAACAGCCATCTGAAATTAAGCAGGGACGCTTTTAAAGTCTGGCTGTAATGCATTAAAGGGAAGGCTCTGCTGCTTCAGCAGGAAATTTTAAGTTGCTACACATCCTGCAGGACACTATACAGAAACTGTTTCTTTCTAGGTCCGACTGATTCAGAGACAGTTGCAGAGACTGATCTCAAGAATACAGCTAGGATAGATTACATTAGAATCAGCCTCTGTTCACCTTATAAAGTTGTTTCTTTTTACTAATTAAACAAACAAGAAACCTGGCTCAATGCCATATAAATTCTACACAAGGGATATGTGGAAAGGCCACCAACCACAGGCAGCTCTCCAGGCTCCCTCAGCCTTTGTGGAGGTCCAGGTCCAGCTCTCCAGGCAGGTCTCCAGGTCCAGCAGCCTTTGTGGAGAAGTCACCAAGGTTTCTCTGAGGACAGACAGTTATCTGCTCTCCAGGAAATGGAAGGGAGATTGGATATGAAAGTAGATGCCTCCAACCCACTTCTTAAGAACATAATCCCTTTTAAAGGACAAAATTGTGCCAGGCCTGAACAACCAATAGTCCATCTAGTTTTGTATTCTGTCTCACACTGTGGCCAGAGCCAAGTACTTTAGAGTAGAGCACTGACACACCACTAACTAAAACTGCCCAATACTAATTTCTGGAATTGGAAGGTTTGAGCAAGTTTTTACTACAACATTACTTGAACCATTTCAAGTATAAAAGTAAAAATGGATTTCAAAAATATTAAATGGGGAGATCTTAGACGTTTTAGTAAATTAGAACACTTTGCTTTGCAGAAAGGTAGAGAGCATGGAGAAACATGCTAAAAATTGCTGCATTTTTGGTTTCCATTTTGTTAAAGAATTCCTGGAATGTCTCAAGTATTTCTTTTTTTTTAAACAAACATGAAAACAGGTGAAAATCAGTGCAAAAAATTAACTTCAAATTTTCCTGCGTAAATATCAGCATTCATATTGGGGAAAGGAAGGATTGAAAAAAGCAACTATTAGAGAAAAGTAAGAGTATGGAATAACAGTACATATACATATGTACATGCATGAGCATGCATCTTCCATGACATTGCCTTATTTTAACAGGCAGCCTCCCATTTGCACTTACACTAATTTATTATTAACATTTATGTAATATATTGATTTTCTTAACATATCAGTATTTTCATGTACTTGATGATCCAAAATTGGTGGGGGAAAATAACCAGTGAAAAACAAAGAGCTTTTGTAAAAGCCAGGAATTTTTCATTTAAAAAAAAAAAACATCTGTAAAAACTGAAACCAGAGAGCCTTATAAAAGTCTGGGCATTGGGCAGAAAGGAATGGATTAAGATGGCAGAGACTACAGATGTGAACTGGGACTTACTGGGCAAGTTTTATTTCATATAAAATTTTATTTGCATTCACTCTATTGCTATTCATTGCACTACTAAGATAACAATGTTTCTGGACAAAAGTACCACCATATACTTGGCGTTTTTACTTTAGCTACTGGTAGAGAAAGTACACTATGCAAAATGATAATGAGAAAAGATTGCATCTCAAGAAAACTGGCACACATGTTCCCTCCTGTGGCTAGCACAATAAAAGGCAAAATAACTGACTTTTAAAATGTTCTCACAATGGCATGGATACTGCAGTGATGTATCCTGAAATTCTAAGGCCTACTCAACACTTGAAAGTTGTACTACTGTAACTATTTTATTTCGGGGTATGATTGAAAAAAAAACAGCCCTATACAGTTATACCAGTAAAAGCCCTAGTGTGGGTGCAATTATACTACTATAAAGGTGCTTTACGTTGTCATAAGGTAGTCTTCTTCCTGTGAGGGATTAGCTATACCACAATGAAATACCTTTATATCAGTATAACTGGGCCCACACAAGGGGAGGGGGGCATTGTACAAATTTAACTATACCGGCGTAGTTAAAGCCGTACAGCTTCCCACTGTAGACAAGTCGTAAGTAACATTTATGGAAAGTATCAAGTACAAATAGCATTTGATGAGCCCAAATACAAAGCGACTTCAATGTATTCCCAGACAAGCCAATCACATTCTCAAACATACAATTCATATTTTCAGATTTAAAAATGCAAGTGTGATAAAATACTAATCCCTAAAGCCCCACGAAAAACTAATTTCTAGTGAGTATCTTCTGGAATCCTTTCGGCTTTTTCCCATTTCTTAAAAAAAACCTCTGCATAAATTATTATAAAAGTGTAAACCCAGAGTAATTTCACTGAACGCAAATACAGAGTATGAGAGAATGTGGCCCTAAATTGCTCAAGATTATTTAAAACGTAAAAGAATGAAGGCAGAGTTTCAAAAGCTTCCTTGAAAGATATCTGCAAGACCGAATTTGAACCTGTGCGGTTATCATCCTACGACTAAGTGCAATAATGAGAAGTGACAGATCTTCAGAAGAATAGGCAAAAATGTGCTTGTAAGGCCTGGGGTGACAAATTACCATAAACATAACATTCAGTTACCTTTCTTGATCCATTAAAGTCATCCACAAAGGACAATTTAAAGAACCTGTAGTGGCCTTGCCCAGCTGCACCATCACCTGTTTGCTACAGGTAGCTCAAAGCCATGGTTTCCAGAGGCACATGAACACTGTCCTGCTGTCTTTTAGGGGTTAAGTTGTCACGTAGCGAGAGTTAGGTATATTTTAATAGTGTCAAAGATATGTAAGTAGGTAAAGCAACTCTCTTTCATGGTTCAGACAGACTCAAAGTAAAATGGCACAAAATGGATGATAAGGATTCAACTCACTGAGCATCCTAGCAAGTGTATAAAAATGATATTACTTACTTACTAACAATCACAGTTCAGTTCAGCCTTCACACATCTACACGCTGGTCCACATAGCACAGTCCATAACCCCAACAGAGGAGATTCCTGAAAACAATTCTACAAATTAACATGGTGTGAAACTACTTGAGAAAACTTGTGTTGTCACTCCTAATAGATCAGCATTTTTACAATTTAAAAGTGGCCCTAACTATTAAAAAGGGTATTTTGCAGGGAATATGAGAGAAGTTCCGGGAGGGGTTAGCAACTTGCTATTTCATCATTAGAACATTTGATTTGGACCAATCCAGTATGCACATGCTAGTTTCTGACCTCCATTCTGTCTTGTATTTGTTTGGGAAATTCCCATCCCTTACAATCCAGCCTACAGAGAAATGTGACAAAAGGAAATTTGTACAAATATTTAAAGTGTAGAGACCCAGAACTGGAAAGCTGGTGTTAAGAAAACAAATGAGAGTAATTGGTTTCCCTACAAAACATACTATTTCTTTACTTGTGATAAGATTCACACCCACTTGCAGGTCTCTATTAAAATAATCAATGATGAGAAAGCATTAAATATCTGTTATAAACATGGTTTAAGGATATAGCTAGCATCCCACAGCAAATTTCACGTTTTCTCTCGCCCACTTCACATCCACACTGTTAATATAGTAATTACATGCACAAATTTCAAACACTGTTTTTTTGGTTTTTTTTGTTTTAAAGGAACAGGTTTACCCCCAAACCCATGAGATGAAATGATAGAGAAAGCAGATGATTATGTCCTGCATTTCTGAGATTGCACATCAAGAAGTGGCACATGAAAAGCTGCATCTGTGTCAACTGCAATAAGGAAAAGCTATTCAGAAAGTAAGGGAGAAAAATTTGACTCCCTCCTTCTTCACCAAGGGCCAATGGTCCCTTACATGGGTTATTCAAGGAAATTGCATTTGCAGGGTTTCTTCCATTGGACAAAGCACATGTGGCCAGTGCAGAAGTTCAGCCCCCCAAAACCACAAATATGCTGTATTTCCCTTACAGCCTCTACAAAGCACCCTGCAGCAGTGTGACGGGGCAAGGCCAGATGGCTATAGAAAAGCAGTGGGAGATAGATATATTAGCCCCAGGTTAAACAAATCCCTGGTAAGTAAATGGCAGCTGCTCCAGGTCAATTAAGACACCTGGGGCCAATTAAGAGCTTTCCAGAAGGCAGGGAGGATGCTAGGTTGATTGGGACACCTGAAGCCAATCAGGGGCTGGCTGAAACTAGTTAAAAGCCTCCCAGTTAGTCTGGTGGGTGCGCATGTCAGGAGCTGTGAGAAGTTGTGCTGTTGGAGAGACTGAGCTGTACACACCATACCAGGCACAAGGAAGGAAGCCCTGAGGTGGGGGTGAAGTGGAGCTTGAGGAAGTGGGGGCTGCTCAGGGAATTGTACATGTCCTGTTACTAAAAGGCAGCTACCATAGCTGATACTATTAGGGTCCCTGGGCTGGAGCCCGGAGTAGAGGGCAGGCCTGGGCTCCCCCGCTTTGCCCCCCCCCCGATTAATCAGTGAGACTGGGAGACAACAGAGACTGTGCGAGGGAGGGTAGCTTCTCCTCACCTCCCCCGCTGGCTTATGATGAAAATGGCTCAGTAGACTGTGACCCTTGTCTCTAGAGAGAGAAGGGTTAAGTGGAGGGTCACAGTGAGCCTCTGAGGCTAGCGAAATCCATCAGGAAACACAGAACCCACGGAGAAAAGGACAGCTTTGTCACACAGCTACTGAAGAATCCATGATGCTAGGGAATCCCGAGGATGGCCACTCTCCACAAAATTCTCTGCCTCTCCAGGGAGAGGTTAACACTGAGAGGAGGGACAACTATACAACGTTAGTGCAATTAGCATTAGCCCCATAGGTTCGGGCGTGGAGGGCAATGGTGCTGCTGACAGTGGTCTTGGACCCCGCCCTCCCCACCTACAGATCCAGATCTCTGTGGAGCTCTTACAGAGTGCTGGTGCAGGTACAGGCCATGTTTTTGTTCCTCATGCCTGGATCCACGTGTTTTAGGTGCCCTCCACTTCTGAAGCAGGGGAATCATTTGCACCAATCTGCATCTATTTCCCAAGTGCTAGCAGAATATATGACTTCAGTGTCTTTCACGAATAGCGATTGACTTCATTTTCTCATATCGGAGTTAGTAAAAGCAATAACCTGAGGTCTCCTGAACAAATCTGTATAAAAAAGGAGCAAAACCAGTGCATGAGCCTTTGTTGTTGTTTTAAGTAGCACTGCAATTAATTTATCCTTGGTGGAAGCAAGTATAACTTCAATTCAATCAGTTGATTTGTACCTGCTTGCACCAATGAAGAATTTGACTTACAGTCTAGGAAAACTCACGGCTCATGCAAGACCCTGAGCTATGGGAGCTGAGAGATCTCACTAGACAGCAATTTCCAAGGTAACAGCAGCGGTCCCTTCGCTCAGAAGTATTAAAAAGGTCTAATCTGCTGAGATTATAGGGGAGGGAGGAATAGGCTATTTAAACAGGCCACAATGTCCTTGTTATCTTGCTAAAACATATTCAAAAAAAATTTTAAGCTACGATTGGCCTGAAGAGAGGAGTTATCACTAGATTGAAAAAGGCCCCTGCGCATGTATGCTTGCTCCCAGTAGCATCACTGTCACCATCACATTGCACGCGCTCAGGTCTGCTTCTGCATCACCCCTATCATCGCTCCTACGACAGGAAATTAGAGAAAGGAAAATTGAAACTGAATCAATCCACATAGCTGCTAAAGGTAAAGGAGCTGTAAAGGACCTCTGTTCCACCACCCAAGAATACACAGAGGCACTGTGGGGCAGGGTTTTATAGTAATGAAATTAAAAAAAAAGTTACCCTGACCCAAGTCGACCTATAAAAACATTTAAATTGATAAAATCTACAACATTAAAAACAAATACCCTATCCCAAGCATAGTTATGCTCCAAGAAGCGAGAGGTGTCAAAGACACCACAATGCACACTAGGTACATCACTGTTGCTATTGATTTTACATGGAAAGTGCTCAAATACTGCAGTGATTGGTGGCAGTATAAAACAATTAGAGACAGCAGCAGGACTTCACAGAAAGTGACTGCACAGCCTGCTGTCCACAGCAGAGGGTTGCTGAGAGGCATTTTCAAGAGTGAACTTACTGTATTGGCAAGAAGATAAGCTCTCTCCCAAACAAGAGAGCAGATCACAACTGGATTGACCTTCCTATGAATAAAGTAAGAATCTGAAATGCTGGTCCACTGGCTTGAAAGTTGAAGGATGACAATACATTGGGGTTGCAGGCAGATGGCACGTGACAAAGATTCGTTGCTGAATTTGGCCCTCTGATTGGAAAATTAGCTTCCCTGGACCAAGCCAGGTACAGATGGGTAGTATGACGTGAACGCTGATTCATTGCCCCCCATTCACAGTTGACAAGCAAGATAAGGCCCTTAACTCCATCAAGCCAAGCACAGGGGCAGGCTATGATAACATCTTGCAGGAATTCCTCAAGCAACTTGGATCTCAAGCACCTTGGGTCACAGTGGCTTGCTAACTTCTACATATGGTTCATTAATGAGAAGTTACCACGCACTCGGCATCAAGCAAAATTATTGCCATTCTTAAGCAAGGCAAGGAGGACCCCTACAATATATCAAGTTACCACCCAATCTCTTTGCTTTCGGTGTGTTTCAAGGTGTTTGAGCATTTGATCCTCCAACGAATCGCTCTGGATTTGATGTTGTCTTGCAGGTTGAGCAGGCAGGGTTCAGGAAAGGATGCAGTGCATGTGATCAAGTCCTGGCCTTGACCACCTTTATTCAAAACGGTTTTCAACAAAACCTAAAGACAAGAGCCGTCTTGGATTTGACCACCTCTTAAGACATGGTTTAACACAGAGGCCTTTTGTTGAAACTCTCTTGAGTTGCTGCATGTTGGGTGGTCAAAGTAGTAGAGCTCTTTCTCCACAACAGGCATTTTAAAAAGAGTACACACGGGCGACCACTGTAGCTCTTGGAAGCTTCAGATCAAAGACCTTCCTCAAGGCTAAATTTCTTTCACTGATATTGTTCAAAAGTGTATATCAACGACCTGCCAACTACATTTTTGTGCAAGTTTATCTATGCCAATGACATCTGCTGCAGCTACCAAGCTCAGTTCTTCTCAGGAATTGCCGAGGTCTTGAATGATATGAACTTGGCAGACTATTGTAGTCGATGGTGCCTGGAGAAGAGTTTTTCCAAGACAGTTTCTAATGTATTTCATTTGCATAATGCAAGCTTAAGCCATGAGTTAAACATTTTCTTCAATGGCTAACATCTGCAGCATGATCCAAACCCGGTTTACCTCAGTGTGTCATTGGATAGGTCATTATTGTACCGCAACCACTTGGAGCTGACAGCAGCTGAAGTCAGCACTCAAAACAACCTACTCAGAAAATTGGCTGGCCCAACCTGGAACGCAAGTTCCCGGACGCTTAGAATATCAGTCCTTGCCCTCTGCTATTCAACAGCAGAATACTGCACTCCTATCTAGTGTCGCTTGTCTCACACAAGGCTGGTCAATGTAGAGCTTAACAAAGCTATGCACATTGTTCAGCCTCAGGCCTCCATCCAGGTACCCACGTAAAATATGATGAAAATTTCTGTAAATCTTATTTCATCATATAAAAGAAAAGCTTCTACCAATTCCAAAGAATTTAACACATTACCTCCCAAGTTATTGAATATTCCAGATCTTACCCAAATACATGCTACAGCCAATTCTTATTAACTAAAATCTAAAGGGTTATTTATAAAAAAGAAAGAAAGGTGAGAGTTCAAATTGGTTAAAGGAATCAATTACATACAGTAATGGCAAAATTCTTTTCTCAGGCTTGTAGCAGTGATGGAATAAACTGCTGGTTTACGTCAAGTCTCTGGAATACAGCCACAGCTTGGATTGGTCATTCAGGCCATTGTTCAGAGCTTCAGTTTGTAGCGAAGTTCCTCCAGAGGTAAGAAGCAGGATTAAAGACAAAATGGAGGAGAAGATGCAGCTGCCTTTTATAGTCTCTTGCCATGTGGCCTGTGCTTCCTTTATTTCAAACACAAGCTGCCCAGCACATGGCTTGGAAGCCTTAGAGTTCTCTCCATAAGCATTTCCCTGCATGCCTTGCTGAGTCATAAGGTGCATCTGCCTTCTCTCAATGAGTCAACTGTATGGTCCTTAATGGGCCATCAAGCAGGCTAGGCACTGCTGATGCCAAACTGTCTGGGGGTGTCACCCAGAAGCATAGCACAAGTTTGAAATACATACATATCTATAACCCATAATACAAACATATAAATAAGATTATCATATCTGGAAAATTATGACATCTTTGCAGATATCTTACATGGCATATCTGGCTGATTACTTTGTGGGTGTTACCCCAGGAGCAAACATTTGAAATCCAGGTTTATTTGGAGCTGTATGTAGTGGTCAGAGGGCTGTAGATGGTGAGACCTCTGGGGAAGTTGTTTTGTTTCTTGCATTTGCTCAGGAAGTAGAGGTCACTGTTCAGTTTTGTTTTTTTCCCCCCCTTCATCTTGTGGAGTTTCCAGTTGAGATAGCAAAATCCTAGACCTGAAGAATAGCTCTGTGTAAGCTCAAAATCTTCTGTCACCAACAGAAGTTGGTCAAATAAAATATTACCTCACCCACTTTGCCTCTCTAATATCCTGGAACCATAATGGCTACAATAGCACTGCATACATGAGACATGTCTGGAAGAAACTAGGAAAAAAAATCAAACAAGATATAAAAATGGAGCACAATTGCATAAGATCATTTCAATACCAGGCAAAGGGTTAATGAGACTACATGAGTGTACAATCCTGGGTCTTGCATTACAAGGTTCATACTGAAAAGTTGCAAGCAGTAAATGTAGAGAAGCTCTCCCTTTTAAATAACGAGACAAAAGTAGTCTAGGGGTATTGCAAAGATTATGGGAGGAGTTTGGCCCCACTGGGAAACTATTATATGAGCAATTGACAGCTGTTTTGCAAGGCTTTATTTCTGGTTTCCTGATTGGAGGAAATAAAAGTGGGACGACTTCCTACATATGTAATCACTGTCTCCTTTCCACCGCTGAACTTGGTCTCAGATCTCTCAACTTCATATGGATGATTCACAAGAGCTAAAGATCCCTATGCTTAAGTGAACAGTATTTGAGATTAGAGATACTGTTTGCATTTAAACCATTTTAAAAGCTATTATTGTAGCTAAAGGAACAACTTATATTTGTGAAATTTTTAAAATTTCCAAGTTGTTTCAAAGTGTTTGAAATAAAGCCATTTTAATTTTTTTAAGTCACAATGTTTTTCAATGTAAATTTTGACTGTTAATATTTTCCTTCAAAACTTTCAATTTGAAGAGGGGTTCTGTTATTTCTTTTTTAAACACAAAGAAGCTGTGTTGTTCTAAACATTTCAACCGGCTCCTATTCAGATAATAAATTCCTTTGCCTAGGGACAATGAACCCTATCAATACCCAAAAGAAGGCATTAGCTATGTAACTTTTGATTTTGTTTTCTGTATACTGCATCTTCAAATGCTGGGAGATCAGCAGTCTGCTGGAGGCACCTGCCATTGTGTGTCCATTTTAGATGTATCCTGTCACAAGGACACCACACACTGCTTTCTTGTGAAGATTTCACTTTTGTTCTTGTGTTGTTTCCTCTTAATCTAAAATAAAATTCAGACAGAAAGATGTTCTTGGTACATTAGGGGGAAAAAACCCAACACAGTGATTCTGTTATGCAGTTAAACTGCCAAATTCTTCTTTTAAGATCTCTCTACAATGAAGAAACATTTCTACAGCTTTTAGAGTGACTGATTTTCAGTTAACTGTAATAAATTAGAGTTAAACAGCTTTGCCTTGTGTTTTGATTTACATGCTTCATCTGCAGTTACTCTGTTCCAAATGAGTCTTTGACAATGCCGGGGAGTTGACTTTTCACGATGCAGGCACCGCATGCTGGGCAGCTGAGAGTCACATACAGATAACATGTGATGTCTTGCTCCTCCCAAGTTAAAAGCAGAACTGTTGTTTTATGCTTGCAATTGGTTGAGGGAGATGCCAATCATCTATGCAGCCTATAAAAATCATGACAGTTGGATAGTTTACCAGTGTGAGAGTTTACCAGGTCTCACAATTGGGCATTTTGGATAAACCAAACTGTTTAATGACCCCATAATAAATTAAAGCTTGCACAGAAAACAACCCACACACCTTTGTTATAACAGGTTTAGGACTCCTATGGATGCTGTAACTGTGCGGTTCACTCAAACACTACAAGTCATTGCATGGAGGCACTGGGAATCCTTGAGAGAGAGAGAGAAAAAAAGTGTGAGTGATTTACAGTTCCTCACTTGGCACTTGGGTGCCACAGGCCTGCAAATAGTGCATGGCTGAGATCCTGATTTTAAAACTACACTTGAGCAGGCAGCATGTTGCAAGCTTTTCCAGTGCCAAATGTTTGTACTTAATCGCAAATGCCATTCAAATTTGAAAAGCCCTAGTACCATGGCTATAGCCAGTGAATACAACTTATTTGAGTGGCTATACTAGTTGCAGTAAAGCTCACATTTAAAACTTGTGAGCAATTCATATGCAAAGTAGGCTCCAGTATTACATTTCTAAGAACCGAGAAAGGTCGACAGATGTCCTAATCGGCACATTTAAAAACAAACACCTCAAAAATTACCTTGGCTCTTCATAGTGGCATACGATTGGTGTAGCATTGAGTCCATGTTGAGTATCTGACAGTTGCTGGAATACTGAGCTGGCCTAAGATTCCCTAAGACTTTCAAAAGTGACCAGGATACAAAGAGTATTTGGTATCTCAGATTGCCCCTTTGAAAGATACACATATGAACCACAGAGTCTGCAAAAAGTTTGCTCTTCATATGCATTTGAGCCTCGATTCAGCAGGGCGCTTAAGTACATAGATAACTCTAGACAGGCAAGCAGTCCCGTTCAAGGCATTGGGACTATATAGCTACAAATGCAGGCTTATTTACTTTGCTACTCAAAACCCACAATAGAACTGTTCAAATCATCACTGGCCACTCGCAGCTCAACTGAAGCTTCCCAGGGTCCCAGGCACAGTCTTACATGGGTCCCTGACCTCCAACCCCAGCAGTAGATGATCCCTGTTCCTTGGGGACAGCAGCAGGACTTTCTTCCACCCTAGAGCAATGGCAGGTTGGTCCACCCAAGCAGGGAGCTTGGCTTGCTCAGGTGATGGGTGCAAGGAAGCTTCATCCCTGGCTCTAGTGGCTGCAACCCTCTCTCTCCTCTAAATGCTGGCTGCAGACTCAGGCAGATGTCATTGCATCTGATAACACTCAGTTTACATTGTCATGAGGACTAAGAAAACAAGACAGATTCTGACATCACTGCATGACACTCAGCTGTGGCTCTAGGCACGTACTTTTGTTTTTACTTGGTTTTGCAATACAATAGTTAATTGTGCCTCATTTTAAACCCACAAACTTTAATCAACCTAGGTTCACGTGAATCTGGGCCCATCCTCCCCCCACTGCGAAGGGCTTGTCCATTGGCCTGAAGCAGTTACAATACCTGAAGCCAAGAAAGTTTGGTTTCATGTGCTGAGAATATTCTTCACACAGCTAAAGTTATATAGGAATAAGTTTGGGATTATTTTGGGGCTAATCCTGCCAGGGGTTAGCCCCCTCCACTCTTAATGAATTTACTGGGAGTTGAGAGGGCCCAGCCTCTCTCAGGAGGTGCTCAGCTGATTGCAGGATCAGGCTTTTAAAGAGGAGGCTATAAAAGTGTGATAAATATCATGTATACAGTTCTAAAAGGTACTGAGGCAGCTGATAGCAAGAAAGTGTTCAAAGAGGCACAATGAGCTCAAACCCCAAGACGTCACACAAAGTAAATCCATGGAAAGATTGGCCAGCAGAGGAGTTGAGGGAAAGCTTATTTGCACAGAGAATAATTGATGCATGGAAACAGACTCTTTTCACCAAAGCGTTCAACAAACTGCAGCTTCACATGGGAATGTATCTTGAAAAAGGTTAGGAGAAAATAAACCCATCAGTGTCTATACATTAGCAGGGAGCTGGTGGAAAATGGGACCCATTGTTTCTTTCATTCCAAAAAAATGTTAAACAAGTAATGACAAAAGCATCCTGCCTGTGGCATAGAATGCCATTTGCATTTGCTTCTACTTACAGATCTGAGTGGGTGAGTTGCAGAGAGTCACCTTTGATTCAAACGCCAATGCCCAAGAACGATGCAAGGGAAGTGTTTGTTCAGGAAATGTCCATCCTCACCTTTGATTTATTTTCATCCTGCTCTTTTTATCTTGATATTTCTGGGACTCTTAGAATACAATGCAAGAGACAATTGACAGTGATACTTGGTATTTAAAAAAAAGGTTTCATTAAACATATAAAATAGGGACCATATTCTCAAATTATTTCGAATTTCTTTACCATCTGAGCAGAGAACGGTTTTTGTCCCTCTAAGCAGTGCTACATTCCTACTGGTGGTATCAGATGAATTTGGTAGTAATTGAACCATCACAATTCATTTATGTAAAGGTTTTATCCCCAACTGAAAGATGGCTGAAAGATAAAAGAATTTTAAATATTTTAACCCCCCTGACCTGCAGATGAAAAAAAAAAATCAGTTTTCATCTTTTGATAGCACCATCAAGAAAGGGCTGGAAGAGGGCAGGTGAAGGGTTATGGAGTCCAGAAGAATGAGCAGATAATGAGATTGTACAGTCTGATCTCTTACTGCAGCCTCTCCCTCACAATGTAATTTACTAAGCTTAGGAAGGGTAGGTGCATATAATTAGAAACATCCATTAACAATTTTTTATTTACCATCAGCAAATATGTGAATGACAAAGTTCCCTTTAACTATTTTAAAAACACATCTTCAGTGGAAATCAGTTACCTCCACCTTGCCAAGGAGAGTCCCTGTGATTAGATTTCAAGTGAGAGGCTTTTATTTTAATGTTTACTATAAGCAGCAGCAATGATTATTAGTCTCTAAAACAGAGTTTGTGGAGGAGGGAAGATGGAAAAGAAAATTCTCCAACATGAGCTGCTTACTGCTTTTTAATCAAATGCATTATAAAAACACTGAACAAAAATCTTTTGGAGAAATGTAATATTCATATAGCTTCCCATGATCCGTGATTCACTTCTAGAAAAGCCTAATTTGTTGCTGCTAAGTTGCAAGCAAATAAATAAGCTACATGGGTAATATTTTGTCTAAGTAGATGAAGGTTCATGTCTCTGAGGGTTTTGGATTTTTGGGGGGGAGGGGAAAATGCAGTTATCCAGCTGATAGCACAAAGGCCATGGAAATGTTGCCCAAATATGGCCCCAGAATTCCCTCCCAAAATCAGCCTGCCTTCATGGCTACCCTGGTGTAAAGAGTCCATGTGTAGGAAAAGTGTTGTAGATGACCACCCAAAAAAAAAATTGTGGACCTAAGCAAGAGGGTGACAGCATCATAGAACATGACAGTGAACAATGAAGTCAGGCAAAGGATACAGACATTCCCTGTGAAATATCTAGTTCAATGGGTTTTAAATGAATTTGCTTTGAGTTTATGTCTCATGTTTGTTACCATGAATATTCTAGCAATTATATTATCGGCAGCAATGTTCACTAAGTAAATTTTAAGCAAATATTGCAGCATGTTCAAAATTTATTTTTTCATGAATTTGTATCTGCAAATATTTGTATGGAAAATGAGATACTCAGAGTTAAACTCCTCCAAGTCAGGGAGTGGAAATACACCATCCTTGTATCTAGGTCCTCACGGTTTATCACTAAATACCCGGGAAACACTCAGGTACTACAAATGGATGCAACAAGAATAGTTTCTCTCTCTCTCTCTCTCAGTTCTCAATCTATAAGAGAAATCACTTGATTAGGTTATAGCATTTTTGGTTTGCTTGTTTGAGTGTTTGCGTCGTGTGAAGAAACTGGACAGCAGAATCTCTCCTTCTGCTGACATTGCCACCCCCTCCAGAGGTGCAAACAAATAAAACTTTCCTTCCCCTTCGGGTGAAAATGGAGACCTAATTGCCTCCCATTTTCACACCTCTTCCCATAATCCAAGGGGAACACACTGGCTGTCAGGTGAATATCACATTATATAGTGCAAGGAGGTGAGAGGAAAGTTGAGAGGGTAGTTGGGAGCACAAGGGATGTTCCCATATGGCTGCGCACACACATACATGCTATCCCTCTCCTTGGGGTCATGCAAACCTTGCAGATACATGTATTCTCTTGCTCCCATTCTCCTCCCCAGGCTTCAAGATGGTATAACATCACTTCACCATAGGACGAGAAGCAAGCACACACTGACACCACAGAACTACCACAATTGGGGCGCTCCTCCCTCCTCCACCGAGTTATTTTAATCACCATGCTCTTGGGTTCTGTAGCTGGCTATTCTCACAAGGAAACAGTGGTTGATAATTTCTCCTCTTTTGAGAAACTGAGGTGGAGATGAGAACCAACTGACCAAAAGTCATTCTGAGTAAGACAGAGGTGATGTCGACTGTGGGAAGCAGCCAGAAGATATGGTGAGGACAACCTCTGCCCTTTCAATTGTGGATGTGCAGCCATCATTTGGGGTTTTTGAGTTAATAATTTAGGGGGTCTGATTAGATTCCCATCTGCTACTACATGATCAGGTGGTAGTAATAGGTCCCCCCACCCCTTTTATGTATGGGCAGGAGGTTGAGAGCTTCTCTCCGATGCAGATGTTGTAACTGTCATCCATGTATTTGTTGCCTCCAGATTAAATTAGACCTAACTGGCATCTCTCAGTACAAGCAGATTACAATGGTGCTCCATGCTCTGCACTGGCTGTCTACTGGCTTCAAGACAGATTTTAAGGTGTTGGGTCTAGAGATAAAAGCTCCAACTGACACCCCCATTTGTCACCCCTCCCCCAAGCCACACCAACCCAGTCGCAGTCAGTTGGAGCCCACTTAGTATAAAGTACAGGAGGGTGGAGGCTGCTACCATGCATTTTCCACACAAGGGGCACCTTGGTTTTGGAACTCATTACTTCCCCAAACGCCAGCTTGAAAGTCTGAATTAGCTGACTTTTAGGATACAGTGCAAAGCCCACCTATTTCTCTGGCTTTAAGATAGGAGAGAAAGTTATGAGGGTGGTGAATGGTGGGACAGAATATGGTAAGGAATTTACTAGTGTCTCCTAATTGTCTGTTATTGGCTATTGTGGGATTCAATTCTAATAACTGAGCATTTTAAAATTACAAAGACAAGGTGGGTGAGGTAAAATCTTTTATTGGATGAATTTCTGTTGTTGAGAGACACAAGCTTTTGAGTTTAGACAGAGCTCTCCTTCAACCCTTACCATCATCTAGAGCTATTGATACTATATAAAACTGACACTAGTATTTTTGAGTGTAGTACATTTTGACCAAGCTTTTTTGTGACAAGGATTCTCAGCTTCTCTCTCCATTAATAATTTGAGCTCTTGGTCGGGGGGGTGGGGGGGAGTAATACTTCATACCTCCTAGAGAGTGACTGTCCTTCCTCAGCAACAGCCTCAGTCTGTAACCCTCTACCTGGCTTTATAAGCCCCACCTGTTCCAGACAGGTGGGCCTGCTGCAATCACTAACTTCTCTGCTCCATGGCACCTACTCCAGGTGCAGCCTGGGCAGTTAATTGGCCTACCCAGCCACCTCACCCTAATCAGTCCTGTGTGGGCTGGACACCCCATCACAGCCACCAAAAGGCATACATTTGGTCTAGTCACCTGCTCTCTACCAAATTTTAATTTGCATAGGTACTAAGGCTGTAATAAGAAAGTTACAAACATGTTCATAGAATATCAGGGTTGGAAGGGACCTCAGGAGGTCATCTAGTCCAACCCCCTGCTCAAAGCAGGACCAATTCCCAACTAAATCATCCCAGCCAGGGCTTTGTCAAGCCTGACCTTAAAAACCTCTAACCATGGAGATTCCACCACCTCCCTAGGTAACCCATTCGAGTTCTTCACCACTCTCTGAGTGAAAAAGTTTTTCCTAATATCTAACCTAAACCTCCCCCACTGCAACTTGAGACCATTACTCCTTGTTCTGTCATCTTCTACCACTGAGAACAGTCTAGATCCATCCTCTTTGGAACCCCTTTCAGGTAGTCGAAAGCAGCTATCAAATCCCCCCTCATTCTTCTCTTCTGCAGACTATACAATCTCAGTTCCCACAGCCTCTCCTCATAAGTCATGTACTCCAGCCCCCTAATCATTTTTGTTGCCCTCCGCTGGACTCTTTCCAATTTTTCCACATCCTTCTTGTAGTGTGGGGCCCAAAACTGGACACAGTACTCCAAATGAGGCCTTACCAATGTCGAATAGAGGGGAATGATCACATCCCTCGATCTGCTGGCAATGCCCCCACTTATACAGCCCAAAATGCTGTTAGCCTTCTTGGCAACAAGGGCACACTGTCGACTCATATCCAGCTTCTCGTCCACTGTAACCCCTAGATCCTTTTCTGCAGAACTGCTGCCTCGCCACTCGGTCCCTAGTCTGTAGCAGTGCATGGGATTCTTCCGTCCTAAGTGCAGGACTCTGCACTTGTCCTTGTTGAACCTCATCAGGTTTCTTTTGGCCCAGTCCTCTAATTTGTCTAGGTCCCTCTGTATCCTATCCCTACCCTCCAGCATATCTACCACTCCTCCAAGTTTAGTGTCATCTGCAAACTTGCTGAGGATGCAGTCCACGCCATCCTCCAGATCATTAATGAAGACATTGAACAAAACCGGCCCCTGGACTGACCCTTGGGGCACTCCACTTGAAACCGGCTGCCAACTAGACATGGAGCCATTGATCACTACCCGCTGAGCCCAACAATCTAGCCAGCTTTCTATTCATCTTATCGTCCAATCATCCAGCCCATACTTCTTTAACTTGCTGGCAAGAATACTGTGGGAGACCGTATCAAAAGCTTTGCTAAAGTCAAGGAATAACACGTCCACTACTTTCCCCTCATCCACAGCTCCAGTTGTTGCCTCATAGAAGGCAATTAGGTTAGTCAGGCATGACTTGCCCTTGGTGAATCCATGCTGACTGTTCCTGATCACTTTCCTCTCCTTTAAGTGCTTCAGAATTGATTCCTTGAGGACCTGCTCCATGATTTTTCCAGGGACTGAGGTGAGGCTGACTGGCCTGTAGTTCCCTGGATCCTCCTCCTCCTTCCCTTTTTTAAAGATGTGCACTACAGTAGCCTTTTTCCAGTCATCTGGGACCTCCCCCGTTCGCCATGAGTTTTCAAAGATGTTCAACAGCTTGTGCGAAAGATAGTACCTCCCACAGCAGAGTAACCCCTAGAACATCAGGCTGCAACAGTGGTTAAGCACTGGCTCAGACTGTTATTCAATGAATCAACACCTCTAAGGTTAAACAGATTTTCCTTTGAGATTGCTATCCAAGAACAGACAGGGTTCAACCCCACTTAGCTTAAGGAGATCTGAAGAGATTGTTACCCAAAATAGCATGGCTGCAGAGCTAACTTGATTTTGATGGGGGAAAAGTATAGATCAAAGAACCATTCCCCCTTATTTGTCTTTCGATATTTCATGTGTCCAGCAACAGAAAAGTTATTTTTGTAGGTAAGAGCTCCTGAGGTGGTTAAGGCATGTGAAAGCAAGAAAGTTTAGATCAGGTCCCTAGGTTGCTGTCAAATTCATACTTTGATTAAATATAATAAACTGAAGCAGCAGATAATAAAATGTTGTTTCTCCCCCATCTAATAAAGGTGGTTTGATTTGTTCATTGCATAAATCATTACTTTGTTCCCCTGGGTAGTATTTTGGCCATGGGAGATAATGATATTCTAAATTAATGGCAAAAAGTCTTGCATGACTAAAATACCTATTACACCAGCTATCCAGCTTCAAGAAAATTGCATATTGTGAAGGGATGCAGGCATGTCAGTACTTGTTAAAGTGTTAAAATTAACACGTTTAAACTTCATTTACTGTACACGCAGTTTGCTTCATTATTCCAGAGCCCATTAACAGACAATAGATTTTAATTAATATCTTTAATATCTTGTTACAGAGGAAGCAGAATATACCAGCATCCCTGCAGAAAAGAACACAGCTGTGAAATAGTATGAAAAAAAAGTGAAGAGGTCCCCAGGGACTCAAACTTTATGGAAAAATCCTATATAAAATGGTAGCCTACTGAATTTCCAAACCACGTGCAGAATTCCATAATAGCAATATTATCTAATTATTTAATTGTAATTTCTATAGAGCCATATAACTGAAGTTTCATCCTTAAATATTGGTATTACAGCAGTATCTAGAGGCCTTAACTGAGAGCAGGCCATTGTGCTACATGTGGTATATACACATAGTAAGTGTGAGTCCCTACCTTGAAGGGCTTATAATCTAATCTAAACAGACAAGTCAAGCATAAGATAGGAGGAAAAACGACACACAGCAGAGAAGGACTGTTCCAAGGCCACGTCTATACTTACCCGCCGGGTCGACGCGGCGAGTTCGACTTCTTGAGTCGAAACTATCGTATCGCCTGATCTATATCGATAGTTCGCGAACTAGCGAAACTCCGAACTCCGTACTCCACCGCCGCAGGAGGAGTTGCCGAGTCGACCTTGGAGCGCGCGAGTTCGCTTCCGCGCGTCTGTGGGATCAGTCATTCCAACTAGGTAGTTCCAGCTTCAGCTTCCGTTCACGAGCTGAATTACGCGTTCGAAGTTCGGACCAGTGTGGAAAGGTGGTGCCAAGATCACAGACCACACAGGGAATAGAACCCAAGTACCCTAACTCCCACTCCAATGCCCTTTTCACTGCCTTATTAAACTCTAGGCTTTTTCTGTATGGGAAGGAAAGGCAGTGTGAAGAAGCTAAAAATAATACTGCATGATGGGAAAAGTGTGCATGCACACATGCCTTCACACTTTGCTGTCTAGACACTCCAATCACAAATAGTGCATTTCACTACTATATTAATAAAATATGCACTTACCAGGTAGGGTGACCAGATGTCCCAATTTTATAGGGACAGTTCTGATATTTGGGGCTTTTTCCTATAAAGGCACCTATTACACATACATCTGATTTTTCATATTTGCTAGCTGGCTACCTTATTACCTGAACACTTCAAAATCACTTTGCAAACATTAGGCAAACTTCACATTATGAGCCAACTTATCTGTACTTATTTAACAGAGAAATGAACTGAAGCAGAGAGATTATGGGATTTACCAAAGGCCACACAATGAGTCAGTGGCAAAATCAATAGTAAACCCCAGGAAATGAGTTCCCAGTTCCTGTAACCAGTAGACCCAATTGCCTCAAAATGGGAAATCACTTTCTATGGTTGGAATTTTCCAGCTTCAACTATGAAGCAGCCCAACATGAAGTTACCAAGGGCCAGTTTTTAACTACTTGGAAACCAAATGAAAAGAGCAGAAAAATCTCTTTCGTTATTGCAGAAGATATCTAGGTTGAGTGAAGCAGAACACTGGTAGGATATTAGGTGACTTAAGGCAATTTGGCCCTAATCACCAAATTATTCTTCTTAAAGTAGGAGGAACACACTGAGGATATTTCTGCTTTAAATATTGTATTACTGGGTGGAATTTTGAAGCTTATTGACTGTTAATGTAGCATTAAAACAAACATTGATGCATCTGATTAACAGCAACACAGACTAATCATTTTTGTTTTAAAGGCTCACTAGCATTAATGCATATAATACTCCTCCCACCACTGGCTTTTTGGTCCCCTTTGTAATGCTAAATATCAATGCCAGTTTTTGAATTGTGACTCTTTAACTAGAAAGAGACAGCTGATGTTGTAGCTTGCCATGGTAAAATATAAGAGCCTGAGTTCCTCGAGTCATAGACCTTTTTATTCAGCCAATAACTGGGTAGATCTAGACCAGATCTACTCCACAACATGCTATAAAAACTCCACAGCGCCCAAGCTGTACCACGACACCTGTTTTTCTGTATATAAAAGCCAGGGCCAGCATGGGGGGGTATCAAGGGCAACTGCCCGGAGTGGCAGGGCCCCACACCAAAGGGGGTACCACAAAGCTAAGTTGCTCAGGCTTTGGCTTCAGCCTCGGGTGGTGGCGCTCAGTGCCCCGGGCTGCAGTTCCGTGTGGCGGAACTTCAGCTTTCTGCCCTGGGCTCTAGTGAGTCCATGCTTGGCAGACCCCTTGAAACCTGCTTGCGGCTGCCCAGGGGGCCCCAGACCCCTGGTTCAGAACCACTGATCTAGACTAAGTTGGGACCCAGATTATAAACAAACACATACAGGTCACCAAGAAGTAGGGAATACTGAGAGTATATATAGAAACCAACTCTTCCTTTTCTTACCTTGTGTTTACTTCAATGCCTGGAGGTCTATTATGGCAAAATTAAGTTGTGATTGTAGTTCAACTTACCATCAAAATGTTTAAACAAGATTTTACAGTTATGTACTTTCTATATCTATGAAATATATTGTACCAGCTTTTCCACATCATTCTCTCTATCTGCATACACATTGAAGCAATATTCCATGCACTAAAAAAAATTTGTAATGCACCTTTGACCACCTGCAATCGCCCGAATATCCGTCTCCTCTCCCCAAAACTTAAACACTTCAAACCCCAAGCTGCTGAAAACAGTTGAAAGACAGAGACAGAAAAGAAAGTCAGCTTGTCACTGAAATGTTGTTTCCTCCTTTTCCTAAAACATGGAGAATCCCCCTCAAAAAATAAATCACTCTTGTCCAAAACCCAAGGATGGGCAAAACTCCATTCTAGGCTAGTGACATCTTTTGTATACATATAGGTCATGACTATGGGTATGTCTACACCACAAAATTAGGTCGAATTTATATAAGTTTTTTTAGAAATCGTTTTTATACAGTTGATTGTGTGTGTCCCCACACAAAGTCCTCTAAGTGCATTAAGTCGGCGGACTGTGTCCACAGTACCGAGGCTAGTGTCAATTTCCGGAGCATTGCACTGTGGGCAGCTGTGGGTAGCTATCCCACAATTCCCGTGGTCTCTGCTGCCCATTGGAATTCTGGGTTGAGATCCCAATGCTTGATGGGCAAACACAATGTTGTGGGTGGTTCAGGGTACATATCAGGCCCCCCTCTCCCTTCCTCCGTGAAAGCAACGGCAGACAATCGTTTCGCGCCTTTTTTCCTGGGTTACCCGAGCAGATGCCATACCACGACAAGCATGGAGCCTGCTCAGCTCACCATCACCATACGTCTCCTGGGTGCTGGCAGATGTGGGACTGCATTGCTACACAGCAGCAGCTCATTGCCTTTTGGCAGCAGATGGTGCATTACGATCGGTAGCCATTGTCATATTCCTGGGTGCTCTTTTAGCCGACCTCGGTGAGGTCGTTCAGGGGCACCAGGGCAGACATGGGAGTAACTCAGCCAGGCCATTCTCATCTTCTGCCGAGCACCCAGGAGATGACGATGGCTAGCAATCGTACTGCAGCATCTTCTGGCGAGCAGCCAGGGGATGATGATGGCTAGCATTCGTACTGCACCACCTGCTGCCAGCTTAAGATGTAAAAGATAGATGGAGTGCTTCAAAACAAGAAATTGACCAGGCAATGTGCACATCATGCTGATGAGCTCTGCATGGTCACCTGTGCTGATCAGCTTGCCATGCTGTCCAAACAGGAAATGAAATTCACAAGTTTGTGGGCCTTTTCCTGTCATAGAATCATAGAATCTCAGGGTTGGAAGGGACCTCAGGAGGTCATCTAGTCCAACCCCCTGCTCAAAACAGGACCAAACCCAACTAAATCATCCCAGCCAGGGCTCTGTCAAGCCTGACCTTAAAAACCTCTAAGGAAGGAGATTCCACTACCTCCCTAGGTAACCCATTCCAGTTCTTCACCACCCTACTAGTGAAAAAGTTTTTCCTAATATCCAACCTAAACCTCCCCCACTGCAACTTGAGACCATTACTCCTTGTTCTGTCATCTTCTACCACTGAGAACAGTCTAGATCCATCCTCTTTGGAACCCCCTTTCAGGTAGTTGAAAGCAGCTATCAAATCCCCCCTCATTCTTCTCTTCTGCAGACTAAACAATCCCAGTTCCCTCAGCCTCTCCTCATAAGTCATGTGTTCCAGCCCCCTAATCATTTTTGTTGCCCTCCGCTGGACTCTCTTCAATTTATCCACATCCTTCTTGTAGTGTGGGGCCCAAAACTGGACACAGTACTCCAAATGAGGCCTCACCAGTGCTCAGTAGAGGGGAATGATGACATCCCTCGATCTGCTGGAAATGCCCCTACTTATACAACCCAAAATGCCGTTAGCCTTCTTGGCAACAAGGGCACACTGTTGACTCATATTCAGCTTTTTGTCCACCATAACCCCTAGGTCCTTTTCTGCAGAACTGCTGCCCAGCCATTCGGTCCCTAGTCTGTAGCAGTGCATGGGATTCTTCCGTCCCAAGTGCAGGACTCTGCATTTGCCCTTGTTGAACCTCATCATATTTCTTTTGGCCCAATCCTCTAATTTGTCTAGGTCCCTCTGTATCCTATCCCTACTCTCCAGCGTATCAACCACTCCTCCCAGTTTAGTGTCATCTGCAAACTTGCTGAGGATGCAGTCCACGCCATCCTCCAGATCGTTAATGAAGATATTGAATAAAACCAGCCCCAGCACCGACCCTTGGGGCACTCCACTTGATACCGGCTGCCAACTAGACAAGGAACCATTGATCACTACCCGTTGAGCCCGACCGTCTAGCCAGTTTTCTATCCACCTTACCGTCCATTCACCCAGCCCATACTTCTATAACTTGCTGGCAAGAATACTGTGGGAGACTGTATCAAAAGCTTTGCTAAAGTCCAGAAATAGCACATCCACTGCTTTCCCCTCATCCACTGAGCCGGTTATCTCATCATAGAAGGCAATTAGATTAGTCAGGCATGACTTGCTCTTGGTGAATCCATGCTGACTGTTCCTGATCACTTTCCCCTCCTTTAAGTGGTTCAGAATTGATTCCTTGAGGACCTGTTCCATGATTTTTCCAGGGACTGAGGTGAGACTGACTGGCCTGTAGTTCCCTGGATCTTCCTTCTTCCCTTTTTTAAAGATGGGCACTACATTAGCCTTTTTCCAGTCATCCAGGACCTCCCCCGATCGCCATGATTTTTCAAAGATAATGGCCAATGGCTCTGCAATCTCATCGGCCAACTCCTTTAGCACCCTCGGATGCAGCGCATCCGGCCCCATGTTTTTTCTCGTCCAGCTTTTCTAAATAGTCCCAAACTAATTCTTTCCCCACAGAGAGCTGGTCACCTCCTCCCCATACCATGCTGCAGAGTGCAGCTGTCTGGGAGCTGACCCTGTCTGTGAAGACAGAGGCAAAAAAAGCATTGAGTACACTAGCTTTCTCCACATCCTCTGTCACTAGGTTCCCTCCCTCATTCAGCAAGGGGCCCACACTTTCCTTGACTTTCTTCTTGTTGCTAACATACCTGAAGAAACCCTTCTTGTTACTCCTAACATCTCCGGCTAGCTGCAACTCCAAGTGTGATTTGGCCTTCCTAATTTCACTCCTGCATGCCTGAGCAATACTTTTATACTCCTCCCTGGTTATTTGTCCAATCTTCCACTTCTTATAAGCTGTTTTTTTGTGTTTAAGACGAGCAAGGATTTCACTGTTGAGCCAAGCTGGTCGCCTGCTATATTTACTTTTCTTCCTACACATCGGGATGGTTTGTTCCTGCAACCTCAATAAGGTTTCTTTAAAATACAGCCAGCTTTCCTCAACTCCTTTCCCCATCATGTTATTCTCCCAGGGGACCTTGCCCATCAGTTCCATGAGGGAGTCGAAGTCTGCTTTTCTGAAGTCCAGGGTCTCTGTTCTACTGCTTTCCTTTTTTCCATGTGTCAGGATCCTGAACTCAACCATCCTATGGTCACTGCCTCCCAGGTTCCCATCCACTATTGCTTCCTCTACTATTTCTTCCCTGTTTGTGAGCAGCAGGTCAAGAAGAGCTTTTCCCCTAGTTGGTTCCTCCAGCACTTGCACCAGGAAATTGTCCCCTACACTTTCCAGAAACTTCCTGGATTGTCTGTGCACCGCTGTATTGCTCTCCCAGCAGATATTGGGGTGATTAAAGTCACCCATGAGAACCAGGGCCTGTGATCTAGCAACTTCTGCTGGAAGAAAGCCTCGTCCACCTCATCCCCCTGGTCCGGTGGTCTGTAGCAGACTCCCACCACGACATCACCCTTGTTGTTCATACTTCTAAGTTTAATCCAGAGACTCTCAGGTTTTTCTGCAGTTTCATACTGGAGCTCTGAGCAGTCATACTGCTCTCTTACATACAACGCAACTCCCCCACCTTTTCTGCCCTGCCTATCCTTCCTGAACAGCTTATATCCATCCATGACAGTACTCCAATCATGTGAGTTATCCCACCAAGTCTCTGTTATTCCAATTACATAATAATTCCTTGTCTGTGCCAGGACTTCAAGTTCTCCCTGCTTGTTCCCCAGGCTTCTTGCATTTGTGTATAGCCACTTGAGATAACTCGCTGATTGTCCCACTTTCTCAGTCTGAGACAGGAGTCCTCCCCTCTTGCAGTCTCCTGCTTGTGCTTCCTCCCGGAATCCCACTTCCCCACTTACCTCAGGGCTTTGGTCTCCTTCCCCCGGTGAACTTAGTTTAAAGCCCTCCTCACTAGGTTAGCCAGCCTGCTTGCAAAGATACTCTTCCCTCTCTTCGTGAGGTGGAGCCCGTCTCTGCCTACCAATCCTTCTTGGAAGACCATCCCATGGTCAAAGAATCCAAACCCTTTTCTCCAACACCATCTGCGTAGCCATTCGTTGATTTCCACGATTCGACGGTCTACCTGGCCAGTGCATTTGAGTTGAGAGTGCTGTCCAGAGCGGTCACAATGGAGCACTCTGGGATAGCTCCCGGAGGCCAATACCATCAAATTGCGTCCACACTACCCCAAATTCAATCCGGCAAGGCCGTTTTCAGTGCTAATCCCCTCGGAGGTGGAGTAAAGAAATCGATTTAAAGAGCCCTTTAAATTAAAAAAAGGGCTTCGTCGTGTGGACGGGTCCGGGCTTAAATCAAGGTAACGCCGCTAAATTCAACCTAAAATCATACTGTAGACCAGGCACATGACTATGTCATATCTATTATGTATGTGTGGCAAGGCTTGAAATAGGACTGCGCTGCGTCCGAGGGTGCTAAAGGAGTTGGCCGATGAGATTGCAAAGCCATTATTCTCTGAAAAAAATGGCGATCGGGGAGGGTCTGATGACTGGAAAAAAAAATAATGGTGTTACAGCCATTGGAAAGAGGAAATTTCCATCATCCCAATAGGACACACAGCGCTCGCTTCTTCCTCCAAAAGTGCCCGAGACAATAGACTTTAAAATAACTTTTAGCTAATTAAATTAGGTTCTAAAAAGTAGGCCATTTTTAGAACCCTAAACAGTTAACACTTGACACCTCAGGTAGAAAAAGACAAGATATAGTTTTATCTAATGTATATTTATATATAGCTGTATATAATTTATATACACAGACACAAAATTGAATTAGCAGCAAGGGAATTTGGAATGCTCCATCATTTATCTATTGCAGGGGTCGGCAATCTTTTAGAAGTGGTGTGCCGAGTCTTCATGTAATCACTTTAATTTAAGGTTTTGCGTGCCAGTAATACATTTTAACGTTTTTTGAAGGTCTCTTTCTATAAGTGTATAATATATAACTGAACTATTGTTGTATGTAAAGTAAATAAGGTTTTTAATTTTAAATGAAGCTTCTTAAATATTTTAAACTAAAATGCAGAGCCCCTCGGGCTGGTGGCCAAGACCTGGGCAGCGTGAGTGCCACTGAAAATCAGTTCACGTGCCGCCTTTGGCACGCGTGCCGTAGGTTGCCTACCCCTGACCTATTGTGATGGTAGTCTCCTGTCTTTCCTTGATGTTATTTTAACATCTCATTTTATAGTAAGAGTATGTGTTAGCCACTTAATATTTTCTCATGCAAAAGTTATTTTCTTGCACACTCAGCCTGCATTGTAACTGCAGAATTCTGTCTCTGTACATTATCAAAATCTCCTTTTCAGCAGATTCTTGCTCATCATGCTTCATGTGGCTTGTACGATACCTGGCAAATAAATATCTTCATGTTAGTTCAATAAAATAATTGCAGTCTTTAAAACAAGTCTGCAAAACTAACTCGTCATAGTGACAGAATTCTATTTAGTAGTGGCGAGAAAAAATAGACTAAGCCAACAATGAGGTAAACAGGAAATGAAGATAAAGCTGCCCTCTTGCTAAAGAATACAATTTTATTCAACCAGAAAGGAATGTTTCATTACCCTAGTTAACTGAATTTACATTTACCTTTTGTAAGACTTATGTTTTCCCTAGCTACTCAATTTAGTTCACTAGATGTGAGATAACTGAACTCTTGATTCCTTAAAAATCTTTTTTATGGAAACATACAGGACTATCTTCAGGGATTTCAGTGATTTATTCTTTGAGCTTTTAATCTGTCTTTTCTTAGCTAGGTTTGGTTCAAAGAAGGCTGCAAAAAAAGGTTTATGCCAATTTAGCAAGAGGAGAAAATGAGTTACTACCAGCTGCATCAAGATAGACTATAATAGCTCCACATGAACTTCTGTGAGATCAGAGGCAAGTGCTACACTGTTGATCAAATAAGATCTGAGCTTTTCATACGCACTCAGAGGTGCTAGCTCTAGCTACACCTATCTTTTACACAACACTTAAAAATAAATAAATAGAAGTGAGTGTGCTGCTTATTAAGATTTCAGAGTTGATGTGTTGGATGTGAAGATTACAAGTCAGGAAAGAGAAACAAGAGTAATAAATCTTAAAGTGAGGCACTAGATTTTTTTTTTAAATTGCTAACAAATGAAAGTCTCACTTCATATGTTTAGTTACCGTGGCTTGTCTAAGGGATTCTGGTTTCATCAAGAAGATGGAAGGTAATCATCCCTGCATGACAGTCACCTGATAATTGCAACAATCTATATAACAAAATATAGGCGATCAGAAAATTACAAAATATAATTCTTAAAAATGAGACCAATTTAGCATAATCTATTTACATAATTTAGATTAAATAAGAAAATAATATATATGTTTGCTGCTAAGTTTAAAAGAAAGTCAAACGACTGACCTGGTAGAAGTCACGGGCCAAGCACCTAGAACCAGAGGTCTGTTGAAATACTAAACTAGTTTTTGACAGCATAGCCCCTTCTGCAGTGGCAGAGAGAATATTTCTTTATTTAGTCAATTAGTTCAGTTCAATAACTAGTTCATTCAAAGTTAAGAAAACACTGGGAACTGAAAAAGCAGGAAAGCTTGCTTTCCTGTTTTATCCATAATTAAGAACTAGGTGTGAGAATGAGATCTACTAGTTCTAAAACTTTAAAGAATATGGTGCTCAGAAAATCAGTTCAATTCACTAAATGCAGATAATACTTCCTCTGTTTAATAAACCAGTTAGTTTCAAATACAAGATGTGTTTTGGGTAGTTTTATTGAATTAATATAAAACCAATTGAAAAGCTCTGTTTTGTGCATTTTTAATTAAAATCAATTTTCCATCCAAACAGAGCTTGAGACACATCACAAAGAAAAAATAAAAAAATGCATCCTTTGCCATTTTGTAACATATTAAAAATGTAAACGTTAAGATTCTGAATAAATGTAAGTTATGCTATATAATTGCTTAAATAAATGGATATAGAGAAAGTGTATCATCCTGGTTAATAAAAAGGGGCACCAAATTTAGTGCTAAGCCTATATTTAGTTGTAAATCAACATGTTTTAATGGTTACCAATCAATGTCAATCAACCTTTCTTTACGAAAAAGATTAAAAAAGTAAAAATTTAAATAATTGATTTCAATCTTGTTTTACATCAAGGTTTTCTGCTTGCTGATTTAAATCATGATTAATATTGGTAATTTGAGTCAATCCACCCCATTCTGAAGTAAATATTTTTCTGACTATTTAAAGTTCTATATTGGCAAAAATACCTAGCGAAAGTTGCAAACAAATGACTAAATAAATCCATTGCTTTACATATTCCATATTCAATTTACAGATGCAATGCACTCTGAAAGCATTCAACATATTTATATTTCTGTCATGGAACCAGCCACCATCAAAATCCGCAATTCATTTTAATTATTTCATACAAATTAAAATGCATCATTGAACCAGTAGCTGGATGAATTATCAGGTCAAGCAGCTAATATATCGTTAAATTTTATGGTTAATTCAAAATTATTATAGATCATAAATATTCATGATTAAACTGTGCCAGTTAATTTTCAAGCATAACCATGGATACAAACAAGACAAAATTTGTGAGTATTTATGGACAAACACCTACATGATTACACTAGCATTGTTGGGACCATTCAGGTAAACAGTACGTGATGAGATTGGCTTTACAAAAATGCGACCAAGAAAAATTTTTTTTTAAAAAGGACCTTACATTTAATGTACAAAAAGATACCTTTACATAAGGCATGTGTCACCTAACAATTAAATTCAGCGTATGTAGGAACACCACATCAGCAAAATACTGAGGAAAAAAACAAAAGCCACACATCAGAAAACAAACATACTCCCTGTCCAAATCCCTTTACCGTCAGCTCTCCCCAGAATCTCTGACATAAATATGGCTTTTGCATTGTGCCCAGAAGGTTAGACTTGGCCTATTTGGGGCAATGCAGGGGGAGCTGCAGAAGCCTCACAACACACCCTGACCATAGCCTTTTATAGTGAGTTGGTGGTGGGGCAAGTTAATTTGAATGCCTCTGCTGACCACAACAATGGTAGTGTGGCATGGTCAAAAAGGCTCTCTTAGGTAGGTATTATGGCTTTGATTTTCCAAGCAGTCCAAAGGAGTTAGGTACCCAATTACTGCAGACTTTCAACAATAGTTGAACAACTATTTCCCTTGATCCCATTTGAAAACCCAGTCTAAAAATCTGGCTCAAAGTCAGGTCAAACTAATGCATGAGTTTGAGTTAAGTGTGAGAGACTCTGGTTCTGAACAGTGTTTTATCTCCCATATTTATATAGTCTCTCTCTTTTGTATCAAGTGCTTTGTAGATCACAGAAGGGCAGAAAAACATCTTACCTACTGACATGCAGCCACAACAGATCATAACAATAAATAATACAGAGTAAACATTATCAGCCGTAAACAGTTATGCTTAATTCTTAGGTTGAAAAGTTTAAAAGTCAGTAAGTTGAAATGCAATTGCTCTCTCAAGTTATTTCCTACTAAGATTCATCTCTAGATTTATTTAACACTTACTTAAAATTCTACTCTTTTCAGCATCTGGCAGACTGCAGACATTGGGTCTAATTTAATCAGAAGAGCACAGCTCAGCTTCAGGCCAAGATGGCACTTGGTGGGGGAAGCTGAGAGCTTTCACACGTTTGTTTAAAAAAAAAAGTACATCTGTTCCATTCTGCCCTTGAACTTTAAATCTTTCCCAGTATTATTCAGGGCTCCATTGGCAAAGTGCTGGCAGTTTACACAGAAGTAACACAGGGGTTAATTGGAGTATAGGATTCTTAACTGTGCATCCCAGACACATTTCCCTTCTTAAAAAATTGTATGTGCTGTAACTGGCAAAAGATATTCTTTAAAAAGAAGTGTCCTTCATGTCAAACACACAGCTTGGGTAAGTTCTAATTTAATTAATCATAACTTCAGAGATCAACCATCAAGAATAGTAGCTTTTGAGGACTGCCCTCCTGCATTAGTTCAGAAGGCTGTTATTGGCTAGAGCACCATTACCTAATCTGTCAAAAAAAAAAAAAAAAAAAAGATTTCCCAGAAATGTGGAAACATCTTCCCACATTGCAATGAGTATCGTAGGACCAATTTGTTCATTTTCCAGTCATTGAACAAGTTCAGCACATCCACAGGTGTGCTGAACAGAGATGAGTTCTGCATTTCCTTTTCAGCTGTTCACATGTAAAACTCTTCAATGAAAAACAAGCTCAGGCACAACTTTTTGTATTTAAGTGCCATTTTTTAAGGTGATACAGACTAAAGGGAAAAGAAGCACTCTGGAAGCTCTTCAATATGACAAACTACTAAGAATGAGCCATTTCACTTATTGATTCATTTGAAAACGTAAAACATACTGTGGAAAACACCAGCAATTGAAAAAGAAGAATTGCTGTACTTGTAAATCAAATTCATTCCACTTAAGTGCTCCATTATCTCCCAGTTGTGCAAAAATTGAAAAGAAAAGTTACTGCTTTTAAAGACTAATTTGAATCTGGACCTTTCAGCAGTATGCTCAATGATTTATAACACTGATTGAGTTCAAGTTCTTACAGCTTTGAATGCCAGAAAGTCATTTCACCCCTTTCTAATACTGGAACAACTGGGATAGTGTTTTTTAAAGTAATGGGAGAAACACTTAGTTCCATGATAGCATAATGTCTCCTGTAAGCCTGGAGAAAGCTGATTTTGCATTACATACAGTGCAGTAAGCTTATATAGGAGATTTATATGGAACACAAGAAAATGGATTACAGCAAGATAAAGAATTAATAGCATGGAGGGATTCTAGAGGCAAGCCACAACAGTGATTCAGGTAGATACTGGAACACCAACACAAAATAAATTAATGTTGTGCAACTTACCACAGCACAATCCCCCCACTCTCTCCCTTTTCCCCCCTACCTCTGTATGTGAACTGAATAGCGATATTTAATATTTTGAAACCTAGAATTAACATTAGCAAAGCCAATAGGTTAAAATTGATTTAAATTATTAAAATACGATGCTACAAAAATTAAGAGGGATTTTTAGTTACTCTTAGTAGTATTAACTTAGGACATTTAAATTACAATCCTTCTGTAACTGACGCATGCATATTCTTTAAAAGGGTATAATCATCTGGATGTGAGATACATGGATTTATGCCTTTAAAAAATTAAGTATGGCTTACAGTTGGCACTCCCTATGCATAATATTTTAATAGCAAGATTAGATATCTATGTTAAAGTATTAACAGCCTTTTGTTGCACTAATGCAATTTTGCTAAAAGCCAACCCTCTCAAAGTTTCCAGTTTTTCCTAGATTTGATTTTCCACCATGACATGCTACACAGTATACAAAAGCAAACACATTTTCTTCTTCTAGATTCCTACAATGAGGCCACAACTCTGCTGCCATGAGTTACAATTCACCACCACAAAACAGACTATAAAAACTACAGACGCTAGACTGACATATCATGGAAGAAAACCAGCAACAAACAACACTCCTCAACTTACATAATACACTTCACCAAGGACACAGATACTATGGTATGCCCCTCTTCACCAGTATCTTGAGTACAATTACAAGTGAGATTGTTTGCTTTTTTAAAGCAACTTCCAAGCACCTTTTGGCTTCAACGGCATCAGAAAGGTCACAAAGACCAGTCTACTGGTATCTTAAAATTTGCTGGCTAAAACCAGATTTTAGGGTTTTAAATTTTTTTGTGCATGGACAAACTTTTTTATTCTGCCAAAAGTGTTTAGGATCAAGGGCTAGATGTGGAGTTTCCTTTTCCCAAATGGATTGGTTTGTTTCTGAGTTTATCATCTGCTTCCACTAATTTCCCCTCTCCCTTCAGAAAACTATTTCTAATTTATATTACTCAGAAGGGAAGAAACACCACCACTGTCTACGATAAAAATATATTAAGGGCAGGTTAATCTGTTTACATTTTTCCTTCTTGCCTGCATGCAATACGGCAGAGATGTCTACCATAACTGACTATAGCAATAACATTGTAAAACCTTGAAGTTGATCCATAAGAAAGACTTCCCTAGAAATACTGCATTCATCTATAGCAAATACTGTTTTCAGTGGCTGTGTAATGCACATATGTAAATATATTCTATTCTAGGCTTCCACGTCTATTTGAGATGCATCATACACTGCCTTCTACATCATGTGCCCTTCTGGCTTTTTCCTGCATGTTACTTTTTGTACCATCACTAGACAGCTTTATATCCATTTTCAGGACACAACTTGAATATTAAAAATTCCACAATACCAAGACTGCAGTTTCTCCCACACATCATACTCCACCAAAAGACATTTATGTGAGGATACTATTAAACATCTCAAAGAATGCAAGTCTTCCCAAGTACTTTCTTTAGGTTGAGATCTAGGTAACTTCAAGTTTGTTTGTGTGACAGGAGGACTGATCTTGTAAGTTTCTGGGACACAAGATAACGTCATGACTAATCTTTGCATTTCAACTACTGAGCAAGATCTGCGGTGTGAATTTTTAATCACAGCTATGACAACAAAGGACATCCTGGAATGAGACAGTTACAGTTGAAGGTAATCTTATCCTCCTGGTCAAAGAAGGGAAAAACTAACGTAAGCTATTAAATACCATATTATTTCAAACCATACATGTTTTAAATACATCTTGGGCCAATTATATTCATATACACAAATATAAAAAGTTAAAATACCACAGTACATCCTTATAATGGAAAGTTAACTTCAACCCTAGCTGTAGACAGATTGCAATCCTATAATACTGTACATTTACAGGAAGTGGGAATAAAAATGTCAAAGTCCGTTATTGTAGAGATCCTGTGAGAAAGTTCATCAGGGCTACTGTCCTTCAACTCCCAATTTGATACAAGGTCCTCTCACAAAGAGCATCTCCCTCGTCCGAGACGTCAGCTGCCCCTCCCAACATGATCCTTTCACTAGACAGGTCAAGCTCTTAAATACAGAGCTACAGATGGGATTATATACCCTGCATCAAAGTACACCAATGTCCTCAGGCATCTTGATCTGAGGCATTTTGAACTGAAAAAAGGTAGTATATTTTATTTATTTTGAGAACTAAAAAATACAATTATATGTTTCATTTCTTTTTTTTAGGCTGACTACTCTTATTGAACCACCACTGAGAATAAGAGGAGTGCTAAGTGTCTTCTTAGTGTATAAATAGCTGAGCCAAAGAGACTAACAATAGGGCTTTGCCATTGCAAAGCACAGCAAGACAAACAAGGGAAGCTGAGGGTTTTCACTGAACTCCTTGTCATCACTAAGTCTGGATTTCCTAATAAGCAATTCATTTTGCATGAAAATTAGGAAATCTCAGCTTCTTGCTAGCCAGGAGTTGCAAAGAACGAAAGCAGCAATTGTGGAGATGCCAGTAAACATGCCGAGAAAGCAATGGAAAATGGTAGATTTAAGAGAGAATTCCAATCTACATGCAAAAAAACCCCAGAAACCAAACCTAAAAACCAAAACTACCTCCTTGGCAAGGAAGTAGATTTTGTGTTATTAAATAGTGCAAAGAAACAGAAAAATGCAAAAAGTTAAAGAGAAAATGGTTTTCCTCCCCTACATATACAGCACTGCCAGCTTAAAACCTACCACAGTCAATTCATGGACAGAACAGGAACTTCATACATTTATTGCATCTAATCCCATCTCCTCCTAAAAACCAACCATTATTTATTCCCTGATCTGCATTTCTGATCAGTTCTCTATATTAGCATGCTACTGTACAGACAGAATCATCTCTCATCTGGAGAGGAAGTATTCTACAGTAGCTTATTTTGCCAGGGGGAAAGACTTGCTGAAGAGGGATTCAAGCTGCTTTTCAACTATATGTCAACATTTAAGGAATGATACTGCAGCAGATTGACAAACATGCCCACCTTCACTGAGACTAAAAACAGAGCAAAAATGGTTATAGTGCAATTACTGCTGACCAACAAGATGACCCAGTGTATTTACAGGAAAATATCTACTGGTTATCCAAAGTTAACAAAAATCAACTAGAAGACAGTGTTTCACATAACAGAGTAAATGAAATTTCTATAAATATATCATCTGCAAACCTCTCCCCAATTTACCTTCCTACAGCAAAGGGAATAATGAATTGCTCTGTAAAATGGAGCAACAGAGTAGAGAGAAATAGCTTTATTAGCATCTCTTTTTAAATTGCCACTTAAAAGCATAATTTAGCTTCCTGGTGCACTATCATTCATGCCACTGGCTAAAGCACAGGTCTGGGAATCAGGAGACCTTGGGTCTATTCTCTGAAGTGCCACTTCCTGTATGATCTTGAGCAACTTCTTTAGCCTCCTCTGTGCATGAGCTCCCTATTAAACAGATGGAGATAAGTTGATTAATAGATTTCAAGGCCAGAAGGGACTATTGTGATCATCTCTTCTGACCTCCTGTACATATCACAGGCCATCAAACTTCCCTCAAATAATTCTCAGGATATCTTTCAGGAACACATCCGATCTTGATTTAGAAATTGCTCATGAATGAGAATCCACCACAGCTTTTGGTAAATAGACCCGATGGTTAATTATTCTCACTGTTAAAATTTACATCTTATTTTCAGTCTGAATTTGTCTAGCTTCAACTTCCAGCCATTGGACTGTGTTATACCCTTCTCTGCCCGATTGGGGAGACCATTATGAGATATTTGTTCCCCACATAGGTACTTATAGACATCAGCTGGTATGCCATCAGGACCTGGTGGTTTATTGTTCTTCATTTGTTTAGTTGCTTTGCAGATATCCTCAGGCATTGGTGGGTTGGAAAGAGAGTTTTCCAAATTGTGTGCTGAGGGATGGAGTCGATGGTGTTGTCAATCGTGGTTGATTCTCGATTTAGAAGCTTTTGGTCCTGTTCCTTCCAATGCTCTGATTGATGTGTCATCTTTAAGAAGGGTACTACCATCTTTAGACCTCAGAGGTGCGAGGCCACATGAGCTTGGTCTGTACAGGGTCTTTGTCTCTCAAAAAAAGCTCCACAAATCATATCTGTCAGCAAATGTTTGGATTTCTTTTGCTTTGTCCTCCCACCACTTGTTGTTCATTTCTCTGATCCTCCTTTGAACTTCAGCTTTGAACTGATGGAAAGAACTTGGTTTTGCTAGTCACAGAAAGCTTCTCTCTTCTGGTCCAGAAGGGCTGTAATCTCCATGTTGTCGTCAAAACAGTCCTGATGATGGCAGGTAGCAAGGCTGCTTCAACACTTGTGTTGTCATTTCCAGGTGTGCGTATATGGCCAGCTTTTCACTGAGGAGTGTTTGGAAGTTCTCTTGGTGCAATGAGGATTAAAGTCGTTGGATGTTGTATTGCTGTCTGTGTGATTTGGATTGCTTTCTGTGTTTTTGGTGCTATCCTGATGGACATGACTGACCTCACCAGGTGGTGGTTAGTCCAGCAATTGTCAACTCCTCTCAAGACACGGGTGAAAGAGGCCTGCACGCAAGTAGTTTAATGGGCGGGAGCTGATGTGCACCAGTTGCAACACAAATCTTGGCAGAAGAGGCACCTGTGTCCCGTAGCAAGGAGATGCAAGATGACCGGGTTTTCTCCTCCGTTGCAGCCTTCGTCCGCCTTTGCAGCTGTTGAGATGTGATCCTGCTTCATCCGCCTATTCTGCCACTGATGTTTTATCCTGGGTTGTGTTGTGCTAGGCTGCACTTTGCCTGGTACCTCACCTTCAACCTTACCACCATGGGTGACCCTACCAGGAGTACAAGACTCCAGATGGCATCACTCTTAGGGTCTTAAGTATATGCAAGCTTCTCCACCACCTCAAGAGAAGTACTGAAAGTGTGGGGAGAAACACTAACAAGCTTCACTTGCTGCTACTCAAAATCTGGCGCACTGAAGAAATCCCTGCTGTCTTACGTAATGCTAACATCAGCACCATTTTCAAAAAGGGAGACAAGGTGACTGGGGCAACTACCAAGGCATTGCCTTCCTCTCCATCGCTGGAAAGATTCTTGCTAGAATCTCAATGAATTGCATGCTCCCTCTTGCAGAGGAAGTACTTCCAGAGTCCCAGTGCGGCTTCAGACTATCTCAAGGCACATCCGACAGAATTCACTGTGCCAGTCTTGCCTTTGGCAGACTGTCTCACTGGGTGTTCAACAATCATAACATCAGAACACACACTAGACTGAGTTTATAAAGCGGTGGTAATCCCAACTCTCCTCTACAGCTGCAACACTTGCGTGACCAACATAAAACACCTGAAAAACGTAGAATGCCAGCACCAGCACTTTCTTCGGAAGATCCTCAACATGAAGGAGGATCATGGTGCTCATGTCAGTGTCCTCACAGAGGCTGATAACTTCAGTGTTGAGGCTCTGATTATCTAGCACCAGCTGAGGTGGGGCGGGCATTGTGTGTGCATGCCTGATGTATGCTTACCAAAACAACTGCTGGATGTCCACCTCATCAAAAGAAAAAGGAAATGGGGAGGCCAGAAGAAACGCTTTAAAAACACACCCTCAAGATAATCATCAAGAGATGTGGCATCAACACCACACACTGGGAGACAGCAGCCCAGGATAGGGATAATTGGTGAAGACTTGTCACAGAGGGAACATCCACTTTTGAGGAAAATCGCCTTGCCCTGGTCACAGAAAAACTCCAGAAAAGAAAGGAAAGACAACTGTCACTCAGCAATCATCGTCCAACCTTGTCTTCCCACACCACTTGCGATGTCTGCCAACAAGCCTGTGGCTCAGGAATCGGACTCCTCAGTCACCAAAGAACTCATGAAAAATAAAACCTGCGAAAGATCATCCTCAACCTTGAGGGATCACCGGCAACAACTTATGGATTGTACTCCACTCTGTCTGTTACAGCTCCATTTTGTTTATTAAAGCTGTCCCCTTACTCCATTTTGTTCTTGTTCTCCTCTGTGGCCACCCCTCCCTGGCTGTTAAGTTGTTTACCAGGGCCTCTGCCCTTCTCAAAGGGAGGGCCCCTTAAGTTGTTTAACAAAAGCCATTGCCCTTCTCAAAGGGTTGGCCACTTGTGCTAAGTGGGACCACTGCCCTGTTCAAAGGGTTAGTCCTGTTATCACCTTGTTAAAACCTGGGCTTGGTGTAGGGTAGGCAATGTCCAGAGCTGCAAGACCTATCGTGTTTTTAAGATCCTGGGCATGAGTCATACCTCTGGGCTCAGGACTAGTCCAAACATGTCTTGGTGGCTGCCTGCAGTTTTTTTTTTCTCTGCCTTCTCTCCTACCTGTAAGAGGGGGAGCCAATCAGAGTTACTGGCGGGAAGCTGCCAGGGTTTGCCTTTATAAACAGACATTTTTTGAACAGACTTCAGAAAGGTTCTTGCATTGCTGCCTGGTCTGATCAACCAGGGGTTCTGGGGGTCCTTTCTCCGCTCTCGTTTTATTTTTGAGCGTACCCCCGTTTTTGAACCCCCCCCCCACGAAGAACGAATTGCTGCCTGAGAGATCTCCTGATTATCAAGATTGTACCGAGCCTTCTGATGTGCTTGCTGTTTCTGCCTCTGCTGCTGCCTTGTGGGATGGTAAGAATCCCTCTGTGAAACTTTCTGTACTTTTATTTTATTATTTTAGCTGGTGGCTCTGTCTCCCCAGCACACAGACTCAAGCTAAACCTTGGTCTGTGTTTTAAAACCTCTCTCAAACTCTGTGGCACTCTGCCACTAGAAGTAAGTTGGTGCTGCTGCTAAGCTCTGCTTCTGTGGGCTTTGCCCTGTACTCACGGTTTTCAGCTGTATCCACTGCTGCAGCCACCTCCCTTGGCTTCCTTGGGAGCTGTATTCTGGGCACATACCACTCTGCCCTCTGTAACTTCCCCATAGCATAAGGTGCACCATAGGTTTTGTTTTTTCTTTCTTAGTTTGATAAGTCATAGTTTGTTAAGATTGTAAAGCTTGTAAGTCTCACCTGCCTTGCTATAGTTCGTTGTTTTGTTGCTCCATATAAGCTGCTTGTCATTTTATATAAGTTTGATTAAGTTAGAAGATAGATACGGTTTTTGCTGCCTTTTCCCCCACGTCTGCATCACCCTCTGAACTTCCCCGAAGTCCTTGCTGCTTAAACTTACAGACTGCTTGTTCTCTGTGTCTTCCTAGCCTGCTTGTTCTCTGTGTGTCTGTGTCTCTGTGCTCCTACTGCCAAACCTCAATTGTATTGCTGAAGTCTAGCACAAAACCCCATTGGTTACTTTTTCCTCTCTGATACACCTCACATTCTACATTTACACCACTGTGACACATTTTACCTAAAATTGTTATTTAACATATTTTTCCATAACTGTTAGTTGGTTATATGCTGCTGTGACACACTTTTTACATAGAAATCGCTAGCTACCTGTTACAATTATACCTCAGTGTTAACTGATTACCCACTGTATTGTATCCTACTGTGTTGTACCCCACTATTGAACCCCCCTTACTGTTCACCAAAAAGGAACCCCTCCCCAATTGTCTACCTTAACAACCCCATACCCCTCACTATTGAATTTTCCCTGTTTTTGTATTTTCTTAATAAAGTTTATTTTGCACCCCACCCGTGTGGTAATTGCTCCCCAAGATCCCATATACCTGCTGGCAGGGACACACTCACCCCTTATAACCTTTTCTTTGTTCAGCTAAATAGATTGAGCTCCTTGAATCTATCACTTTAAAGGCATGTTTTGCGTTCGTTTAATGATTCCTGTGGCTCTTCTCTGAACCCTTTGAATTTATCAACATCTCTACTCCTACTCAAAATTCCCTACTTTATTCATCTAAGTATTGCAGTAGCCGTTTTGGCCACAGCATTGTGCTGGGAGCTCAGGATCAACTCATTATAGTGTGCCCCTTCATGTAAATATGGTCTGTGTTCTTTGTTCTTAGATGTATACATTTAGCCATATTAAAAATACAGCCTTTGCTTGCACCTTACTTACAATCAATCCAGATTGCTCTGTATCAGTGACCTCTCCTCTTCATTATTTACCAGTCCCCCAATTTGTGCATCATCTGCAAACCATCAGTGATGATTTGATGTTTTCTTCCAGATCCTTAATAATGTTAAGTAGTGCAGGGCCAAGAACCGATCTCTGTGGGACTCCATTAGAAACACAGCCATTTGATAATGATTCACCATTTACAATTACATTTTGAGACTTCTCAGTTAGCCAATTTTTAATCCATTTAATATGTGCTATATTGATTTTATATCTTTCTAGTTTTTAAAAAAATCAAAACGTCCTGGGGTACCAAGCCAAAGCTTTACCAGAAGTCTAAATATATTAGATCAGCACTATTACCTTTATCAACCAAACTCGTAATCTCATTAAAAAAAATCAACCCAGTTTGACAGGATCTATTTCCTATTAGCATAATTATATTACTCCTGCTTTAATTTATTAATCAAGTTCTGTGTTAAATCGCTCCATTATCTTGCCTAGAAACAACATCAGACTGACAGGCCTATAGTTACCCGAGTCATCCTGTTTACCCTTCTTAAATATTGGCACAACCTTAGCTTTCTTCCAGGCTCCTGGAACTTCCCTGGAATTCCAAGACTCATTGAAGAAAAAAAAAAATCAACATTAACAGCTGAGTGAGCTCCTCAGCCAGCTCTTTAAAACTTTTGATTACAAGTTGTCCAGACCTGCTGACAATGTCAAACTTTAATAGATGCTGTTTAACATCCTCCTTAGATGCTAGTGGAATGGAAATGCAGTAAACCCTCATTATAATGTCCTTTCCAATAGCAAACCTTGGGCTACACTGAATGTGGTCTCTGGATCCCACATCCAGCCCCGCCCACTGTGGTGGGGGACAGAGAGTTCCTCCAGCTCTGGGGCTGCAGTGGGGGCAGAGAGGCTCCTCCAAGCACTCTGCCCCCGGCTGCAGCCCCAGGGTCAGAGGACTTGGTCCCCCCCCCCTCACTGTAATGAACCCCTGGCTATACCAAACAAATGGCTTGGACCCCTAGGGGTTCGTTATAGTGAGGGTGTAATTTTGTGTTATATGACGACTACATCTTCTGTTTTCTTCCTAAAAACAGAACAGAAATAGTTATTGAACACTTTTGACTTCGAATTATTAATAATCAGCAGTTTCAATCTAATAACGGACCAATACTATTGCTAGGGTTTTTTTGTTCCTAATATTCTTAAAAAAATTCCTTCCTAACTCTGCTTGCCATAGATTTCTACTTGTGTCCCTTCGCTTGCCATATCAATTTTCTATAATTCCTAGCTTCTGAATTATATTACTATCAGTTTCCCCTTCGTGTGTGTGAGTGAGAGAAAGAAAATATACCTTCCTTCACTTTCCCTCTAAACCAGTTAAATAAAAAACCAACCCAATATAGCCTCCTTCCTCAATTATAGCTGTGACATTGCACTCTATAGGATTTTATAAATATATGCTAATGAGTGAACATAATGCAACTGGAATATGCTTCATGCAAGAGGTCTCTTGCAAGGTATTATTACAAAGTTTATAATCTACTGAGTGATCATCCCATTTGTATAAAGGCACCACTCTTGTATCTGAAATTAGAAATATGAAATACAACTCTGAGGGCCTATTGTAATTATGCAAAGTGTGGGCCATTAATAGTGGTTTGGAATCTTGATGACTCCCCTTACCCAGGACAATTGACTGCAGATGGATCTGTTTTACCTGTAAGTCTTCCTGTATACCTGTGTGCTGGCAAGGGGGCAATGAAGTCTTGCAGTGACATGTGATCATGTCACCTGAACTGGAATCCATCTTTAACCTGGTGTCTTTCCATTGAGAAGAGGGGGTGGGAACCCAGAGAGGGACAAAGGATTCCCACCTTATGCAAAAGATATATAAATGGGTAGAACAGAACAAAGGGAGCAGCCATCATGAAGAATCCCCTAGCTACCACCTGAGCTGGAACAAGATCTGTACCAGGGGAAAGAATTGTGCCCAGGCCTGGAAGGTGTCCAGTCTGAGGGAAGAAAAAACAAAAAACACACAAAAAAACTTACTGAAGCATCTCTGAGGGTGAGATTATCTGTATTCAGTTTGATTAGACATAGATTTGCGTGTTTGATTTTATTTTGCCTGGTGACTGACTTTGTTCTGTCTGTTACTATTTGGAAGCACTTAAATCCTACTTTCTGTATTTAATAAAATCACATTTTACTAATTAACCCAGATTATTTATTAATACCTGGGGGGGGGGGGGCAAACAGCTGTGCATCTCTCTCTATCAATGTTATAGAGAGTGAACAATTTATGAGTTTACCCTGTGTAAGCTTTAGACAGGGTAAAACGGATTTATTTGGGGTTTGGACCCCATCGGGAGTTGGGCCTCTGAGACAGGAACACTTCTGTAAGATGCTTTCAGGTAAACCTGCAGCTGTTAGGGGAGGTGATTCAGACCTGGGTCTGGGTTTGCAGCCAGCTAGCAGGTCTGGCTTAAACCAGGCAGGGCACTGAATTCCCACACTGGCAGGAAAGCACGGGCAGAGGTAGTTTTGGCACGTCAGGTGGCAGAGTCCCAGGGGGGTTTCTGTGATCCAACCCATCACAAAGGCTCTTGGAACATCTAGTAACATATTAAAAATTCCCAATTATCATTACCATTTAATTCAGGTGTGATTTCAAAGCACTTTGAGATCTTGACTGGCAAGCATTTAAGGAAGACCAATAATTCCATTATATAATCTGTTTTATGCCCTTTTACACCCCTCTCTTACCATAAAAAGACTTATTTGGCTGATTTGTTGACAAAACTGGCAACCTGAAAACAGTTTGAGGAAAAACTAGTTTATTTTCCTATTTCTATGAGTAACAATAATGCAGCTTGTATCACTAGGACTGGCGATCCTTCCCTCTGAATGCTTTGTAGCGACAGACGCACTGTTAAATCGAGGTTAAGTGTAAGAAACAGTCAGCTAATCTTTACTTCACACAATTCTGGTGCTATATCCATTTCTGACTGACAAAGTAACAGCTGCACACATTCAGTAACTACTGCATTTCATACAACAGCTTGCTTTCAAAGCTTCTCTTAAAAATACCATTATACATCCATGAATATATACCATACTATCTGTGGGTTTAAAAAAAGGTTTTAAGCATATGTAAAATATTTTTTTCCCTGCTCCATAGGGCACAACCTAAGCAACACACACAAAAATCTAACAGGTTAAAGGCCATGTAAAAAGAGTGCCAAACTTTAAAATCTCTTAAACACCTATTTTTACATAGAGAGCATATTCAGACAATATAAGTAAATACTAGAGCTGGTAGAAATATGGGAACATTTTTCATGAAGATTTACATAGAAATAGTGTTCCTGTTTCCCATTCAAAAGTTTCAAAACTTAAGTTTTTTGGCCAGCTTTTGTGTGCGCGCGTACACAAATCGAGAGCCCCACTAAAAATTGGTTTTGGTAATATAGGTAGAACTGATTAACAATAGGTGTTAAAGTGGTTATCGGTTCTATTTATATTACTAAAAACTATTTTTAGTAGGGCTGTCAATCATAGTTAACTCATGTGATTAACTAACAAAATTAATCTATCGCAGTTTTAATCATTCTGTTAAACAGACTATCAATTGAAAGTAAATATTTTTCACCTCATACAAGTACTGTAGTGCAGTCTATCGTGAAATGGCAACTTTCAAATGTAGATTTTGTGTTACATGACTGCACTCAGAAACAAAACAAAATGTAAAACTTTATAACCTACAAGCTCACTCAGTCCTATTTCTTGTTCAGCCAATCACTAAGACAAACAAGTTTGCTTACCTTTATGGGAGATAATACTGCTTGCTTCTTATTTACAATGTCACCAGACAGTGAGAATAGGAATTCACATGGCACTTTTGTAGCTGGCGTTGCAAGGTATTTAAATGCCAGATATGTTAAACATTCATATGACCTTTCACACTTTGGCCACCATTCCAGAGGACATGCTTCCATGCTGATGCTCATTTTAAAATAAAAGTGTTATTACATTTGTGACTGAACTCCTTGAGGGAGAATTGTGCATCTCCTGCTCCCTTTTACCCGCATATATTTCATGTTATAGCAGTCTCGGATGATTCCCCAGCACATACTGTTCGTTTTAAGAACACTTTCACAGCAGATCTAACAAAAGGCAAAGAAGGCACCAATGAGATTTCTAAAGATAGCTCCAGCACTTGACCCAAGGTTTAAGAAACTGAAGTGCCTTCTAAAATCTGAGAGGGATGAGGTATAGAGCATGCTTTCAGAAGTCTTAAAAGAGCAATACTGTGATGCAGAAACACAGAACCCAAGCCACCAAAAAAGAAAATCAAACCTTCTACTGGTGGCTTCTGACTCAGATGATGAAAATGAACACGCATCAGTGCGCAATGTTTTGGATTGTTATCGAGCAGAACCCATCATCAGCATGGACATGAGTCCTCTGGAATGGTGGTTGAAGCATGAAAGGACAGATGAATCTTTAGCACATCTGGCATGTAAATATCTTGCAACGCCAGCTACAACAATGCCATGCGAATGCCTGTTCTCACTTTTTGGTGACGTTGTAATTAAGTGGGCAGCATTATCTCCCGTAAATGTAAACAAACTTGTTTGTCTGAGCGATTGGCTGAACAAGAAGTAGGACTGAGTGGACTTGTAGGCTCTAAAGTTTTACATTGTTTTATTTTTGAATGCAGTTATTCTTTTGTACATAATTCTACATTTGTAAGTTCAACTTTCATGATAAAGAAATTGCATTACAGTACTTGTATTAGGTGAACTGAAAAATACTATTTCTTTTGTTTACTGTGCAAATATTTGTGATAAATATTAAGCAAGCAGTATATACTTTGTAATTGAAATCAATATTTTTGAAAATAGACAACATCCAACATATTTAAATAAATGGTATTTTATTATTGTTTAACAACGCAATTAATTGTGCGATTAAATTTTTTTAATCGCTTCACAGCCCTAATTTTTAGTGACATTAAGGCTGTATCTGGACACACTCCATACCATGAACATATGAAATAAGTTATACAGAACTCTTTCCTTCTTTCTACCTTCATGCCTCCAATGCTGTAGATAGCTCACTCCATAAAGCTTCCATAAAGCTTTCACTTCTACCTCCAGATGCCAGACCTCAATACCTCAGCTTATCAAACTTGCACTCTAAACACACAACCTTAGCAATGACCTTTGTTTTTGAAAAAAATTAGATTTAAAAAAACAAGACAAAGGCTCGAGGTGACAACTTAATTAACCATAGAATAAATACAATTGAAATAAGTCTCAGCAGCATTTAAATGAGTTCTGCAGTAACTCTTCCAGCCAGATATCTACCCCTTTATCATGAAAAAAAGCATACCTTTTGACTTCTCCAGTTACCCTATCAAACAAGTGTCCATAGCAGTGCCCTGGAAGTCACTGAATCTGGGCTATTTCAGACCACATTTTCACATGAACTATATCAGCAGATCAATATATGTGACTGTCGCATTTTCCATGCATTTGAGAAGTTATTCTGCTCACTCATACATAGCTGATATTCTAAGAAACAAAACATGAGGAGCAAGCAACAATATGAACAAAAGAACAGATCCTATAGTGCTTTAGATTACTTGCACAAAAGTTTATGTTGTGCGTTTTGACATTTTAAAGAGATATTTTAAAAAGAAAGGTTAAAAACTAATCAAACTGAAATCTGTAATGCAACCTTCATAATTGTGAGCTACTACTCCACCATAACATATAACCACACACACCACCTATTGTAAAAGTAACAATTTATATTATACAAAAGAACTTAAATAGTGAAGAGTACATTGAATTTTTAATTTGGTTTACTTCTTGCATGTCCTTCTGCTCGGACAATGAAGACGACTATGCTAGTTTCACCCATGTTTGTATTTTCTGCAATGGCAGGGTTGCGGGTAGCACAGAATGTATTTAAACAAATCAAAATTTCCATTGGAATAAAAAACAAATTGGGACTTTTTTTTAGTCTTTGCCCCAAAATTTTGGGGCAGTGTGTGTTGACTAGGTCTTTAAAAAAGCACAGATAAAGGTCTCTCCACATGCACACTTTTAACCTTGTATAACAAGTGGACATATGGACACGTTTTGGTTTCCTATAACAAATCCAGTTCCCCCCTACCTCGCATGCATAGATAGGACAACTCAAAATAGGAATGAGTAAGTCACTTACTTTGTAGTAACTGGAGGTTCTTTGAGATGTGTGGTCCTTATCTGTATTCTATTGTGGGTGTGCATGCACACTCCATGCACCTAGAGTCAGAAAATTCTTGCAAGCAGCGTCTGTTGCTCTATGCATGCACTCTTGCTTTCTTTTACACCCTCAGTCTGAGGCACAAAGGGCAGAGAGGACTGCCCGCGCCTCTAGCTTTTTTTTTGTTGTGGGGAAGGGGTTGTCAATCTTAGAATGATCTGATGCAGAGGGGAAGAAGGGTAGGTAATGGAATACAGATAAGGACCATACATCTTGAAGAAACTCCTGTTATTACAAGTAACTTACTCCTGCTCTTCGAGTGCTGGCCTGTATGTGTAGTCACCCACAGTGGAATAACACACAGTACTCAAGTTGGAGAAGGGTGAGAGGATGCAGGCAGTAGAGCCATTTGATGAGTCAGTGGAAGAGTCCTCTACTAGAGCATAATGTCTTACTATTGTGTGGATTGAACGCCGTGCAGCTGCCTTGAAAATGTGAAGTAGAGGTACTTCCTGAAGCGGCGCCACTGATGTCATTTGTAGCATGAGCCCTTACCACAGCTTCAGAGCAGAGGTTTTATGTATTTTTGTGTTGAATATTTCAGTCACTAGAAAAACACTGAAGTGTTATGATCAAACCTATCTTGACCCTGCAATCAGTTCTGCATAGGCTGATGTCCTGAGCCCACAAGGAAACCCCTGGACTTTAAACAGAACTCTGTAAAGAGTCGAGAGAGCAGCCTGTGTGAAGTTCATCTACGTCTAAACGACATGTTATGTAAGGTGGTTCTTGAAACAAAAAATACACTGTGTATTATTCAAGCCTAGTTTGTTTGAACTAAAAGAAGGGTGATTAGGGGTTGCCTGAGCAGCACTGCCAATCCCAAGGTTCAAAGAAGTCATGTCAGCACCAATCTACACCACACATCCCAGACACAAAAATTACAATTTCCATAGCTGGGTCCTGAGCACTTTTGGTTTCTGCTACACTTCCTACAAATTGTTAATGGGGAAGAAATTGTTGACACATACCTTATTCCTTTCTCTTCCTGCTTTCTGACTAATAAGAACCCAACTTCCCCAGTCAGGGCAAACTTAACTGGCACCACATTGCTGTATCAATTTGCTCCCCACAGAATGACCCTATGAAAACAGCCTTTGGTAGTCAGATATTTTCAAGAGTCAGGAAATAAGGTTGGGGTCAGGGAGAGGCTAACTAGGTCATATGCTATGCCTCTGGTGTTTCAGCAACTGAACTCTAAGCCGGATACCCAATAATTGCATTTTCTTGTCTTTTGCAATTATTTTCCTCCTCTCACTTGGTGCATTTGACTAATTTTGTCATAAGAAAAAGCACTGGACAGAGTTGCCTTTTAAATGGCCTCTTCTTCCCCACCAGGGAAATAGATGTCGTCTCTTTTCAAAACACCCTCCACAAATATAAAGGAGGGGGGTGAGAGGGATACAGCATCTTGGTAAAATGAAAATTTTCAGATTAACATATTTTGAATCCTCCTCTCACCCCACCATTTTTCTTCTCTTTCTAGGGTTAATAAATGTTTGAAGTAAATGTTAATAAATGTTTGAAATTGTTTCTTGTTTTGGTAGTACAAGCAAAAATTAAGCTTCTGGCAACAGAACTCCAAAGTCTTATTAATGTTGTGGCAGTACAAAAATGGAGTAACTTAAAAACTACAACATCCTAAACCCCTATTATAGCCCTGTAACAGGGCACTACTGGTCTGCACCAAGAACTTGCGGCTTTTAGAGAGGTATATATATTGTTATACACACAAGCATATATCTACTCATTAGCCAGAAAAAGTTTGTTAGGATTCTGATTTTCATGTTCTATAGCATAACATTGTCAACAAAGTGAATAACCACATTATGTTATCAGCATTAGGCTCCTTCTGGACACAGATTCAACAATGCATTGTTTGAACTGTAGCTTTATACTGCTCTTTTGGAAAAGCAAATTCAGACGTCATTTTATAACAGTGGCATCTTTGTAATAGCTATTATAGTGTCCTGAACCAGAGTCAGCTTTTACTTCTATATCAATGAAAATATTCCTGTTTCAATATGGAAATTTGGTATAGTTCCAGATGTTTTAAATAAACTACCATAAATCTGAACTTCTGGAACTTGGTGTGGACTCTGATCTGCAAAAAAATTTAGGAGAATTATAAATATCAATGGGTGACCATCTCTTTAATATATCAGGGAGTACATAACTCCAAAAGAAGGGCAGGATCTTTACAACACTGATTAAGAAATTAGAACAGATTTAGGAATTGTTCAAAGCATGAAATCTCATGGCTGGGCAAAATTGCATTTGTCAAAATGAATCTCAACTTTAATAATTTTTCTCTTCCAAATGCTATCAGTCCTTCTCCCAGGGAAGCTTCTTGATGATTGGGAATCTATGATAAACAGATTCATTTGGGGACACAAGCAGCCAAGAATCAAACTGGGTACCCTAGAAAGCCTTGGCAACTAATGCCCACAGTTTACAACACTGAATTCAAGGCTAAAAAAACCAAAACAAACCTCTTGGAAGCTTTAAGATCTGGGCACATATCAGTATTAAAAGATAGTCAATTATTCAGAGACGCTACAATCAGATTTGAAGAGATTTAATAGCTTGCAAAAGATATTAAAATGCCACTGTACCAATACCTTCAATTGAGAACATTTTCAACTCAACCTTCTTAGAAAGATAAAACTTAGAAAGTTGACAGACTGAAAAACTACTACTCATCACACCTATGAAACACAAGGGTCTGATTTCCATCAGATATAAAATTTTAAATAATTATTTGGAAGAAAAGACCACATTCATTAAAAGTGAAATGTAGGCTTGGGTATAGAAAAGTATCAGGAACACTGGCCCATGTACCTCAGTACGCACACTCAAAAAAATAAAATGTTATAATCCTTGGCCAGTGGTACCTACCCCACTGTCCACTCTTTGCCTAACATTAACATCTATGGTTTAGGGACGTGAAAATGCTGGAAAAAGACTAATAAAACAGACTAATTTCTTCACATATATGTGGACCTGTCCAAAAGTTAGGAACTCCATTTAGGAGAAGATGGATTGCCAGCTGTCAGATAGCCCATTGGTGTTTTTCGTTTAATTTGCCTGAAAATTCTGCATCATATAAAACCCACAAAAGAATGGATTATCCATCTGTTAGTTGCAGCAGGATCGCAGTTGCAAGTTGATAGGAAAAAAAAGCCACATGACTTCCTAAATCAACTGACTAGTTCCAAAAAGTATGGGAAATACTAGCATTAGAAAAGCCATCAAATCAGAATTCTACAGGGAAGAAGGAAAAAGTATGCTTATCTAGAAACCTAGTAGAATTTGCTGGGAAAGAATCATCCGCTGCCACAAAACCTGAGAGGACTGAAGACTTTCTTTGAATATTAAGGATGGGAAAAATATGTTCATTTGATATCTTGCTACTTGGCCACCATCCTAAATTTGCACATTTCTGAAAACCAGTTTATGTACCTGAACTTGTATTCTATTTTTTTTTTATTCTTTGTGGAACTGTAAAATTTAGTTATAAGAATGTTTTTGTGACAATTTATTGGATCTGTTAATAAAAAATTCAAATAATTCCCTCTTCTACATCTTCCCCATATTCTACTTTTTTGGCCATTTACATAGGAACTGGTCTGTTTGGACCAAATTCTGCATTCAGACAAAGGAATATATTGCACACTGATTTTAAATGGAGTTATATGAGCACAGCTGATAGCCAGGTATTAGCGATGATTTTATATATATAAATCTCTAATAACTGGCTCTCAGGCTTTTATTTACACACACACACACACACACACACACACAACAGACAAAGCATGAAGTCATGTTTTCTAGACATTCTGTAACTAGTAAGCAAAAACCATGCATGCTCCTCAGTGCTAGACATCTCCCACCTCTGAATTATTGAAACAATCAATAGTTTTTAAAATGCAAAACAGACACGGCACGCTTGTCAAACACCATACAGCACAAATGTGGTCATGAAATGACCCTTTATTTGTCACTTAGATGTAACCTTTGCATACTTTTCTGGTGTGCGTTCTCATTTAATAATGGATGAGAAAAGCTGGGTCAGAAAACAGAAATGTCTAACAGTTTTTGAGTTTCAATTCCTGGCTTTCACGCATCCCTCATTTTTGAGGCTGAACAAGTTGACAGGTTCTACTAAGAAACTAAAGCAATTTTTTTCTTTTCTTGAAATAAGGAAGATGTTGGTCCCTGAGCATGTTTCGCTGAATATATGAAGCAAACACACATTTGTCACATTCAGTGTCAACATCTGTTGCACAAGGTCAAAAAAAAGTTAAATGCAACAGACACCCAAAGCATCCACATTCCCTCTTAGTTCACGCACCCGCCCTTCCATTCCCTCCCTCTTTCCTCACAAAGGCTTGAGATTCACAGCTGAAAAATGATTTTAAGCACAGATTAGGTGTACCCTTCATCCTTTTAGGTTACAATAAATCAGTTCTGTTCAGGCAACAATGCAGTCCCACCTCAGTTATTGCTTTCCCCCCCCCTTCAATAAAATACCTAGAAGAACTTGGAGTTAAAAAAAAGAGGTGTTTATATACTGTGTAAGAAATATCTTTGGTGCCACTTTGTAATTAAAAAATGTGTCCCTAAATGACTTTGCAAGTATATGAACCTCTGCAGTCTCCATGTCTCTGAACAGATGCGTATGAGGCTCAGACTATTCAAGGATAACCAGCAGGCTTCTGCTCAGATTCTCTCTCCCTCTCTCTATAGATAGAAAGGAAATCTGAGCAGATATATTGGGGGGCGGGGGGGACGGGTAGAGGGGGTAGAAAAGAACTTCAGGAAGTAACAGGTGATCAGTTTTTGGACAGTAGTTTCTTAGGTAGTTATATTCATCTCCCCAATTATGGCAGGAAACTGTTCACATGCTCCAATTTGTGCTGTGAGAGAGAAAATGGGTGGCTTATGGGAACCATAATTTCTAGCACAGCATGGATATGAAATCAGAGTTTAAGATCAGAAGGGACCACCAAATCTACTCTGACCACCTGTATATCACAGGACACCAGCACTACCCAGCATCCAGACACTAAACCCAACAATGGAAATGAGACCAGGTAAATGAGATCCATCAGAGACTAGACAATGATGTGCCACAGGCAGAGAATAGGACTACCAACAGATCACAAACTTGGTTTCTACTATCCCAGGCCTTTCCGTGGTTCACACAATTATGCCCAGAAACTAGTTGGACAAATATCTGAAAAGCAAGCAAAGCTTTGAATGGCTTAAAGCTATGAAGATCAGCAGCTAGAACAGCGGTGGGGCAAACGTTTTGGCCCGAGGGCCACATTGGGGAATAGAAATTGTATGGCAGGCCATGAATGCTCACAAAATTGGGGTTGGGGTGCGGGAAGGGGTGCAGGTTCCATTGAGGGTGCAGGCTCTGGGGTGGGGCTGGGATCGAGGGGTTCGGAGAGCGGGCGGGGGGATCAGGGCTGAGGCAGGGGGTTGGGCATGGGGAGAGGCTCAGGGGTGCTTACCTCAAATGGCTCCCAGAAGCAGTGGCATGTTCCTTCTCCAGCTCCTACACGGTGGCATGAACAGGCGGCTCTGCACGCTGCCCCATCCGCCGGCACTGCCCCTGAAGCTCCCATTGGAGCGCTTAGGAGCTGGAGCGGGGCCATGCCGTGGCTTCTAGGAGCTGCATGGTGCAGCCCCTGACCCTGGCTCCCCAGCAGGAACTCACAGGCTGTAGTTTGCCCACTCCTGAGCTAGAAGGCTAGAGAACAAAAGCTTTGCTGACAATTTTCTCAACACGAAGAATGCTTTATGCACAGGTGACTCTGCTTGCGACTATCATTCGTTGTGCACAAGTGAAGTATTGCACTCTATGACTCCTTGCCTTCACGCTCAGCTGCTGAAGTCATTCCTCAAGGAAAGCAAGAAGAGAACAGGAAATGACCTTCTACACCCTTCACCTTTAAAAAAAAACCACCTGAACAAAAAACTATTTCAGAAAGTTCTGGAAGAACATTGCCTTTTTTCCCTGTTGTTCACGGCAAAGCGTGCTATGCCGACCTTTTAACTCGTGCTGAATGCACAGCACTGGAACCTTAACTAATAGAAAAGCTAATAAGATTTTGATATAGACAAATGAATCTATATGTTGAAGCTAGACAAATTCAGACTGGAAGTCAGACCTACATTTTTAACCTTGAGTTATTAACCATCGGAACAATTTACCAAGGGTCTTAATTTAAAAATTCAGTGATGGAGAATTCACCAAGATTGGATGTTCTTCTAAAAGATAGGCTCTGGGAATATTTTGGGGGAAGTTTTAGGGCCTCTGCTGTACAGGAGAGCAGACTAGATGACTGCCGTGGTTCTTGTGGCCTCGGAATACATGAATTTAAGCACCTTGGAACCAGGCTATAAGAGGGGGCGCATTGTTTTAAAAAAAGCCTGTTTGATCAATGATCTGAAAGGCCCAGAAATGTGTTTGTACCATCCTCCAATTGTGCCTTCCAGAATCTTCCCTGGCTGTCCCTTGGGTACGTTTCAGAAATGGAGCACCATTTGGATCACATCAGTGAAAACTGCTGTAGACCTTCCTTTAAGAACATCTATTTGGGCTTAAAGCCCTTGGGTTTGGTCTGACAGTTTAGTTTATAGCAGAGAGAGCTGGAAAATTGGTGTTTTTCCCTGAGAAAAGTTCAACTTTTTGTCAAAAGAACAAAGTTTTTAGCTGATGTTAATGGGAGTTGAGACAAAATCACCTAGTCTTGCTTTGAAAAATTCAGTCTACATCTAACTACATTAAATCCACAGATATGAAGTGTCTTGCTTAACCAATTACCAGTCACAGGTATGTCATTCCTTCTGCTGAGTGTTGATACTTTGTTTTCTTGTTATACACCATACCCATTTTACAGATTACTCTTCACTCTTAGGAATTGTCTGGCACAATGAAGGAGAAATGTTGAAAGATATAAACCATGGTATTACTTTTGGATATTAAAATAAGTTGCTGAAAAGGAGAGATCCATAGTAAGAGCAAATAATGAAATAAAATCCTTGAAATGAATCAAACTGAAAAAGCCTCCGATAAGAAAAGGATTATGGAAATGCGTTATACATCATTGCCATCTGCTGGATACCAACGGAAGCAATAAAGAAACATGAAATTTAAGGGCCCACTTGGCACATGTTCAATAGGAATTAAAAGGTGGCCCTCTCCAATAAGCCCTGAAACTAGGGTATACAGTAGTAACTGAGGTCACCATGTGCTAAAGAGAGCTGACTGAACCCAACACAAAAAGCGGCAGAATCCTAAATGCGACCAACACCCAGACTAACTGTGTGGCAAGAACTCGCCTCAACCCAGCAATAAGAAGAAATTATATTAAAGTAAAGAAAGAAATACAAACAACTGTAGGTTATCTTGGTAAGTCTATACTCTGAGACCTCAAGTAATCATATTTTGGATTTCAACTCCTTTATAAGTCCGAGCAAATTGCCCTAAGAGATTGAAAATAATTGTTTTAAGCAATTGCTTTTAATATTCTGCTCTTGTCCATTTTGGACCAATCTATTCAAAGAGATGCAACAACACTCTTCAAAGTACCTGAAAGACAAATGAACCCTTGCAAGTGTGATAAATGTGTTAAGTGCTAAAAAAAATTAAGACTTGTTGATCTTAAATAAATGTAATAAGAAATCTTGGTAATTTGCATTGTTCTTTGATATAACTCATTACCAAAATTAGATATGCTGTTTGGCAGAGTCTGATGGTATCACCCTCTGTTGCGTGAAAAGGAAGGTTATACTTGACTTCCACAGTTCTTGATGGTGAACATTTACAGTGATACACACTATCTCTGCCCTTTAAAAATACATCAGAGCATCTAGATAAAGCGGAAGTACTGACTTCTACAAAGAAAAAAGCCCTAAAGTGTTTGATGTTTAATAAACAAATTATGCTAGCAAGGACTCTCCCTGCAATATATATATGTTAAGAAGAAAGCTTTGAGCAGGAATGAGAGACTGTGTGTCTGATTCTGAATGTGACTGCTACATCTGTTAACAGTGCATTTGGTTAGTCTCCCTTTGTCACTTTTCTGAAATACTGAGAAAGAAATGCAGATCCTTTGGGCAAATGAAAGAGAGGTGCAAATGAAAATCACACCTTCCTGTCTCATTTTGGTATCACTTCTTGTCTGGATAAACAACACAGTCTCACTTGCCTATTCATGGCAAGTAGCCACAGTTAACACTTATGTTAGGGATCAATCACAACAAATTACAGTTAAGTTTCACACTGCACCATATGGAGGCAGACTTCAGCATAGGAGGAAAAGGAAAAGGACCTCAGCTATGTTATGGATTTGGATCAAACAGGTTGGTTATTTTTTGGAATAGGGTCTCTTCCCCCCATTCCTATCATGAGCAACTGTGGTGTGGAGAAGAATCTCTAGCAGTGGTGCTTTATCATTTGTGACAGCTTATTGTAGATTGTTATGATCCAAGAAGAGAGCCTACTACTTTTAAAAAGGGTAGATTCAGTTGGCAATAAATTAAACAAACAAAGCACTTGCAAGCTGGAGAGCTCGAAGTAAGAGGTTTGTATTTAAAGTGGGCAATCACATTTAAAACACTTCGCCTTGTATGTATATTAGTGGGTTAATGAAATGCCATATCCCCAAGAGAACTCTGACCCTGAGGTCATCATAGCACCCCATTTTGGACAGCACACGAGACATTCATCTTGAGACACCACATGGCAAGATGTGTGCTTAATGAAGCAGACATACATATGCACAGACTTGATGTGCTAAATGCCCAGCTATGAATTCAATACTTACTATAACTAAAAGCATGAAAAAATTGATTTCAACATTACATATTACTATTTACAAAGCCATGTCTAAATATCTTGTGAATATTTAGCCTGTATATTGTTATTTGCAAACCTCATGCTACATAATTAAACAATAATTTTCAGAGCACATTGGTATTCAAAAGATATTTTGAAAACCCCCACTATTACTGAACTGCCAAATTTTAGTTTGTGTTTGGAGTGAGCATATCTATATACAATGCCCCTGTATATGCCAAAGAACACACATACTTAACTTGAGAGGCACAAAAATTTGTGGTTATGATGTAGGTCAGCGGCGCTCTAATTTAAGGTTTCGCGTTCCAGTAATACATTAACATTTTTAGGAGGGCTCTTTCTATAAGTCTATAATATATAACTAAACTATTGTTGTATGTAAAGTAAATAAGGTTTTTTAAATGTTTAGAAAGCTTCATTTAAAATTAAATTAAAATGCAGAGCCCCCCAGACCGGTGGCCAGGACCTGGGCAGTGTGAGTACCACTGAAAAATCAGCTCGCGTGCCGCCTTTGGCACGCGTGCCATAGGTTGCCTACCCCTGATGTAGATACTTGTTAATCAATTACATTCTAGCAGAGTAATCCTTAGTATTTCAGAGCACCTCATTCATGCTTCGTAGAAAGCTAGTCAATGTGCTTCATACAAGCCTGATAGCAACATTTCTCATTTATAACATATGAAGGAAATGGTTCTTACTTGCAATTTAGATTTCTGTTTTTCATTGTCACCCATCTGGACGGACTGGTTTTAGATCAGTCCAATAGACCAAGCAGGCAGCAACATCAATGACGATGACTCCAATTGTTCTCCAAGTTCTTGCTTGATGTTTTGGGCTTCAATAGAGGAATAGGGAATAAGAAAGAGTTGCAGTAGACTATGCATAGGTAAGAAGAGTGTATTAATCAAGGTATGAAACACTCTGTAGAGATACCCTTCCTCTTAAGGTAACATTAACAAATGTATTAACTTCTGCAAAATCTCCAGTTTAAGAGAAAAAGGGATAAAGTTGTTGTAAAGCTAAAAACCACCCATAGTGAAGCTTTATTCTATGTAGCTAAAGTACAGGAAAAAAATTGTACCTTCAGTTCAGATGGAAGTAATTTGAGCAACCAGCTTTACACTGTAGCATAGTGCAGACCATAGAGGGCCAATTTGCTTAAGGCTTCAGCTACTTCCTTGAGAATCCAAACGTAGGCTTATTAGAGTTAAAAAAAAATCCCATCCTATAATATTCAGAAGAGGCAGAGGAGTAACTCCCAGGATGACTTGAATATCTCCCTCTGGCCAGGAGACCAAAGCCACTGATCATTCCAAAGGAACAAGCCTTTGAACCACGTTAACAAGAAAGGTGCAGAAGCAACCAGTGCCCAGCTTACACTGCTCGAACACAAATTGAAATGCTGCCCACCAAAGAGCGATTGAAACGCTAGTGCTATATTTGCTCCTTTTGTGCTGGGCTGTGTGGAGCAGGCTATGTGCTGATTCATCCTGACAAAGCACTGTTGTGACAATCATCCACCCTCTCCTATCACAAACACATGCCCGTTCTGGACTCTCAGTTTACAGCCCATACATCTTTAGGACTAAACACCCCAGCTGGCATGGAATAAGAATGTGGGGCAGATGGGTCACAAAACGTTGCACACTGAATCTTGAGTTAAATGTTGGCAAGTCCCCTGGGCCCTTTATAACCTCACCTGACCCTTCAATCACTGGCAGCTCCTGATGCTTGGTCTCTCCTGGGGGTGCCAAAAATGCAGAGACAGAAAGACAGGAAAAACAATTAAAAGTGAGGAGCAGAGGCCACTTAAGACTAAGGGGGGTTCCAAAAAAGCAGTAGCTACCACATCATTCCATTCACTCTGTATGGCACCTTGTCCAGCCTGGAACAGGCTCAAGGGGCCAATCACTTGTCAATAAGATGAGAGGAGCCACAGCACCACACTGGTCATGTCTCCTCTTGTGGCACAATATTCTTGTATGATCCTGCAATGCTGAAAGTCCTCTGCCACAGGGATAGGAGGAGAAACCGTACCAAAGGACACAGTGTCTCTAGTAAGGGAAGTCCCAGCAGCAAAGGGGACTTGCGGGAAGTGGATGATTAATGATGTGGGACTTTCCTTCTTGCTTTTATGACAACATGGCCTAAAGTGATAACAGCTGCTTGCTGTTCTCAAAGATCATAAGTGGATCGTAGAGAACAGGCCCAAGAGAAGGGCTGCCAAATCTTGGCTCAGCAAGAGGAACCGCATCACGATCTGGTGGGATTTCTTGTCCACCTACACCTGCAGATATGACCCTGGACTGAGGGTGACAAATGCTATTGCTGGGAGCTCATCTGCACACTTTATCCACAATGAGACAACATCAATGGGCTGGACATGGAGGCATCATCTGGACCAAAAAATGATATGAGAATGGTAAATGCAGCAGAAAAAGGGGGCACAGTCATCACGTTTATAATTAATGTTTGTTGAAAGGAAAAGTATGCTAGACAACTTACAAAGCATTTACCAAATAAGGAATTGCAAAGGACAGTAAAGAACTATATTTAAATAGAGGCATGAGGGAATGTTTTAGAAATTTAGCTAAATACAATTTGTAAGATAAGTTCATGGAGGATGGGTCCATCAATGGCTATTAACCAGGATGGGCAGGAATGGTGTCCCTAGCTTCTGTATGCCAGAAGCTGGGAATGGGTGACAGGGGATGGATCACTCGATTACCTGTTCTGTTCATTCCCTCTAGGGCACATGGTATTGGCCACTGTTGAAAGACAGGATACCAGACTAGATGGACCTTTGGTCTGACTCAATAGGGCCGTTCTTATGTTCTTCGGGATCAATTTTGTTTTCTGTCATGAGAAGGGAATTGTAGTAAATAGCAGAGGTAACTAGAAACAAGCATTTCTATTTGCTGCATTTGTGTTTTGCATGTCCAGATGGGTTTTATCTTTTCAAACACACTTTTTGGAGTATCCAGAAAAACAAGGATTTTTTTTTTAAATTTTGTCAAGTCTAATTGCTGTTGGCACCTTTATTACTCTAGCCAATTTGCTGACAAAACTTGGGGTCTTTCTTTCAGATACTTGTGATGCAGAACTTCCTAAGTGGGTGAAAGAAGAAAGGATCCACTTATTCCCCCAACTCTCTTTAGTTTTCTCCTTTTAAGCAATGAGGATCAGTTCTCCAACCATGATTTCTCCAAAGAGTGCATACCAAAGCAAAGCGTACTTGATTGATAGCTGTCCTCTGATATTTTTTTCCTATTTAATCATCAGCTTTACAAAAAGAGCCCTGCTCCCTGCAAAGGGAACTCTGCTCGGAGCACAGTACAGGATGTGAAAGCCACAAGTCCCTGTGTGTACACACGAGCCTGCATATTTTATATTGTATGGGGAGCTGATGGTGCCCCTTAATTAAGGTTGCCCAAAAATTGTGTTAAGATCTTGTTTTCAGTTACATGCAGCCTTGCCAAACATTCAGCTGTTTGGGCTGAAATTTTCCATGCCAAGTGTCTGCCTCATGCTGAATTATTATTATTATTATTTTGGGGGTAGGGGGGAGGAAGGTTCCATCGAAAATGGCTCCAGCTGTTTCCAAGAACAAGTTTAGGAAAAATACATTCTTTGCCCATGTTAAAATCCTTACAAACTTTTCACTGAAAAGCTCTTGAGCCCCCATGCTTTGGACTAGGAACTTGAAATTTGATGGCGATGGTGTTGTGTGTGGGAGAGGATCCAGAATTTGCCTTTTGCAGTTCCTGGGAAAATTTGCTCAAATTTGTCTAAGTTATAAAAGACCCAAAAAAGGGTCTCAGTTTGGATATGCTCAGTAGAGACTTTTTTTTTTTTTAAAACAAAGAGTTCAGAAGCTAAATTCTCCAAAGATTCCGTCTATACTGAGAAGGCTCCATCCCCTCACAGCAATTCTGTTCTGAGTAGACTGCATGTGCACCATCCTCACAGAGCAACTGGGCATAAGCCATCCTGGTGCACAAGGGCTCAGGAGGACTTTTCCTTCAATTTCTACTCCCAGCAATGCGGGGCAGGCACCAGAGTGAGATAACAGTGTTTCTTTGTTCTCAAGGTTCCTGTTGCTGATGCCCAGGCAGTAGGGAGGGTTAGGAAGAAGCTAGGGTTGCAAGGCAGGGCAGACAAGTCTAACTGCTAGAACACCCCGCCCCCCACGGAACCTGGAGTTGAACTTATAATTCTCTGCTTCCAGTAAATAGCTGTGAAACTCAACATGCATCATTCTCCCTCTAGTGATTGGCCTGTGGAAGATAGCCTACTACTTCAGGTTTGGTTTTTTTAAAATAAACAAATGAAATTACTTTAGTGCTCTTTTAAAGTAATTTTTTAATGTTACAAAGTTAAGCATTCACATGAGAAAATGTTAGAATTAATTCAGCTCCACTGAGCATATGAATTATGATAGTCTAATTATATGATCAGACTTGTTTTTTCAGGACGCCTGCCTCATTCACTGTAAAGGAGGGACCTATTCTGGGGATGAATCAGGGCTCTAAGGAAGGAGGATGTTGGTTGTAGGACTCCTGCCTTATTTACTGAAGAAGTTGGATGGCGTGTAGTGAACAAGGCAAGGGATCACAGTCCTATGAGTAAGGCAGTTGAACGCTAGCCTGGCGATGGTGAATAGTGGTATGAGCAGTGTTCTGCTTTGGGTCAGTAAATTGAGGTTAGATTAGATTGGCAGAGTGGCACTGGCGGTGTTGTACAAGTAGGCGTGAAGCACAGAACCACTTCCTCACTGTTATACAAATACCGTACATACCTTTTTTATTGGTAAGAGAATTTTAAAGGTATTAGCCATTTCGGCAGTGTTCCACATTCTCCACACAGAGAATATCTGCTTAAATAGGAACAGTTTGCTTACTGACTAAGAGAAGCAAACACCGCAAACTGTGACCAATCCAGATTAATTATTCCCCCCACCCCCCTTCCCTGCCCAAATGCTAGTAAATTGTGGTGGTTAAAGTGCGAGATGTCTTTGTAGAATAGGGAGATTATTATTTTTCCAATACTTTAAAGGAGGGAGGAGGCCTTCATAGAAAGTGAACCCACCTGATAATCCTCCTTAGCATTTTGGTAAAAAAAAACCAATAGGCAGAGAGTAATCCTAGGAAGATTTACACTGCAGTCATCGCCATACATTCAAAATAGGCCGTGTCCCCCATCCTGTCCCACAAAACCAAGCGTATGTCTTCTAATAGATTGTCATTAAAGGATTTGACCTTGCATCTAAACTTCCTCTCTGCCCCTCTCTCCCCAGTGCCTCCTGAGGCCATGAAACAGCTGATCTGGAGTAGGCGCAGGGAGAGATCAACATATTCCATGTCCTCTGAATATAGGCTGAGGGTAGGGTGATCTGATTTTTAATGCACCAGTTCCAGAGATTGACCGCTTCTGCTTCTGAATTTGTTCCCCCTTGTTTGCTGCTGTGGAAGATGGTGGTGCTGTTGTCTGACGTGATCAGGACATGAGATAGAATGAGTGGAAGGATGAATTTACACGCGTTCTTTACTGCTTGAAGTTCCAGAATATTGAGGTGCATACTGAATTCTCAAATATCCACATCTCTTGGCTGGGACTATCAGGATAAGGTTCATGGAGTGACAGATCAGTGAGCATACAGACTGTAGCCATGTCTGAAGGCAACGAAGGTGAAGTCTCATGAAGGGGGTCATGTAAATGCATGAGGCCATGTGGCCAAGTACAGACAAACAAGTCTTGGCTGGTACACAACAGTTTGTGATGTGAGCTATGACGACATTCATTGCCTGAAATTTGTCTGTGGGCAGGTATGGCCCATGCCATGATGGAGTTTAAGGTAGCCCTGAAGAAGTCCAAAAATTACTTGCTATGGAGGATCAACTTCCCAGTGTTGACGCTGACTCCCAGTGAAGAAAGAAGGCTGAGTAACAGAGATTGAGGTGTGGGCTTCCTGGTTGGACCTATTGGCTAGGAGCTAGTCAAAGTATGGAAAAACAAGGAGACCATAATGCCTGATGTGAGCCACTACTATGGAAAATACTTTGGTGAAGACTCTAGGAGTGACAGCCATCCCAGAGGGTAGTACACTGTATTGGAAATAGAGGGGCCCACTGTAAACCTGAGAAACCTTCTGTGGGTGGAGTGAATATTGACATGGAAGCAAGCATCCTTCATATAGAGAGCCACGAACCACATGCCTTTTCCTAAGCATGGAATTATGACTACCAGTGTGACCACGCAAAACTTGAGTTTGTAGATGAAGTGACTGAGGACATGGAGGTTGAGGATTGGTCCCAACTGCCTTTCTTCTTGGGTACTAGGAAGTAAATCGGGTAGAACCCTGTTCCTTGATATTCCACAGGAATGTGTTCTATTGCTCCTTATCATAATAAAAAGAGTTCACCTCTTGGGGGAGAATACTGTTGTGAGAGTGGTCCCTGAATGGGGACAGGGAGGGCGGTCTTGGATGAGGTAGCATTACAAACTCAATTGTATAGCCATGGAGGATGAGATTCAGCACCCATTTGTTGGTTATCACACTCCAAGTGCGGAAAAAGAATGGTAAACCACTCCCAAATGGAGCTGAAGGATTGGGAGGTGTCAGGGTCAGTAGCTGGCAGCTCTCGAGCTTAAATCAAAAAAATCTCTTAGGTTGTGCTTGGGTTTGAGATGCTGAAGCCTGAGGGGAGGGAACCCAGGGAAGCAAAACCTTCGGTGTTTGTGTGGCAGTTCTTATGGTCACTGTTGATAAGTGTGGAAACCTGTACCTCGGGCAGTGGAACTTAAGTTTCAGGGCAGGTTTGTAAATGCTCAACGAGTGAAGAGTAGCCCTGGAGTCTTAGTGTATGCAAAGACTCGTATGTCTTCTCGTTGAAGAGTTGGGATTCATCAAAAGGGAGGTTCTCAGGGGTGTTCTGGACATCTAGGAAAACCAGAAGCATGAAGCCAAGACACTCTTTGCATCAGGATGGCTGTAGCTAGAATCAGCCATGGTCACTGTGGATAGGAGGGCAGTTCTGGCTATTAGTTTCCCTTACTTGACAAGGGTCTCAAAGCAGGTAGGGTCTGGCTATGGGTGACTATTAGCAAATTCCTTGGATTTAGTGTAATTCAGGAACTCATGTTGAGCCAACAGTGCTTGATAATTGGCAATCCTGAATTATAAATTGAAGGAAGAGAAGACTTTTCTCCCCAGTATATCTACATGCTTCCCTTCCTTATCCGCAGGTGTAGATAAAGGGTATTATTGCTTAGCCATCTCTGCAGCAGCCTGAACTTCTAGTGACTTCAGAGCTTGGAGAACAGGAATTCCGAACCTTTGGCCAGGACCTAGTAGAGTCTCTCTGCTCTTTTAGGGGTGGTGGTACATGTGATGGGGTGTGCTACGCTGTCCTGGCTGGCTCCAGTATGACTTTGCTGATCCGTAGTGCTATTTTTGTTAGTCACGAAGTGTGAAGAATGTCCAGAAGCTTATACTGAGAGTTCTGGATCTCTTCCAGTGGGGTTTGTAGTTCCCCTGCAATTCTCCATGAAAGATCTTGAAATTGAAGTCTTCTGGTGAGGAAGGGCATGATGCAGTAACAGCTTTGTCCAGCAATGAGGATGGGAATGTAGCACGTTCCGGTGGGACCGCTGGAACTGGGATATAAAATTCTTCCTCCGCTATCAGCTCTGTGGACGTACTTGAGGGATCCCTTGGGGGAAGTGGGGAAAGCAAGTTGCAACTCCCTTGTGGTCTGGGTAGGCTCCAAAGGAGGATACTGAAATATTGGGGTTCTGGGCGCAACAAGTAGGATCAACAGGAGGTCATGAAGGCCCCCATGGCATGGCTACTAGTGGCTCTGGAGAGCAGGGCCGGCCTTAGGGGGTGGGCCACTTGGTCAACCGCCCAGTGGTCAAGGGGGTGCAGAAGTGCATGCTTCAGGTGTAGTATCAGAAACTGCTCCTGGATGGCAGGGGGTGCTGCATGGGGGGGCACCCAGATTTCTCCCTGCTTCCTCCTGGGAGAGGACCTGGTGGGGGTGGGGAGAAGTGGAGCGGTGACACACAGAAACTGCTTAACCCCCACCAATGTTCCTCCATGCTCTCCGAGGGGTCTGTGAGGAGGGGAGTGAGGAACTATGCCCATGGGGGCCAAGGACACCAAAATACAAGTTTGCCCATGGTGCCATTTTCCCTAAGGCCAAGAGGGTGAGTAAGTAGGAGTTCATATGGGCTTGTCAGTCTCCATTATAGTACATAGAAGCAGTTCTTCTCCAAGCTCTGATTCGTTGGAACAGGAACAGGCAGAGACTGGTTCCAATGGTGGTTCCATCGGAGATGATGGAGAGGTGTATAAAACATTAGAGAGGGGTGATGGACCCCATACCATAGGCATATCCTGTGGCATGAATAGGAGTTCCCTGGAAGTGGAGGGACCTGATGGAGAAGGAGACTCTGGATACAGCAAGGTAAAGATGTCTTGGGGTGCAGCCACAGATCCAGATCTCTCTGGTGCAGAGGGCACTCTTCCCCACCCCCACTCGCTGGTACTGGCGCTGAAGTCTTCCCCTGTGCAGGAGGGTCTCTGGCACCCTGAGACTGCAATACTGACAGTTTGCTGCCTGGAACCACTGGATCCCACTATTTATGGGTCCTCTTCTCAGGCCTGTGGGCCTTAGAACGAACTACTTCACCTTGGGCCGAGTTGGTGGAGGGAAATATCCAGTTTCTTGGACTTGGAGGAAGACTTAGTCCCATACATATGGGAGTGCTTCCTAATCTCCTGACTGGGCCGCACCAGGGGGCCTGTGAGAGTGGTTCCACCAGCACGGGAACTGGACACAGTAGCAGCAGGAAGCGTGCATCTCACTGAATCAGCCTGGTGTACAGAGGGGTTCCCCGACCTGAGTCTGACTGTGGTCTCGTGGCCATTTCCATGAGATACTTCCAGAGATGAAATGCTCAGCATTCTCAGGTACGGCTGGGGAAGAACTGATAGATACTGCACTTAACTGCAATGTGAGCTTCTCCCAGGCAGAGGCAGCATTGGTGGTTGTTGCTGGTAAGAGGCAGAGTTTGAAACCTGGAGTTCTGGGCATACTGGGGGAGAGTAAGGAGGGGCGTAGAACAGGGAAAATACCCAAACTCTATTCTACCTGTAGAAATTAGACAACTACTAAAACTAGGAAAAAAAATAAAATTATTAAAACTGCAGATAAAACTATTTACAATTGTAATTATTAGAATTGTGTCAGAGACAAGGACACTACACTAAAGGTTCCAACCCGGACCACACGGCGGTAAGAAAGAACTAGAGATTTAGTCAGTCCTCCCCACATTTTATCACCTTGAACAGAAGCACTAGGGGAGTCAGGACGCATGCATGGACCAACTGAAACAACTTTCAAATTCTCTGATTCCAGACACACAGTGGGATACAATAGGGACCATCACTCAAAGAGAACCTGTATAACTACACTATTTTAGAACACAATACATTTGCTTTGCATTTTATGAAAATACCACATGCGAATATGCTGTACTGTAGATTGTAATAGCTTAATTTCCAAGATAATGTGTGCTTTCACTTACGCTGTATTCTCTGTGGATTCCCCCCCCACACACACAATGTGCAGCAAGAAACTCATGATGAGATGTTAAACAATTATAGACTTTGAGCAACTGTAGATCTTCTCCGCTCTTCACACACTAACTTCCAAATGTGTTTCTCTAAAAGGCAAAATCACTTCTTGCTGTGATCACAGCCTGTTTTAAAGTATACATTAATATTTCTGTAGCTTATTAAAGCAATGCTTTATAAAATGTTTAACATTTAACAGTGTTAGAACGTCCACACTTTATGAATGTTTAATTTCAAGATAAAGGAGCACTGAATCACAACAGACATGACAGCACCCAGACTTACCAGTCCGTGTATGTGGAAACTAGGACTCTTGAAAGATACACAAAAAGTAAAATTAACCAACCCATTTCAATACAACTCTCATGCATTTTTGATAGAAAGTGGAAAATGCTCATTTTTGGAGCATTACATTTTTGGTTCCTTGGTGCTTTATCTACCATGACCTTTCCCAATTGTGTACACTTGCCTCGTTCCATCCTTTTGTGGAGTTTAATAAATACTTCATAGAATGTAAGAGAATAGATTTTATGGGAACATATTCATCTCAATAAGCTTTAGTCATTTTCTCTATCCAGATAAAGATGCCAGAAGATAAGCCATTTGACTTAAGTGTAGCTTCAAAATAGGAAAGTTACTGTAATTGCCTTGTTGGAAGAAAAAGAGGATGAAACTGATCACAAGTTTGAACTTATTATTTTTGCTGATGGACGACTATTGAGTGATTGGTTGTTATTAAGGTCCCCCCCATCCCAATCAGTTTATAGCTATATAAGTATTTTGGTTGGGGGTTAATAGATCTGTAGCCTCTGGGATGGAAAACATTGAATATTTTTTAAAATAACTGATTTAAGTGGGACTTTTCCCAAGATGATCTCACTAAAAGACAACGTAAATCAAACCTGACTGGACCGAGGTCATGACTCTAAGATAGGCTGCACACCTGAGAGGTGCTACAAGGTTGCTTAAGTGAAGTTTCTTAGTTATCAGTCAAGGGTAAGGCTGAGAAGCTTCTCTTTTTGGGACAAGACGACATTTAAGGGAAGACTCTCCTAGACTGATCACATTGTGGAGAGGAAGACAAGATACTGACAAAGAGGTCACTCTCCAATCTCTGACCAGTCTCTCCTTGCATCTGAAGAACTACTCCTAACAAGAAATGTTGTGCCAGCAAACCACCGCCATCTGGCCTGTTTGACTACAATTCCAGCTGTTACTCGATAGGAGTCCAGAAGACTGCAAGAGCTAAAGATTTTGCAGACTCCTTCTGATCTTATGTAGCTTCCTCCCCCCCACCCCTTTTTTTTTTTTTTTAAATACAAAGGCTGGGATGTCTCCCAGTTCATTTAGTTTTAGGCCATGAAAGTGAAAGTGTGGCTGTGGACATATGTGAGTGTTAGCACCCATGAAGTCCATATGGGAAAGGTTCCCAAAAGACGCACTCCCCAGATTTAAATAGCCCTAAACACCATCTTATAAAATTACTCATTGTATTCTGTGTTCTATATCTAAAAGTCCTAAGGGACAGATTTTCACCTGTAATTTCTGGTAAATAAAAGTTGTCGAACTTATACTTATCAAGACTGCACTGTTAAAATTTGCATTATAATAGCTGTGGTGAGTTGGGCAGTGGGAAGAAAGGATTAACCACTACACAGGAATTGTTATAGAAGAAGGGTATTTATAACTGGCTTTGAGGTTTTGGTCCAGACTTTGGATAATAACTTGGTTTCAGTATTAAGTTCCTTGACCAGCTTCAAGTTATACATTCAACTGACTCTGCTAAAGTTGTTTGGTTGGGATTTGTAACCAAATGAACAGCTACCTTCTTAAAATGTATAAGGATTATTTTTTGTACTAGTTTGAGGATTTAATTCTCATCGAATATTGAGCCTAATTTGTTGCTTTCATAGGTGCACTGCTTGATTCTTAGTGTAGTTTAACAATAGCAACAAAGCTTGGGTGTTTGTTTTTTAAAAGTATTTTTATAAAATTTTCAATATCTTTTTTTTTATGTCACGTTTCTTGCAGTAAACAATGTGGGTCCAGATCCTTTGAGGATCTGGGTGGATACTGAAAAGTACTCAGCTCCTCCTAGTTAGCCTCTGGTTCTCAGAGAAAGTGACAGATGTATTTCGCTGTGTTCTTATTCTGGATGGTGACATTTCAGACTTTGCTATGTGTGATATGAAAAAGTTACAATATTATAACTCACTCTCTTGTTTGGTGGAATTCCTTTTCCATTTTTTTTCTTTGAGTGTTAATAGGGAAATAAATTTCAGAGCATTTCGAGAAATAGATGGGGAAGGACACTTTGTAACTCAGATGTTTCTTCTTTGAGATAGCATGCATGGGGGCTAATTTTTACTTTTAGCTCACAGGGGTCTACCGTCGCCTCTGTCATTCCTTCAATATCTCATACACTAGTTTATTTCACTGCAAAAGTGATATGGTGGTTATTGTAAGTAAAACCTAGCACTTGTACATTACTTTCAAATCATTCAGTAAGTCTCAATATCCCAGAGAAGCAGAGAAATAAATAACACCCCCATTTTACAAATGGGCAAACTAGAGCAGAAGTTAAGGTGATTTGGGCAAGACCGAGGGGAGTTCATATCAGGAAACCAATCGCACCCAGTCAGAAGAACTTCCTCCCTTCAGCTAGCAGCGTGGCGTCACACAGCTACTGGTCTTGAGGGTTCAAAGCAACTCTAATTCTTCCCAGGGATTGAGGTGTGATCCCTCCTCACTGTTCCAGTCCCCTTGGGACCACGATCTTAGCCACTGAAACAGGATTCAGGAAACTCCAGGAATATGATTGACCCTGATGACCCTCAGGATCACCAGTCAGTCAAGGAGTATTTGCCTTGGGACTGGAACCACAAGAACAGAACAAAACAGAGGCCTCCATGGTTTCTTTTTTCTTCCAGAAGAAGATATTTGTGGAGCCTGACAGGACTTTATGTAACTATGCAATCATATTGCATATGGCAGTCTGTCCACATAAGATCAGGCTGCTTTATCACTCCCGGTAGGTGGAACCCCAAAGGTGAGTTAGTGATCATTTCAATATGAAAAGTTTCCATCGAAAGATGCAGGCTGACTGATTTGACAGGGACTCCATTTACCCTCTTCTAACTCTTGGAAAGGGTAACCTGTAATTTTTTCCCCATCCACTATTCACTCCCCTTTCTCTGCCCACAACCTATCGAGAACTTAGCACTTTAGTTGCACAATTTTTTAAAGTAACTTGTTAAAAGTCTTGTGACTAAAATAAAGTAACCTGCATAAGGGAGTCTGCATCCTGACTCTCATAACTAGCAGGAAGTTAAGCTTCACAAATAATCTTTTCTTCCACTATTTGGCTTGTGGGTGCAAAATTGGAACATTATCCCTGCCTACAATGAAGTTAACAAAAAGGACAGATTTATACTCAGTATTGCAATCGCAGTAAAAATTAGTTGACTATACTGAACTCTTATAAGCCCTTTTGAAATGGAACAGTCTAAATATAAGAAATCTTACTGATGTAAGAAAAAACATTAAGTAAAATTGATTAACCCACTTACAGGGAAGAGGATATTGACAAGTGAGTGTGAGCAAGCATTTCCATTGTTTGCTCTATTTTCACTGAATTTGTGCTCAAAAGCACTAATCAGGATTGGGGCTCTCTCTGATCAACTGAATTTGAGCATCTTGTAACATTTAAACTGAAAAGTGGAAAAATTGTTTTCCATGCCACTTCAGTTGTGAGCTGCAAATTCTCCTCTGCTGTGCCGCATGAAAAAGCAGGTCATACACAAGGTTCATATTTCCCTTCACATGAAAGGGGAACTTTTCCTACCCACCAATGGGTTTTGTGCAGGTGCCTGTTCATCAGTCTAGTTGCTTGGCTTCCTTCTGATGTCTTTCCCCAAACACAGACCTGTTCCCACTGAGCGCTCCCCCTCTTGCTGCTAGCTTCAAACTCCCAAGTCAAATGTCTTCCATAAATCTTGAAGACACAACTAAACTCAGGTTAAGCATTTCACTATTCAAACAATTCTATATACAATTTACACTGATTAGAAATTGGCCTGATGTATTTCTCAGATTATTAAATAGAAAGTCTGTGGAAAAGGGAAACAGTTTACAGTTGAGAGAAAAAAAATCCTTTCTAATCTGTTCCATTCAATGCTCTAACCAGGGGGCTTTAAGTAGCAGTGCTCCCTGGCCTGTATAACGGAGGCAGAACGTGACAGCTTTTAGCCCAGGCCTGCCAAAGATGTGTCTGTATCTGCAAACATTGTCAAGATTAATTTCAGGTAAAGCATATTATGGAACTTCAAGTGATGCTTTACCCTAATGCAGCAGCAGCAGTCCTCTCTGCCCAGGAGATAAAGTCTACGTGCTCCCCCTTCTGTTAGCCATGAATCTTGTAGAGAAGAACAGCTTTGAAGATCTGAGAGAGGCTGTCCTTAACTTATCTTCATGGTAGGAAAAGGGCCATCAGGCAGACCTTGGAACCAAAATAAACAGACCAAAGTTGTGGCCAGAAAACTGTTAATTATAATATTGTCTGCCATTAGCCTAGCTCTAAACTTGAGGGTCACATTACAAACAAAGGCAGGAGACTTAAAAACAATTTTCTCCATCTATGGGAGAGTCAAATCCTTAATATAATATTGCAGCTAGATTAGGAAAGTTTGAGAGGCACAAGAACACAAGACCAGACTCCAAATCTAAGAGCTTTGACAGCTACCTTGTATTGCTTATATATATGTTCATACTGCAACAGACAGGAATTCACACTAGTTCAATATCCTGTCTCTGAAAGTGACCAGGACCAGATGCTTCAGAAGAGGGTTTAAGAAACCTTGCAGGCAGGCAGTTTAGTAACCTTCTCACAAGAAAACTTTTCTCTTGAACCCAATAATTAGTTTATGCCCAGAAGCGTGAGCATTTAGATCACTTACAATAGTAAAGAATTTTTAAAAATTTGTAACTTATCTATTTAAAATAAACCATTCTTTTTTAAAGCCTGCTAATATCTTGGCCTCATGGTATCTTGTGGCAAGGACTTCCACAGGCTTACCAGTGCACTACAGAAAGGATTTCTTTTTCTGGTTTTAAATATGCTCCTTTCAATTTTATTGAATGCCCCCTTAATCATGCATCATGACAAGAATTAATAAAGTAAATAATTTGTCCTATTCTTTAAGTCAGATGCATAAATATATTGATATCTGGCATATGGCAGCCAAAGGATACAGTCAATTCTAGGATATATTACTTGCTAGCTTTAACTGAATGAAGGTTTGTACAGATTGATGACCCTAGACAAGGATAATTTTTGCCTGGCTGTTTTCAGACTATACCTTTGTCAATTTTTTTTTGGAAGGGGAAGAACATATTGGCTCAAATTAGCTGTGGGCATTATTCACTAGATGCTTTGCTCTGATCAAGCTTTGCTTTTTTATTATTCCATTCCTTCTTATGCCCCTCAGTTCTGGAAGAGGTTTCTCTAGGCCTTAGTCCCTTGTTTAATAATGGTACCATTTGAAATGCTCTCTTCGGAACTTCTTCCTTTCCTGAGGAGGTTGCTCTTGCCTCTTTGTATTGGCTTGACTTTGAGCTTATGGAGGGAACTGTAGATCCTGGATAATTTGTAGGCATCTGCTGGGGCTGGGTTGCTTTAGAAGGGGAAGCTCTGGATGTGTCTTTTGCTATCTTAAACTTCAGGGTGCAATGTCCATTGGGAACGTAATGGTTTTTTACCTCTCTTGATGAAGCCATATTCCCTTTGGATCTGCTTGACAGATTTAGGGGGCTGAGAAGAGAAAGAACTAGTAGGTCTAAGGGAATTGAGTCAGCTAGTCCAGGAAATACAAATTGGAAGAACAGCTGTTGGGCCTGAGTGGAGTGGGGGCTGAGACACATGCCTACTAAAGGAAGAGGGAGTAAGGTGGATTCGATTGCCCCAGTTCTCTTCCTGGACAGCTGGAGCTGCTGTGCACTCTGCCTGCTTAACTGGGGGAGGATGTGATGGGTGCAAAGTCCCCCATAAGCACAGACAAGAGGAGAAGGCAGCCTCAGTGCCAATAGGCCTTACAGCAGAAGGCAACATTAGTTAGGAGAACAGGGGAAGGGGGATGGGAAATCTCTATTCACCAAGGAAAAGGAGACAGAATGGACATTGGGGAGTTAAAGCAGCTACAGAGGGAGGCATGTGGTTGTATGGCCTCTGGAGAAGTTATCAGAAAGAAGCCCCTTTGTCAGGCCAGCAAAAGCAAAAGTTGCACACACAAAAAACCATAAGAATTAGTCAAATGATCTATATTCCACATATACTAATATTACCAAGGAGATTATTCAACACAACCCCCAGCTGTTCACCAGAAAATTAACATGCAAAGTGACAAATTAAAGAAACATACAGGAGACTTATTGAGCAAACAGCTTAGTGTCTTGCAAAGAATCACTGGGCAGAGGGAGAGGAGGCTGTTCTCTGAATAAAGCCACACAGATAAGCCATTACAGCACACTGCTGTGTGACATGAATTCTGCTTCAACAAGTATAAACAAGGTGTTCAAATGATTTCGAGGATACTGAGCCAATGACCACACTAAGTATTTCATTTCAAGTGCACCCTCTGATTGCCAAGAGCCTCACTGATGTAGAATACTCCAAAGAATTACCCATTTAAACAACTCCGATAGAATCTAAATGCACACGAGGCTTTTTTGTGATCTCTGCTGGAGTTTATAGTATCTAACAGCTGCGACTATGACTGTTCTAGCTAATTGCTCCCAGCAACAAAAAGAATAAACAATCACTACAGGAAGGAGACACTTTGCCAGTGAAATATTAATGCATTTTTGAGCAGCCAGAGTTTGTCTCAAGTCTTGGTTAAAGTTACACTAATGGTAAAAAGTTTGCAAGTGAAAAGAAATTCCATCTGAATGGCAATCTGTCCTTATCTTGGGGTTTAATACTGCTTCTTACAGGGGAAACCTCTTTGAAGGTGGCGGCTTTGCAGTGTCTGTGGACTCTATTTGCCTGATCTCTGGAAGCTTGTTCCAGATCCGCAGAACGCTTTATCCTCCGCTCAAGGGCTGTGTTCTGAACTTGGATCTGAACTGTCCCAAGCAAGGAGCGCTGCCATTGTGATGGTTCACAGATGGAAATTTGGTCTTTAATGTAGCTGGGCTTTCATCCATTAGTTGCTTTAGCCCCTTAAACAGGCATTGGAATATGACAGAACTCCAGTGGAGAGTCTTGAGCACAGGCCTGATGTGCTCATGGCAACCTAAGCCATAGGGAAGGTGACAGCCACATTCTGTACTAGCTGTACGTGCTTCACATAAAGTGAATCACTGTAAATAAAGTCTGGAGGTCACAAATGCACTGAGGCAGGAGCTGGGAAGTGGCTCTGTCAGGGACAGACATCATGCAATGGTCTGTATGGTGGAGGAGAGGACACCTTGCCTCCCTTCCCTGCTCACAGGGGAAGAATGAAATAAGTGAGGGACACTGCAGCTTCAGATGTCTATTGTTGTGTTTTTTGTCCTGTGCATGATTGAGAGTATAAAAGTGTCACACCCTGCAAAGGATGCGTGCATGTGCGGATTGCTCCACAAAAGCTACATGCCCCTGAGAAAATTAAACTGTAAACCAGAAGCTTCACCCCTTTGGGATAGAGTTCCAGAAAATGGCTGTGCAAGAAACTGGGGCATATCCCAGTACTCGGGGTCAGCACTAGCAGCAGAGACCTTGGGCAGGTGGGCTGGAAAGCCCCATTTCCAGGTAGAGATTTGTGACTGAGAACAGTGCCCAGGAAATATGCCAGAGAGAGGCCAAGTGGAGGAACCAGTGCTATAGCCTGCAGAGGGTCTAGAGGATAGCCCAGGGGATCCAGAGCACAGAAGCTAGGATTCCCCTCACAGCAGTCTTAGTGGGTGGCCAGGAAGGAGAGCTTGCCAGGATCCCTGAGAGATGCTACCTGGTCATCCAAGCTTGGTGAAGAATCAGATATGATCTCATGACTTTACACCACTTTCAGGAATGGAGGCTGGAGGCCTTCAATGGAAGGTGGCGATGTCTTTGCTAGTTCTTTCAAAAGTTTCCCCTTTCCAACCAGCAGCACTTCAGTCTTGTTTTAATTCAGCTTGAGTCAGCTGTTCAACCAAGAGCTAATTTCTGGTAGGCAGTCTGACACTTTGGTAGTGGCAGTGGTTGCATCATTTGAGAATGAGTGTCATCGGCATAGTGTTTGTAGCTAAATCCCTGGCATCTTGCTGTCTCTGAGTGAGCGCATGTAAACACTGAGGACAAGATGGCATTACATGGATCCCTGACTGACCATACAAGATGAGGGTCTTCAGAGAAGAGGAGCAGTTACATATCACCACTCTGAGTTGATCAATGGTGATTACAGTTTTGTACTAAGTTACTGATGTCTTGATCTCGTATTTTTGTGGATTTTCCTCATAGGACAAGTTGAAAACCTAAAGAATCGAGTGGTCTGCGGAACAGACCAGCTTTGGTTGGTAGGCTCCAATCTGTGCCTGTATGAGGTGGTAGTCTCACCAGATCCTTTGTTTCTGAAGGGTACCAATTGCTTAATATCATCATATATTAAATAGCACATTTTAAATGCATTTTCCCTACCACCAGATATTAAAGGGCTTTGGGGGAGAATTTTGCTATACGCATTTCATAAAAAATCCACTTTATCCCAACAGCCTGAAAGGCAAAATGTCTTTGCATATTAGGCTGTGTAGTGGAAATGGGCATTGTGATTTCTGAGTGCATATAGGGTTTCATTAAAGTCTCCTAAAATATTAGCACATGCCAAGCGAGCATGCTCAGCTGTTATTTCACTGTACTCAAAGCCTACTTTGTGCTTTATAGAACCTATATACAAGAGCCATGTTTTAAAAATACACTCCATCTCCTAAATCAGTGGTTCTCAGACTTTTGTACTGGTGACCCCTTTCACATACCAAGCCCCTGAGTGCGACCCCCTCCCCTTATAAGTGAAAAACGCTAATAAATTTACCACCATTATAAATGCTGGAGACAAAGCAGGGTTTGGGGTGGAGCCTGACAGCTAGCGACCATGTAATAACCTCGTGATACCCTGAGGGGTCCTGACCCTCAGTTTGAGAACCCCTGTCCTAAATCCTTTAGTCCCAGAAATAAATGACCTATTTTCAAAGGAGCTAGCATCTTCCACAGACTTTAATACATTTACCAGCTAAACGTCAGACATGGCAAAACATGCGAAAGTAAACAAAAGTGGGATGCGTGAGAACACACGATTACCCTATTCAGTCATGTACACTATTATGGTTATATCAAGAGTTAGCAACCTTTATATTTAGGTTGCCTGACACTCCTTTATAAGAGATTCCTTTGGTATTTTGAGCAGCTCACATTCTATTGTTTGCAGCAGGCCTTTGAAATATATTAGAAAGGAAGTTGGGCATAGGTGACAACGGAGGAAAGGAGAGAGCTGGGCCAGGACCAGTTTCCTCCTATTTCTCCACTGGACTCGGCATACGACACCAGCAGCCCCACGTTCTGGAGTAACAGTAGAGCTATCCAGATGGCAACAGTTCCATTCTGCAGCAACCTTTGAGATTTCAAAAAGTTTGTTTTCTTTCCACCATGGAACGAAATCAAACCTTTTGAAATATTTTTGCAAAAATAGAAGTCTGTCTGTAGACTGGTGGTTAGGGCACTGGCCAGAGATAAGGAAGACCCAGTTTCATATGTGATGAACAGTGTTCATCATAGATCACTCCAAGTGAGGGACTTGCAACTTCAGTAACCAATACTATTTTTGTATATGATTATAGACACACACACACACACACTTTACAACAGCTTAAAAAAAAAATTAACTCACAAAAAGTCCCTACCTTCAAACTCTCAAAAAGGCCTTAATCCAGTTCAGTCAAGTTTTTAATGCTAACTACTCTTGCTATATCCTTGTCTTGTTCACTTGCATTTTTCCCCTCACCCATGAATAGGAAAAAGTAGTTCCCCACAGTCTGTCATACAATTGCTAAAGTGCTTTTGCTCAAACTTCCCTAGCATGCCAAGAAAAGGCTACATTAAAATCATGAAGCATAAAATTAGTTGCCTTACCTACGATCTTATCACTCTGTCACTGAAATCCACTGAGCAGTTCGTAGATTGACTTAACTTTTTCCACCTTCCCCATGTCAGCCACGAAAATGGATTATTTTTTCACCTGGTGAATTGTACCTGTTTCTCTATTGCCAGAGAAAAGAATGAGAGGTCTAGACAGAAGAAAAACCAAGTTAGACCTTGAAACTTCAGCTGAACATACTCCCCCCAAAAAAGATAGTGAAATAAACAGATTCACCATCTCCTCTCATATAACTATGGAAGAGGAGTGTGACGCTTTGGAAAGGATGCAAAGTTCCCATAAACACACCCATAGAGCACCAGATTTCTTCCACAATTTAGTTCTGTGCAAGTGGTATTCACCACCCTGACCACATGTGGTGCATATAATTGTTTTTCTAGGCTGAGAGTTTATGACAAAAAAGGTAAAGGAAACAGACTGCCTGGAGTGGAAGGCTGTATGTCTCTTGGGGAATGAAGCTGAAAGTTACGTAAGACACAGCATCAGGAAACAAGTGGAAGGTACGGCTGGCATCATGGAAAAAGTGACTGACCTCCAAGACACCAGTAATGGCCAAAAAGAGGGCAAAAAATGGTAGTTAGAAAATACAAGCACACTTCTCTAACCCCAGTGGCCAGAAAATTGATTCAGCATAAACATATAGTATAGTACTAAATTGATACTAAGGGACAATGGAGCATCCGATTTGGAAGTGGGGGGGGGTGTCTTTCAATGATGCTGCTTTAAAAGACATGCATGAAGCAGCAGACCAGAAGTGAAATGATACGACACCTAGCAATGAGACAGGCACTTTCAGGAAGACAAACCATCATGAAAACAGTCTGGTAGGAAGTCCAGTATTTTTGAAAATAACTGCAGCAAGATCATCATCTTCATACAGCAATACTACCAGGTTCCTAAACCCTGCTACAAACCAACTATTAATGGTTTTCTGGATTTGAGAACTAAGTCAGTACAGAGAGTAACCACGTACCAGGAGATGACAGACACCTGGCCGCATAGAATCCAAACAACGGTGTCCAGTCTGGGTTTGTCAAGGGGCCCTGATGAATGAGGTCCTGAGAGAGAGACTGTGCAGTACCATAATGGGCATGTGATACTGGCATCTATTTAGGAAATCAAGGGTAGTCGAGCCAGTAAAGGCTAAGGATTAATTAAGTTTGATCCTGGCTGATCTTTTTGGGGGACTCTGGCTATAAAGAACCAGCTGGGAAAACAAGAGCATTGACTCCTAAAAGTCTATGGTTGTCAATTCTAAGAGCAGAATTTGGTTCTTTTTTGGGCTGGATTACAAACAGGTCCACTTGGGGAAGGAATCACACTTCAGTGCTATCTAACTGAAGATTTGTTAATACAGATGGTTGCAAAACAGGATAATTTCACATAAAAGTTTCATCCCCTTTTCCCTCCAAATCCAAAAATCAAAGTTCAGAACATTTCTACCAGCTCTATTTGTGAAAACTCTCAACCAGTTTACAGCAGCTGAGCCAGTTTGCCTGGCTGCTGATCCTGAAGGAGATACATGTACATAAGAATGGTCACACTGGGTCAGACCAAATGTCCATCTAACCAGTATCCGATCTTCCAACAGTGGCCAATGCCAAGTGCCCCAGAGGGAATGAACAGAACAGGGAATAAAGTGATCCATCCCATCCCTCATTCCCTGCTTCTGGCAAACAGAAGCTAGGGACACTATCCCTGCCCATCCTGCCTAATAGCCATTGATGGACCTATCCTCCATGAAGTTATCTAGTTCTTTTTTTAACCTCTGGCAAAGGAGTTCCACGGGTTGACTGTGTGTTGTGTGAAGAAATACTACTTTGTTTTAAACCTGCTGCCTATTCATTTCATTTGGTGATCCCTAGTTCTTGTATTATGAGAAGTAGTAAACAGCACTTCCTTATCTACTTTCTCTACACCAGTTATGATTTTATAGACCTCTATCATATCCCCCCTTAGCGGTCTCTTTTCCAAGCTGAAAAGTCCCCATCTTATTAATCTCTCCTCATACAGAAGCCATTCCATACCCCTAATCATTTTTGTTGATTTTTTTGAGCTGGGGCGACCACATTTGCACACAGTATTCAAGATGTGGGTGCACCATGGATTTATATAGAGGCAACATGATATTTTCTGCCCTATTATCTATCCCTTTCTTAATTATCCCCAGCATTCTGTTTGCTTTTTTGACTGCCGCTGCACATTGAGTGGATGTTTTCAGAGAACTATCCACAATGACTCCAAGATCTTTCTTGAGTGGTAACAGCTAATGAGACCCCCATCATTTGATATGTATAGTTGGGTTTATGTTTTCCAATGTGCATTACTTTGCATTTATCAACATTAAATTTCATTTGCCATTTTGTTGCCCAGTCACTCAGTTTTGAGAGATCTTTTTGTAGCTCTTCACAGTCTGCCTGGGTTTTAACAATCCTTAGTAATTTTGTATCATCTGCAAATTGCCACCTCACTGTTTACCCCTTTTTCCAGATCAGACCCCTGGGGGACACCACTATTTACCTCTCTCCGTTCTGAAAACTTACCATTTATACCTACCCTTTGTTTCCTATCTTTTAACCAGTTACCAATCCATGAGAGCATCTTCCCTCTTATTCCTTCCAGCATTAATGGTCCTATCTACAGGCAAAAGCTTCATTTTTTTTTTAAATCAGGAAGTTTGGGAAAAGGTAGTCAATCATTGATTAAGGGACTGTTTCTGCAACACCACCACTCATGCTGATCAGCTGATGGCAGTGGTGTACTGATGCCCAGGGATGGTATCAAGGAACTGCTTGAGGAAAAAACCTGAATGCTATCAAATAGCTTCAGGCAATACTATGAGGCCAAATGAAAGATTCCCTGAGATGGGATAAAGAGCTATTTCTTGGCTTAGAAGAGATGAAGTCTCCATCTTGACATGAATTTTGTACACAGAGGTAGAGAAGATGGACACAAAGCTCTGGATCTTTTCATCTTTGTGAATCTGAAATAAAAACAGTTTTCTTTAGGCAGAATCACATTTACTCTAAGGGAAAGGATATTTGCTAGTCATCCAGAAACTGATCTTTTCACACAGCCCTGAAGGACAGGAAAGGAAGGAAATACTAGAGGGGTTAGCTTTTGAAAGCCTGTGAGAAGGCATTGTACCAGAATCCAAAGAACAACTGTCTTAAATGGTACCAGTCCAGTTTAAAAAGTTATTGAGCTTTTGTTCCTCTGGTGGACCTCATCCAACACTGTCTTACAGAAAACCCTCTCTGTGGCAGCCCTCAAAATCTCGTGCTGGGAAAGGATATTCTGGTGGATGAGAGAATGAAAGAACACCACAGGTGGATTTGGTACTTAGATCTGGAGTGGTGCCAAAGTGACTGGAAGCTTTTGAGTATCTTGACAAAGAATGGTTGGACATCTTATCAAAGTCTAAACCAGACAGTCTTTGTTCTGAATTCAGATAGACACCATTTCTACATATTTCTTTGAGACAGAACACTGAAGAGAAGATGGATAATCTGGTTGACAACACAAGAGGCCGAAGCAGAAAGCCAATGCCACTTTGATAGAATCCATCTCCTTTTTAATCTCCCCATTTTGATCCCTATGGAATCTTCTGAAAGTAAAAGAAGAATCTAACTCTAATCCATTTTCACTTGATATGGATATCATCCAAGCCTTCACAGCATATGAAGAAAAGGAAGAAGATTCAAAGCCCCTTTTAAAAAATTTTTTTATCTTCCACCCCATAAAATCCTTTGTCAGACCAACTCTGTCAATTGAGATCAACATTTTTAGTGCCTGAGTGAGATCAATTCTGATCAAGATGAAGGAAGGATGAGTCAAACTTTTGTGACAGAACAGAACTTGGTGGCTTATTGAAAATGGACATGGTGTGGTTACATAGACCCAATTGATGGACTTCGTCATGATTGGACCACTAAGTCAGTGATTTTCTCAAGCATGCAGGGAAAAACTGATCTGCATTTCCTATGCCTCAACTTATGGGGATCCTGGGCAGGGAAAAGTTTGGTTGCTGGTTCAGTTATCTTGAGGAGGAGTGGGTCAATTTTATTGAGACCTTTGTCTTCATTAGGAAAGAATTGACCCTAATCATCTAATTCTGAGTGTTTGTCACTGGAGGAAAGTTCCTCTTCACAAGCGAAGGATGGTGGTGAACACTTCTCAAACACAGGGGAGTTCTCTGAAGAGGTCAGGTTTTCTTGGGGTGGAGAGGGCATTTGGAGCCCGTCAGCTGAGAATCCTAGAACGGCAGGAGAGCTTTGTCCTTGATACATAGGCAGCAGGGTGAGGAAGAGCTGTCCGAAGAGGTGGAGGACCCCCCACAACTAAGCACATCTGCATGGTTTGGATTTGCAGGAAACTAACCAAAGAGTAAGCCAGTGCAGTTGAAGGTACATGAGCTATTGAAATAGTTGATTACTTGTGGAGAACTGTCACTGAGCAGGAATATCCTGGAGGAAACTCTGAGCAGCAGTCTGGGAGGAGACACCAAGGTTCTGATGCAAAGGCCCTCCCCAGAGCTCTGTAGCAACAGGAACCAGCTAATATGACCGCCTGAGGTAATCCCCACAGAGCCCTCATTTATTTTCACACTGAATAACTTGAAGCTTGCTGGAGCCAAGAAAGAGCAAGAGATACAACCAGGGAAAGTGGAATTCAATCAGGTACCTGTTGACTAAAAGCCACAAAAAGAAAGGCATCCTAACAGACATGGATGCTTCAAGATTTTGACTTCAATCTAAAAAGAGCTCCACACCAAAAGTCATCCATGCAAAGCTCTGGATTCATGCATTTAAAAAACTGAAGTTTCTCTAGGTGCTTACACTATAAATCAAAAGCAGCAGCATTTCTTCCACACCTATGTCCTACCACACTTTATCTAATTACTAGTCAACAGACCAATACAATTTAAAAACTCCTGGCTACTTGCTGGGAGTTTTTAAATTGACAGTCATCTCATCCTCTGCTCTCCACCAATGCCCCCTCAAACAGACTGGCTTTGTACCACACCCACAAGGTCAGAGACTTGTGCAGTTTCAGATGGGGGCATGAGGAGAGCATTCCAAAGGGGTCCTCTGGCTTTTCTACAAAGGTAAATCCAGTTCAAGTGCCCTTTCCTGATCTCAACTACAGTTGTGTTTCACGACGCAAGGAGAGATTTCTCAGGTGGGAAGGTCCCAAGCTACTGCATTTAGGACTTTTAGGTCAAAGCCAACATACCTTTAATTCCACTTGCTAGCCAGAAAATAGTGCAGAACCTGGAAAGAAGATTTAATGTGCTCACTTCAAGAAACCACAAGTTATAATCTCTGAATTGACTCAGGTGTAGCCTCATGTACAGTACATTGCAGTAGTCCATCTGAGAGGTTGGAAAGGAGAATTATGATGGTATTGTCTTTGTCCAAGAATGGGCTCCTGTCTAGATGCAGGAAAATAAGGCAGTCTTGGTCATTGCTGCCATGTGATCATCCATCAGCTAATAAGCGTGTAGCCAAACTTGTACAAAACCTCTCAAGACACATTTTCAAGCCCTCAACCCAGCCCACCACCACCTCAAGATTATCTGGCTTGAGCTTTCATCATGCCCCAATTGCACCTGGACACTGGGAAGTACATCTGCAGGTACTCTCTGGATTGGAGGAGATGGAGCTAAAATGCTGGTATCACTAATACATTGCATTATCAGCATTCTGAGAACACTTCAGTGGGAAGGCATAGGCTGAACTCTAATGGCCTCATACACACATTCAATAGAAAAGGGTGACTACGTGGAGCTTTGTGGCACCCCACGTTACCCCATAACACCCTCTGGATCTTCCTGTAACAAAAGGCCAAAGTTACAGAGTACAACCCAATCCACTCCCAACATGAACAGCAAAGCGCATCAATACCAGATCATTGCTCATGGTATTGAAGGCAGCTGAGAGACCAAACAATCTCAGGGCTTCTCTACGCAGTGCAGCAATGCACAGCAGAGGCATGTAATTGTAGAGCACTCTAAACTATTGTGCCTTAAGTGCCCCGTGTAGAAACTGCAGATGCCATCTAAACAGTTCAGAGTGCGCATTAAACAGTACTGTTTCAAATGAGACTACATCAATGTGCAATAGGTACCTTTTAAAATGCACCAGCAGGGTCTACATGGGGCCAGTTAACAGTGCAACAATTTAGAGTACTCTAAAATTTACACCCTCTGATGGGCACTGCTGCATCATGTTGACAAGCCTGCATTATGTAGCTTAATTTTTGTCTCACTACACTATGAAGTTTCATACAAGTGTTCCAGCACCAGTACAAGTGCATACACACCAGATCCTGGCAATTTCTACATCATGTCAATCTTTGCTCTGAGCAGTGTAAAACAGCAAGATCTCAAATATTGCCTTGCGTTTCTAGGTTTATTTAAAATTTACTGCCAGACAACATTTTGGTAGCTTCTGTCAAATAAACATATGTTTGGTTTTAGTTCAATTCTTAGCAGACCCGTGTCAACAACAACTGACCTGGACCAACTTGCTAAGCAGGTGGGCATCTGCACTATGGGTGGATTGTTTCTTGGGCATCAGCACCTTTGCATTGCTCATAACTCCCTACAGTCTGCTCAATGTGAAGCACGTTGTGAAGGGGTATTACTTTTACTGGAGAGGAATTGTGGGAGAAACTGAGGGACTAAGGTGGGGCGGGGGGGAGATGGAGTGAGATTTTGAAGGGAGAGAAAAGAGGGACGTAACACAATATAGTTAAAGGAAGAGGAACGACGCAATAGAGAATAGTGAGAGGTGCAATAGGCATTACATTGAAAACACAGGAGAGAGATCCACCAAGATCAAAGACGGGGATTGGGGGGGGAGAGAAAGGAATGAACATGGAGTGCAGAGTAAGGTTACAACAGCAAGTGAAACAGTTAAAATTTTCCAAAGATAAATGTATCATCATTGGAAGCAATTTCCTATATGTACTGGGTTTTAAATTGCAAGAACTGAGGACATGCCTTCAGAATCTATCACATCACACCAAAGGGCACGGATTTTCAGACACTTCCCTGGGAAGGAACACCCAGAACCCACCTTCAAGAGTTCTAGCTCTTTGATCCTCAACAATTGACAGCAAAGTGGACAGGGCATGCACGAGAGACAGGTTCTAGTCCCAGCTCAGCCACTGACCCGCAATATGATGTTTGCAAGTCACTTCCATTCTTTATGCCTCTTTTTCCCCCCACAACTTACCTCACTGTCTACTTAGTTTGCAAGTTCTTTGGGTCAGGAACTGCCTCTTACTATGTGTTTACACAATACATAGTACAATGGGGCCTCTACTTGGTTGGGGCCTTTAGGTGTGATCTTAAAACCAGGAACATTATCTGTGAGGAAGCTTAAACTGACACTCTTTGGCAGATAAAGTGCTTCCCTTTCAGCGGGATCAGCCCATCACATTTTACAACAGTGAACTAAATATTTTTTAAACTAACTTCAGAAGTAAAGTTTGTCTGTACTTTGTTTATACCTATGTGAAAAAATAGCCAAGGGGAAAAAAAACCCTCAAATTTCTATTTTGGAGATACTAGAAAGTTCTGCAACAAGGCTGAGGTTGTGGAAACAAAGGTGGATACTGCAGTTCTTTGTAGTAAATTTGAAACATAGATCAGTTTGAGAAAGCAACTGATCCAACCAGGTCTCTGGAGTAAAACTTTTCAGGCAGAAAATACAAGCTGTCAAATAGGATACACAAGCAGCCTGAAGTGAAGGATGTAACTAAACTGTTTTAGTCCACCAGAATAGTGCCAATGTTAATCAAGGACAGAAAAATAAACAGTCTGCCACTTGCCTTTCACTGACCACACTTCGCAACTGCGTATCACAGCACAAAGAAATTTAACATTCTAATAAAAGAAAGCTGCTCCTTCCTCAACCCTACAGCACATGTAATTTTTAAAAGCATGTTTGGAATGATTTTTGTCTTTAAAAAATGAGTCAGAATGAAGATCACAAGGAGTAATGAGCCAATCTTAGTCTATTCTTTTAAAATATTGGTTTAAATTATTATAGGGCAAACCTCAGCAGCCACACACATGAAAATTGTCTTGGGAAAAAGCACAAGACTTCAGCAGATAAGTGATGTGCCTAACCTTAAGCCTGTACTTATGTTTCTTTAAAATAATTTAAACATAAGCATGTTCTTGTCTCAATTTAGACTATATAATATTGTAACTGAATCAGTAAAAAAAATCACTTCAGATTATAAACAGGCCAGACAAGCTAAATATAAATTTAAGCATTCTTTTTAAGCCACACTGGTCTTGTCCTTGATAGGAACAAAAGGAGTTTGGTCTTAATTCCCATCACAAACTGGAAAGTCAGTAAACTGTGATGTTGACTAAAGTTACATGAGACCACATCATTTACGTTCGGTTGTGAACTGATGTAATGCATATGAATTACAGAACTCCGTTGGGCCAGATTAAAATCAAATACAACTATAGAAAATTGACGAGTATCAGGGGGAAGGAAGAGAAGAGGACAGGAAGTCATGAAAAGTGGAAGTACCAGATACAGAAAAGGAAGTCAGTTACTTTCTATTCTCAGAGTAGTAGGCCACACTAACATAGATGTTGTAGTAATAGTTACCAGAAAAGCAGCAACAAGATCCCAGCAGGTTTGATAGTGTTAGTCTAGATCTTAACAACATTGTCAAAAATGAACGAATGCAAAAAGAGCTGCCATCTTGAAGTCATCAGTAATTTATATTTATTGGATTTTACACAGTTCCAACTCGTTACTGTTAGTAGTAATAAAATTCTAGTTATTTTTGGTAAAAGCTATTCACTCTGAACGGAGAAAAAAATAGCACCTTACCACGTACTTTTAAGCACAAGTCCCAGGAAGGTGACGCCAGGAACAACTAAAATCTATGGAACAAAACAGTAGAGTGGGAAATAGGACAAGTTATTCAGATTTGATTTATCTTAACTGTAGGATTCATTCCATGCATTACCACAATGCAGTCTACAGTGAACACTCCACATATGAAGCAGTGTGTTTTCATGATTAATCTTCTGTCAGCAGCCATGAAATATCACACTGGAAGCAGTCAGATATCATCTTGGTCATTCATTAAACAGGCTGAAACAAAGGATTATTTTTTCAAATGAGCTTAATGAGGAATTCAAGGCAAAAATTAAGTTCTCTTGTAGTTCTGAGAGCTCTGTTTATTAGCAAGTTCCAGGTGATTTGTTTTATATTCTGGTATGGTTATTGGTCCAGCTACAAAAGGTGCTACTAAATAAGTCTGGCAAGGACAGCACCTCACACTGGAAATAAGTATATAATTTTAGCCCTGAAGGAGTTGGAACCTCATTTCTGGCAAGTGGCTTTAGTTTAGAACTTGATTTAGATTCTCTCTCATGATAGAACAAGTAAAACTGTGGCAATTTTATTGTTAAATGCCATTAGTTTATTGCTTTTCAACTCAGTGAAAAAGTGGTAACAAATGTTGTACATCAACACTATTTCTAAATATTCATAATCTATTTCAGAGCATAATCTAATATGAAAAGCATGTCCCAAAAACACGGCTTAAAGATTCTCAACTTCTCCAGCACATTGGTAATAGGAGACAGCTTTCCATTCCTAGGTCATCATTTCAATCCTATAGCTGTTTGGCAGTCTATATGAAATGCATTTATAGTCTCAATCTAGTTCCTAATAGACAGGCACCCACATTACAAGAAGTTACGCTCAGTTAGCCATCTGAGAAAACAAATGCTTGCTTACCACTGGAAGCAATACTCTTCCAGACTAGAGCTTTGGAATAGAGATGGTAAGTTTGTCCCGCTGCTGGCAACTTGTTTCAAACATCTATATGAGACTGCACATGTCAATCACCAGCAATTAATCTGCATTTCTTATAAGTACTAAATCCATTCTGTAAGTCTCCAAATGTTTTCCTGGATCTGACATTTTAATTATAATTGTAATTTAATTTTAATTTTTCATATTGCAAATTCATGAACAAGGAGAGATTTACCAGGTGTCTGCAACAGAGAGTCTAGCATAAAGTGCTGGCATAAAGTGCTGAATAGATACACAAACTATATTTGTCAGGTATATTTAATAAATATTATACTTCAAAAGTTACTGCCCCCCAACTTTATCCACAAAACAATTTTTGCATCTCCCATCCTATTTCTCATCTATTACAAAACCCATTTCTGTATAACCTCACATAGAACTTTTAAATTTGTTTAATCCAGTTATTAACACTGCTAATCAGAAATGCATTGCTGTGAACTTCTGAATGTGTTTGCCCAAACGAAACATTCTTCTGTAAAACTGCATTTATAACAACTGCACAACTGGTTGTGTTCCCAATTGCAAACTTGCTTGTGTACATAGCCCTTGGAAATACAAGTATATAGTATTAAAACAGGTATTCGTATAAATATATTTCACATTATTTATATATAGTTTAACCTACGCAATAGCTTCATTTAAAAATATTGGTTGGAGTGGAATATAGAATGAGTATTGAAGTTATCTTCCAATGAAAGCATGTAACTTGAAACCATAGGTTTTCCTTTCCCCTAGTGTGAAGATTTGTCCCTGCTGGGACTTGAACTCAAAAAAGCAGCAACTCAACCACTTGAGGTTAAAAAAATAAAATTAAAAAAAAAAAATCTCTCTATTTGCTTTCAGGCCTAGAAGCTCTTGCATCCTCTTTTCAGGCCTCCAGCCACTAAAGGATAGGATTATTACATGAAAGTCAGTGTGTACACATTATTTTAGCTATAGCAGATTAAAGCTTTTTCTGACACTGCAGTTATGGATTAATGTACACAGATGCCATCTACTAATATCTATACCTAACTCTTCCCCCACCACACCACACCCCCACTTGAACACACAGAATATCAAAGCAGCAGCATATTAAGAACTCATGCCATATGGTTATGCATCTCAAACACAATGAGAGTAAGTGGAAAACCCAGGTGAAAGCAATTTAGGAATCTAGTATGAAAAAGAACTGCAATGATAGGAAATTTCTGATGCTCTATTACAGATGTTGGATGTTCAGGGAATGGAAGTGAACAAAATCAGTGAGATTAGGAGAGAGGGGAAGAACTTTAAATACTAATTGGGAACTGTCTCCACAACACATACACTAACAAGAATGGTGGATGAATTAGAAATGTATAGCCCTGGTTTTGGATACAGGGGATAAGAAGATTAATACTGTAAAATAATCACTAAAATGACACTGCCTCTACATGGTAAACTTAGTTTCTTTTCAGGGTTGCACTTATCCAATGTGTGCTTTTGAAATGACATTGATTTAAGCTATCAGCTTGCTACTATATATATATATATATATATATATTTATTTATTTGTTTTTTACAGACTGGGCTGAGTTCTGTCCTCATTTACACCAGCACAAGCTAAGAATAACTCCAGTAAAACCAATGGAGTGATTCTGGATTTACAGAGAGCAGTATTTGGCTCAACTGTTTTCACCCCTTGCTGAACAACCTGTTCACTAGAGGAAAACCTTTCACCCAATGAGAAAGCATAGCCGTTAAAGCAGAGAGAAAAAGTTAAAAATCTGCTCATCAGACTGTCTTCCCTTCAACTTTGTTTATTGATGTACTGAACATGAAAAAGTACAAAGGATCCAAACACAAAAGAAAACATGTACAGCCTCTTAAATACTAAACAGAATATATTTTCTATTCCAACAGATGTGAAGTAATACTGTACAACTTCAAATAAATACCAGCCTTACATTTTATTAAGTGCTCTGATAAACACTGTAAAGTGAAGCCCAATTTACATGCCTTCTCATCAATGCCTTTGTTTGCTACAGTAGTATAGGAAAGAAGCATGTAGCTACTGTTTTCCCCATATTGGAAACTTTATTTTCTAAAGTATATACAAGTTTTAATGCAGAGGATTAGCTTCAACAATCTAAGTGCACCTAAGAATGAGAGAGTGCTCAGGAAGTCAATTGAGTTTTGAATAGCATTGAGTGGGTCAGCATGAAAACTCGCTTATTCACTTTAGCGCGCGCTTCACAGTATATGTACTGTACTATACTGAAAATTTATAACTACAGTCTAAAAGAATAAGAACCAAAAGCAACTGCAAAGATAATGTACAACTATGTTATGCATAGCACATTGCTTGTTCTAAGGGGAAGCATATGAGCATCTCAGTTTATACAAAAAGCAGGACGTAACTATACCGTATAGTTGTCAGTGCATCCTGGTGAAGGCATTATAGCCCTCAGCTTTTTAAAAAATTTATTATAAGCTAGATGCTAATCAGAAAATATTTTGTATTTTTTCTTAAATTTCTTCAATACATGGTAAAGACTTATTTCCCCAAATAGTGATTTAAGCATCATACAAAGTTAAATTTAATAGTATACAGGTATTTATGATTTTTGTATGAAAAATGTAAGGAAATTTGTTCAAATCCTATGGTTATACTCATTTTTACCACAAACATATTTATAAACAAAAATGTAGCATCACCATAAACAGCTGAAGCTAGACTATCTACAGACAAAATTAGCAACAAATCTGATGCACTGTAAATTCAAGTCCTCAGGACAATGAAAATGAATAAGCAGACCTCAAGTAACAATGTTAATGCCATTTACAAAGGAAAAAACTCATACGAAAACATTCAAAATCTGAACATCACTTGGCAATGTAAGTCAAAAATAAACCAAAACCAAAATTAGCTGAAAGGTTCATAAACGCAAGGTCTTATTTACATTACACAAAGCTCAGGTGTTAGCCTTGAACGTAACTTTCAAAATACTTTCAAATATATCCAACTCAGACTGCTTTTGCTGATTTGCTGCAGTGCAAACCATGTGCAACGTCTTTTCTTAAGACAAAACAATTCTTCAAACAATACTGCAAGTACATCACTAAACACCATGAGCTCTATCTGAAGGGAATTCTTTAGGAAGAACAGATTTTTTTCCCCCATCTCTCGGTAATTTAAATTTCTTGCCTGCTCATATATTTTTTTTTAAATTTTCATTTGTTTCAAAATCACAAATTAATGTGAGCCACCTATCACATAATAACCAGGATGATCAGAGATTTCACTGATGATTACAAAAATGAAACCAACAGTGTTTCCCATTGATTCTACTTCTTAATACAAAGGTCTCAAAAGTATTTCTACATCATAAATCTTTCTAAATTTTCCCCCAACCATTGCAAATTTCCTGGTAAGTTTTAAAAGCTCACTAGGTGTCATATGAAGAGATTTCTCAAAGTATTCAAGTCAAAATATTTGTTCCAGGACCAGTAAAAAGTTTCTCCAAATTTTTCTTTTTTATAAAAATAGAAGCTTTTTTTAAACCCACATCAAAGAGGCTCTTATCTCTTTGGCAAGGTACTGCTTTACGAAAAGTTCTCCAGTATTCTTACAATAAGCTTTTATTATAATGTACCCCCCATCCCCAACCCAAATCATAATTACAAAATAAATACTGTTTATAACTTTATAAATAAAATGTAAACTTCAAAATACTTTTCTTGAACAGACAAAACAGCAATGCATTAAATGTAAATTAAACACAAAGCTAATTAGGAAAACAACATAAAACAACCAAGTTAGGGATTACAACACAAAGCCTCAATATTTACTCACAGGTTCAAGGCAGTTATGTAAAAAGAAAAGAAACTTCTTCCCTTAGCTGAAACATTTTAAAAGGTCCACCTTCTTCAAAGAAGGCAATAGAATGCATTGTGACAGGTAAAAACCCTGTACCTCTTGTCCATATTCAAACATAAAAGATATTTAAGAAGTTTTAATTCAAATACTAGCAATAAAAAAATCTCACATATTCTTAGGATGCTAAGTAGTCATTTTATCCCCATTTCAACACTGACTTACAAAGACATTTACTAATGTATAAAGTTTCTCTTAACTTGCCTTTGTTGTATAGTTTTCATATATAAATGGATTGAGGATAACTCATTAGGCTTTGTGCGTTTTGTTTGTTTTAAAGGAGACCTGCAAGACTCTGTCCCCAAGACGGTATCCATTCAGACTGGCTATTGCCATGGCTGCCTCATCATAGTTTGTCATAGTCACAAATCCAAAACCTTTGCACTTGTTTGTGTTAAAGTCACGGATGACCTTCACATTGGTTACTGCTCCGAAGGGTCCAAACATTTGCCACAGAATGCTCTCATCTGCATCAGGTGCCAAATTGTACACAAAAATGCACCATCCTGTTCCTGCATGTCCAGGGATATTAATTCCGGCCAAACTGGTCATTCCATCAATGGTCATTGGTGAAAACCTACTAAACAATGTGGGAAACAAAGAATCAAGAATAAGAATAAAAGAGGGGCTGTTTACAGTCAGTTCCCCCCAAAGCTATTTTTTAAAGCAAATATAAACTATTCGCAGTTTGCATGAACATTCCAACCAAATTAAATTTAACACTGTAAGTTGCATTCAAAGTGTACAGAGACTATGCACAATGCTGAATGGCACTACACAAGTGAGGAACAGTGTCTGGCTAGAAGAAATAAACATTTAAAAAAAGAAAAAACCATGCCAAAAACTTGAGGATTAATGATAAAAAAATCAAGAGGAATTCCATGGAATAGATACAAGAGGTTTTCCCTTTAGTGAACGATGGACTGAAATGAAAACAGTTTCAGTTGAACATCTCGACATGCAAAAGGAACCCAACATAAACCTTAAAAGGAAAAAAAGTATTTACAATACTCCAAAATACTTTCTCTAAGGAACTAGTTTGTTGGAAAGTTATTATCAACCTAATATGATTCTTTATTACCTCTTTACTCCATAAGCCATATTGAGCAGATTGTCCAACCTGCAAAACATTTAGCAAAGTATTCAGTCTCTGGATTTTCTCCTATTCTTCTAAGGAAACTCAGTATCTTATTGCCAGTTTCCTTGAACTGTATTCCACAGAATGTGTATGCGAAGTCTGAAAGCTGCTAAGAACTGTGACATATCTTACCATACATGACGGGGTTACTGCACACATGCTCTCATTTCCATCAGGTAGTCATGTGTGGAAACAAGTTTCCAGTCTCCAGATTAGTGTAGAAAGTTAAGCAGTCACCAATGACCACAAGCTCACAGGAGTTCTCCAGAAAAATCAGCTTTCATATAAGATTCAGCTCTTAATTGAGAGACACTGATACTATGTTGATGGGGAGCACAGACGTACCCAGACCAGTGTATATTTCTCTATTATTGACCGTTGTTAGAAGACTTCTCAAATTGTAGAAATAAAAACATGAGAATATTGAACAATTTTAATTCCACTGTTCTTGTCTTACCGAAAATTTATTTCCAATGTAGTAAGGCAGACTTGCTATTAGCTTTATAATTTTTCCCCAGAATTGTTAAGTAGCTGTGTTAATTCCTTCTTGCCCAGCTGCAAGTCTTTTGATAAGTGGAATGCAACAAATGCAAGGATGCCAGAGCATCCTTGAAGATTTAAACTTATGAATTAACTAACCAACCATGTGTTTCTCAAACAGTGAGGCTCCATGGAGAGACTCCGACTTCCTTCTAGGAAAACTCATGCATGCCAAGGGGGAAAAAAAACCCAGAACATTCCCTCTCTTACTTTACAGTTTAGGACGCTACAAAATATGAATTGCCTGTACATTCAGTAAAAAGGGAATGGTCTATTTTTATGCTGAGAGAGATGTTAAAAAAATCAGCGAACAAGAAAAAAAATAAGTAGCTGTCCTAGTTCACATTAGGAAATCCATGCACAGTGCACTCTTTTTAATAAGATGACCAAAAGATATGCTTATATTGCGAAGTGCCTGAATAATGCTTATAATTCAGGCAGAAAGGCAATATAATGTTTGTATCAACATCTCATTGAACACCTATTTAAAGGGAGGATGAAGGTAGGGTAACTACCCTCAAAGGGCAAAGTGAGGTTTCCCCTCCCAATGTACATTCAATAATTTTTCTCTGAGACTGTCAATGAGCACCATTTATGAAGGTGTTTTGTGATGGGATCATATCCAATAGAACATGGATTGCGATCACCAAAGCATGTCGCGCTACTGAACATTCATATTGCAACTTTTCAGTATCTACTCACTTGAGTTGATTGAACCAGTAATCTAAACGTGAAATCTCATACTTAATCTAGAGAGTCATTTATTCTGGACACAGGGTATTGTATTTGAGCTGCCATAAGAAAAAAAATGGGAGTCCCAAAGAAACCTACCCCATCAGCGCTGTTCCTGAATAGTAAAACATCTGAAATACTATCATGTATGTTATATAGTTTTCTGAAAACTTTAGAAAAATCAGTATACTCCAAGCTTCTTCTCTGCAATACACGGAGCTATGATCTTCCTAGAATATATTAGTCAAACTACTTCTAAGAAAGATTACTACAAATGCAAAACTTTGTCCGTTTAATATTTTTTCTGTAATAAAACCAACTTAGTACAGCAGTTGAAAAACAACAGCAGGTATGTCCTAGTAGGTATTATAATGGGAAAGAAAAGGAGGCTCGTTGCTTGCTGTAACTCAAAGCTAAACTCAGAACTGAACAAATAAAATTAAATATTTTCTAATTATGAAGACTAGATCCAAGTCCCCTTCGAAAATAATAAATTTCACTATTACGTCACCGCAGTTTGATTTCCTATTTCCAACTTTCAGTAACTCAGAAATTCTGATCAGCAAACATTGCTGTACATTTATATAGTTTTCTGAAGCACAAAACAGAATGAGTAGCATAATTAAAACATTTATTTTAATTTCAAACAAAGCTACAGCCACTTCTGGTGAGGATAGGCTTTTTAACATGCAATATGCTAGAGAGCTTGTTTTTTGCCCACTCAGTACTTACCCAAGAACCACTGGTCATGAACTAGCATTTTGTGATCATGGTTGCTTTAATTTATGACTGGCACTCCAGTAAAACCAAAGGACACAACAATTAAGTACTTTATATTTATTAGTGTCCCTTCCCCACTCATACTTCCTGTACAATACACTTCTCCCACCCCTTTATCATACTGTGAATTCTTTTAAAATGAACTTACAAAACCACCAAGACAAGTTTTCCAAACATGGGCACCTAAACAGTTTAAATTTCAGAAGCATTTGACACTCACCTCCTATGTATTTCTACTGAGAGCTGAAAGTGCTCAGCACATCTGAAACCCAGAACCACTTATTTGGGTGCCTTAAACTTAGGTACAAAAGTTAAAAACTGCTCTAAACCTTTAAAAAAGAAGTCAATCTATTTAGGCAGAATTTTAATCTGATATTTAATGTTGATGGAATTTTTCCATGACAGTGGTCCCCAACCTATTTGTGGCCAGTAGCACATTCATGTTTTCAGAAGAGTGTGGCGGGCGCCAGCAATTACTCACATACAGGGCCGGCTCCAAGCACCAGTGGAGCAAGCATGTGCCTGGGGCAGCACATGCTACAGGGCGGCATTCCATCCATTCTGCAGAGTCAGAGTGGTTTTATTTGTTTTTTGGTGTCAGTTCTGGGCAGTGCAGAGAGAAGCTGGAGAGAAGCCGCGAGGACAGAGAACACTGGCGCCCGCAGTCTGCAGCCCCAGAGTACTCTGTCCCCAGCGGGCGCGAGGCCGCGGCTTCTCTCCAGCTTAAGCTGTGGCCCTGCGCCTGCCAGGGACTGAGAATACCGACACCCGCAGTCTGCAGCCCCGGAGAAACCAGAGAGAAGCTGCAGCACCGTGCCTGCCAGGGACCAAGAACACCAGCGCCAGCAGCTTGCAATCCTGGAGTTCTCTGTCCCCGGCAGGCGTGGGGCACACATAAATGCCCCTGCGGGCGCCATGGCACCCACAGGCACCACGATGGGGACCACTGTTCTATGATAACGAAGTTAACAACAAATTTAAGGTCAACCCTCAGTAGGCATCACCTCACTGAAGGAAAGAAATTTACCACATAAGGTCTGCTCTACATTCAGATGTTGTACTGGTATAACTACATAGGCTAAAAACATCACACGTTTTAGCCAATATAGATATATTGTTATAATTGTGTTCATACTAGGGGGCTGTATTATATGCATGAATAACCAGTATAAAGGTAGCTTATACCAGTGTAGCTTATTCTCCTTCCTGCGCAGGAAAGAAGCCACACTGTTTAAGCACATTTATACCAGTATAACTGTATCCACCTGAGTGGGTTTGTACCAGTATAGTTATACAGCTGTAGTTACAGCAGTATTACTTGTTTGTGCAGACATGGCCGAAGTAAGGCTTCATGCACTGGTGAGCTTCACTTAAACTGAGTTACAGGCCCTGGATTCTACAGTGCTCCAGTGCACCAGACTGGAAATTCAGTGAGAGTTTCAGATTAAATTTAAAAACAAAGGGACAAGATTTTCAAGAGTGATTTTGGATGCCTTGATTTCTGGGTACTCAACAGAACAGTTCAGAAGGGCCTGATAATAATCAGTACAACAGAATATCCCTTGTGTTCTTCAATTTGAAATATAATTAAAATTTTATGTTGGCCATACATTTTCAGCATACTACCAAATTGTTTATCAAAAACCATGCAACTGTACAGCAGAAGCTATTTGAGGGAAGTTTATGAGAGATATTGGGGATTATGGAACCAACATATTAGCTAGATGTTTTTCGTGAAGTAATCAACAAATGAAATAAGAAGAGCTTATATAGTACAATAATGTCTGCTATACAACTCTAAGATGTATAGAATGGATGTAAAAATTATGACAGCTTAAAAGTTAACACCCTTTTGACAAGACAGCATGTTCTGGAGGAATGAGTCAGAAGGCCCCAAATTCTAACCCTGCCTCTGCCATTGATTCACTGTGTGTCCTTTAGCCAGTAATTTCACTTTTCTGCCTCACCTTCCCCACCTGTAAAAATGGGGAAGACCGTACTTCTCCATCTAACTCAGAGCTTGAGATTCAATTAGTATCCATACAGTGTTTTGAACACAATTACAAAAAAAAAATACTATGCCTTATGGTTGGGTATGATAGGAATTAATATTTCCCTCACAGCAGTGGTTTCAGGCTGCTTTCAGACACCAGCAGACATCACTGCATCTGTTTGCACTCTTTCTGCAACCATATCAACTAGGAAGATTATTTTATATTAAACCTGCAAAATTATGTTCCAGGGTATCAGAACAGGATAAATTCCATAGCTGTGGAACACATGGGGTCCTTTAGGGAATAGTAATGCTGGCATATCCCTATTATTCACATAACTAGATTAAAAGACTGGGACAGACACCATGATCGCTATTCAAAAGCTAGCACTTACAGATACTACACCATAGTATTAGAGATACCTCAGTTATAATTGCTATAATAAGAAAATAGACTTTTTAATGAAAAAAAATGTACCTAAAATAAGAATGACTCGGGACTTTGATGGCCAATCTTACCAGAAGGTGCTGAATGCCACAAGACAGAGGCCTTGACAGCAAGTTATTTACCTCTGTTTTCGGGTCCGCAAAACAACTCCCCCATGATCTTACTTCAGCACAGTGCATTCTGGGATGTGTCGTCTTAGCAGTGCAATTTCCACTCCTGCAGTCAGCACTGGAGCAGGCAGTCTGCATATGGAAAAAGGGCAAGTCTATTTTTATTCAATATTCAGCGGTTTTCTGCAGCTTAGTAATCTTTTTATACCCTAGTTAAGGAAATCCACTGAATACTGAATTAAACCAGTTACCCTTTCCCCTAAGACAGACTGCCTGGTCAGCACTGGAGCATTACTGGGCAGGGGGGCACTTCATGTCACCAGCACCAAATACCAAGAGGTTGTGGAGCTGTATGACTGTAGTCACTGGTGAGCTGCTTAGCGGAGATGTAAATAAACGTTTAGAATGTCTGCCAAAAATGCGGTCTGTTTGTTTGGGCATTCAGCCTTCTAGTGAGTGTGGCCAGCTTGCAGCTTTTGTAACTGTGTGCACACTTTTCAAGGATCTATCAGCTGGTCCAGTTTTTACTTAGCAAGAACAAAGACTGTTTTTACTGTATATTTAAGCTTTCAATGTTTAATGCATGCTAGTCACACACCCCAGAAAAAAAAAAAGGGCAAAAAAATCACTGAAAGAAAAAAACCATTGGGTTTATGAATGTAGATAATACAGTATTTGTTTCACTCTCTTCTCACCATCTGTCCTTTTCGATACACTAAATATCACCGAGAAACATTTATGGCTGTAAACTCAAAAGCATGGGGGAAAAAAGATCCACAAAAGTACACACCACGCAAGATGTGGCTACATTTTCAGAATGGAAGTGTAGGGTCAAACAAGGAGATGTATGGCGTGCAGAATTTAGATCTCTAACTAGAAACAAAAAAGGTAAGTGAAAAGGTAGGATAGGGGTTGTGTTTTGGCTGTGGCACACCATATGGCCAAGGAAGAAATTAAATTGTCTAAACCAACATTAATTGAATTGACTTGCTTATGAAGTCAATAGTACTCTTAAGAAATTAAAGTAATTTTAAAAATCATGGCTCTCTACCCATGCCTGCTTGGGAAAAATATCCTGGCTTAACACTAAATGTTGCTAATTAAATAGTTTACTAGATATTTAGACTCTGGTCTGGTTAGATGGCAGTGATTTTTTTTTAAATTGTTCTGCACCATGCATTTGAAAGACTTTCAAAACTATGAAGTCTCTTATGAAGGGCGGGGAGGGGGATCACTTCAGGAGGAGAATGGGGCAGGAGGAAACAAATGGGCAGGCCCATGGGAATTCCAGAATTCAATGGTTCAGCCATAAACGTAACATATTTGACTTACCTAAAGCGTTGAGCCTGCTGAGCTAGAGGTCCTGGATACCTTCTGTTTGGAGACTGATACAGCTGGGAAAGGATGGCCTGATTGGTTTTTTGGCTTGGATTGTTAGCAAACTTCACGGTGATTGGCTCTGTGGCACCTGGAGGCTTCTGCCCATTCAAACCTTTGATAGCTTCTTCTGCTTCGATCCGCTTGTCAAATCGGATGAATCCTACACCTCTTGATACCCCTGCATTGGATGAAAGAAGACACGTTGATTGATTAATTCAGGAGACTTGTAGGAATGCCCAACATTAGTAAGATTAAATGTAGATTTACAGGTTATTATAAACAAGGAACTTCCAGCAGCAGAGATTCAGTTCTGGCAACAAGTACAAAATGTGACTTTTCTAATATTACCCAATCCAATCCTATCAATTACAAATACAACAGGCCACACAGTACACCTGAGCCAGTTTGTATGCAACGGAGATTGGGGAGGGGAAAGGGAATTCTAGCTGTGACAGGATTCAAGCCGTTGGGGGAGGGGGAAATCAGAAGTAATGTTAGTTGATTCTAGACCAGGGCGGGCAAACTTTTTGGCCTGAGGGCCACATCGGGTTTCCGAAATTGTATGGAGGGCTGGTTAAGGGAGGCTGTGCCTCCCCAAACAGCCAGGTGTGGCCTGGCCCCCCCACCCCCTATCCAACCCCCCCGCTTCTTGCCCCTGACAGCGCCCCCAGGACTCCTGTCCCATCCACCCCAACCTCCTCTTACCTGTCCCCTGACCACCCTCAGAACCCCCACCACATCCAACCCCTCCTCTCATTCCTAACTGCCCCCCGGGACCCCTGCCCCATCCAACCACCCCTTCTCCCTGTCCCCTGATGGCCCCCCACCAACCTATCCAACCCCCACGCCTTCTTGACTGCCCCCCCGGGACCGCTACCCCCATTCAACCTCCCTTTTCCCTGCCCCAACCCCTATCCACACCCCTGACCATCACCAGCCCCACCCCAAACTCCCCTGCCCTCTAACCACCACCCCTTACTGCGCTGCCTGGAGCAGCGGTGGTTGGCGGCAATACAGACATGCCACCCAGAGCAGGAGGACAGGCAGCTGCGCTGCCTGACAGGAGCCAGCCACGCCACTGCACAGCACAGAGCAGCGGGTCAACCCGGGCTCTGCAGCTATGCTGCCCCAGGAGCTCGCAGCCCTGCCACCCAGAGCATTGCACCAGAGTGAGCTGAGGCTGCGGGGGCGAGGAAACCACAGGGGAGGGCCATGGCTAGCCTCTCGGGCCAGGAGCTCAGGGGATGGGCAGGAGGGTCCCGCAGGCCGGATGTGGTCCGCGGGCTGGGGTTTGCCCACCTCTGTTCTAGACTTATCTTTACCTGGCACTTTGAAGAAGACTTCAGAACCAGCCATACAGTAGACTAGATAAGGAGCAAAAGACTAAACTATTTTTTAATTAAAATACTTGTAGTAATGTCCCCCCACTTCCTGCCAGGGTGCACTGGAGAAAGGATGCCTACAATCATTGTGCCATGTTCAAGACTGAAGTACAGGTTCTGGGTTGCAAACAATGGGAATTTCTGCTATTTTAATTTTCAGAGTTCACGTTCCTATAAACTTGATGCATGATTTCAATATTTCACTGCACAGCATTTTATCTCCCTCAACAAAAGCCTATTTTCAGCTTTGCTTGTCTATAGATTATTTAAGATATATTGTGGAAGGGAGGTGGCGAAATGGAAACATTTGGTGCAGGCAGGAAGCAAGGCGGATACTAATAGTAAAAAAAGAGGGGGAAGGTCTAAGGAGCACATTAAACCTCAAACAAGTGGCTTAAAATGAATTTAGTTTACTTGAACAAATTAACGTGAATGGGAGGAAAACGGCAATTAATCATAGGCCTATTGCATTTTGTTTCATCAGAGAAAGGACAAGAAAAAGTTAGAAGTTTACCCACAAGCTTTTTCTGAAATTATTTTTAAAAGGAAAAAATATTCTATTAACAATCAGTGACAACTTAACATCAAAATGACAAGGAACAAGAGTAAGGAAGTTTAAAGAGCGGAATGTCACAGGCTCAACTTTGCATTTATCTGTCAGTTTGTGTCACAACATTATTATTCATATAATTTTGAATCTAACTCTTCCCTTTACCTTTAGAATAGTGTGAAAAAAATACTTAGAAGGCTGCATAATACTTCTCTAGGATGAAAAACAGTTTACATTAATTCTTATGAGAATGTGTATTTAGGGTCTACACCCTAAATACAGTGGGAAGAACTACACACTGTATATTTATAAATTTTACAAGTCTATTCACCTGTTTGTTTTGGTACCAGATCATACATGCTATTTGCACATGAATACTCATGAGAAATTTAACAAGTATTTTATTTAGTGGATTGTTTTTAGGGCTTGGGACTGGGAAACTGCATATTCTAATTCTGGCTCTACCACAAAATTCACTTGGGCAGATCACAACATGCATCTCTCAGTTTTTCCAGCTACAGAATACCTACATGCAATTGCTCACTAATTATTGATAAGTTTGCACACACTATTATACATAAAACATACTAAATTTGGTGTTAGAACTTTGTTGAAAGCGTGAGTTTACTTTTATTTTACAGCTAACTTTATATCCTGTTTAGAGAACAAATTAGAAAGGTCAAAAATGTTTCTCCCCCACGATTTGGTCAAACTACTCTGACATTATAGTTGGAATTTCCATCCATCAAACTGACATTATGGGGGTTAGTGGGATTAGAAAGGAAAAACAGACTTGAAATAGACAGGGGAATGGAAGGGACTAAAAGGATTGAGAGGAGAATCCTTTTCTATGCCCCAGCCCTTGTTGTACATTGTTTAATTACAGTCCATGAAAACATCACCTTTTTAATTTGATATTTGTTGCCAGCCTTTACAAAACAACTTTGGTGTAGGCAGAAGATAGACTACTACCGAAATTCAAGTCAGCCAGTTGAACTGTCATGAGTATACAGAAAAATTACACATACTGTCCAAATCAGACGAGTAAAAAGATGCCATTGGACATTTTGTGGCATCCAGCCTGTATCAGAGGCACATGCAAAAAAAAAAAGTATCTAACCTACCAGAGTTCCCAGTTTGCTTTTAGCCTGTGCTAGCACTGCTAAGTACAGAATTTACCTGCTCCTAAGGATCTCGAATTCATATTCTTCTATGTGCCCATAACAGATGATGCAACCTTGAAAACAGTCTTAACAGCAATTACCAGTTCGGGTCTTGTGTAATCCTAGCCTGAGAGAACTAGCTGTGCATTACTGCATAAAATTTTGCTTTTTATAAAAAGATTGTTTATTAGCATTTTATAAGGAGCATGGGGACTATTTTCACACAGCAGCTTGGAAATGAAGATTATAGCAGCTGTAAATTTATTACAAGCCATGAAACAGGCTTCAAACCTGCACCTTCAGGGTAGAAATGACTCAGGCTGGCTCACTACACTCCACAATCTATTTTTGTCCATGCATATTTATGAACAATTCCAGCAGAAAATTGTATTTTCTGGCCCACATATACCTTTGATATGTTCTGGAGGCAAGTCTGCTGCCTTGGAAGGTGGAATATTTCACAACCTGCCAGTCTGAGAAAGTGAAAGAGGCAGTGCAGAGCAGCTGCCTACTTACCAGTGACTTGGTCAACTAGAATACGAGAAGTAATAATGCGTCCGTATTGAGAAAAGAGCTGCTCCAGTTCCTTCTGGGTCATTGTTTTTGGAAGTCCACTGACGTACAAATTTGCATCTCTGATAGAAGCTGAACTTGGTCGCGCATAGGAAACCTTGGGAAAGGGAGGGTAATTCATTTAAAAAAAACCTACTCAGACCATGATTGAAATGGGACAAAAAAAATTGTGCCTCCCACTTATTCAAATGACTACCAGGTAATTACAAAAATACTGCTCAGTGAGCTAAAATTTATTTCAAATGTTGCCTTAAGTGTCAAACAATCAAAAGAACACCACAAGGCAAAGGAATAGGATTTACTGAGTACCTCAAGCTAGTTAAGTTGTAATTTAAAGCCATATTCCAGAGCAAGGGAAAAAAGTTGTGTGTGAATGGACACTTAAGCCAGCTGTTGGAATAAAAAGTGCTCTTTTGACACTAGTTTAAGCCCTTTTCTGATGAGATTAAAACAGAAAAATATCCTATCAGAAAAATCTGTTCTATTTTTATCCATTCATTTCAATCTCCCTACACACTAAAAATGCAAGAATTAAAGTTAGCTTTGAGATCAATGTCATACATGCCTTAAGAAAAGCAATCCAACACATTAGCAGCTTTTCTACTCCAGTACTGAGAGTGTTGTCCTGTTCCTCTTGCACATTTGTCTGACTCCCCCAAATAAAATACGGCACTTATCTGCGAGGTGAGATTCCCCGAGGCACTTAAGACAGGAGTCATTGGGATCTCCTGTTGGCATCGGCTTGTGACAGGCCGAGCACGGTTTGAAACCCGGTGAACCGGGCATGGGCCCCGGCACCGGGTGCGGGGAAGGGGATAATCCCCGAACCCCTCTAACTATATACACTATGTTATGAACTAATAAAATTAACTACAACTATAGAAATTTGAACTATACACAAGAATTAACGAGAGAACTACGAGTAGCTAGGGAAGTGGAGATCAGCTAAGCTGCACTCCACTGTTCCAACGACCGACACGGGCGGTAAGAAGGAACTGAAGGGCCATTGTGTCAGCAGGGGTATATATTCGGCGCCATGGCGGCACCACTCTAGGGGGCGACCCAGCCAACCCACCAAATGTTGCTAGGGTAAAAAGCTTCCGACGAGCGTGCACACGGCGCACACACACCTAATTGGAATCGATATGAGCAAGCACTCGAAGAACTACTCTATTTTTAAGGATAAGTAGCCAGGGTGGGTGTATGCCATGCTAGTTTTTTTGCACATTTTGAAACAATGCTAAGGTCCCACAACCAAATCTGACTGATAGTCTAAGTTCTCCAGATTCTCGGACATCAGATATTGGGAAATTCTAGCCAGTAGTACTTTAAGAAGGACTACTCAAGACACCGAGCTATAATGGGGGATAAACATTTCTGCCAAGGTTTTCAGGACTATGGCCTAAAAATCAGGCTCCTAAATCCTTAAGCCCTTAAAGCAGCAGCCTGATTTCCCAACATGCTAAGCATCCAGCGCTCCCACTGAAGTCAACATAGCTGAACTGTCACTTTTATCGCCAAAAATCACATTAAAAATCAAAAGTCTCTACAAACAGGGGACGAGGGGCAGAATGTATCATTTGACATCTTTCCATTTATACTGGCTACAGAGGTTACATTTTATCAGTCTTGATGATCATTTCTCCCCACACCCCTTATCTGGCATTTATCCAATCCAAAAGAACTTTATTTCCATACAGCCCAGGATCTCTGTGACAAGACTACAAACACAGCTACTCATTAGGTATCATAAATCAATGATTTTTAAAGTGCCCACTAGGAGCTAGACTACAAGGGAGACTTTAAGTAACACTACCAGCACCTCAGTCAACCAGAAGTAAACAAACAGTATTCTCATTTTGGCATATAGAAAACGATCACATTTTGCCAGCTAGCTGGAACCGGCAGCAGTAAAGATTAACTTTTATTAAAATCAAAACAAAACATTTCACTGATACTTTGGTCAGTTACTACATACCACCAAATGAAACAGTTTGCCCATTTGCATTGGTGAGGGCAAGCCTGCGAGCAGAAGTTTGTGCACCTTAAAAGCAGAGTTTGTTAAATTCTAGCATTAGCTTTCCATTCTTGTCACCCAATAACCTCCATAGTGATAAAAATCTCTATGGCAGTGGTTCTCAAACTTTTTTTCGTGGTCCACTTGAAAATTGCTGAGGTTCTCGGCAGACCACTTAACGATCTTTCCAAATGTTGTTTGTAGCGTTAGCTAACTATTGTAAAGCGCTTTGGATAAAAATGCAATATTAAAAAAAACCCTTAATAACTAGCTTTTTTTGTTCTACAAATAAAAGCACACAACTCCTATTTTAATATCAGTAGTCTACCTTTCTAATGCGATGGATGTGCCCTCTCTGCACTGCCGCAGCAGCCCCCAAGCTGGGGCTGGGAAGGAGGAGGGTCTCCCCTGCCACAGCAACCACAGAGGTGGGGCTGGGAAGAGAGGGCCATCTTTCCACAGAAACCAAAGCTCTGGAGCTGGGAAAAGTTGCCTCTTTCTCTGGCCGTCACAATCCTGCATGTCCCAAATCCCCCCCACCCCCTCTTCTCACCCCACTGCCCCCTCCCACCTACCCAATATTCTCCCCAAGGCCACCACCTCACCTTACATGTACGTCTTCTCCAGGCACCTAATTAGTGGAGCCACGCCTGCACGGCTCCACTAATTAAGTGGCTGGCCCTTTATTTTCTCATGTGCAGCAGCTCAGACGTGCACCTTAGATGGAACTATCCACGGGCCACCTGAATGGAGCTCGCAGATCACTGGTGGTCCATGGACCACAGTTTGAGAACCTCTGACCTATCGTATGTCCATGTAGGACTACTTTCAAGCATCTCCTACTGCACCGAGTATTTATTGCTAGACATTTCACATGGGGAAAATGTCTAGAATGTCTGTAGTCCTGTAACCTGTGCTAGTAAGGTAATCGAAAGGCATCAAGGCTACAGTAGTAAAAATTGATTATGATCATGTCACAGCATTAGGTAAGGTCGGTTATCCACGGCGTAGGTAGAAATTTTACCAAACCAGTTTACAAATGATTTAAACTAGACCAACAAAAGAGTAGAGATGAGAAAAGTTGGGGTAACAGGCACTTCAGGCACAGATTGTTCATATCATACATTGCAGAATTCTTGTTTCTTAACAGCCCCACATAGGGCAGATGAAAAATTTAAGAAGTTGCTATGGAAAGTTAGTGTATCAATATGAGTGGAACAGAATTACAGATAGGAACTAAGCTGTACAAGAGTCAACTTTATATCCATTTTAGAGGAATGGAGGTATGGTTTTTATTTTGGGGTGAGAAGGACACGACTGAAGTATCCTTTTGCCATATTTACGGCACCAACCATTCACTGCCTCAGATGCATAACTGCCGAGCTGGGGACAGTTATTATAATTCGTAACTGAAGAAATCTGTGACAAAAGGCACTGGACTGTGAACCCAGATACCCTAATTCCATTCTTAGCCTTACTGTAGATTTACTGACAACTTTGGCAAGTCACTTGTTTTCTCTGTTCTGTAACTGGAGAGTGGGGACACTAGAAGGATGTGAGGGGAAAAAAAGAAGAAGTGTTTGTGAAGCGCTCAGATACTAACTACTGAGATGTGGGCCACGCAAGCAGAGTCCTGTGTTTCCTGCAGCCACAGAATTTGCTGTGAAATTCACTACTTCAGAAGCTCAGCGTTCATTAAAAAAATTTCTAGCTCTCATGGTAACACAAAGAGTGACCCAGGCATAAGCTATTAGAGGGCTGGGTTCTGGAGGTTGTAGAGCGGCTGGAAGAATAGCTCGTAGGGGACACATTTTTTGGCTCCCGAGGACAGCGTTATATTCGGTAGAGATGTACTACAATACTAGACATATACAGAGATGTTCTATCCAAAGTAGCGGCTCCATACCAAATTTAAAACTACAGGTGAAAAACAAATTTTGTCTCTCGCCTGCATTGGATCCATTGCTCTAGACAGACACTAGCACTCAAAGGAAGTAGCAAGCAGTGACACATCCATACACTATGTAGGGAAAGAGTAATAAAATAGTCTAACACAAGATAAGTCACTACAAATAAAGGAAAGAGGTGACTGAAGGTCAGATAACATCTCCCACCAAGATGTTTCTACAAACCATAATTAGCCCAACATTTATAAATATGTTGTTAAGTCTATTCAATTAGCTTTGAATTCCAGATATTTCTCTGTCTCTATAAATAGACATTATTTAATTGTTTATCTACTGCCTGATCCACAGAGAATGGCAATTCAATTTTGTACTGCTTAAAAAAAAATTATGCATTGAAGACCAGGCAGCACTTTTGCACGTACACTTAACAGAGCTGATATTTCTCCACCCAAGACACTGCACAGTGCCTGAATGAGGGAGTTTGTATTCCGATTTGTTTGTAGGCTCTGGCGAAAAGCAGAATGGCATTATTGGTTCCAAAACAAAAAATAAAATCACTAATAGCAGTCTTAAGGCAATGGCATCCCTGCTTGCTACCTCCATGGTAATCATGGGAGGGGATGCAACTCGGCCTCAGATGCTAGAACTGCCTTTGGCTGACACCTCTCTCTTCTCTCAACATCCTCAATTCACATTGCTGTACATTAGGAGGCAACCGAGCGGCTGGGTACAGGAGCAGGTCAACTACAGAACACTATGGGGGAGGAATAAACACTGGGTGACTAGTAAGGCGGATTTCTAATGCTAAAGGCATCTGTTTCAAGCCTACACTTCATGCTTCCCAAGTGTGAGAAAAAATGGGAGGTAAACTAGTTTAATAGGAGAAAGGAATCCATACACAAGGCTCAGAGAGGGAAGAGGAGATATGCTCTCTGCCATGAAAGCAGACATACCAGGGAAGCTGTGGATGTTTAGGCAACATGGCAGCAAGATGATTTTTCAGTTAAAATAAAACCATGTCTGTCTCATTCAACTGAATTGGGTAGAAATACACATTATTTCTGTGCAGAGCAATGGCACCAATTCAGAATAAGGTTTCACTCCCGTTCTTAAAGAAACACAGGACCCTAGTTCTCTTTTATCCTCCCTACCAGCAAGACAAAACCACCACAAAGGAGTCATACACCAAGACCCATAGGACAATATGCCCTGTTTGTTACATATCTCAGATGCATTTTTTTGTAACAAGAAAACCTATAGTTACATTTCTAAAAAGTACTTCCCTCTTTCATCTATCCTTTCCTCGTTTCCCTTCACATTACAGTAGAAAACTATTAAACATCTGCCAAAGTACAGTATCTCTCTTTTTCTGCACCTTTTTGTCTGACAGAGGCCTGGTCTACACTGGCGGGGACAGGGTGTGTGTGTGGGGGGGGAACCAATCTAAGTTATGCAACTTCAGCTACGTGAATAACGTAGCTGAAGTCGACACTTAGATCTACTTACTGTGGTGTCTTCACTGTTGAAGTCGATAGCTGATGCTCCCCCCCTCGATTTATCGCGTCTAGACTAGACATGATAAATCAACCCCCGCTGGATCGATTGCTGCCCATCGATCCAGCGGGTAATGTAGACAAGCCCAGAGACTGACTAGTGAAAGTGTGTTCTTCCATGCTCAACTGGTGGACCATTACTTTTCTATTTGTGCTCTGTGGTTGAACCCTGGAATACAGGTTTTGTTTGAGGGGAGGAGAGAAGAGAGGGGTGGATACAAATTTTAATCAAAACTCAAATTCACATAAACAAACGTAAGTATCCTTTTCACTGGATTAGCAGGACTAATGCAACCCCTTTCATATAAACTGTTTGGGAAAGAGTTGAATTGCATAGAGGTCTTGTTTCACCTGTAATTCTTACAAGCTGGCTTCACTGCAAAAGTGAAGAGCATTTGGGCCATAAACAGCTATCAAAACTGAAAAAACCTGAATGACACGTCCCCCTTCATCTAACCAATTATTAACAGAAAGCTACACAGGAGAGAGCAGCAGTGAAATGCGATCTTGTATCAGACTACCGACAGAAATAGTGTTTAATGCTTAAAGTGTGCAACATTAGTGATCTATTCACAGAAGTCAAAGGAGTCATGTTAAGGGGAAAGAGCAAGAGTGTTAAAAAAAGGAAGGAAGGAAGGAAAGGACAGGAAGCTCAATTATAATAGAAAATTCCTAGTAACATTATGCCAAACTGATAATTTATGCTTAACAAAACTAGTGCTCCTAAAGAAAAATTCAAGACTGTCAGAGAAAAATAGAAGGGACTGGTATCTACAGATGGCCCAACTCCATTGCAAGAGGCATTTGCTTACTTGGGGATTGCTAATTAGTTTCTAAACCCTCCTGACACACAAAATCCACAGAAACTGGTTGCTTTACCTACGGTATGGTAACTAAAGTACAGTGTCTCCTATTCTTTATTCCCACCCTGCATCTCTTCTCCAGGCTTTCGTTAGTACAGTAATTATTTAACTATGATTCTATATGCAGTCCATTCGTGCAATCTATATGCATTGAATTAACAGCTAAAAAAATTACTTTCACAGCTATTTCAACAGGTGAATATTTAATGGCTAAAGATCAAGGTTATGCAATGTCAAAACCGCTCAGCACACAATCTAGAGTTGAGAGGCAGCCAGAAAGCCTACAATTTTAATATTTAAAGATGATACACATAATACAACACTCAACACATTGCTACTCTGGAGACACCAATTTAAAAACAGTTTTTACTGGAATTTTCCATTATCCTACAAACTGCAGCGTAAACAGTAAAGACAGTGCCTCTTAGAAAAGCAGCTCTGAAACAGTGGCTAAGGAAAGACAGCAGCGCTATGTATTTTTACCTACTTTTTTAAAATACTAACTCTCCAAATCTCAGTGACCAATGAAGAAATTTATACTTTTCTTAAAAATAATCCATTACTAGATTTCAGCTTTTTGTCCTCTATCACAAATTACTGCTGAAAAAAGAACATTGTCTCCACAAATGAAGAATTTCCACCAGTTCCTTGGCACCAGTAATTACCACAGCATACATCTCAGTGCTGTGGTAATCTATGGCAAGTCCATATTTTCGGGGGGCGAGGGAAGAGTAGTTTATCACCTGAAGACACTTTTAGAAGCGTTTCTTAGAATCAACAGGGATTCCTTTTACTTTTAAAACTTCTTTGCAATTTCACTTCTTTAAAATTGACACTCTTGGATCCTGTGGTGGCACAATTTATTTAAAATAACAAATGTATATCCATCAGTCTGAAGACACAAATTGACTCCAGACTGAAATTTCTCATAGATGGTATCTGTTTAGGAATAATTGCGAATTGACTTTGAAAATAGGGACAGGTACATGCTTTAGAGACGATGACAAAAGAAGCAGATTAATCAAAACAAAGGGGTTGAGCATTTCTGCAAGCCACACAGATATTTTATGAACTCCCCTTTCTATGCCAGCTCAACAGAAGGCAAAGAAATATTATTTAATATGGTTACACTGTGGTTTTCAAATGCTATTCTTATGACAGATTCTTTTGGTTCAGATTAGGAGTACTTAACCGCTTGGATACCAGGAGTCAAGAACTCTTCCTCTGGGACTTTACTACCAGTAATGAGATGCTGTAGCACTAAGCAGAGAGAAATTCAAATCCCAATTGCCATTAAACAATTTAATATCCTCAGAACTGGAAATGATGATGAAGTTTGCTGCAATTCCATTATGAATGAGCAAGTCCTCCCTGCCGCCCACCTGAATTTTAAAAGTTGTGTTTTCCAGCATTCTATTTGCTTTAAGCCAGTGGTTTTCAACCTTTTTTCCATTTGCGGACTCCTAAAAAAATTTTAAATGGCAGTGCAGACCCCTTTGGAACTCTTAGTGTGCATACCCCCCCGAGGTCCAGAACCACAGGCTGAAAACCCACTGCTTTAAGCAGAAAATCTTCCATATCTCTATCTCTATCTATATATAGAGTTGCCTTGTTAAACACATTAACTTTGATGAATCTCCAAGTCAGAAGAGCCAGTTCACTCTAGCATTTGTTTTAGCCAACAGTGCATAAACTGAAGACACAACAAATTAGATTTCCTTCTGTAAAGAGTTTAAACTCAACCTCTGCAAAACTAGTGTGTCGTTTATTAAGTGTTACTTAACACAGTTCTATTCCGGAGTGTAAATTAAATGAATACTAGACCCAAATCTACTATGTTCCAACACAGACTTGTGTTTACAACCAGCACTGCAGTGGATCATTTCCATCAAAATATGAACCAGAAGGATCAAGGACCAGTTCCATCTTTTAGGAGACTGTCTTGTTATTTTAGTTTGGTGCTCATTAAAAGGTACCAGATTGACAAACACGGACAAATGGATTGAAGGCTTCCCACACTGTCTCACCAATGTGTGGGTCAACTCTGACTTGACAAGGATCACCTCTGAGATTGAACAGTTTTTCCATGTGCAGTCACTCTCAGCATAAAGACTAGGGACCATCAATAAGGGTCCCTATTAGTATCACTTATGCCCATCAGATAGCAATGATTTGAACAGATCTGGCTACACAGAGATGAGCTGTCAACTATCCTTCCATCGAGGAAGAGACGATAGTATACATTGCTACATGGCTCTTTGGGGGTATTAGCCAAAAGCTCTACGGTCAGGCTAAGGCAGTGATTGCAAAATGTAGTGTATATGGGCTATGTTGCAGTTGATATTTCATTCAGTGCACCATGTCACAAAAACAGGGATAACTTTGCCTAAACTGCTGTCTCTTTACACTTGGATCAGCAGCCATGTTATAAGGGTCACATGGTTCTTTGGTTCTCTTACCAAGTTGTGCATGAGCAGGTCTAAGTGGAAAATTCAAAGTTGGTTGTGTTGCCAACCATAGCAGTTAAGAGAACAATGAGCTCCTAGACCAAGGTGGATACATTTGTACTACCCTGGGCAAGTCCCTATTCATCTTCTGTATTATACAGACCAGAAATAAATTTGGATAAAGATGTGCAAGTTGATCTTATCACTGGTCTTTAAAGTGTTCCCAGCTGAAAATAGACCAATCAGTGTACAGTTTACAGAACACTGAGGTTATCCCATGAAAGATCTAACAGCTAAAGGATCATTCCTCAGAGTGCAGAATCTGTTTGACCCAACTGTCCTGAACACATGCAGCCTATTGCGACTCTAGATGAATGCCTACCCACTGAAAGAGGTTTCCTGGTTTCTCCCTTTATTTAGTAACAGCACTGTAGCATCACTGCAGGATATGTTTACACTGAAGAGGAAGCAAAGCTGGAGGCTGGCACTGATTTAAACACTCACTCTGTAGGCAGGATCTCATGTGATACTTTCTGAAGTTTCTGGTCGCACACTGGTAGAGGAAGTCCAGAACTATTCCTGGTATTAAGACTTTGTACTAAATCATGAAGTTTTCCGTTGGCCACTTGGCGTGTTTTTTTTTTGTTTTTTTTAATATAAGCATTCCAGCATTATTCCAGAGACCTCAACTGAGAGCAGGTCTCATTCTCCAAGGCAGGGTTCAGACAATCCCCACCTGAAGACCTCACAATCTAAAGGGACAAAGTGAGGAGAAAGCAAGTATCCCCATTACACCAGTGGACAATGGAGGCTCAAAGATGACATGACATGATTAAGGTCCAGCTGGAAATCTGTGGCAAAGCTGGGAACGTACCCAGATTTCATGAATCCCAGTTCAGGTAGCTTAACTACAAGACCATTCTATATCTGTCCTGTATGGCATAATAGCAAGTCAAAGAAATGCTGTAATTCTCACATGCTAGTGTATCAAGGGGGGGATTCAGATGCAGGTCAACATCTCTAATGACGTCTCAATTTTAGGACTGCTTTGTGAGCAAATCCTATGCATTGTGAAAGGAAATCTGAACCTGCCTGGGGAAAGAAAAGGGTACCACATTGCAACATCTATGTCTGGATGAGAAAGATACAGATGAAAAGCAGTTGCTTCAAGAGAGATGAGCCTAATGAGATGCACCTGCCAAGGACTAACCTCTCGTCAAGCAAATCATCTCCATCTGGAAAGAAAAATACATCCATCCCCTGGATGTGAACAGACTACTGCAATTCATTCTACCTCTCGCTCAGATGGATACATGGAGGGGCTAAAACCCACATAGAATGCAGTGATATCTCCTGGGAAGGACAGACGCAAGACATCACACCATTGCTTCACACACACAGAGCAGGTTGCTTAATTCCTTCCAGGTGTAAGTTAGCATCCTTCAATTGAATTCCAAGGATTTAACTTGACCATGGAGTGTGCTATTTCAGGGACCCAAGAAGAGAGCGGAGCTTGTCAGACAACAGTCAAGCCCTACGACAAAAGCGATCAAGAAGTAGGTTCTATGCAGTGGGACCTCAACCAACATATATAACAGCCTATTAGAGACTGAGTCAAAATCCCCAAAACCTATTGTGACAAAGCTCTGTCCTTGTCTCCATGGGTCCTGCGTTTCCTGATGGATTTCGCTAGCCTCAGAGCTCACTGTGACCCTCCACTTAACCCTTCTCTTTCTCAGTAGACTGTGACCCTTGTCTCTAGCTATTTTCATCATAAGCCAGTGAGGGAGGTGAGGAGAAGCTATCCTCCCTCATACAGTCTCTGCTGTCTCCCAGTCTCACTGATTAATCGGGGGGGCGCAAAGAGGGGGCGCCCAGGCCTGCCCTCTACTCCAAGGTCCAGCCCAGGGACCCTAATAGTATCCGCTATGGTAGCTGACCTTTTAGAAACAGGACACGTACAATTCCCTGAGCAGCCCCCACTTCCTCAAGGCCTCCTTCCTTGTGCCTGGTATGGTGTGTACAGCTCAGTCTCTCCAACAGCACAACTTCTCACAGCTCCTGACATGCGCACCCACCAGACTAACTGGGAGGCTTTTAACTAGTTTCAGCCAGCCCGATTGGCTTCAGGTGTCCTAATCAACCTAGCATCCTCCCTGCCTTCTGGAAAGCGCGTAATTGGCCCCAGGTGTCTTAATTGACCTGGAGCAGCTGCCATTAACTTATCCTGGTACCAGGGATTTATTTAACCTGGGGCCAATATATCTATCTCCCACTACTTTTCTTTAGCCATCTGGCCTTGCCCCATCACATTATCTAAAACAACTTTTGGTACTGCATCTTCTACCACCACCACAAGAAAGCCAGTGCTTCCAGTTTCTCACAAGTAGTCCCCAACGTCTATACCCGTATGTAACTGATGTCTGCTAAGCACCATGCCAGGTTCCTGCTCTTTGGAAGTCTGTCCTTCAGTTTCTATTTATGGTATCAATACAGTGGTGATTACAGTGCACTTCTAAATACCTTGAAAAGAGGAATGATCCCTGCTTTCACCCTTCGGATAATTCTCCACCTGTGAGTAATTGTGAAGATCTGTTTCTTGTAACCAGAGAATGAATCCACATTCCCACATGACCTTCAGAGTTCTGAGGTTGCTAATGTCCTATGGCAATAAGTGTCCATGATGAGCACGTAAAAAAATTATAGGTAGGCTCCCAAAATACATACACATAATTGACCAGGCAACCCGTGGTAAACTCTTGGCATGTTGTTAAGAACCCAAATGGAAGAGCTTTTGGGGGGGGCAGAGGGGAATTGCAGAAGATGCACTCTAGAAGCTGTCTGATGGAGATACGCAGGTATGCTTAAGAGTTTGACACAAGTAAGTTCCTTGGATGAATGCTGACTACAGTTGAGGTCATCCTCTTCATCCAAAAAAAAAAAAATCTTGTAGTTTGATCTGTCAAGAACCTTTGAATCTAGTGCAACTTTGATCTCCCCAGTGGTTGGTCTGTGGACAACCTGGGATAGAAGCCCAATTTGACAGCCTTATTTGTGTAAAAGTGGCTTCTTTGAAAAGGGAAGCCGAATTTCCTCTTGCTCCTGGAGATAAAAAGAGATTTGCTGTTTGGCCTTTTGGATTCACTTCCTTATTTCTTCTGGTGGAGCATCCAACCCCAGGACCAGAATGACAGTCATGCTGCCACTGAAAAATGTCTCTTTCCAGGCAGTGTGCTGTGAGTTAACTGTTTCTGCAGTCATTGTTCCCCCTTCAAGGTGTGAGGACGAGTCAGAGAAACACAGTGCACTTGCCTAGGATTTTGATTTTCTTTTACTTCTTGAACTTTCTGGAGGATCTAGTGTCATTACCAGGCAGTTATTATAGGACAATAAGCTCTTTTAGGCACCTTCTGGGTCCCTTTTTCCAAGATTAACATTCCTTAATTTCTGCAGTCAATAAAGGAATGGGAGTGGTCAATCTGACAAATATTGGCTGCTGCTTAAGTGAGCCTGGTTGTGAAGGACAGAAGAGATGCCCATCTGCTTGTCAACTGTCAGTAACATTCAGGATAGAACCTCAGTGTGAGCTTGTGGGAAAGGGGAATTTCTGGGCTTCAGTTCAGATGTGGCAAGCGAAGGAGTTATCCCCTGTAAATTTGATTTAGGTTGAGATTTCCTTTTCTGACTTGCTGTGATTTACTTACTCTAATCAGTAGTCAAAAGGCAGGAGATTAAGATTTGGGTTTTCGTTGCACTACCTCTCCTGGGCAGTCCAGATCTACCAAGATCAAGAAAGGCAGGAAAATAAGGGTTCTTTCAAAAAGAGGACCCTACACAACATACAAAACCTAATTAAATAGACACTTTCCTCTCTGAATGTGAACTAGTTTTTCCTCAATACGTTGTTAAAATACTAGTTCAAAACCCTAGATATTTAGAGAACTCAACAAGTTAGTCAATTTAATCTGATATATTTTTTAAGTTTCTTGGTACACGTTCTCTGTGCAAACAAATATAAAGCGGCTTTAGTTCCCCAGTGCTTTTAAATTTAATTTTTGTCTGAACGGAGGTGCCACCTCCAACACCCCTTCCAGAATGGTAGGCAAGGGCGTGGTTACTTTTTAGAAGGAAGCAGAGATTAACCACCAACCCACTTATCCTGCCCCACTGATTCACTCAGTTTCTGGAATCAGTCTTTTCGGAAATAGGAAAAGCTATTCTCTTCCTGGAACTAAAAGATTACAAGGAAAAAATCCAAATAACCCAAAGAAAATATACACTCACAGTGTTAAGGCTGTGAGAGAAAGCAATGGGTGTGCGGGACGGGGGGGACAAGGAGGACAGAAGGGATACCATATACACTCCCAAAATCCGGCCACAAGACAACTTGCAGGAATATGCCATACTTAAGCACATGCTCTATACTTCTATTGTCACTGCAGCCATGCTAACATCGTGTTTGTGAAATGTACTGAAGATAGTTCGTGCCCACCCCCCCGCCCTGGTCATCCTTTGAAAGAAACTTTGTTTACTGTGGGGGAGGGTCCTAAATGTTTTTAGATTAAAAGGTCTTAGATATAAAGATGTGACAAGGTACTGCTGATGTTTGAAAAATGTTATTAAGGACTTCTTATATATAAAATATCTATAGCCTCCTATGAGCAAGAAAAAAAGTCATGGGCCTCTGCTCCACAGTAGACCAGGTCTGCCAAGAAACCTTACCCCAAAGGTTTCCTCACCCCAAAAGCATTTACCATATTAAAGCAGAAGGTTCTACTGCTGGAATAATACAATAGTGTTGAATGGCCCCTGCTAAAATATTATTAAAACTGACTCAGTTGCAATTTTTTAAAAAAAGGGGTGCCTCTGAATAAGCATGATTATTTCCTTTCTTTTTATGGAAGGACTATCATTTTTGTAGCAAGGAGTGACCAGATCAGTTGATTTCCTCTTGTATAATTTGGCTGCAGAATTTGATTTTCTTAAAATAATTTCAAATAGCAATGTTTATTTTTAAGCATTTTCTATTTAAATTTTCACACTTGCAGGAAATTATGGAGGAGCCAGACAATTATTCAATGATGGTAGATGGTGACAGTTTTAATTAACTTTTATAAAGCTTTAACTTTTTGAATTTCAAAATCACATGTTAAAATATACAAAATAAACATCCTTAAATCAAACTCTAGTAAGTTCTCAAGAAGCATTTTTCTTTGATTATCTGTAAATGTTGATCGGGGGAAATATTTTTGTCTGTGTGTGGTGAAATTGATGTTTAATAGAGGTAGTATTACTCACATACTTTGGCATGGACTGAAATGGCCATGATTGTATGAAAAAAAAATAAAGCAGTACTAATTAGACCTAGAGAAGGATAAAAACTCGGGATCAGGAAGAACAATTCCATCTAGGGAACAACCTTCCATTTAAAAAAAATAATACTAATTTAATTGGCATTGAGAGAAACCAGAATGACCTGGTGTCCATCAGCTGAGAAGACATCAATCTGGTAGTGTTTTGTGAAAGAATGTCCTGAGGATCAGATTCCATCCTGCAAATTGTTACATGGTGTCCTCTCTTGCCCCAGGAATTCAAGGTACTTCTCCTCCACCCTCAAGTCGACTAATATATTTCTTGGGGGGAAGGAGTGCCACCAGTTGAAAGCAGACTTCAATTGGTGGCTTTAGGGCACCTCTAGCATGACAGTGAAATTCCACTCTTCCACCAATTACTATACTGTGGATATCTGAAACTATTTGAAGGGAGTGAACGGTGTACTTGTAAGGATGTAGTCGAGATTGAATCAGAGAAATGAGGTCTGAATCTTAAACCCTTTTTGGAAGCCTTCAAAGAAAAAAAGATACAGACGTATTTCAGAAACCAAATGGAAAGAATTAATGACACTGCAGGCATACTAGTTAATCAGATTCTCAATTCTTTTGCATGTCCCAGTGTCATAAGTAGTTAGTAAAGGGTTAAAACATAGTGCCTGGTAGACACCTGACCTGAGGACCAATCAGGGAAGAGAATTTGAAACTCCTAGGAGGGAACTTTTTCCCTCTGTTTCTGTGTGTGTTGTTCTTAGCCGTTTGGAGTTACAAGAGTCCAGATGTTTTAATCAAGTCTGCTACAACTTTCCATCTTCCTGAACTAATTTCTTCTAGTCAAAATAGTGAGTATTAGAAAGGTACTTTGTGTCCTCATCTAATAATCCTATGTTTGCAATTCTGTGTGTTTGCTATTGATTATTCTTAATTCTGCCTGTATTGTTTGTACTGAGAAGGAGAGAGGATTCTCTCCAGAACTTAGCAAGGTTATACCCTATGAGTGTCCAGCTTGGACTCAGAGATTCTGTATTTTCTTGTTTTTCTTTTAATAAATTCTTTTTATAAATATTTGATTAAATCCCTCTACTGTGGATACAGGGGGAGGGGCTAAGAAACTCTCTCTTGGTGGTGAGACAGACTTATCTCCGGGCAGAGAGGGGAGGGGAAAGGTTTCTCTCTCTGTGAGTTGATCTGTGTTTCCCCAGGGAACGTCTTTGGAAAGAGGCAGGGGGAAAACAGGGGTGTCCCGGCCCACGTAATTGACCGGGTGGTGGCGGCAAAAAGGGGACCTACCCTAGGATTTTAGGGTGGGGGGATACATGCTGGTCCTCAACTTGAACCCCCCCAGTTTCAAGTGAGGGTAAGACCATGACACCCAGTTTTTAAAACCAGAAAGCCATCAGGTCTTCAGAATAAGAATGTTGCTCTCAGCTCTTCCTCACGTTTCAGGCTGTTAGATTACTTATTGTCCAAGTGAAAGGACATCCTCTCCGTGCCTTTCTACCAAAGGAACTGGAAATTGAACAGTTAGAAGATCTAGCAAACACACTCAGGCTCATGAGAATTTCCTATTTGGATGACCAGGTAAACTGATCAGAGACCAAGGATTATGTGCAGCAAGGAGGACATGTCACAGACATAAGAAATTCCACATTTGAAGAAAAAAATCTGCAAACAGAAAAGATGCAAGCATAGCCCAGGAACAGCTGCTATACAAGTGACCATCATTCCTAACAGAAGGCACAGAAAAGCAGATGCTGCAAGATACTGAGAGACCTCAGTAGACACTGAGAGATCACCTCCGAGACTGAAGAGAAAAAGACTGAGAAAACGGTTAGTCTAGGAAATATTTCCCATGATAACTTTATTCCCTAGGTTATCCTGAAGTGGGTTTTTGGATGTACTTTTTGTTATTCTAGAATAGAGTTTTTTCCCTACAGGATGATCATTTGATGACCTGTGCTACCCTGAGTGTGCACAAGACATTGAGTTTTATGGACTGGGATGCCTTTTTCTTTAGTGGGCATTTTCTCTGGATACAGTCCAAGGATGTTTGGCCTTAGATTATCTTTTGGGAAACGAATCTCCAACAAGGGAAAAAATAGGTTTCCTTATTCATGCTCAATCATCTACCCTAAGAGCTGCTAGAGAGATGCTGTCCCTGCTGTGAGGCAATGTAGATTAACAGATTTTTAAAACCAGAGGGACCATTATGATCATTTAGTCTAACCTCCTTCACAATACTGGGCATACAAATTACTGGGCAAAATTCTGCATCAATGCCAGCATTCTAACTCTGGATGAACTAGAGAATATTCATTCAAAAAAAGATCTCAATTTAAAGACTTCAGTGATTAAGAATCCACCAATCCCCTGGTAATTTGTTCTGATGGTTAATTACCTTCACTTGAAATCCTGCATCTTATTTCCAATCTCAATTTGTCTAGCTGCCGTTTCCAGCCACTGGATCCGGTTGTGCATTTTGCTGCTAGATAAAGGGCCCTCTACATCATCTCCCCATGCAGGTGTTCCTAGGCCATGATCAAGTCACCTCTTATCCATACCCTTTGAGGGGGAGTTTAAGCTTGGGAAGTAGATTTCTGGGAGGAGCAGCAAATCCTGACAATGAACTCAGGCTCACGCTCCAGCACTCCCTCTTAGATGGTCTGATACAAGGGGTTTGAGGAGGGAGGGGCACTGGTACTACAACCATCTTGTTTCCAGCCTGGGCTATGCCATAATTTGGGCAATTTACTCAAGAATTCTGATGGCAGCAGTCCTGATTGACATGTAACCAAACTGTGTAGGAAAACTGGAGATACTGCTGGGGGGGGGGGGGGGAGCCAGCTCCACGGGGTCCTTCAGGAAGCACTCAGTATAGAACATTCTTCAGCCAAATAAGGGAGCTCACCAAGTTTCTTAAGTAAAGCGAGAGAAATTAAGTTTAGAAAATTAGGAGACAGAAGCTGTTCTCCCTGACCAAAGCACTAAACTGGGATCATGCACCACAGAAGTAAAGCAGGGGAACATTTAGAACAGGGAAGTACTGTAGAATGGCCAACATTTTGCACAGAATCCTATGCAAGGAGTTTGATAAATTACAAAATCCTGCACACCCGAGAAAATATCAGTATGCAATTCAATTGCTGCAGGACAGCGGGACACTAGACCCCAGACTGGATGACTCCCTCCTCCCCCTTACCCACTCCAGACTGGAGCTGTACTGAAAAGAAAGAAACGTTCTAGTGCAAAGGCCGTGAACTCCCATCCTCTGAAGTCTTTCCCCACCCATGCTGCAAAGACCATGTCCCTGCTACTGTTGCCTTCAGAGCAGCACCAAGACATTAAAAGCATTTAGCAAGTTTCCTTGGTGCTCTGAAAGCTGCAGAGAAAAAGAAAACCTCAAGATGCTTGCCCATTTCACACTCCTATTACTGCTGCCAGTCGCTTACTGCATATGGATTTTTCCCCCCTTTTTACACAGTAGAACCTCAGCATTCTGAATACCTTGAGACTGGAGGTTGTTAGTAACTCTGAAACATTTCTAATGCTGAACAAAACATAACCCTTCTTTCAAAAGTTTACAACTGAATGTTGACTTAATACAGCTTTGAAACTTTACTACACAAGAAAAAACGCTGCTTTTAATCTTAATTTCAAAGAAACAAGAACAGAAACAGTTTCCTTACCTAGTCAAATTTTTTTTTTTTAACCCCTGTATTTTCTTTTTGGTAGTTTACGTTTACCACAAATACCGTACACTCTTTGCTTCCCCCCCTTTTCCCCACCTTTTTTTTGGTCTCTACTGTTGCCTGATTGTGTACGTCCAGTTCCAAATGAGGCGTGTGGGTGACTGGTCAGTTTGTAACTCTGAGGTCTTGCCTATTTATCTCACTCAATACATTACTTCAGAATCATGCACGAGGCAAAACAGCATATTCAATGCCAATGATATTTAACATTCCTTAGGAATGTTTTTACAACCTATGAAAAGCATGCAATACAAACCCTTATTGGGTTGATAATTAAATATTGACTTTGGGTATCTCTTAACAAAGACTTTGACAGCCAGAAGTCCATTAAAGGTTAATCGACTTCACTCTTTCAAGAGTTTTACTTTTTAAGAAACACATCCATATTTTACTATAATAAAAATGTTGAAGCACCATCTTTTACGCAGAAAACAGAAATAACGGAGTTAAAGCTAATCTAGCCAAGTCCTCTTATCCTTGCTTTTTGGCTTAGCAGAAAGCCAAATCCAATTTAAGGATTTGTTTTTAGGGGGTAGGGAAGAGGAAGAGGGGTTGGTGTTATTGACACTATAGTAGCGAGGTTTTTGCTTTAAATTGGTATAAGATTGCTGTGCAACATCAAGCATGTACAGAGGTTTTTTTATTTTAAATTAGTGATACTAGTCCACTTCACCATGACTGACTGGTTATTCATTCCATCATCTTGGTCTCCTGGTCTAACAGTTCTGCTGAAGTGCAGAGAGCTTCTCAGACAAGGAGAAATGTGCCCCTCAGTAATCTGCATAGGCTGTTAAGCAGCTGCGCTGACTAGCTCCAAAGGGAATTCTACCTGGGAGGATAGAGACTGAGAAACAAAGACTGTTAAACTGTGTATATTGCATATATAAGGACCTTTATAGTAAAAACTGTGGAACTTCCTAGGAAGAGTTCTTGCAAATTTTTTAAATTCAGTCTGACAAGCTGTTTTATTTTGCTCCAAGTGATTAGACATTGTGGAATAATCACATAGCTTTAGAAAAAAGCAAGAGTTTACAGAAAGCGACAAGATATGCATTCAAAACCAAGCCTTCCCTTCAAAATACTATAATACAATATGGAAAATGCCCAATTTAAGCTGGTTAAATAAAAAAGTCACTCCTGAAGACCTTGTGTGTTAAGTGTCAGCTCAGAGCAAATTTTACCCAGGGATGAAAAAAAGAGGAGGGGTTTAAAATGGAAATGCTGTCAAAGCTTTAACTATAGCATAGCAAAAAGACTCTATAATTACCATTTATATAACTCCTGCAGAAATTTTAAGGAAAAACACCTTTACCTTTGTTCCAAGATAAATTGTTCTACTGCTTCAGATCTGCAGAAGCACTTCACTTTATCTTGAGACTACAGTCCTGAGGTATTTAATTACCCTGTCAAGACCACTAAATGGTCTGGCACCATGCCCTTTCCCTCAATCTCTGCTGATTGATAGCATCAATAAAATGTACTTGCTTTAATTAAAGCTCCAAATAGGATCCCCTTTTGCCACTCGCTAGATCAATGTTCTTTAATACTGGAAGAACAAAATACAAAAGTGAGGAGGGTGTCTCTTCCTCACCTTCACAGTTCATTTGCCTCCAGTGTCCTAAAGGAGCTTTTACACAATAAATACATATCTCCCAGTTCTCTTGAGATAGTGGTTAATGGAAAAGATCACTATTAAAAGCTTATCTACCAAAGATTCCTTCCTGTTAATATTCTTCCACAAAGATGAACAGGTCAGACCCGTGAAGAGCAATGCCACTGGAAAATACCCCTCATTGCTACATGCATTCAGCACTAGAAGTCTGCCAAAGAGAAGTTAGTGGAACTGTGTACTAGTCACATTCTTCATTGTAGTCTATAAAATGCTTATCAACTGTGTTTAAAACATTGTCATAAGCAGGGGATGTTCTTGGGCAAGCAATAAATTATGGTACAACAGTTATTTTAAAAATAATTACTGTTGCAAAATAGGATAATGGTTCACAACTAACCAAGTATTGCTACTGAATGAAATGAGGTGCATGCCATTAAGTTACATAGCAAACTATTTCAAAAAGGTATGCATACCTGTAGCATGTTCCTCATCTCAAGTCTCCCTTTACTATAGAACGTTATTTCTTGGCACTCAGATGAGAAAGTCTACAATGGTTTGCCCGTTTTACAGTTTCAATGTTGCATTACATTATCTTCCATTGTTGGACAATTAGTAAGTGATAATACCAAAGGAAATCTTCACAACACAAGCATGGCCCAGAAATTTGGAAAGTTAACTTTCTCCCAACTTCTGCATGAATGACACTCCATTTTAAGACTCAGGATTTTTTTTTAATATATGCAAGAGCTATGTAAGAGTGGGAAGAAAACCTACAGATTTAATACTTTTGATTAAATATTTCTTAAATCTATATTCTCTTGACAGGTGATAATTACTCTTGTAAACACTTTAATAGTCAATCAAAAAAATGTTTCTTCTAGGAATCATGTGAGAAGAAATGTTTAACCAGCCTTTGCCCGGGTAGAAATCAATTGCTAACTTGCAAAGAAGGGCAGAGGTCTGGAAGCTGTATTTGCTGACAAATGCTGTACACAAAGAAGCACTCCAAATTGTTCTACTTGTTACTCACCCAGGATTAAGAAAATACATGTCTCAATGACAATGGTGACCTCAGAAAATCCCACGCCTAGTCTTGAATTTAAGTGAACTCTGACGTTCAATCCATCTCACACTAAATGGTTAACCTTTCAATGGTATCTTGCATTTTAGCCCCAATTCAACCTGAATTGGCATGATGGGGAAAGGAAAAAAAACACAAAAACCAACTACTGGTCCCAGTGGTATTTCTGTGGGACAGAGGTTCCCCCCACCCCAGGATATCATCCAGGGATCAACTTTGCCCATCTCCACATGCAAGCAGTTCACCCCCTCCACGCAGTGACAAGGTTAAGTTGGATTAGCAGTGACAAGGGCAGAAGTGTTCTTTCCCTCTTTCCCATCCATGACACCTTAAACTACAGGCAGTTTCATTTTTGGCATCGGGGGGTAAGTTGTCTGCTCTAGACCAGAAACACAGCTCTGTGACAATTCACTAGGGCGAAAGAATTACATTGTCTGCACCCTGCTTCGTAGACAGGGCCTCGCCTCAGACTTTCAACCTAGTCAGAGTTTACCTCAGAGGTCTTGCAATTTGGTACGCTTTTCTAGGTAAACATGAACATAAATTGTTCTTCAGCTTCTACCTTGGATCTAACAAACCCAGTAGAAGCCACCACTGGAGATACCTGTTCTTATTCCAATGTTTCTTGGATTGATTTGGTATGCAGGAACAGAATTTCCATTTCAGGAAAAAGTCAATCCAAGACATATCTGGCTTCCCCATCTTTATTTCACATCCGGACAAGTCCATCAATTTTTGGTCCATTAATACCTTCTACTGGCATCTTTTCAAAACTCATCAGTAATCTTTCCCAACCAAGGAGTGAATACATATAAGCAAGTGGGACCAAGTGAAGGGCTGAGAAAGAGAGGAGGGACTATACTGATCACCTCAGTCAAAAAAGTTGAAGATTTCCAGCTAGCTCATTTTCTATTCTAATACAGTAACTCACTCAGCACTAAAAAGGTTCCAATAGCAGTATCTTCCAAAAATGACTCAGATCACAAAACACCTTCTATAACACACCAAATTACAATTTTATGATCAAACTGTACTGTTAGATGAATCTAAGACCTCAAGCTGTGATAAGAGTCCACATACATCGTAAGATCTACAACTGTCAACTATCTGAGGCAGGGATTATCTTTTTGTTCTGTGTACGTAGTGCCTAGCAGAGTGGGTCTCTGATCCTGGATGGGGGACTCTAAATGTTACCACAGTACAAATGTAGATTTTTTCCTATTGCCAAAGGTCAAATGAGTAATTAAAACAATGAGGGCAGCATAACACAAATTTATAAAGCTGCTGTGATTACCAGACTGGGTCTGAAAACATGACTGGATGAATGAAAAAAAGTAAAATATTTTGCAAGTATTTTAATAAAATCATTCCTACAATTTTTTTTTAATAATGTTGGAGTTAATTGTATTTGTAAAAAAGTGGCAGCCTGATTTTGTACATGTTGCAGTATGAGCAAGTTTTCAAGCACATCTTCTGCTGTAAGAAAACAGTGTTAGTAGACTCTCCTAAAGATTACAGTATTAATGGTGGCTAGTGCTAGAGGTGGGAATGGAAACCACAAGTTACAGATGCCCAATCTCGTGCTCAATCCATAGTGCCATGTGGTAGGTACACTACCCTCCAAAATGGACTACTTTCACTTTCATGGTGAAAGCTGACAAGTGTTGATCATTTCACCAGACCTACTGCAAGGTAGACCATTTCAGGGGAAAAAATGGGCAAAGGAAAAAAAAAATAGCTTTTGCAAGTATTAAATATTCAGCAAAAAACACTGCCATTTCCATGTTTCGCAAATTCAAACAGGCCCATCGTGTCACAATACTGTGTTCCAGCTCTAATCACAGCCTTATTTATGGGAGTCAAACAAACAATGAGGGATAGCCCCATCCTTTCCCTTTGAAGAGGAAGCGTGTAAAAACTAAGAGCTATTTCCTAGCTGATGTGGGAAGCCAGTGAGGAGCCAGACAATTATTGGAGAGCCTGTAGCAATTCACTAAAACCTTTCTCGGAACACCAAAGAGTAGGTCAGGGAAGAAAAGATTCTTTTCACTCCTCAAGCCCAGACATATAGGTATCACAGAACTTTGCTGTCTCCGAAGACAGCTCAAACCTTGCAAATCAGCATCTGAGCTGACCTAGGATGCAGGATTTCCAACAGATCCTTATGAAGGGAACATACAACACTCCCTTCTTGAGGCAAAATGCTGCCCCTCCTCCCCATTATGTGAAACTCCCACTGAAGTCAAGAAGAGAATTCAGCCCTTAATGGAAAAGATATGAGCAACACAGACAGTTTGCAAAACTAAGGGGAAAAGTAAAAGTTAATTTCAGTGCAACAGAAGGTCTCAGCATTTTGGCATACCGAGTTGGACTGTGTTTATAAAAACGCCTAGACATGCTCCTTACAAATTTTGAAGAAAAGATCTCAAGCTCAATGATCAAGCCTAAATGTTTTTGTTTCTCTTAAATTCAGTATCCAGGTGTTGGCTACTTTTACAATTTTTAACTCAATGCTACCATGTATTTAACCTAGCAGATAGAATGTATTGTGTGAATGAGGGTGGGGGATGAGATACCAGTGTTCCATTTACTGCGTTTTTGCGCTTTCCCTCCTGATAACATCTCCTTTTCCAGTGCTCTTCCCTTCTCTGCCCAATGACTATCTGCAAGGTGAACGAGGATTCCATACACATTAGAGCTGTCAAGCGATTAACAAAATTAATAGGGATTAATGGCAGTTTTAAATCACAATATTAAATAATAGAACACCATTTATTTAAATATTTTTTGGGTTTCTCCTATATTTTCAAGTATAGGCTCGAGGCCCAGAGCTCTGGGCTGGGGCTTCATGCCCTTATTTGTTATAATTAACGCATTAATTTTGTTTTCAGTCACAGGTGTTAACTGATTGACAGCCCTAATATACATACATACTGAAGGAAGTTACTGTCAACAACCTTGGGGGATCATTTTGATTTTGGATGTCTGGCTTGAGTCACCACATGTAACATACTCTTCTGACTCGCAACTCAGTGAGGCATTAGTAAGACAGACAACAGCATTCTACGCAGAACTGTTTTACTGGGGCAAGAGGTGTGCCACAAAAAACGCACATTTAAAAGTTCACAACACCGTCAGACCACAAAAAAGTTCCTTTACTTCAGGGACACAATCCAAATCAAACAAAAAAAGAAAATATCTTAAAAATCTGCAAATTCCTTGGGACATTAGTCCCTTCCTCCGGTCTTTTTTTGATCATTTCAAGAGAAAGCCTTTCAAGAGTCAAAACCTCTGCTAGAGGAATAAAGTTATGTCTTTCATGCTAAAGCATACCTCAGACACAAATACATGTGTTTAACAGGATATAGACCAGCAGCATTCAATAAAATTTGCAGATCACTATTCATTTTAATAAATCTTATAGGTTAGAGAAAACATGCCCTGCCTTTTCCACCAGGAACAATCTCTTTGCCTCAAAAACCTTTTTAAATGTCCCAGATTCACTTTTACATTTAAGCCCTTTCACAATCAAGTCTGACCTCAGTAAAGGGCAGAACAGGCTACATTTAGTAACTGAGCTCTGAAGTCACTAACTAAAGCATCATTGTCTCTAACCTGAATGATAGTGAGCTGGATGACAGTTGCCTTTAGACACTATAAAAAGACTAGAATATAGTCAGCAAATACAAGGATGAACAATATTTTACTGACACAAAGTATCCTTGAGAGATTAAACACTTCCTGAGAACTTATCCTGTTTAACCTGTGTTCCCTGGCTTCTAAAGCCCAAAATACTCAGAAGACCCTAGGATGTTAGCATCCTTCTGACTGAAATAATTCTACAGAGACTGAGCAAGTTAGGACAGAAGTTTAAAGGCCTAGAAAATATGACTGATGAGGGAAGACTGAAAAAACTAGGGTTGTTTAGTATGGAGAACAGAAGAGTAAGGGGGGCCTGATATCAGTCTTCAAGTACATAAAAGGCTGTTATAGAGAGAAGGGTAATAAACTGTTCTCCTTATCCACTGAGGAGAGGATAAGAAGAAATGGGCTCAAATTGCAGCAAGAGAGACTTAATGTCTAACCTAAGAAAAACTTCCCAATTCTAAGTGTAGTTAAGCACTGGAACAGGTCACACAAGAAGTTTGTGGAATCTCAGTGATTGGAGGTTTTTAAGAGCAGGTTAGAAAAACACCTGACAAGGATAAATGTAGGTAATACTTATAGATTCATAGATTCTAGGACTGGAAGGGACTTTGAGAGATCGAGTCCAGTCCCCTGCCCTCATGGCAGGACCAAATACTGTCTAGACCATTCCGGATAGACATTTATCTAACCTACTCTTAAATATCTCCAGAGATGGAGATTATTTATTCCAGTGTTTAACCACCCTGGCAGTTAGGAACTTTTGCCTGTGTTATGAAAATATCCACTTGCTATTAACATCATAGACACTTGGGATCATTATTCACAAAAGTTAATTCCCTGTTTTGCAACTTAACTGCACACAGAAACATTAAGAAAATATTATCTAAACATACCATAAGTAGCTGAATGCAACAAAACAGAAACTGGAAAAAAACAAAAAAACCCCCACAAAAACCGTAAAGACTACTAATTAACATTTCAGCTAATTCTTACAGAGAATTATTTCACTCCCTTTTAGCATGTCACCAGTCAGAATTTTCACTTGTACTATGATATGCCAGAGTGTAACTTTCCAATGAGTACCAGCAGAAAAATGGAAAAGGTATTAGATATTATTAAAATTTGTTTTTCTCCATTTTCTAATATTTTTATTTAATAGGTAATTATTAAACTAATACTTCATAGAGCTTTGAAGATGCAGTGTTACGATGTATAAGCATTATTTTTATATCTTGTAGGAGAGGATATATAAAAAGAACGTTAGAGATCAGTACTAAAACTGACAGGGACATCTCAGTAGTACCCTGCGCAGACACAAAATTTATATCCATGGATGCAGATATCCAGAGAGCTGCAGGGTTAGTCCTGCCTCAGTGCAGGGCGCTGGACTAGATAACCTACTGAGGTCCTTCCCGGCATACATTTCTAAGATTCTATGAAAATAAGTGTTCGAGAGGAGCCCTTGAACTTTAGGAATAAAAGGACAGCTAGCCTCATTCTTCCCCATTCTTGCCCCTAAGCTCTGAAGGCACACAAGTGCCACCATAAACTGGTTTAGGTGATAACACTCGGGGAGGGGAAGATTGCTCCTCAGGATTACTTCTGTTCTTTGCAGAACTGTAAAACTGTATTGTGGCTTGGCCTGCTTGATAGTATTTGGGGCAAAAACTGAATCCAAAATACAATTGGAGGCTGGCTGTGAGTTGTTGGACTCTTAGGGTATGTCTACACTGGAGTTAAAACTCATGGCTGGCCCATGACAGCTGACTTGGGCTAATGGGGCCTGGGCGAAGTGTCGACATTCAGGCTCAGGCTGGAGCCCATGCTCTGGGACCTTGCAAGCCTGAGTCAGGTGGCATGGGCCAGCCGCAGGTGTCTAATTGCAGTGCTAGGGTTTTCCTTACTGCTCTGGCCTTATTCATTTCAGCACATTTTATTTTAAACGGGTTTTCCCAGGGACACACCAGTGACAAAGTCTTCATAAGCAATATACATATTGCACAGAGGGAAAAAAACAGGGAAGTGGTACAATCTCTCCAAACAACAAAACCTTTCAGAAATACAGTATGGCATATATTCTAATGAGGGAAACCCCAAAATCATGCAATTATGAGGAGCCATTTCTTGGGTAAAATGTCAGCAGGCATACATCTGATATGGAAACAATTTGGCACACAGTCTAAGTATCTTCTGTTCATGTTAATGCCGGGTTACTAAATGCACTAGTTTATGAATATAAAAAACATTAGTGTTGCCCGTATCAGAAAGCCTAAGCCACAGGTGGAAAGGCTGGAGAACATACTGTGGTGATTAATGTCACAAAACTTAGACTTCAATCTATATTTTCCTCAAGCTAGAATTAGCACCACATACTTTTATTGTTTTGGTTTGAAGTCTCAATCCGTTCAGCGTGTTGATAGCCTTTTCAGCATCCTTGGGGTCAATGTAGTTCACAAAGCCATAACCCAAACTCTGTCCTGATTTGAGAGAGAAAAAACAAGAAAAAAGAAAACTGTTAGTTCTGCAGTAAACAATAAATGAACTAAAGCATTTAAGACATACACCAATATTCTGCACAAAAATACTCTGCGTACGAAAAAGGGCTGCCTGACATACTGATTATTCAGCCACTTACTGCTCCTATCAGTTCTCTCCGACCGCATTAATGTTTATAACTTGCTCTTCTACCTTCCCATCGACTGCCCCAAGTTTAGTGCTGAAATCACAATACTCAGTTTAATTAAGAATTTGAAACATTCTTAGGAGAAATATGATCAGACTGAGAGGCAGGAGGAAATGTAGGAGCTGCTGTAAGGTTAAAAGAGAAATTAATACTGTGAATTTTGACATATCACCAACTTTCTCCTACACTCAATTATAGAACAGTGATGAAATTCTTTGATAGCATTTAAAAGAATAAATGTTTCAAATGGATTAATAATTAGAAAATCCCAATTTCTGAACAAAAACCAATGACTTACAAAGTTATAAAAGCAACCTTTTTATAAGCTAACCTCCTCTTCAGATATTTACTTAGTGTATGAGCTGTAGGTCTTTAAACTGGTATTGCACCACTTCAAGGCTCACTTTAACCTATGTTCAAGCTACTCTACTGCATATAACTGAGCATAAGCTAAGGGTATCTTCATAAAAATGTGTGACAATCGGGGTTTTTTTGGCATCTACGATGACTATTACACATGGGAAAGATGGGCTTTTCCAGAATTTTCAATACGTTTTGGTTCACTGAACAGCTTAGTAGTAACAATTGGATTGTATCCCATTACATAGCTGTAAAGGAGGAATTACAGACCAACTTTTTGAAACTTCAAATCCTACAATATACCACCATGAAAGTTAGTTGCCAGGACTGCAGCCTTTTTTTTTTTTATATAAGGATTTTATCTATATGCATGCGCACAACTAACTATGAACAAGAAAAACCTTAACTAGCTTATGTTTAACAAAAATAAACATATTTCTAATCGTCAAGAGCTTTACGAACACTAATTTTCAATAAAGCTGTAAGGTAGCTGTTTCATTTTAGAGATAGGGAAATGAGGGTTAGCTATCAAGGTAAAAAAATTTGACCTTTGGATCCCCAAAATTCGGCACCTGGACTTACATGTAGACACCTAAGTGGTGGTGCTGTCAAAAGGTGCTGGGTACCCAGAAGTCCCACTTACACAGTATTAGCCAAAAATATGAAAATAGAATTCCACTTCAAAATATTCTGAGATTTCACTTTATAGCAATATGAACATCTTAGAGATTAATATTATATTAGCATATATGTGTCTGTATACAGCATTGACCAAAGAGTAGCAAAACATTCATAGTTCTCACAAAAATCCTAATCATTTCAATGGGACAACCAAAGAACACCCACACAATTTTCCGTAACTTTTCGAAGAAAAATTCTCATACTTCATAGTACAGTTTAACACTGGTCCATTCAGTTAGCATTCAAACTAATTTCTTACCAAAGTGTTAGTCAACCTCAACCAAATAAATAAAATCCAGCTATTGATAGCATGCAGGGATTTGTTTATACATAGACACAATCATCCTCAAAAGCACTATTTTGTTATGGCCTCTGAGCAAACGCCAAGTTAAATGTGAGACCTTGTGTACATTATATGTGGATTTTATCAGGGGGTGGAAGGAGGGTTGAAAAGTTGAATTTCTTCTGGACTGATATGAGTGGAAAAAACTGTTACAAGGTCCTTCCTCCCTCCCACCACAAACACTGTTTGTGAAAGTGTGTGTATGAAACCGACATCCCTATTTGGAGGGCCCTACCAAATTTACAGTCCATTCTGATAAGTTTCACGGTCACGGCATTTTAAACATGTGAAATTTGACACTGTAGGGAGTTGTGGGTGCGCTGGGGGGGAGGGGCTTGTGGTACTGCCGCCATTACGTCTGCACTGCGGCTGGCCGCAGCACTGCCTTTAGAGCTGGGTGGCTGAAGAGCGGCAGCTACTCGCCAGGCACCCAGGTCTGAAGGCAGCACCACTCCCAGCTGCAGCGCAGAAGTCAGGATGGCAGTACCATATCATGCTACCCTGACTTCTGCACTGTGGCTGGCAGTGGCGCTTCCTTCAGACCTGGGCTCCCAGCCATCAATGGTGGAGCTTCCTACAACCAGGAGAGGTTCCCAGAGGTGGCTCTGTCCTGGTCCCAGGAGCAACCTATCTTGGGGAAAAGGAAGTCCCATCCCTCCCCAGCCCAGCCCAGCCGCTAGATCCCAGTGCACAGTAGGAGCCCTCGGCTGAGATGCCACCAACCCTGTCCTCCCCCGCCTCCAAGTACAGAGCTTGGGGGTTAAAAAGGCCTTGGGTTGGCTGTCTGTGCTCGTGGGGGGTTGGCCACAGAGCCCTGGGCTGTTGCCCATGGCACCCACCCCATAAGGCCAGCCCTGTCCCCCCCAAAAGTAATTACCCCTCCCATACCATGCCACCCTCACTTCTGCCGTGACACTGCCTTCAGAGCTGGACTCCCTCTCTCCAGCCATCCAGCTCTGAAGGCAGCACAGAAGTAAGGGTGACAATACCACAACCCTTCCCCCACCCCCCACATACACGCACCCCCTATAGCCAGATTTCACAGTCCGTGGTGTGTTTTTTATGGCTGTGAATTTGGTAGAGCCCTACCTATTTGTATTACTGTAGCACCGAGAGGCCAAAGGAATGTCGCTGAGCTAGAGACTGCTGAAACAAGGAGCAAGAAAAGCCCTCCCTGACCCAGAGAGGATTTTTTAGAAAAAACAAGTAGATGAAACAGACAAACATCGGATGAGGTACCAGGAAGGCGGACACCTTCTACATAAACAAAGTCATTTCTCCATCTGCCTAGCCACAGAGTGGCTTAGACTACTGGGAGAGGCATGAGAACAGATAATATAGAGCAAGTCTTGATACAGAGGACTGTTCACTAAATGAACTTCAAAAGCTATGGTGGGGACAGATTAGAAAGGATGGTGCGAAGCTGTGGTCCAGCTAATGCAATTCTACTCAGAAAAGTGAATGAAAATAGTATTGTGATGTTCTAAGCTTCCATATAAAAATGTTCAGCTTACAAATTGCCACCCCCGCAAACTTGAGATCTTATCGACAAGCCATGTAGAAAACAGATCTGTTGATTACCATGTAAAAATGAATCACTCTTTCCAGTTTGTGTATGTACAAGTCAGCAGCTTGCCAGCTTGAATGTGCGCAACAACATTATGAAATAAAGGTAATACACAAGTTCAATATGCATCACACCAAAGAGTCCTTCACACCAGCTATGCTTGTCCAATTCATACTGACATAGTGTTACCCACAAGGTAGCTTTGCTATGATGAATTGCAGCTGATCCTAACTCAAAAACCGACCTAATATCAAGAAAACTGCTGTCCATAACAACCAATTCATTCCAAAACCCATCTGATAACTAAAAAGAATCAACACAGTTCATACAGTAGCCCACTGCCAAAGAAGAATATTTAGTATTTAGACTCCCTCTCCTTGAGAGGCTATTGCAAGTATCGGAGGGGTAGCCATGTTAGTCTGGATCTGTAAAAGCAGCAAAGAGTCCTGTGGCACTTACACACTAACAGACGTTTTGGAGCATGAGCTTTCATGGGTGAATACCCACGCATGCATCCGACGAAGTGGGTATTCACCCACGAAAGCTCATGCTCCAAAATGTCTGTTAGTCTAAAAGCGGCAAAGAGTCCTGTGGCACCTTATATTTATTGCAAGCTACTCTCATAGTAACATAATATAAATGAAATTCCCTAGTCAGTGATTATAACAGAGCCAGACCTCTGCTTACAACCTCCGGGAATGTTAGAAAGGAGGAGGCGAGGAACTGTTCATGTTCCCTCCAAAAGTGGGAGAATTTTGGACACTTAATAAAGACAGCTTAACTTATTTTAAACTGGCTGAAAAGATGGGATACTCAGAACGGGAGGGAGGGAGGAAATGCTGTAGAAAATGAAAGTGAGCACATCGAACACTCTTTCAGGATGTTAAGGAACCCCTGAGGAGTGAAATACTTTTACTGTTACTTCGACAGGTTCATACTTACATTAAATAGTGTCTAAACAAATGACAAGTTTTTTCTATTAAACCTTTTAATAAGGAAACACACAATTTAATCAATTTATTCTTTATTAAGAACAAGACAGTGAAAAGCTATGTATGAGTTTGCATAACTATAATCTAATTCCAAAAATAATCTTATCCAACAAAAAGCAAAACCAACCAGACAGACAGGAACAACCATGCAAGTGGATAACCACAAAAGATTTACGTAATTATAAAATCAAGCTGTGCATGAATAAGCTGGTTAGCAAAAGTGAATAGTATGTAAAACCAGCAGTGAAAAAAATATCTGAAATTGGAACCTGTAATACACATGTGGTTACCTAATGCCTCTCCCAAGTATATCTAGGTTGGACATTCCAATGGCAAGTTTTACTTTGCATTATTTGGATTACAGTACTACGTGCTTTCCACACCAAAATGGAAGGACCACAGAGAAGCAGGTCTGTCTCTGTTCACATGGGAAAAGACAACATGACATCCGGAAGCAATCTCAAGTATCTCTCTAGAACTTCGAGACTGTTTTGTGTTTACTATTCATACTTCTCTTAAAATAAAACTTCTGCAGAATACTGAAACTCGGAGGCCTAAAGCAAAATTAACTTGCACCAAATAAGGCAAGCCATAGCCAACATGGTTAGTCAAAGAGCAAACAATCAGTAAAAATCATCTTACCACCATTTAACAGTGTGATTTTTTACAGATATGAAACACAGAGGGAGGGCTCCAGAACACTAAATATTCCAACTAAACCAGATTCACAGGAGTGGTTGCTACATTTATGGTGGCCTCAGAAGGTGATAGCCACCAAGCTCTGATCATGAGCTGATGAACATGTGTAGGAAGAACTACGTCACCCATCTGAAGTGCAGGCCTCTAAAGGGCAAGAGATACGTGGAGCCCATAGAGTTCTAACTCACTGGACAGATGAGGAAGCGACACGTGCTCCTGGTGTCAAGCAGTCATATGGCAGAGTAATATCTGGATCTTCACCCCTCTGCCACTCCCATCATCACCTGGAGAAGTTCTTACCAGTGGAGTCTTAAAAAGGAGTAGCATCAGAAGACTCACCTGCTTATGCATGTTTTATACTCCCTCTTCTATTTCCAGGAGCATGGATGCCAATTTCTCTGTCAGCCACTTGGCTCTTCTAAGAGTTACCAGCAGCATTTAACAGAGGCACCTAGATGATGGTCCAGATAAAAACCCTATCTGTAATAACACCTCAGTTCCATGTTGTTTGTGGTCAACCTGGATACAAAGGGAGGCAGTCTAAGGAGGAGTCAGTTACAAAGGCTGCTGCCAAAGAAATCTCATGCAGAAATGACTTCAGGTATTAGGTTCTTACTGACAGGTCCTTAGACAGTGAAACCATCCTGGTTAGAGTGTCAGACGTGAAGGACTGGCCTCAAAGAGCCATGAAGCTGCCTCACTTGTGGTAAAGTGGTTCATTCCGCTCTCTGGTCACTCAGATCTTCAGGAAAAACTTCATTAAGCAGAGGACTTAAGACTTTTCTGCACAACCACTATGCAGTAATTTGGAAAAGATTATCTTGAACTAGCTGCAGATGTAGGCTAAGCAAAGCCACCATGAAACGTCCTCAATCCAAGATCCCAGTAGTTTCTATGTCAGGAGAGTAAGCAGCTGAATTTCTAACCAAGTACCTTGGTGCATACTGAAGTTAGATCTGTATGGTAACATGCATTTGCCAGAGTCAAAATGTCACTTGTGCCCACCTCTTTTCACATCCTTATGTGTAAAATCAAAGTCTTATGTAATGCTGGCGAAAAAGGGGGATGCTTACTTAACCTTCAATTTCTCAAAAAACTACTGAGAATGAACATAACAGGAAGTTAGGAGTGCTATTACCAACCGAGTGACTGACAGATACAGCTAAGGGCATTTCTTTTTAAATGTATAGCACAATATACAAGATACCAACTCAGGCACTATATCTCTTACTGAAAACCCTAGCATCAGTATTTCCTGAGTTTTCATTTTTAACTTTACATTACAGTTATGTTTTCATATTTGATTTACAGCTGTCACTGACAAATGGAGTAATTGGTTACAACTACAAGCACCATTCTACTTGATAGCAAGTGTTTGTGGCTTTCCAGGACCACTGTAAAAACATTTTAAAAACTTGTGCTTTTAAAATGACCTTGAAGGCAGAGTTAAAAAAACTTTCGTGCATTCTATCCAAAGCAGAACTTGAACATGCGTTCCAAACAGAACTGGTGATAAAGTGGTGATATGTTAAAAAAAAAAAAAAGTACCTTCAAAGTTGTCAAAATTTTGAGGTTTCAAGCAGCTCTAATTCCAGATTTGGCATCATACACTTCATAATCAAAAGTTCAGTTAAAACAAGGAATTATTTTTTTTGAGCCAGCTGCTTGAAGGTTATGGTTCTCTTCAGAACTCCTCCCCCAGCTCTCAAAGGAAATTACTTGCTTAAGATCTCATAAGAACTTTCCCAGATCAACCAAATAGGTAAGTTTCAGAGAGATTCAGTATCTATTGAGCAAGACTGAGTTTACCGCCTGTATAAAACAGAGACTTAAGTTCCAGCAGACAGTAATGCTTCTGAAGCATTATGGCTAGTATTTACAGATATTTCACTTCCCTAAAAGAGAAAAAAGTCAAGAGTTACAAGTGTTTACAGTGACATGTTTATGAAGTATAGCAATCTCACTCTGAACTTTAACAGTCCACAATTCTGTGATAAACCTACACAGGCTACGGAAATCAGGAAGTCATCTCTCACCTAACGCACACCATTCAGCTGCGGAGAAAGCAGTACAACCCTGTATGTGACCTATAGTGTATATTGCTGACTAAAGCACAAGATCACAGGCAGCTGGCTGGGTTTACTCAAATTGGTGCCACTTCTGCACAGGAGGATGGTTCTTTTCCTCTGCAGCTGCTCAAACCCAACAGACATTCTGTTTTAGAGATGGAGAAAAGGAGAGAGCCAGAACTAGGTGCCTCTTAAGCCAACCAACTACTGATTTGGTCCCTTTGCATTTTAAGTGTTTAATCTTCAAAATCTGCACAAATCTGCATCCTTGTTGAAGTGAGACAGACTAAAAAACTACTCATGCTGAAGAGGTCCCTCTGCATCAGGGTTCAGGCAGATGGGAGCAGCAGTGTGCCGGAGATCTGTTCATTGTGCCAATGTCATACTTATTCAGTTTGCTGTCCATTGGCATGGGACTTTTCATGCACTCTACGTGACTCGCATATGTAAAAGACGACTTAAGAAAAGCTTATTCATTTGGGATTTTTTATTTTCCACTGTAGGTGCACATTTAAGCATAAAATAGCTGTTACTCGTATCTGATAGTTTTATTTATATGTGCAGTGGCAAACATTCATTAGATTCATTTTGCCATTTAAAAAACCTAATCATAGAGAGACCAACAGCACCTCCTGTGTTTTGGTAAGCACTTATTCATGCCAAGTGACAAGGAGTCTCATTGCTTTCAGTAGGACCACTCACCTAAGGTAGTGCGTCTTCATCTTAAATAAGGGCTGTACAGCAAGCCACTAGAGACTCAGTCCCCAAGGAATTTCAAATTGCACTGCGACCTTTCAGTTACGCAACTTCCATCTGTGAGCAATACATGTATAACTTTACAAGTGAACTAAATACTTATACAACATAACCAGGGGGAGTTCCTGCATTAGAGAGGGAAAGGGTCATTGTGGGTAGAGAAGAAATCTGACTCCTCCCCTGTTCATCTTCCTTAAAAACAGATACAGAACACCCACCCCACACCACAGAACTCTGAGCAGAAAACCATTCTAAAGCAATACATCTACCTTATTTTTAAGAGCCCCCCCCCCCATCTCCAGGCAGGTTGGGCACTATGAAAGTTAGACCATGGCCCAGAGAACAAAACATCTGCTAACTAAAACCTGGGAGAAATTTTATCTAACTTAAAAATGGAAAGCCCTAATGGCGAGGTGATCAGCAGAAAGACATTGCACTGCACAAAGAAGTGTGTCACTGAATTTAGAGAATCCAAGAGATGACTCTTAAGATTTGGCCTCTTAGGAAATAGTTCCTACCTCTACAACAACTACGATGAAACCAAAGGGCAGAGACAGCAGAGACTTTCAATCTGTCTTTCCTGGGAGGGAAATACAAACAGATGTTCAACACCCCTGGCCTCCGTTAGTCAAGGGCTGTATCAGCAGAAGCAACGGCTGTAACTGAGGAATTTGGACAAATCAGCCAGACACTGAGTATCAGGTGATCTTGCATAGCAGTGCAGTGATGTCAGAGGGCTGAACTTAGATATACCAGAATCTGTTTTACTACAACATGTGGGAAAGCCAGTATTTGTTGTGACCTTCATGGAGGCCAATTAGGATTCCACTATAACGAAGGCTGAAACAAAGCAGAGTAATTCTACCAGTGCAGTGAAACAGCATCCAATATATCCATTTAATATTCAAGCAGACTTCTTTAAATCACTTCCCATCTTGAGGGCTCATTTTAATGAATTACATTTTCACCACATTTTGTGGAACTAGTATTTATGACAGCCCATCTCAAGCACGAGCAGCTGAGATGTACTTTATAGAAGGGGTGGGCATGGCGGAACACACCACTGGGGCTTGATTCTGTAGCCACACGGACAGAAGTGGGCCCTTGCTAAGTATTTAGCCTCAGAAAGATGAGGAACCTTAAAACTTATGACTGAGGGGAGAATCCCGACATAAGGTTATTCATGTTTGCACAAAAAGAGCCAATTTGTTTATGTTTTGAAATTGCTACTTTAGGTTTCATTGAGCCCACCCTATCCCCAGGTCAGCTACTATCACTTGACTAAAAAGGACCATTTTAATTTAATGTTGCCAAGGTATTTTTGATATTTCACTCAAAGCTTAAAAGTGTGTGGGGGGGAAGGGGGGAATCATTTGAGAAACTGATTTAGTAGAGTCTGAGATTGCATTTTTTTTAAAAGCAATCACACAGCTATCTACTGAATAACGACCCATGAAAAGCCTATGCACATCAACCAAGTCAGCAGTTTAATCAAAAATGAAGGGGAGGATAAAGAATAGACAGTACTTCCTACTTCCTAAACATTAAGACGACAGTGCAGTTTTTGCCCATGTCTGTAAGCAGCTGCAAATAAAGAACCAGTAACTTCGTTTATGGTATATAAACCAGTGAAGAGTGGAGGGCTGGGGCTGGTGGTATAATAATATTCAGCCTTGCGGTAACGTGCATGTGCAAGGGATCCACTATTGTACCTTGAGTGTTTTTGAGGGTTTCTCTCCTTTTAAATCATCCAAGTACTGATTCCGTAGTTATGAAGAGAAATCCCTAACTGAACCAGTTTTACCATGGCAAAGTTGTCTCGTAAATGATGGATTATAAAAGGAAACCTATTTAAGTACTACAGACATGGCTATAGGAGACTCACAAGCCCTCCACTAACCAATGGGGCAGGTTTCCCCAGTGAGATGCCATCCACAGAGAAGTTTAGTAGTCAATGGCACAGGTGACAAAGGATGCATGTTGTCCATTCTTAAAATTCTCCCATTTAAAGCACAAGCAATATAGCTGAAGGTAGAATAAAGCATCGTGAACAGACAACAGAAAGCCATTTTCCTTTTTTCTTCCAGGGACAGAACTTTAAAGTTTTTCTATAGAAATAATGGGACTCTAGGGAAGACCTCTACAAACTTAAAAGTTAAATGATTCTGTGGCTGCTTTTGGCAAGAACTGCTTTCCCTGCTGGGGGTGACAGCTATATTGCTCTTGTAGATGTGATGCACCGTTTAATTATTTTATTGAAAAGCTGCTCAAATTCAAAATACGGGGGGAGGGGGAAGGGAAGGAGTGGAGGTAGTTCATTTTAAAAAAAAATTAAATCCCACATACCTGAAAGTGAGGAAGTGGAGTAAAAAAGCTGTAAGATATATTTACTCATTCTTTAGCAACATCCAGATTTTGTGTGTCTAGTTCGGGCCCAGCTAAATAAATCAACAGGATGGTAACTGAAAACAAAATGTACCATTACACTGAACTGCACATTTATAGGATGCTCAGCTTTTTGCACCATCTAAGGCAGCGTTTCTCAAATGCAGCCACCAGGGGCTTTCCTGGTTTCCACTGCCTCCTGGGCTGTTTTTGGCGTTTTTGGGGGGTTTTGGGGGGGGGGGGTAAGCCCCTCCCTGTTGCTCCTGGATGCACCACCTTGGTGTTGATTGCTGGGGCTGCTCGCAATGGTTGGGCCCTACTCCCTCTATGGAGACACCTGGGGCACAATGCTGGAGGACCAGGCAGCCGGTGAGATCCCCACATTCCCAGGGGCAGTGGGCTTCAGCCCCGCGTGGCAGGGCAGCAGGCTCTGGCCACAGAGCTTTGGGCTCCAGCACCCCACTGCCTTCCCCCCCCACCCACCCCATTGCCCTTGCCTCCCCACATCCAGGGCTTAATTTGTTCCCAGGCTTGACAGGACTGAATAAATCTACTGTGAAAAGCGCTACTTGTATGCTTGTTAATATCACTTTTCACAACAGACTTACTAGTTAGCAATAAATAAGTTACAACATTTGGATGTGTATATTTGTTTTTCCCTAAAGCTAGCTAGCTAAATATTTTAGGAAGAAGTGTGAGAGCGGCCACCAGCAAGAGCTGTTGGCCGCACGCGGAGGCCACCAAAAAAATTTGTCCTGAGAACCCCTGATCTAAGGCATTTGCTGAATTACTGAGTGCTTGAAAGCAATTACTAACCAACTCACTCCACTTGACCATGGTTTATTTCTTCAACAAAACCTTCCTGGGAAATGGGGGTGGGGGGGAAGACCATTTCAATTTATTACCATCTCATTACCCAAAGTGTTTGTAGCTTACAAAAGAAGTAAAGGCAGTATTCTTTTCAGGGTATTCATCTAAATACATTAGCCTCTAAAAGAGCCTTCAGGCCACCTTTCTAAAACCTAGAAAATCTTTTCTTGAACCAAGGTATGTACTTACACTCACCTGCACAGAACAAGCATATCAGACAGACAGCACCTACCTTAACATTGTGACTATTTGGTTTTCTAGAGTCTCCATCTGCCATTGTAAGATTGTCCCTATTATACATTTGCTAGAGTTTTGTCCTGTCAAGTTTTAAGTGTGCAAATCAACAGGGCACTGATTCCCTTGGGAGTTTATCCAATACATCTTACCTGAAGTTTTTTTTCCCTCTGATATTCAGCCTGAAGTTTCCCTCAAGTCATACTAAATTACAATTAACCCCTTTTAACTAAGCTGAATGCCACCTTTTCCTTGGTTATTTATGTGCAAGTTTAAGTCACTGGATGGGCTTCTACAATTATATTTTAGAAACTCAAAATCAATAGTGTTTGCACCCTTCAAAATATTTGCAAGGTACTGCCCTCCCTTTGACCTCTACCTGCACTGATTCAGCCACTGATCAGCCCTTGGCATTTTTAAGCCACTGCATTCATGCAGACCTGTTCTAAGAGTTTCTAACCACCACTCATTTAAACCAGCACCTGATGCTGCCACAAGCAGTAATACATGATGGGAGACTAAGAAAATGACACAGTAGCCAAGGCCAAAATCACTTGGGCATGCTATACATATTTTACTATTGAACTCTTTCTGAAAACTTATCTCACCAGCCCTCTATCATTTTTATTGCTCATCTCTAAACTCCCTCCAATTTCTCAGGTTTTCCAGAAATGCAGTGCCCAGAACTTAACTCATTATGTCAACGAAGCCACAACGCAACTGACTAGACAAATCCTACTTGTAAACCACTAACACTGAACAGGCCTTCCCCACCCCCAGCCATATTGCACGGCAAACTGATGTCAACCATCGAGAGAGAGAGAGAGAGAGAGAGATTTGCAGGTTTCTTCCCATAGAATCTGTTTCATAATGTCTCCTGCCAGGTGTTACACTCGGCAGATGTAAATTTCTATTTTTTTACCTCTGATCTCATACCTATATTGGGATACATCTGACCCAATTTCTTCAGAGCAAGAGCACTTCAATGGAACCGTTAAGAATTCCCTGTAAGCTGCTACAGCAGATAAAGATGAGTGGTTGTGTGGTTATATACGTGTATACACACAAACGTTACTTCACCTCCCTAACGAACTGCTTGATATAGAAGTCTGTTTTACAATTTTTCTTCTAAGACCTGTCCACAGACCTTTATGCAAGGGTTGGATCCCATCCTTGTAGTCTTTTGAGACAACTAGAACCATCGACCGGTGGCTGATCATGGACGTAGATGTTCTAAAGCTAAAATTATTAACATAGCTACCAGGTGAACGTTGGATCAGGGAGCTGCTGTACACAGTTCTGTTACTGAACATGTTTCAACCCAAGAACTGGCAGTTGCTTGGAAGAAATACACCTACAGGTCTTCCAAGGCATTTTATTCCTCATGGTCAGAATGTCTCATTTCTGACCCAGGTAAACATGTCTCCATGAACTCTCTGCCCCCCAATATCTGAAAAAACACACACACTTTTATAGTGAAGCAACTCCAAAAAAACCTATGCATCTAGAACCACCTTGTTTAATACCCAGACAAAACTCAATCAATTTAAAAACCTTACTTCTAACTTGAAATAAAAGATTAGACCGTTTCTGTTGTAAAAAGACAGACTGAAAAATGAGAATATTCAAACTAATGAAACAAAACTAAAAAATAATCACAATAGAACAAAATCAGCAAGAACGGAACCCAAAAAGCCCTTAAAAAAATAAATGTGCATAAAAATTGCATCAATTTGGGGAATTGTTATATGGGTATCTCTTAATCTTAGTTTTAGAAATATAGCTAATTTTTTTAAATACAGAGTATGAAAAAGCAGGAAATAGAAGTCTGAAAAGCTGGAGTTTTTAGTTATAAAGAGAAGCAGCAAGTCTCAAATAAGTTAGAACTCTGCTGGTTTTCCTCTAGCTTTGTAAGTTGTCTTTTCTAATAGAATAACTCCTTGAAGACCGGCCAGCCAGTCCTTGACTGAAGGCAGATATTCTGATCTCCAGTGAATATTAATGCATCTTTTTGCCATCAGTCATGCAATGTTTATTTTACACTGAAAGTTTTACTTTTAATAAATATCAAGAAAAGCCAAGAGATTTGGAGCCTCTGCTATTTTCCAGATAAAATACTGTGAGAAGGACAAGCCAAGAGCATATGAAGGCAAGCTACTACATATAGTTTTGCATTTCTCTCAATACAGGGTTAAAACTTTTAAAATAAAAGTGTCAAACTCTGAAAGTCTTCACAGTTAAGGATTCAACACTGACCTTGACTCTGTCCCCTCAGCTTTGCTTATGGTACACGTATTGGTGGAAGAGCCACACTAATTGCAAAAAGAAAGACATTTACACAAAAACAGGACAGATAACAATAGGGCTTTTTTTTTTTGGCTGTAAGATTCTCTTGCTTATACTCATCCTTTGATCTAGGTCATCCATCAGGAGATCTCAGGCATATCTTGTGCTAGGTATTAGGGAATTGTGGCCTGTATCTTCAAGGTGCACTTGGTAAAAACTTGACTGCTGGCTTCTGTGTGAAACAGTGTGCTCTCTGACCAGTATTCAGAGTGTGAATGGGTAACATTAGGTGGGACAGATGGATGATATCTGCCATGCAAGCCAAGGACTCTCCAGTTTTGTGCACTAGTCAAAGGGCTTTTCATTGGAAAGGAGAGTAACTCACAGCTCAAGTGATATAGTATTCGTGGAGCAAAGGGGAAAGTGAACAGTTGGGTGTGAAATTCCTGTGTTTACAAGTCGGATTTCACAAGAGGTTTACCAAAGAAAGGGGGGGTTCTCATTTCCTGACTCAAATTTTATTTTATAAAACTTAATGCCCTCATGCAGCTATCACCGGTGCCTATGGAGAGGTGAGTGGTCATATGCTGCTGCTAGCTCTCATTGTTTTCACATAGGACAAGTGAAAAGTTTTATGTGGAAACTGCTTTGATGGACAGTGCTTAAAATAATTCAAATGCCACAGTTTGCTGCTCCCTGTCAAGGAGTTGGTCTTGTTTATATGCACTCTTCATGCAGCACCACAGAAACTCATTATAATAATCTTAGCTATGTTGAAGTTAATACTGTCCTGGCTCCCATGCACTCTAGAGGAGTTTAGACTTCTGGAGTGGATTAATCCCTTGCTGGGATTGAAGTGAGTTAAGACTGAGAATATTCTGTCCTAGTCTAGTTCCTTATGGACCTTGAACACATAGTGAAACAAATCAAATGCAGTTCATTCCACTTTGGAAGTCTGGGTAAAGCACATCTGACTTCACATATCCAAATCAAAAACTGTCAAGTGTGCATGCCACACTAAGACACTACTCTCCAACCTTAGTTACTACCCCCTTTCTTTCCCACACAGACAGTAAGTCCTCCTATGCTTTCCCAGTCATCTCACTCAGCCTTCAACAAGCCCCCTCCGGAGTTTCCTCAGAAAATAAAATGGAAGTCATTTGCTACCCCAACAAAGTCTTTTTAATTTAATAATGCTCCTTTTAACAAGCTCAACTGTCGTCTGCTAATTATTCATACAGTTGTTAGAGCCAGCAAACATATCCTGACGTCTGTTATAATCACTCAAGTACATTTAAAGTACTGGGTTCGGACACTCAAACTTTGTTTTTAACCCCATATGTTGGTTTTCACCTCAGATATTCTGTTTCTAGCCTTCACCACTTTTGTTATGGCGCTGAAACTAACATTAGCAAGTTATGTCCACTAAATGCATAACTATTCGGGGTTTGAGCAAAATTAGGCTCTGTAATCCCACAGCCAAATTAAATTAGGTTCTTGATGACATTTAAGACAGTTCTGTTAGCGTACAAGGAGGAATAAAATCTAGCTCACTCAGCCACGTTACCTATTCAGTGCAAACAGTGAAAAGCAGGAAAGCATTTAATAAAGTCAGATACATACACAGAATACACAAAAGAAGTAGATACACTGAATGAAGCTATGCCATTTTTACATTTCAGATTAGAGCCAAACCCAAAGCAAAATGTGCATCTCCTGTGAGAAAATAAAATGACATAAGAACGACCTACTGGATCAGACCAAAGGTCCATCCAGCCCAGTATATCCTGTCTACCGACAGTGGCCAATGCCAGGTGCCCCAGAGGAGTGACCCTTACAGGTAATGACCAAGTGATCGCTCTCCTGCCATCCATCACCACCCTCTGACAGAGACAAGGGACATCATTCCTTACCCATCCTGGCTAACAGCCATTAATGGACTACTATAGAGGCAACTTTTGTGAAAAGCGTAATTATAGGAGAGGATTTCAAGATCATTACAACACAAGATGAATTTTCATATTACATCCCAAAAGCTCTGTAGTTTAAGAATATCCCAAAGTGGTGAACATTAGAAATGTAGAGTAGTCCAGATTAAATCATCAAGACCAGTAGTGGTTGACAGCACACAAGGACTGAGATTAACAGAGACCAACATTAAGTTTAAATGTTTCTATAATTTGAGATTTTAAGACATCTGACAGGCCGATTTTAATTTAATATGAAACTTAATGAGGCCCAGGACCCAAATTGTATATTTAAATCAAGTTCTTTCCCCCATCCCTTTCATAAATAATATGGGTAGAGTTATGTGCACAGCAGCAACTTTTTCATCCTTAAGACATCCCACATGATATGGAGAACCAACTGGGATGCAGTATTAAAGACTTGTTCTGCATTTTACAAATTTAACAGAAAAGGAAAACTAGATAGTAATTGGATAACTAGCAACATTTTTACAAATACAAATTTAAGGCACTCCAAAAAAACCAAGATGTTTTGGTTGAACACAGCTGGACATGGACACAAAATCAGAAACCCTTTGCACTAAATTCTTTCTTACAGAACAAGGTTTGTCAGCTGTTTAATACAGCTACACCAATAGCAAAAACTTTTTAGGATCCTACACAGCTAAAAGCTATTTCATTAGACTTCTCGCAAATATCTCCGCTTGAAAACGTACTCACCTTTGCGGACATGGGCTATTACTAATAAAATCCCCATTATTACATCTCAGGGGTAAACATCTGAAAGATGTACAAGTCAATAAGATTGCTAACCAACCCTAGGTAGACTGTATTGAAATAGAAACCTCATCTATTACAACTGCATTCCCTTGGAGCTTAATCGGACAGCATGACTATCTTGACAGCCCAGCAATAGTCTATGCAAATCTGATCTTTGATTACTTTTCTCTTTAAAAAATAAGCTGCAGAGTTAATACTTACACAGAAGGATGAGCTATGATCACTAGCTACATGCTGCAACAGAATATTTTTGCCCAAGTTACTAGCAATGAGAACTCCTCAGACTAATGTGTCAGATATGAGATTAATTTGTCCAAATGACAGGGACTTTTGGCATGCATGTCAGGGGTGGGAGAAGAGAGGCTTACAGTACTGACAGTTTCCAGGGATTCCAGCATCGCCAGAAGCATGTTGACAATCTTTAGACTGGAGCCTCTTCCACACAGTCTCCATAAGTTATTGAGGCCATTCTGACAATACATTTAAATGTATTTCTTTCGCTTAAACCCTGAACTCTGCAAGAGTTAGTATTTCCCCGAAGACTCAACGTATTTTCCATTGGTACTACGGAGGAATGCTAGAAGGAAAGCAAACTGGCTTTTCTCCAGCACAAAAGCTCTGAAATTTCCCTTATTTTATCTGGTATCTTTAAAGCAAAAAAGAAACACCCATGATCTAAAGAAACCATTTCGAGTGTAAGAAATACTGTAGTTATGAAATCACAATCACAGTACAAGATTTTATATAGGTGGTTACCTTTTGGGTTGCAATGTTTCATGGAGAGCTCTGGAAATCTAAAATGCACCTTTTCTCATCTTCAAGTGTTCTATCCACAGCAGGCCCAAAAGTAGTAATACAGGATATTGGCCATCATAAGCCTAAGCACTTATCCACATAAACATTTAGTTCCTGACAAGCTGGGGTGTAAAGCTCCCCCTCATCAGCCTGCTGTGCACCAAGCATCCCTGTGGACCTGCTACTGTGCACTAACCGTTCCAAAAAGTGTGCTAGTTGGTCCTGCCACTGTGCACTAACTAGCACACTTTGGAACGGTTAGTGCACAGTGGCAGGACCACAGTGACGATGTGTGTGGCAGGCTTATGTGGGGGAGCTTTACATGAACTAAATACAATACATCCGATCACTCTTTCAGGGGGAGGTGCGAAGTATGAGAATGAGTTGTGGTGATAAACTGCACAGCAGCATTTCAAAATATAAAGTTAACCCTTGGATAAAAAATCATAACGACATCTAGAAGAGTAGGAACTTGATTAAAACCACTAGGGTATGCAAAAAGTGTTACTGTCTTAAGACAGTGCTGCTGTTATTCAGTACTCTAGTAATACCTGGTAGCCCCTACATGGGAACCCCTCTCATCCTGAGAGAGACAAGAAATTCAGCTCTCTGTATTGAAAGTCCAAACTAAAGCTGAGGGGGTGAAGAGGTGACCTCTACATCCTATTGGGGTCTATTTTTTACTTACTTTTCCCCAAGAGACTGCAGTTCATGCTTCCAGGAGGATGGATGTTTGGGCTGAGTTCTTGTGGTTTTCCTAAGCTGGTTAGAGCATTTGAAGACAAACAACAATTTCTGATTCAAACAAGCACACTTGTTTTCTTTCCAGCCCCAAGTCATACATAGTTCCAACCTACCACAAGCGTCTCTGGAGCCCTAGTAACTAGGCACCATCAACAACTGGACAACAGATAATTGCAGAGCCTGTCATATTTTGACTCCTGGACTTCAAGAAAAAAAGACTAGAAAGTTGCTAGGCAGGACAATCTTCAAGACATTGTGTAGGCATCACCTCTTCCCTACGAAAAAGGAGAGGGAAGGAAAAACGGCAAGAGAGGACTGTTGTCTCACTAACCCTTTTAGCAGAAACTATAGCCAGTAGAGAATCTCTCGACAGACAGAGAAAGGAAGAGCAAGCGCAAGTTGGAACAATTTAGGACGACAGAGGAAATTAAGTGTCTATCTGGAGACCGCAAACAAGACAATCCAGAAGAATCACAAGGAGTGCATATGGCGGATGGGTGGGAAAGAGGGAGACAAGAGTCTGACCAATAACCCAGGGCTCTACACAAGACCGACAACAGAAGGTTGAACAAAACTAGCAGTCGACCACAACTCGTCTCATCTGTCCTGTTAAGGACAGTAACACATTTGCGTATGCCCCTCTTATGACACCAGGAATAAAATGACAAACAAGTGTCAAGTTTTTTTACTGGATAAAAACCAGTACCTCTAAAATACCACCTTCTCAAACCACTAGTTTAGGGCTTCTGTTTCTAGGTCAGAATGCAGAAGGGATCTCTGACTGAAGTTTGGTACATGAGCAGAGAATGAGGTTGTCCCAAATGCATTAAGTCTGCAAAACAAGCCCACCCAGTCACTTCTTGAGCAATAAGAATTGCCTGAATTATGTTTATTCTTTGTCATTCAAGTTTAGAAGAACTAGAAGAAACATAGGTTCTCTGTAGCTAACAGTGTAAAGGTGCTCATATGACTCCCTATCATTTCGGAATTTGTGTTGACTTCAACGCAGCTCTTCTATTACTGTGTACCACCATTGTCAGGCTAGATATCTGAATGCACTGAGGGCACAACGACCCTGGCTGAAGAAAGCTGACATTTCAAGCTGTGAATATGTTCTACACTTATGCCAGGTAGCTGGCTCATAGATGCTGAAGATGTTCTGCCAAGGGTAAGGGAAAACTGAGTTGCTTCTTGACCAGGTGTCAATATATAGCTTGTTTGTTGAAACGGGTAGTGATTTAGAGGTTTGCACACTGCTATTTTGCAAGGAAATGATGGAAGCACTATGCCTCCCCTGTGTTTCAGAAGGTTGATGGAATTCAGTTTGAGAGTACTTTTTCCAAAGTCATCTTTGGGTTTCTTACAAATAAAGCAAATTGGATTCTCTTGGGAATGTGTGTGATGAGCAGGAATGGAGTCCAAAAGGAAAAAAAAATGAAGTTACGCAGATTCTCCTGCACAGTATTCTCATGTCAATGTTTCTCCAGCTGTGGGACTGGATCCCCAGACAGATCATGCAGTTGGAATTACAATGTGAAGTTCTATTTTTTCCCACACTAACAGAAAACATACAGCTAATTACATGCAGAAAGCAGCTTCCAGAAGAACTGCAACGGGGCATTTCAGAGGGTGCAATTATTTCCTGCTAAAATATAGTGAAATAACTATGGCATCTCAGATGCAAACAGAGATTCAAGTCAGCACTTATCTAAACAACAACGATCTCTTTTGTTCCGAGACAAGCATGTGTTATAGTTGCAAAGAGGATACACAAGAAGGAACATTTTTTGTCAAGCTGACTCTTGAACCAAATGGGTACGTGAACATAGGGGTGGCTCCAACAAGCTTGATCTCCCCCAGTAAGTATGCTGTATTTTATATATGAACATTTACAACTACAGTGGTTTCCATTTTATTCCCCTTACCACAGATTTGTGATGTTTATTTTTTCCCCAGTTTAATTGCTGCAATTATTGTTACAAGAAAAATCACAATCAATAGTAATACATTAGCTCTGCTTTGACATCTCAAGAAGCATCAAATGAGACACAAAACCAAGAACAAGCAATTATTCAGATTGGGGAAGAATAAATATGTGCTGCTCTGTAGAAAGGAGAATCTTCCCTATAGTAAAACAGTCTTAGCTGTCTGAAACAGTCTGCTGAATCTGCTCTAGTGTTTTGAAATGTGTTAAATACGAAATCCAATGAGGCCATGAGTATTTAATAAAATGCTCAAAAACATAGGGGCTACGAATAGGGCTTCTCAAACCTTTATCCTATGTTGAGTTGAAATATTGGCCATATGCTCATTCTACTCAAACTGCATTAGAATGCTATTTATTTTTCTTAATTTGCATTATCATAGCACCTAAGAGCCCTAGTCAAGGACCTAAACATTTTCATGGGTGGGAATCAGGTTCAGAAGAGGAAGAGAGAGAAACCTACAAAAATACACAGCCAAACTCACATGAGACCACAGATCAAATATTGAAAATTCAGTATTTTTGTGCTATTCATGCCAGGGTTAGACACAGAATGCATTGACAGCTAGTGTCAAATTTTTCCTTCTTCCAGCACAGTACAAGTACAAGCCCCAAACAATGCATTAGAGATAAGCCCTTAAATTTAATGCTGATTTCAACTCTTGGCTCCATATCACTTAATGTGATTAGGAAGAATAAATCTATTTTAAAATAAAATGTGGAATGCAAACCTCTTTAGGTTATGTAGTAGTAGAGACTAGTGTCTACTATGGTTAAAATTTCTCCATGTACATAATGGGAAAAAATGGTTACCCTACAGTAACTTCGGATCTTTTGTGTGTGTTGTCCACATGCATGTCATTTCTGGTGACTTGCATACAGTGATCCCAAGCCCTGGAGGACTGTGGTTGGAGTCTATTGAAAACTGCTGTAAGTCAATTCTGTCAGAGCTGGCATTTAATCTGGAGCCCTCTACGAAGGACTAGCACTGGGTGAATATGTGACAAACTCCAGGTAGCTACTATGCAAATCTCCAAAAGTGAAGTGTCCCTTAGCAAAACTGCAGAGGCTGATTAAGCTCTGCTGGAACAGATACTGATCTGCATAGGTGGGTCCAAGCGATCTATCAGATAGCAAGTTCTAACGCTGTCTGAAACCCATTTTGTATGTGGCTACAGGCTGACATTTTACTCCATTTGGCAAAAGCCAGAAATATAGTCTAGCAGAATTCCTGAATGGTCTCAGTCTGTCCAAATGGTAAGAGCCCTGACACATTCAAGGTATGGAATTTATCTTCTCCTTCATTAGTATGAGGCTTAGGAAGGATGACTGGCAAGCTGAATGCCTGATTCAAGTAACATTCAGCAATAGCTTTAAGCAAGAATTTCTAAGTAAATCCATTTATTCATGTCTGCATAATCAGTCATTTAGCAAAATTTTCAGAAACCTTCATGATCCATCACTAACTTGGAGCGCTCAACAGCTGATCTTCCAGTTATCTGCTGTACACTATCCATCCATTTCTTGGCTGGTTGTCCCCTGCTCCAATGACCCTCTACCATTCCTTCTGTAACTTTCTCAAGGTTATTTCCATCTCTATGCTGAATGTGACCAACGTACATTAAATCTGCATCTGTTGATTTCTGACACCAGGATCTGCTTCTCTCCAATAATATATTTCTAACAGGCATTCATTTTTTCCCCTGTACAGGAGCTATGCAAGAGTCTTCACCGGCACCATAATGAAAAAGTTTCAGTTGTCTTCCCGTCAGCAGCATTAACTTCCCATGATTCTCATGCATAAATTGCTATGGAAAAAGAGTTAGGTTTTTCACCAATTGCACCTTTTCACACTTCAAGACGACACAATTTTTACAGTGCTGGAGGTCATGCGTCCCATGAGCCTGACACACATCCTGACTGATGTCTTTGGCCAGGTTTGCAGTTGTACCTCACCATTCTGAGGGTCTCAGACCCTGTACAGTTGTAGCTGCGCCTTTACTGCTGTATAGGCCAATACTCTTCCCCTTCCCCCCATTAATTCTATGCTTGAAGTAGGGCAAGCGTGGATTTCTCTTTGTTGATTCTGACCTCCAGAGTGGCAAACATTGAGCTATGGGAAAATATGGATCTTGTTTCCTCAGATAAACTGCCACCACCACCAGCCACTTGAATATCCCCAGAGCCACGGAGAGTCTCAAGGGAAGCACTTTGGACCGATGAGGAGACTTTGCCACCAGGAAATATTTCCTGTGGGAGAGGTGAACTGCGATGCGCAAATAGGCATCTTGTAAGTAGGAGAACCATGAACCCATCTTGAGGCTCCAAGGTAGGAATTCCCGATGATAGTCACCATACTTGAAACAGCTATATTTGTTGAGTTGAAGATTCAGAATGCAATGCCAATCCGCTTTCTTCTTTGGTATTAGGAAATGAGTAGAATCCCCAGCTCTGAGCTCTACAGCTCTGAGCTACAGAAGGGAGTCCACTTCCTTTCTCAGCACTCGAGAGGAGTCCATACCCTGCTCCGCATCAAGGAGAGACTGGAACTGGATGGAGTACCCTTTATGCAGTATCTCCAGGACCCACTTTTCAGAGGTTAAAAGGGTACAAGCCTCCTGATAAGATGGTTCCAAAACTGAGGTGTGTGGTGGGAAGGAGAGAATGCAGAACCTTGCCAGGCCCAAAAAATTGAGGGCAACATCTAAAGACACACATGCCAGTATCTGCCTTTCTACCACTGAGTTTCTCCCTAGGCTCCTATGGAAGACTCAATGAACTGACACTCAGTCCCAGTTCAAGAAGTCCTATTTAGCCTGGCAGTTCTACTTTAGTAGTTCAATATGCACATTTGTAAACTGGCTGTGGAATGATGTCTTTCATCCCAAGAGGTCAAGCTTTTTCAGGCCTTTGTCCCATGGTGTTGGCTCAGGCAGTACCTGTTGCTTAGGCCTCTTGTGGATCAGTCACCCCGATACACACATTGGAAGACTGTAAAAATGCTAAAACCTCTTGGATGAGCGATTATCTGTCTGATGTGGGTGCGACTTAGGCTGGAGATTGCCATAGAACCAGCTAGGGAATCTAACAAACCTTCATTTATTGGTACTGACAATCCACCAGGGTCAGAGCAGTTTTACCTCTTCAGGAGTTTGTTCCATTTCCAGCAGAGTGAGCAGGAGAATTTCTAGGGTATCCACCATCTGCCATAAGAGTTCCTCAAAGACATAGTAATCAGGTTGGGTTGGAACAGCCGGGTAGTCGCTTCATCTGGCAAAGATGAAGTCACCATAGAAATAGGTTGGTTCTCAGCTTCCTGCACATTATCTTGGTCAACATCTTAGTTTTGGAGGTGTGAAGGCTGAACTAATTGACCTTCCTGGGATATATGAAGGGAAGGAGACCTAGGTCTCAAGATACAGCCCTTCTGTTGGTATGTATTCCACATGGGGCCCAAAACAACCAAAACTGTACTGGACAGGGATAAAGTGCTGCAGGCCACAGGAAGTATCACAGGGCATTGCTATCAAGTGGCCTGATATTCTTATAGGGGTGTGCCCTGAACTACCTAGCCAAGTAGGTCAGTTTGTAGGATAATGAATGTGGCAAACATGTGGGAGGAATCTCCTCAGATACAGGAGGAGGAAAAAAGTCTCTTCCTCAGGTGGAGCCATTCTTTCAGGCATTCTAGACAGTCCCAGAATATCTTGGATCAATAGTGAGGTATAAGATGCAAATGGTTCTGGAGCGAACAGATTCTTAATGGAGACCAGAACAGCAACTGGCTGGTTTACCACCATTCAATCCTCTGTACTATGAGCCTCATGGATGCTGAGGAGCATTGGTTCTGAAGTTATTTCTTCCACAACTGGAAGCATGATTGGTACCACAGAGGATGGTGTGTGGGGCTCTGATGTCAGTACTGGAAGTCTATGTACCAGTTCTTTCATTGCTGAATGCTGGGGCAGAGAGCTGTAACACTCATGGCACCATGGCAAGCACTTCAGTGCCAAGTGGGCCAGTACAGGGTTTTACAGTGCTGAGTGGCTTGAAGGCAGCATAGCAGCATGGGTGAGGAGAAAAGCTTCTTTGAACAGCATTGAGGTTTTTCTGCAGTGTAGAAAAATCAGTGGGATCTGTTTTGGGCCTAAAACTGCCTCCTAGCTTTGATCTCCTCTGTACCAGTGAGCCATTTATGTTGCTAGTCACCCTAAGATCAGGGAGCCTTCCTTCCCCTTTCCCCACAGGAGTGGGCTGAAGAGGGAGGGACGTCCCTCTACTGACTCTGAACTCAACACTGAGTGAGTCCCATAGCACATGGTGAATTACCAGCACACCAGAGCACTCACTGAAATGGTCTACTCCGGTTGGCGGTTTTCTCCCATCCAGGAACCAAAGAGGCCTTCACAGGTGTCTAAGAGAAAGAGGTTCAGGCACTCAGAGCATGTGTGTGGTATATGTGCTTACAAAGGCTAAGAAGAGGTATTTTGAGAGTGTCATTGATGAGAATAACTGCCTTGCAGAATGGATAGGATTTGTATCCTGGAGACTCCAACAATTCCACATAACAGTGGTCAAGTGGCAGGACACTTCCAAGACTTTCAGGGTGCTTCCTACTTTTTTTTTTTGGCCAAAGGGCTTAAAAGGTGAAATCTAACTGGATAATGTAACTAGAACCCCAAATACAACCAATATGCAAGGCCACAACTGTATTGTGCGGTTGGCGGTAAAAAGGAAACGAAACACAGTTGCAGACTCCCTGCTCTTTATACCCTTAGCTACAAGGCATCAGAGGGTATGCAGGGCACTGGCACAGCTCCAATGGACAGTGCTATTCAAAGAGATTCCTATCTCATGCTCACAAAGTAGGACACTTGGACAATCACTAAACACAGATACGTAACATGCCAATACAGATATCTGCTATTGCCCGATACTTTGCACACAAGATCTCCACTTAAGAATTTGAGGTTTCTTTTTTAAAGAAACTATTATATAGCAACACAATTCTAACAAGCTGCACAGAGCAGAAATAGGTCATTTATAAAGTGTCCAACAGACAAGTGCTCTTTCAGCAATGGAGTTTGTAAAATGCTAGCTGCTGTAGCTCTGTGGCCTTTCGTTTTACTAAAGTTCCAGTTAAACAGCACCCACTAAAGCAGAGTAACAACTATGAAGACAACTACATGGAGACATTATGGTGAATATATGTGGATGTATGATTTAGCAGTAAGGAGCAAGAAAAAAAATCCCAAAAGATACTGCATAATGCTTATGCAGATTTTAAGCTTATATTTTCCCCCACTTGCACTCCTTTTTGCTTGCTCCCCCAAAATGCACAGGCCCTGCTAAATTCAAACAAGGATCAGAGAGCAATTTTAGCATCCTTTTCCCTACCCCCCAAGGGACAATAAAAATCCACAAACAGATTGAGTTGAGATGGAGGATGTTAGTGAAGAGTAAGCTAGAATGTGAATTTAAAGCACATTAGTTCTCCACACTAATTCCCTACGTGGGCATTCTTAACTGTGCACTAGAAGTGCCTTTGTGTGGTTTTGCTCAGCATACTTTAAAGTCAGAGTGTCCACACATAGCATTAATGAGGGATAGCAAGTGCGCTTTAAAATTTACTTATTCCACACTACCTTCCTAACGTAGACAAGCTCTAAGTCTAGCCTCACCCCATTGTGCCTTGCATTGGTATTGTAAGCGTTTCCAAACTTTGGGCTCATCTGGGCTGTGACTCACACAACACGATTTGATGCTGACCAGTTGGTTTGGGACATACACAGGGCCTAATCTCAGTCAGTCGTGAGAGCTTGTAGTAAAGTTTAAGCCTGTGTGCCTCAAGGACCTGCTATTTTTAAGTCACTGGAATTTCAGGGCAAAATTTGAGACTTCAGCCATATAACCCCAATAAATTCGGTGTTTAACTTTGGCAGAGTTTAGCACTAGGTGAGCCTACCAAACCATTAATAGCTTTTCACCCTAATCAATGTATTTCTCGTAACAAATAACGTGCTCAATATTTTAACTGTATCTATGGTGGGAATACACAAACAGCTCACAGAATACATATGAAGCTAGCATATAGCATAGCTGAAAAAAGCAGGGGTGGACGGGAAACAGGTGGAGGTAGTTACTAGCCAAGAAGAGGAGTACAACAGGACTGCAATAAATACTGTATCCCAAACGGAAGGCTGTTTGAAAACAAAATGTATTTTTATTTTAGGTCCAAATGGCTTGTGTGTAAAAAGTATGGTTTTCACCAGTAAACCTACCAAGACCAAGATTATGTACTGTAAACTCAAGATTAATCATTTTAAACCTATCTCCCCTTTCAGTGTTTGTTCTCTTCTTAAATAAGGGACTTTACACAGCCCCTGCCTTTCACTACTTGGGTACATCTGGTATATGGCTACTGCCAATTCTCTCATGACATGCCAAGCAAAAATCATTAGCGCAGCAGTGAGGGACCGTCAGGATTTCTAACTGGTGACTCTGCCTACTTATTTGAAAGGAGGTCCATCCCACCACCCAGCCCAGACTGCCTAGTTTACAAGGGAGTGACATTCCCATGCCTATGCAGTAACAGTAGTTTATAAATCAGGGTTCCCTGGATTCTGCAATTCTATGGCTGCAAAATTTAAAACACTGTTTCTAGTCCATATACCAGTGGAGATCAGTGTTCCCTCTAATTTTTTATGTCCATGTGTGGAGCTGAGGGGTTCAGAGTGTGGGAGGGGGCTCAGGACTGGTGCGAGAGTGCAAGCTGCCCCGGGGCTGCAGTAGGGAGAGAGAACTGCCCCCAGCAGCTCAGGGACATGGCAGAGTCATCCTTCCCTGCCACAGCCCTAAGCCCCTGTGCAGGTCTTAATAGGCAGCTACACGGCCACCCAGCTTAGAGGGAACTTAGGTGGAGATAGCACTGAACTCAAGTGAGCATGCAGCAATCCATCCAGTTTGAGTCTCTGCACAGAGCCTAAAGTAAGATAGATGTTAACAGCCCCATTCATCTTTCAGTGCTCCATGGACTCAGCCATTCTGTAGCTGTAGAATTTGGCATTTTTCCAATATATCACAAAACTCAGTGTTTCTGACATGGAGTTTGTTAGCATCCAGCTGGAGCAAAATGACATTTACTATTTTCTTGCCCAGACCTTACTGCTGCCACATCTTGTCACAGACAGACTTTAAGGTCAGAAGGGACCTTCATGATAATCTAGTCTGACCACCTGCACATTGCAGGACACAGAACTTCACCCACCCACTCCTATAATAGACCCATAACCTCTCTGGCGAGTTACTGAAGTCCTCAAACCATGACTTAAAGACTTCAAGTTACAGAGAATCCACCATTTACACTAGTTTAAACCTGCAAGTGACCCATGTCCATGCTGCTGAGGAAGGCAAACCCCACCACCCCACACACACAGTATCTGCCAATGTGACCCAGGACAAATTTTTCCTGACCCCAAATACAGATATCAGTTAGACCCTGAGTATGTCAGACCAACCAGCCGGACACCTGAGAAAGAATTCTCCGTAGTAACTCAGAGCCCTCCCCATCTAGTGTCATCACCCACTACTGGAGAAGGTTACTGCTAGCAGTCACAGATTGCCTACAGTGGCATGTAGCCAGTCTCATTATACTATCTCCTCCATAAACTTACTGAGTTCAGTCTTAGCCACTTGAAGTTTTTTGCCCCCACTGATCCCCTTCCAGAACTTCATTCCTCTGATGATTAGAAACCTTGGCCTAATTTCAAGCCTCAATTTGTTGATGGCCAGTTTATATCCTCAGGGATTCCCAGTAACGAGGAGTTAACTGACTTTCAATGCACATTCCCTGAACTTCCCCACGGAGCTAGGCAGCAGGAGGTCAAGGACCTGAATGCTAGACTCCAGCCTGCAGCCAGGGAGGAATAAGGGAGCTAGAATAGGCTGGCCAACTAGGCTGACAGGAGAAAAGCAGCAGCGGCGGCCCAAAGTGATGAGCTATTGGCAATTAGTATTTTGAACCCAAGTCTTAGTGGCACATATGTGGGGAGGAAGGAAGGGAATGCAGGATATTTCACAGCGCTAGAATAAGTTAACATTGCCATGGAATTGGGTCCATGATGCAGATTAGTCATATAGATCAGGGGTTTATTATAGCCAGTCAGTACTAAGCTGGAGGAAGGCAAGCCCAGCTGCAGTAGGGATGCTCTAGGCAGATGCACAGGTACAGTGTGATGCTGGGAGAATCCTCTTTTCCTCAACAGCTCCTGGCTGGCTGCCAAGAACCACCAGTTCCCCACTCCAGCAGCAGCTGTAGCACGGCTGCTGTCGGGTAAAATGCCTGCAGAGATCCATGCCATTGGAACAGCGCAGTCAGGAAGGAGAGCATGCAATCAGTGCAAATGGCACCTGGCCAGCTCTCAGCAAAGGTGTGTGGATTTCTTTCCCATATATTCATGCTCATGGGCTACAGGTGCCCTCTAGGCATCAGCCTGACATCCCCATTTCCTGCTGCAGTCAACACGGCTGCTACTCTGAAACCTGACAGCTAGGTGTGTGTCTCTAAAGTTAACTTTCAGAATAAAACTGGTCTCTCTAAACGGGATCTCTGCCTTTCTACTCTACAATGCTCTTTATTATTAGAGCTGGTAAAAAAATGGAAAAAAAAAAAGAAGGTTTGCCAAAAATTTGAATTTGGGTCAAAAAGAGTCTTGATTTGCAAAATTTCTACCAGCTTTCTTGATCACTTAGAGAAGCCTCCCCTATCAAATCAGGAAGTCAGCAAATGGAGGTTGGGACCTTACGGAAAGTTCTCTTTAAAAACCACAGAACATCCAAGACATCTTAAGAGCCCCATCTGTAAATGTACTAGAAATATGTAACTGGGAAAAAATGATTTAGCTGGCAATCTCTTGAAAAAGCTGGGTGTGGAATACTCAAAAACCTTTATGCAAACAAACAGGCAACTCATTGAGAACTGGAAAGTTAGTTTTATAAAGGAACTTCATCTAAAAATGTCAACTCTAGCTAAAGCTTTGCTACAGCCATTGACTATTCAATGCAGTTTAAATACCTCTAATTTTGCATGCATTTTGACAGCTGGCAAAGAGAATGGGATGAGATCAAACAAACTTTGTAATACAGATCTTTGTTTTGTTATTTAAATATACATATACACATCATCCAACACTCTGCTTAGAACAGGGGTTCTCAAACTGAGGGGTCATGACCCCTCAGGGAGTCACTGATTACGTGGGGGGTCATGAGCTCTCAGCTCCATGGAGCTGACATCCCTGGGTCCCCGTTACATTAAATTAACCCCCTCCCCCCATTTTTAATTTATAAGGGGGGCACACTCAGAGGCTTGCTGGGTGAAAGGGTCCATCAATACAAAAAGGTTTGAAAACCACTGGCTTAAAAATACTCCGAAAGTTAAAGCTATACCCCTGGTTATTAATGTCTTCATCCTGGAGACATGTGTGACCTGTGCAACAGAACTGTTCAACCTATGCTAAACAAAAAGCTAAATGAAAGAAATGCTCCATTCAGCCTTCAGTGCACATTATTTGCAACATCTCTCAGCCAGGACAGACAGATAGCATGCATCAAGGAAGCTGTGTTAAAAATATTGCGATGCGAAGTTTTATTTTCCACCCAAGAGACTGTAGCGAGTCTGACTGAACAAGGATTCCATCCACCCTTTTCCCCCACTGAAAAATAAGCAGCTTCAGATTTATTTAATTTATCTCATTGGGCGGTGGGGAAGGAGAACTAAGTTGTGCGGTTCCATCTGCTGGGCTTAGTTCAAACCAAGTTCAAACTGAGTTAATCAAAAATACCCGACAAGTCAATGACGTACAGTTATCTATTCTTTTCATATCTCAATATCCTTTCCAAAAGCCTTTAATGTCGAGCTCAGAAAGCATTCAAAGGCCCCGTTAGCATTTATATTGCTCATCTACCAATTGGATGAAATGCAAATAAAACGCATTTAAAATTCTTCGTAAGTGAGAATACAGCACAGCTAATATCTTCAACCTAGCAATATACGTTCTGCTTCTTCATCTGAATCCCATAATTCACAACAGCTGGATGTGATGCAAAATGCTAGTTTAAAGAGCATATTGCGTGTATGTGCATATGCAAAATTATAGTTCCAACATACCCGTTATTTTGTCTCTTACAAGCTTGCAGGACTCTATCTCCCCAATGCTTCCAAACAGACTCTTCAGCTCTTCTTGTGTCATGTTTTGAGGAAGGTAGTTGACTATTAAATTGGTCTTGCTGTCCTCTGTGTTCCCAGAGTCAACTGGCGATGAACAGTTGTTGTTTATGGTGGTTGGACCATTGGCTGTGTTATTGCAAGTTGGTCCATTAGACAGTTGTGTTTCCATGGCAGCAATTACCTGCTAAAACAGAGAAAATAAGAACTGTCAGAATTCATATTTCACAATCTATTAGAGATTCCAGCCAAGAATTTAAAGACTTGTCACTATGCACAAGAGATTATTTCCAGGCTTCCAATAATGCCTCTACAAAAAGGAATTTTTAATTGTTATGCAGGTAAGATGTTTAGAAATGTAAAGGCAAATAAGGTTGTTGCTAAGGTATTTATTAAGGGTGCTTCTAGAAAGTGTTGTCAAAGAAGTTAACCACAGAAAAACTTAATTTTACTACACACAGAAGCAATCAGCCTTCCAAGTACTGGAAATTATATCAACACATTTTAACCAGTTACTAAGCACTAACATTGTTAACAGTTTACAACTGAGCACCAAAATAGTACGGGATGCACTTAAAAAAAAACAGCATGTACTCTTTTGGTTACTTTTCCAGTATTGAAAACAAGTTTAACAATATTTTAAGACTACTTCTGATGAACATTCGAAGAACACACAATTCATAATCCCTATTTAAAGATGTTTAGAGAGACACTGGAAATGTTGGGATGGAAACTGGAACTCTTCTTCCTTGATGATCTAAGGCCATCTTCTTCTGCACCTCTGGTCAGTAATAGCTTTTAAATAGCACTCAGCATTCCAATAGGCTGATACCTACAATCCCCTGTCTCCCTACCTCTCAGCTCCGCGCCCCCCCCCCCCAATCAAAATACATAGCTTAGTACTTACTGTACTTATTTTACTCATAAATGAGTGATTATGGTACAGATTTATTTCATCCCAAATAACTGTATGGACAACTCACAGATGCAGAAGAGGTCATTAAAGAGTCAACGCTTGCCTAAATGATACCAGAGATCTATTCCAACTAAGTGGGATATTAGATATCCACTGCATGGTAACTATTGGCAAGACAACTTTTTAATGCAGCCACTGTATCCGAGACTTAACTGTTCTATACATTTACAGAACTAGCTATACAGGACAGTTTCCAATTCTAAATACAATGTAAAAGTTGGTCAGGTTTATTATCTAATAAAATATAGGTTCCAACATTAAAAAGACAACCCTAAGCACAAATTACAGAACACTTTTTGAAAGATAATTAGTGCTCAAATCTAACTTTATGCTGGTTTCAAAGAGGACATGTCTCACACAAAAACCTTATTTATTAAATCTGCAGCTTAAGTAGCCAAATTCTCTTATGAAGTCAACTGTTTTCAAAGCCTGGAAATTTGATTTTAAGTGAGTGAAAGTGTCTTCAAAGTCAGAGATTTAAAGCCCCATGAAACAGTTGTCGGTTCTGGTGGTTTTTTGTTTTTTTAAATATGTTACAAGTAGGACAACTCCTGTAGAAATACAGTGTTGCCCAAGAGGTTGCATTTGGTGCAAAACAGAAAGCAGGAATAAACATTTCTTTCCATTTAAAAAAATGGATCCAGTTTTGCTGAAGCAGCAACACTAAAGTAGCAACATTTTCTTCCCTCCTGACAAACTCCTGTGGGTTACCCTGGTCCTGGAACTGTATTAAAATAAGCCTGTGTCAAAAGACAAGAAAGTAGCTGAGGCCAATTAAGACAAAGTTACTATTCAAATGTTAGTATATCTGGTGGATTCGGGTAAGCCAAAAATGCTGCATTCTGACTGAAGCTCACTGGGTTTGCGTTTAAATTTTGAAGTGTTCATTGATCAAAATTAGCAAGGACAACAAACAAGCCTCACTTAATTGCACATTTTATTTTTATGTTCAGGAGGCAAGAATGAGATCCTAAGCCAACATTCAAGTGAACAGCTGCAGTAGCCTGGGTACACTGAAATTGCAACATTTCTCAGCTATAGGACCATCTGCTCTGAATCAAGTGATACTAATATGTTATATTTTACAAATAACGCATATTCCATTGATAGGTTCAACAACTGTTCACAGAATATCAAGCAAGTCTTTGAGCAGTTACTGAGTAAGTATTTTTTCAGCCAGAAAAAAATAGTTTTAAAGGTAATTTACAATTTTAACACAACTTTTAGAGTAGGAATTGTAAATAACTTTAAAAAAATTAGTAACCAAAAAAATACAATGTACAGGTTTTAAAGATTACTGTAATTTAGTATTCAGACCATACCAAAATAGTTTTATTACAATTATATTCTTCAGTTATCCCTTGGACATTTTAAATTAGTACGAAAAGCTATTTCTAAATAGAAAGAAAATCAATGCGGTTTAAATTTCTACAGATCACCGTGTTAAAAAAAAATCATAATACACTGTTCTGGGCCCTGACAAATAGAGATACAAACTATGTTTAAACATGAAAGCATATACAGTAGAAATTTAAGGGTTTGGTATGGCCTCAGCACTATTTTAACATGTTAAAAAGTAGCCTACAGAATTTAAGAAAAATCCCACAGACCCCAGTCCAAGGCTCTGCTGCCCACGAACCACTTCTAAGCAGAGAAGCCACATCACACAGTCTGACTGCCATGTTAGTTTGGAGTTGCCGTCTGCAATATGGACACAAAAAGTACCGTATGTTAGATTAGCAAGATAATGCAACAAATCAGTTTGTACAAATTTACAGTAATTGTATTTATATTCCAAGCACGTCCATGCAGTGTGGTTTAATTGAATTTGAGGCAATTCCAATCTAATCTTTCCAAACTTGGTTAAAACATGTTTTTCTTACATGAATTGTGTTTGTTTTTTAAAACAGCCTAATTTAAAGGTAGTACAAACTAGTTACCTCTGCACCTAGCCTGGAAACTACCTTAAAACCACACCATATCTAAAAGGAACCACACCACAACATGATTTTTTTAATCCTGTAGCAAGGAAGCGAGAAGGAAGGAAACAAATGAATCTAGTTTCAATTAGAATGTAAGATGGTCGCATACCATTTAAAAAAAAAAAAGCTCCATTACACATCCATCCCACCCAGGAAGTCACAACACAAGACAACATCGTGCTCTGCTAGAATCCAGTCTATTCTTAACTCTGGAACGTCACATTAAAAAAAAAAGTGAGTTAAATTATGTACAGAAGCTTTGCTGCTTCAGTTCAGCATGGATTTACTTACAATAGCCCTATTGAACCAGTTAGTAGACTGTACATAGATAAAGAAGCAGAAGAGTCAACCTTTTTTTAACTGGAATAATTGGACCAATAAATATCAATGTTCAAAGTAATGCTTGAATAAAGGGTATTATTGTCCCCGAAGCAAACCAACTGATTTTTTTAAATATGCAAACTGCAAAACCCAGCAGGATTTGAAATTAGCAATGCTAGGAAGCCACCAACATAGGTAATGGCCATTTACAATGTATTGCAACTTGTCCAGATATTAAATACAGCCACAATCTTGGCATTAAAACAAAGCAGGAGACTGCGGCTCTTTTGCCACAATTTTGGCTGTGCTAGTCTAGCCCAACTTCTTTACTCTATTCATATTTGTTATCACAGGTAAATCCAAAGATTGGTTAACCCAGCTACAGCCATAAGCAATTCAGCTTTTGGAAGGTTGTTTTCTGCACAGAATTTAGAACACAAGGCTACTTAATTTTAAGTAACCCATGATAGAGCAATTCTGATTTTCCTTTATTTCAGTTATAAAAACTTAAAATAGTTTGCTTGAAAAGTTAAAGCTTATAGTCGGAGTTGTACCAGTAGTAAATATTTAGTGTTCCAATTTAAAAGCAATACTTGTATCTCCATATCAATTACAGGCTTAATCTTTGAAGAGGCCATTTGAAACACTGGGTTAAGATAAGGCTAGAGACAAAGAGGATACTACATAACTCAATCTACCATGCTGTAAATCCTACCCTACAATGACCCATTTGCAGACTGAAGAGCAAGTTAAAAGAATAGTCACCTACACAAGAAAAGCTCAGTGTAATTCTCAGTTGTTTTAAGCATACATGCTCCATTTGATCCAGACAAACCTGATCAAGAAGTCTTGGAGGATATAGTTGTGTCATATCATCCTGATTTACAATAACTTGTATTCTAATGCACTACAGTTCCAAAAAACTCACTAAGTTGACACAGTTGTGTCACAGAAGTAGGAAACTTTAGGATCTCATCACTTCTAAAGATGATGTCACATGCAAAGAGTTTTACTTTAACCATAGGAAAAAGTTACATATTTTGAGTGATCCCTCTTCAGAAAACTAGTTTTCTTAACGCATGCTTTCTTTGGTGGTAGAGATGCATTACATAAGCTTCTCACATGACTTTATCATTGGACAATCTTTTATGCTAGCCAATAATTGAATTACCAAAACAATTTCTCAAAGACAGATTTTGCTCTGCCACCTGTTTTACAATTTCACTCGTTACCACCAACCCCGTTATACACACTGCTCCAAAATCTTAAGTTTCCTGGAAGTATAAATCAAAATTAGCCTTTGCAAAGCCACCAACTTTAATGAATTTTTAAAAATCTATTAAAGTTCTGGTTAGAGAAATGGCTTTTAGTTCCATTTTATTGACTAGTGATTTCCTCTCAGCTCTTCCATATCAACATAATATTTCTAATTAACACCCATTTTGAAGCCGACTACACTTTAAGTTGACCATTTCTTTAACATTTCTTTCAAGTTTTATCCCAGCCCCAGATTCCCCTTGGGAAAGGTCTTTGGTTTTCTATCATCTTCTATTGCTGTGTAAGAGACCCACAGAAACAGCAGAAACTAACTTGATCAGGGGAAACCAGCGATACAGACTATGCCGCATTAGATGCGCAAAGGAAACAAGAAAAAGGGACAAACACTATCTAAGTCTCTCAAGTTATTCATAATCAGGCAGGGTGGTTAATTTTTTTTTTAAATCAGGTTTATTTTAAATACTTTTTTAAAAAATGAACCTATTTTAAATTAAATCTGAAATTATGATCACCTATGCTAAAGGTACCATTTTACTGTAACCTATTTAATTCATTTAAGTTAAATTAATATAGAATATTCATGCAATCCAATTTGTTAATGATTTAAAGACAAATGTCAGACCACTAGACTGGTCAAAGTCACTACCTAAGTACAGTTCCAGGAACCAGAGTTTGTTGAAGTGTTAACCCAACTTTTGATAGTAACTTTTGCAGGTGCAGAGATAATATTTTATTCATTTGAGTTTATTCAGCTCATTCAATTCAACTGGTTCATTCAGAGCCGAGAAAGCAACTGAAAGTTGAAAAAGCAGGAAAGCTTTCTCTTCCGATTTATGAAAAAAATTAGAACCAATAGATCTCAACCTGTCAGAGCTAAAGTCCAGGAGGGCACAATGACCAGAAGGAATTGGTACAATTCACTTGTATTAAAAAGAAATCAAACTTTTTTTTGAATGTATCCAGCACATTTAAGGTAGTTCTATTTAACTAAAACAATTTTGAAGTGTTGTGTGTTCATTTTTAATTGAATTCCAATTTCCATTCAAATATAGCTTGACACTAACAAAAAATAAGAAATGCATCCCTATTTTTTAAACACAAGGATAATGTAAGAATTAAGAATATGAATGATTAGCTATAACTGTTTAAATAAGTATATATAGATATAGTGTGTCATCCTGATTTGCAAAATAGTACCAAAGTATTCTCAAAAGGCTGGTACAACCTCTCTCTTTACAGAAAATAAGAAATACAAAACGCAAATCAAGATTTTTAAAATCAAGATTTCCTGCTCAGATTTATATCAATTATAATTGATGAATTACTGTACTTTAATTTGAATCAATTCACCCTGTAATCAGTTCCATTTTAAAAAACCGAACACTTGATATCCTTCAAAAACAGATCCTAATATTGAGGACTTGGCTGAAACTCAAATCGAGCTGATGCCAGTAGAATGAGACATGCAACCAGAAGAGATAGCAAAGATATCAGTCCACAGGAGTTGGGATATTCAACCACCATTAGTAATCTGACCCAGGAGATCTGAAAGCCGACCCACTCTGGGTCTTAAATAACCCAGATTTCTTGACCTTCAGGGCCCATTTGTTCCATCTGGCCTTTGAAGAGAGATAGGGGGAAATGGAGGCATAAACTAGTGTAAATATCCCCATCTGGCTAATGTTATACTGCATGGGAGAAGAGTGGACATAACTGCACTCCATTTTGTTTTGGAAATATTAAGCAATTGGCACAGTGACCAGACCTTAAGTATGGGGCTTCTTCAATTTAGAGGAAATAAAATACAGAAATTTAAATTAAAAAAATACTTGGTCCTTACTACAGTTTAAGCCCAGATGCACAGCATCTTTTTCCTTCGGACTCATTTTAGACTACAACCATTGCCAACTCTGGTGGTAGTCTAAAGGCAAAATATGGTTGTGAAAGTTTACTAGCATGCCCTTTCCTAAGGCTTTAAAAAAAAAGTAATTTTACTTGCAAAGTAGAGCAAAGTGCCTAGCACTAGATTTTTGTCAAGTTGCCAAATGTTTGTTAAAAGTACAATTCCGTCTTGCGCTCTTCCTTCGTAAACCAGTCTTCGAGGATATTATTAAAAAGAAAGCAGCCCTTCACATCAATACTCAAATGAAGACAAATAGTGAAAGACAAATACTGGTAATTCTAATCCTTCAAAGCACAGATAATCAAAAAATATTTAATGGTGGTCTAAATCCTGGGTCCTTTGTGATGCTGCAGATGCACAGCATTTATTTGTGCAGGTCTATGAAATCAGTTAGAGAAACAGGATAGGAATTCAGCCTATGCAAAGAATACTATGGGAAGAGTCCTTAAAAATATATTCTTTGTGGCTACAGGCATATATGAACATGGCAAGGTCCTCCCAGAACCAACAGGCTTGATTCTCAAGTCATGGAAACAAGGGTTGGTAGTGAAGGAAAGACCAAGAAGGGGCGCGGGGGGGGGGGGGGGGCACGCAAATCCTTAAAAAGAACGGACCATGGTTCAATCATTCTCCATGCACCAGCAAACCCGCCTGGGAGGAAGTGACTCGCTTGTGCTAAGCAGACAGAATTACCTCTCACATCTCATCAAGTATGTGGATGGCAGAGTATGACAACTACAGCAATATAAAAAGGTAGGTAGCCCTAGTATCAATCATGCTTAATGGGAGGTTTGCTAGGAACTTAAATAAGGGAGAATATCAAACTCATAGCTGAGCAGCAGCCTACGGTTTTGGCACCCACCAATTCTAGTGAGGCACAGTAATATAGTTGACAGCTCTTGTAAGTTTTACTGGGCTAAGTGCCTCATGTCCAGGATCTTTATGGTTGTTTCGTCAGGGCCCAACGTAGAATGTCCTTGTTCCCCGCACACAGCCCCAACTATACAACGGGGAAATTTTACAATCTGTGTATAACAGCCTGTAGAAGAGAGGTAAGCATGTGTTATTTTTATTGTCACCCACATGTGCTGACCACCTCACTAAACAAAAAACTACAAAGTATTTGGGTTCCTTAAAAATCAATCACAAACAAGGAGGGCACGAGGGGAGGAAGAAGGTAAAAAAATGCTGCAGCTCAGTATGTGCTTGTTGCAAACAAAATAAAATCAGTTTTTTCTTAATTTGTAGGTTTTGCTGCATAGACTGAGTTTTTAGGAAGATCTGAATGGGTTAAAGGTGGTGGCTAGACAGACAGAGCATTCCAGGTGGGAGCTTAGAAGAAAATGGAGACAGCAGACTACCAGTGTAAAAGGTGGAAGGGTAGGGACTGTGCTTAGGTCAGCAGCTGAGTGACTCCGGGCCTTAAAACAAAGGACAAGTTTGACATTTACACACAATAATGTGGGATGCGGTGAAGAGGCTGATCATAGGGGGCAAGCAATGATTATTTGGGCTAAAGATTTTAGCCCAGACAGAAAGCAGCAAGGTAACATAGGGAAGTTCTTGGGGAAAAAAAGAGGAAACCTGCACAAAAGGGATCATAAAGCAAAGAAACATTTAAGATTTTGAGAGTTCTCCACCTACAGAATTAGGAAGAACCCGCAAGTGCTATGGAACACTCAAAAGATGAATTGTGCTAAGTAGCACAATACTAACACTGATTCTATGTTTGCAGTTCTATGCATCAGTACCAAGGAAATATGCAAAATAGTTAAGGCCACATTAGTAAAGGAAAGGAGGAAGAAAAGGATTTATAATCCCGAATGCAAGCATCTGCAGGGAACAGTGAAGAGGGATACCAATAAACGTTTCCATATATCCATTTAATAAGCTTTAGAAGTGAGCAAGAATCCTTGGCATCGGAAGACAAATGCAGCTGGCATTTCTAAAGCCTGGTGCATGAGAATCAATGATATACTCTAACGTCTCAAGAGCAAAGTTAAAAGGAGAGAAAGCACTATAAAGATTTCCTTAAATACTAACAAAATAAGCACAAAGGTAGGAAACCCAGATTGGATATAATAAAATCAAGTTATCACCCAGATGCCATCCAGAAACCATGAATATAAAACACAGAAAGACCAAGGAACAGAACTAATAGGTGATATCAGCAATCCTAATATAAACCTGAACTTCACTCTGGGATATTATGGTATCAATTTTTCTAAAATAATTGTTTCTCTGAACAGCCTATTTCTGAGCAATTACGAGGATAAAAACTGCTCAACAACGTTCCTATACATATTTCTGCAGCTCAATAGCCCTTCGTCCTAAGTAACAGTAGGACAAAGTTGGCTATTCCCACAATGGAGGAGAGAAATGAGACCATATGAGAATGTAGAATAGAGACACTGAACTTCAAGAAGGGAGACTGAAGTAACCTAGAAAAACATTGAAGAACTAGAGAAGATTAGTATTGAATATCTGCATGGAGACTTGTGGGCTCAGCTATTAGAACTGCTTAATTCCCAAAAACAAGAAAGCATCCGGAAATTAAATGTGATCAAATGACATGGTATGAACTTTAAGCCAAAAAAGACTGAAACCCAGTACAAGTGATGTGAATGGGATAAAACATTCTCTCTAAAAACTTTGGCAGGTGAAAGACATGAAAAATTTTTGCCTTTGGCTATTCTTCAGAGTCAAGTAATAACTCAAGGACTCAAGTTACACACTTTTCCTTATTGGAGGGAAAACTACTGATGTGAATAGGAATTTTGCTTGCACAAAAACTACAAGGCTGCGTAAGCAGGCAAGTTTGTGGAATCAAAGCTAAGGGGCATGGAAGTGAAATTCCCCCACCCCCAATGAAGTTGGCTTTCTGCAATGATTCATTCGATAATCTGAACCTCTTGTTTGAACTTTCTAACCAACATGAACAGTCACTTGCTTCCAACATTATTTTCTATCCCAAATAAACTATCATTACCAAGGTTCCTTCAGATGGATTTTTCCTTGGATTTTAAAAGCATGATTTGGGGTGGGGGGAGAAAATGAACAGACCGTAAAGAACTATCTGCTCTTTATAACTCTAGATTACTTAGTGTGTCATTGCAGAATTTTACAGAGGTAAGCAAAGTCTTCTGTTCTTACTCATCTAATAGTCTCAGTCTAGACAATGGCTTCTGAACATGGGTGCCCCCTTACTCCCCAATTTGGTATGGAAAGGCCTCTGCAAAGCAAGAGCACTCAGCTCCAGAAGGCCAAAAGACACCATCTACACAGGCTGACACCAAATATGTACAAAGACAAGGTGGGTGAGGTAATATTTTATTGGATCAACTTCTGCGACCCGAAGAAGAGCTCAGTGTAAGCTTGAAAGCTGTCTCTCACCAAGAGACGTCAGTCCAGTGGAAGATATTACCTCACTCACCTTGTGTCCCTGATATCCTGGGACAACACGGCTACAACACTGCATATACCAAAACATATAATACTTTGTAAAAAGAGGTATGTGTGCATGTATGCAAGGAAGAACCACTGAATCCATTTTCCCTTCAGCTAATAAGGTGGCCACCGTACTTGTAAAGTGTCCTGTGAATGCTATTAGGGAGAAGACTGGTGACTTTATTTGTGGAAATACAGGATTTGATCCACCATAGAGGTGGTTCTGGAAGACTCTTCCAGGCCATAATTAAGATGTTTTTTTTAACCTGGACATGTACTGTGTAAATAGAACTTGGATATCTAGCCATAGCCAAATTATGCCAAAACCTAAGTCCCCACCCCACAGACTACAGGTCATTCTTCCATTTGGTAATGACTACCCAAATTCTGTGCATCAACTCATCTTCCTTGTTTGTATGAAGAGTGGGGGTTAGAGGACTCTGGTTTCAGGTCCTCCCTCAGTGAATAGCTCAAGTACCAGTTTCAGCTGCTCCTCAGACATTTCCGGAAGAGCTAGAGTAAGGGTATGTCTACACTACGGGATTATTCCGATTTTACATAAACCGGTTTTGTAAAACAGATTGTACAAAGTCAAGTGCACGCGGCCACACTAAGCACATTAATTCGGCGGTGTGCGTCCATGTACCGAGGCTAGCGTCGATTTCCGGAGCCTTGCACTGTGGGTAGCTATCCCATAGTTCCCGCAGTCTCCCCTGCCCATTGGAATTCTGGGTTGAGATCCCAATGGAAAAACAGTGTTGCGGGTGATTCTGGGTAAATGTCATCACTCAATCCTTCCTCCGGGAAAGCAACGGCAGACAATCATTTCGCGCCCTTTTTCCCTGGATTGCCCTGGCAGACGCCATAGCATGGCAATCATGGAGCCCATTTTGCCTTTTGTCACTGTATGTGTACTGGATGCTGCTGACAGACACGGTACTGCACTGCTACACAGCAGCATTCGTTTGCCTTTGCAAGGTAGCAGAGACAGTTACCAGTCATATTGCACCGTCTGCCATGCCATTGTAAATTGGCGATGAGATGATGGTTATCAGTTGTTCTGTACCATCTGCTGCTACCATGGGTGCTCCTGGCTGGCCTCGCTGAGGTCGGCCAGGGGCGCATAGACAAAAATGGGAATGACTGCCCGGGTCATTCCCTTCCTTTGTTTTGTCTAAAAATAGAGTCAGTCCTGCCTAGAATATGGGGCAAGTGAACTAGAGAACCAGAGAGCACAGCTGCTCCGTGTCAGAGCCCCAGAGATCCCGCAGAAATGATGAGCTGCATGCCATTCTAGGGGGTGCACCTGCAACAACCCCACCTCCTCCCCCAACCCTTCTGGGCTACCGTGGCAGTGTCCCCCAATGTGTGATGAAGTAATAAAGAATGCAGGAATAAGAAACACTGAGTTTTTAGTGAGATAAAATGAGGGGGAGGAAGCCTCCAGCTGCTATGATAGTCCAGGCAGTACAGAATCTTTTCTTTAGACATGAAGGTGGGGGGGGCTGATGGAGCTCAGCCCCCAGTTGCTATGATGAGGATGGTTAACAGCTGTTCTGTACCATCTGCTGGGAATGACCAGGAGTCATTCCTATTTTTACCCAGGCGCCCCCAGCCGACCTCACCGAGGCCAGCCAGGAGCACTCACAGGATGATGACGAGGACGGCTATCAGTCCTTCTGTACTGTACCGTCTGCCACCGGGGAGGGGAGGAGAGAGGATGCTGCGGTTTAGCGCTGCAGCACCCCGTCTACCAGCAGCATGCAGTAGACAAAGGGTGACATTGAAAAAAGGCGAGAAACGATTTTTTCCCCTTTTTCCTTCGAGGGGGGGAAGGGTGTAAATTGATGACATACACCCTGAAACACCCGGGAAAATGTTTTTGACCCTTCAGGCATTTGGAGCCCAGCCAAGAATGCAAATGCTTTCCGGAGACTGCTGGGACAGTGGGATAGCTGGAGTCCTCAGTACCCCCTCCCTCCCTCCATGAGCATACATTTGATTCTTTGGCTTCCTGTTATGCTTCTCACGCAGCACTGTGCGGAGTCCCTGCTGTGGCTTCTGTCTATCATAGATTGGAGATTTTTTTCAAATGCTTTGTCATTTCGTCTTCTGTAACGGAGCTCTGATAGAACAGACATAATCTGACATGGCAATACCGATTTGAGCACTACTCCCCTCGTCGGGGAGGAGTACAGATATCGGTTTTAAGAGCCCTTTATATCGATATAAAGGGCTTCGTTGTGTGGACGGGTGCAGCATAAAATCGGTTTAACACTGCTAAAATTTGGTATAAACGCGTAGTGTAGACCAGGCCTGAAATGGCTGCAAACCTGGTCAGTTTCATGGTCTTCCCCCTCCCCCGCCACAAAGTTCCTAGTAGTAGAAGTGAAAACTGAGCAAAGCATTTCCGGTTCTCCCCTGGAGCTTGCAAAAGCTATGAGCAGCAGAAGATACAAAAAAGAGTTGTCTGCAAACTCAGGGCAGCAGCCTACTGGTTACACACACTGTTGACATTTAGGTGCTCACCTTTGCAAGGCTATTCTTTAAGATGCAGATGTAAGCACTATAAACTGAGTTTGTTAACAGAAGTTTAGGTTTTGCAGAAGGCAACGGTATTCATGCAGTAAAACTTCTTACATGCCACAGGGGAATAATTTTTCAAGCCCTGATTCTGCAACCAAAAAAAAAAAAAAAAACCAAGAATGAAGCAGCTGGAACTGCTAACAATATGCAAAAAAGTATCAGGAAGTGACACAGGGCCAGAAGATAAAGCAGAGAATTCACAGGAGTCCTGAGTGTCAGGTGCCACAGACTCCAACTGTAACCAATTTAATTTTAGAAGGGAAGAATTAAATACCTGTTATTACTGGGACTTGAGTATTAAAGTTCCAAGACAGACCTTTGCTCAGTGGGTCAGCAATGCAGACAAGTTACCCATCCTCATCTTGTTACAGGGGTCTCCTCCCTTGTAGGGTGAAGAAATCAGAATGCGGAGGGGGGGAAAACTTGCCTTCTCCCAGTGGGAAAATGAGAAGCACTGTACCTAGGTAAACTACAATCCCTCAGGAATTGACGAGAATGAAAAAAATTCTACATAACTCACTGACCCAGATTCTGATTTCAGCTTTGTTGAAAACCAAAGTGGAAGCTAATGAAACCCAAGTACAAGCCAATGGGGATGAGGCACCAGATCAACAAGTCCTTTAAAATCTCTTTTGAAACAATGCAAATACTAGATACAAATCTAGTCCTGGAAAAAGGAAAAGGAGGATTTAACCTGCTACAACTAATTTCTAGTCCCAAGACAATTTCCTGTGACCACACACAGTACATAACCACTCAAATCTCTTGGCCTTCTCACTGAATTAAGAGCAGGTTGATTGCAGGACCTGAATGTCTGGATTTTACAAAGTACTATCCAGGAGGGAAGCAAATTCCTAAGCCGAGCAGCCCTCACTAGTATCACCCTGCCGGCAGCCTCTTCCCCTTTATACAGGGAAAAGATTAGCACAAGCAGCTAAAATGTTTTTCAGCTACCATACAGAAGAAAGTGAGGAAGATGGGAGTCAAGAAGCAGCCCTCCTGGTTACAAGACTTAGAAATAAGAGATTCCATTCGTCTGGGATTCAGATAAAATTGTTATTTCTTCAAATTGTTAACCCCATAAGATAAGTACACAGTCTTGTCTGAGAAGATTTACATCTAGCCCCTCAACCATGCCCTAAACCCCGTTAGGCTGTCCACTTCCCTTACGAACGCCTTCACAATGCTTATAAAGGGTCTTCACTCTTGCTTAACAAATTGGAACGCCTATGAGTGTCCTCAGCAGAACGGATCTTCAGACAGAAAGGAGTTTAACCAGCTAAGAGCAGCCCTGTCAACTCTTAGTAGGATCTGCAGACATGGTTCAGCCTCAGGATTAATGATGCTGAAGACTGTGGACAGATCTGAAAGAAACAGCCTGGATACCAAGTCATTTGACATCAAGCAGGAGATTGGTCAAGAGACTGTTTAAAGTGTTTTTTAAAAATGTGCACCAGTTTACTACATTTAGGATACAGATGTTAAAAGGTTACATTCTAGATATGAGTATATTATAATAATGTTTTACTGAAAAAGGCCTCTTAGGAGGACCTCTAACAACAATGTTTTTGGAAGTTAATATGATGCTATAGAAAGTAGCCTTAAAAGTAAGCAAAAATGTAGAATATGGCCAGAGAATCCCTGACGTGATAGACTGATAACATTGTCTTGACACCATAGGGAATAAATTGGTATAAGTCAAACGATAGCTAAGTCTACTATTTTAACTGCTAAACCCATACCTTTCAGGAAGCCATTAGAAAGTCAATTTTAGATTTTTATTATATTAAAAAGAGAGTCATTTCTGGAGACACTCAGACTTAAGTTACTCTGCATTCATACATTATAAAGCGACAAATGCACCGTTGTAAACACCACTCTTAAATAAAAGGAGGATACAGACTATTTTCCCAAGAAAGTTATGCCCAAGATAAATTTTTGGGCGCACCTGCACATGAAAGGATAAAGACAAGACCTGGGTCTGAATGAATCCTTAGGCATGACTCTGTAGGCGATAGCTCAAATATACATTTCACAAAATATGGTTTGATGGTAAGACATACATATGCATGAAGGGAAACTACACACAGTAGATATGTGAATTATTTGAGAAATTACAAAGTACCACCAGAGAATAAGATACACAAGGAAAACAGTGAATAAAATGAGTACATCAAAAAAAGTGACTAAAAAATTTCAAGTTCTGAAATTCTGCAAAAAGCTATGTTTGGGGGAATGTCACAGTAAGTATCCATGACATTTTTGGACCTACTATACAGTAGAACCTGAGTTACAAACACATCAAGAATGGAGGCTGTTCAAAAGGTTATGATTGTTCTTTCAAAAATTTACAACTGGACATTGCCTTAATATAGCTTTGAAACTATTATGCAGAAGAAAAATGCTGCTTTTAACCATCTTAATTTAAATGAAGCACAAACAGTTCCCTCACCTTGGAAAGTTAATATAAAAATCCCTTTAACAGTGTACATTTAACAGTACTTGCTTCACCACCAACCCCCTCATCTCTGCTGCTGCCTGATTGTGTATTTTGGGTTCCAAATGAGGTGTGTGGTTGACCTGTGAGTTCGTAACTCTGAGGTTCTACTGTACTTCTGAAAGCCGCCCCCTCCCCACAAGGCTTTAAAGCTAAACTATTTCCACAGATGGAGGGGAAAAATGTATAATAGGGAGGATTAGAAACTGTGCTTCTGCTCAAGCAGTACAAGAATCAGAAGCCAATTCTCAATTTAGAAAGAGAAATACTCATTTTCCTTTCCCCTTAGACATTCGGCTACTAAAGGTGAAACACAAAGTAAAGAGCATTGCTTTTGCCCTTTACTTTTTTTGATGCATGACAGATTCAAAATTCTCCCCTCCACGTAGCTTTCCAGCTTGCTTTATACATTTCAGATATTAAATTTGTATTTCTCTCATTGGTAGAAGGCTCTGCAAAGATCTTTGGAATAAAAGAGGTCATAAAAGTCCGTAACTTGAGCTGCAGCATTTTCAGTCCCCAACTGGGGCAGAGGTATGCTCTTTACACTGGAGACACTCTAATCAGCATTCTCTACCTTGTCCTTCATTTATGGAATAGGAGAGCTGCAGCTTGGTTGATAGCCTCATGTAGCTTCTGCTCTCTCCTTTAAAGACCTTGTTCAAGATCAAGTAACGGGAGGAAAACAACAACTATATTAGGATATTGTCTAGGTAGGCCAGCCTCTTAATCCAGAATTCAATTCCTCTTCCTCTGAAGCACCGGGCTCTGGCAAGAAACTCCACAATGGATAATTATGATATGATAGGAAGTTCAGATACTTCCTAATGCCCAGAAGCCCTTAGGAAAAAAACCAGCCAACCTATTTGTTGTCACTGAACAATCCAGTTATCAACATCTAGTCCTTTTAAAAATCCTGCTAAACGCAACCTAAAATGATCTTATGGCAATGAATTCCACAGGTTGATTAGATAATTATTTCCTTGTGTCAGTTTTAAATTTTCTGTCTTAACTATATAGCTGATGTCCCTTGTTCTTGTATTATAAGAAGTGTGTTTTTACTGGTATTTGTCCTGACACATCTTCACCATGCCATTTATTACGTTGTATAGCCCTATCATGTTCCCCCTTATTAGTCTCCTCTTAAAGCAAAGAGTTCAGATCTTTTCAAGCTTTAAAATGCCACTATCTTTGCCTATTCCTAAACACCCGCACGCCTTTGAGATAAGGGACCAGAAGTTAATAGTGTTTCACGAATACATACCACTGATTTTATATGGTGCCCTAATATTTTCAGTATTGTTCTCTTTACACATCCTAATCCCTGTGCTTTATTTAACCTCTGCTTCACATTGAACATGTATTTCACTGAACTTCCCACAATAAAAAACCCAGCACTGAGTTGCTGCAGTTAGTTTAGAAGAAAGGGCAGGAATATAAAATATAATCCTCCACTTTCTCCTTATTGCACTGCCAGAGAATAGCACAATAGACAGCTAGACACTATCAATCAGCTCTGGAGCAGAGATTTTTAAAAAATAGGTTCAAGTTATGCTTCTAAATCCATATTTTGGAGCTTAAATAAATGGCCTAATTTTGAAGAGTTCTGAACACTCAATAGCTCACTTTAAAAAAAGGTTGGCTTTATACAACTATTATCTGCAACAATATTGCTAAAGTTTGAGTTTTCAGGTTTAACCCTAACACCCGAAGTGCCCCCAACACGATGGGGCTTCCATTTTACATAAGGTGTTTGGCCAATTGGCAAATCAAAGCCAGTTCTGAATTTCAGTGCTGGCTGCAAACCAGGGTGTAAGTAAAGTGTCTCCCACTTGCCAAAATAAATAGCCAACGACACCACAATAAGGGATTTCCTTAACTCCTACTGCTGCTAGCAGAGCCCAAAATTGTACATAACTAGCCTTAAAAAGTAACAGCATCCAATCTGAGTAAAGCAACATGACTGAAATGGCAATAAAGATGTGATTTGAGAATGTCAACTGACTAAGAATTAAGATTAAAATGAATATTATATCACTTAAGTAATCAGATTCTACAGAATCACTCCAAAAGACTCTTTAAATAAAAGTAGCCAAAAAACTCTGGTTTCTATTGCTCTATTTCACTCAAATATTCTTAAAACAAGTTTATCACTGAAAGTTAAGATGGCCCATTTTCTAGAGTTATTCACTTGCTTGCTTCAAAGAAACTGATCACCGGCTATTGTCAAAGGAGTTTTTCCTCCCAGCACCCAGAGCAAAGTATTACACAATAAGACACATTATGGAATGATTTTCAAAAAAGTGCTCAACATTGCCTGAACTTTGCTCCAATCAAAAACTTAAGGAGAACAGAGTTAGACCAACACAGAATGCGTTTAGAAAGCCAACCCTTTTGTCTTTCTCCATTGTACTTAGCTATGCTCAACAATGAAAAGCAGCCACAAATCCTAGATAGTTAAACACCATAAAATCCCTTCTTTAGAGACTGAGTTTTGTCCAAACACCTTTCTCCCAGCTCTTCAGACAAATTCACATTTCTCCCATATTGTGGCTGTACAAGGATTTTTCCTACTCATACCACACTGTGCAGATACTATTGCTTACTCACTCCATAGGGAGAAAGTTACCTCCCTATCCCACCCCACATTTCCCCTACAGCTCTCTAAAGGAACTAGGTTAAAAAGATGACAGACTTAGATACAAGACAAAATGTATAGATAATACCGTCATCTACTAATCTTGAGAATGACTGAAGTATTGTGCTGATGCTATTCAAACACTTCTTCACCACGCTTATTAATCTTAGTACTGTGCCCTTGTTGGTCAACCGGGCAAATGCCTTCACAAGTCTCCCAGATCCCAAATCTCAGATTAATCCTTAAATTCAGATTTGGCCTTCTTTATAACAGTTCACTAAAAGTTATGTTATTTGTGTTAGCACATACAGACTCAGGTCCCACTATGCTGAGCACTGTACTAACATTTAGCAATATGCTGTCTCTGCCCAGTATTTCATGCAAAAAAGTACCCTTCTGGTAAGGAGAAAGAGGTAGCCGGTATGAAGCCTGATTAGGATACAAATTTATCCATTCATTCATAATCAAATGTTTCCACACAGCAACAAGTAACCTATTTCACGCTATAAAAGCGGGCTTAAGTTAAAACAAAAAAACCCGAACACTTACCTTAGTCTTTCACACCTCCCAGAGAAGACTATTTTGAGTTATCCAAGATTATGACTAATTATTCCTACCATTTCTTATAAATGGTTTCAACAATCTTCCTAAACCCCACTTTGTTAATGCAAAGTTACCAAATCCTGTATGAGATGGAATGTTTTATATCTTCCTCTGAAAGAACTGGCACTGTCTGAAATGACACTGCCTTGGACAGAGACTACGTGTAGTGTTAAAAAAAGTCATGAATTTCTGCAGCAGGCACACACAATGATTAAACAGACATTCATTTGCACAACCTGGAATAACTGCCTCACCATACATTGTTTTCTATTTCCCATCCTTTTAGACCTATCAGTTACAATAGCGTACCAGGACTCTAGTGGGAGATATGGGAATAGAACCTAATGCAGCAGGACCTTTAACAAGTCACTCCGTTTGTGCCTCTGTATCTCAGTTTTCCTGCCTTTATAATATGTTTTATAGGGTCTTTCATCTGAGTATTCTGGAGCAGAGTTAATTTCTCCTAATATGAATAAGTGCCCCTTAGTTATTACTCTCAATTCCCACATGTGCATTTTACCCTTACATCTGCACTCTCACAGCTCAATAACCCTTCCATAAGGCAGTGGAAGTATGTGTGAAAGGGAACCCCATTAGTGGTCAAATGCAACATCCTGCTCCAGTCTTCAGTTCTAATGGGACCCATTAGTGCTGCACAAATAGCACTTACTTTCTCCTCTAAATCCACGAGCGTCTCCTGCTGGCTGACCAAAGAGAACCGATAACGATCCTCGAGGACCAAGTTGGGACTTGTGGCTAAGCACCAACACAAAAAGTGGATCATGTATTTTGATGTTCCCCTTTAACCGACAAAATGAGAATGCTTTTCTACACTTAAAAAAAAACCACTACACCTATGGCTACCAAAAATGCTCCTTATTTGTAATACTGAATGTGTGTATGCTTACTGAAAACCTCCATGCTCAAATGGAGTTTTCTACAATTTCACCTGTCTTATGGTCACATGCTCAATCCACAGTCGTTTGCACTAAACGCTGACTTCATAAACATTCTACCGAGCTTTGGTCACCATTACTGTAACTTAAACCAATGAAGAATCTCCTACAAACAGAGATTCTGCCAAACATTATCTACAGTTCCTTGCCTGTGTACCACCCTTCCTTATATATGGAAGTCAGGTTTGTTTACTAAGTACTCCCATTAGAAAGAACAATTTACTAGTTTGTCTTAAATTTTGGTAACACAATGGAGGCCATCAAGTGCAGTTTTTAAACCTCATCCCTCCAAACCACGTGCAAGATTGACAGTCTGGGAAATTGGACCTTTCTATCCACAAAACTGCTGCAATACAACACATGGGCTACCAAGGTAACCCTCTCACACAGCCCTGTCCATGTCTCAAAATACTATTCCAGGAGAATATCTCTAGGGATGACAACAGTCCTCTGTCCCCACACATTCACTCCTTGGCTTGCTGGATGAGGCTACCAGCTGTGATGTGCTCTGAACAGATAATCTTGGAAAAGGAAAGAGAAGAGAGGCAGGTGGGAACTTTATTTTAAAAAAGCCTAGCTTCAACTCACTGACATACTGAAATAATGCGTACCCTCCCTCTCATTGCCTTCACCATCTCAAAGTACAGCTAGGAACTGGAATTTAAAAAGTGAATGTGTGTCAGTGGTTTGTACTGTGAATCTCCCAAGCTACTGGAAAATGTATAAGGAACTTTGCCAATACTAATTTGTTGACATCATATCAGTAAGTTTGGCTACTACAAAAGCCAGAAAGGGTACGTTCAGACATGTAACAGATTGAGAAGTCACCAAGGGGGGGCGGGGAGAGAAGAAAGGGGGGCAAAAATAGGGAATATTAAAAAAACTTTGCTAGTATAATATGAAAATTCATATCATTAATGCTCTGCTTAATTACTATATCCTTTGACTGATTGGAACTATTGAGTGCAGAATCTCTCAGACCAGAAACGTTCACAAACATTCTAACAGAGGGCATGAAATAGGCTATGCTGGAGGTCTCTGGCCTATCTTATTGTAGAAGTCCCCCTTCTAAAAATAAACGCTCTTATTTTCCCACCTATTGTAAATTTGCACTGATAGGACAAAGTCAAGATACCATTTAGAGCAGTAAGAATGTGACTGCCAGCTGCTATTTGACACACATTCTATTCTATATACCTGTATCATTTTTCTGGGTCTTGAGAATCTTGTTTTGTTGGCATTATATACAGCACGTGGGAAGTTGAGTTTTTTCTTTTGTATAAGTATGTTTGATAGGGCCTTTTCTTTCTTCAAAACTAGTCTGTAAGTTTATCTTGACTGCAAATTTGTTCCATTTTTCATAATACATGTACTTTAACCACAGATTGTTCGCAGTGTGGTAGCCGTGTTGATCGCAGGACATTAGGGAGACAAGGTGGGGGAGATAATATCTTGGAACAACTTCTGTTGGTGAAACAAGCTTTCAAGCTACACAAAATAAGAACTCGAAAGCTTGTCTCTTTCACCAACAGAAGCTGGCCCAACAGAACAAGTTACTCCTGTCATGCTGTCTAGAGTGGCTCAACTGTGAGAGGATCTACCTTAGGGCAGACAGTCAGAAAACAGGACAGACACCCCAAACCGGTGGGAATGTTCTTGAATAAAAAAATTCACCAAGCCAGTAACAAATGTGAACTCCTGAATTACTGTAACAGCCTTACCATGGAGTCACAGACAGTCCCCTTTACACTCTCCAGTGTCTCTTGCCACCCAGATAAGCTGGACTTTGTGATAAAAGATCAAAACCCAAAAAAACCCAAAAGTCACACCATACTCCGGTTTCTCCCGGTCCCAAGAGACCGGTCACTTACCCCTTATCAACTGGTACTCCAGGCAATGCTGGCAGCCAGTTCTAATCTATAGTAAAACTAACTAAATGTTTATTAGCCAAGACAAGGAAATGAGTTAAGAGGTTAAAGCAGTAAAGTAAAGGTGAATCATAGTTTATAATTCCAAATGGTGGCAGTAATGTAATAAACTACCAGGTTCCCAAAAGTCTTTTTGAGGTACCCATATTGTTTCTGGGGATCTCTGCTTTGCATCTGGTACACTTCCCCTGTAAGAGTCCAAACAGTCCAGAGATCCAGGATCTTTTCTTGAACTCATACCTATAGCTTCTTCTAACAGAAAACAAATTGACAGCGTCACTACCCACATGGGCTTTTCTTTTGATGCCAGAGCGAGGAACGCATTATGAGCCTTTGACTTCTGTTCACTACACAGAATGACAACTTGCTTTGTATTGAGCACTTTTCTGTTGAAGTTCTTCATTTGCATTCCACTAGGAATCTCCCTCGTTTGATGGGTTATTTAGTTACAGGGGTATACACAATGTAAATGCTACTACATTACAATGGGATATGGATAAATGAGAACACTGCAAGTATACGTGTATTCGGTGTTTAAAGTATCGCTTTGATTTGTACGAATATCAAAGTAACATGACCTGGGGCTCCAGCATCACAACCTCACCCACCTGTAAATCACATATTAATTGTGAGACTGTGCCAACATATGGGGATATGAGTCTTATCAGTAGCGCCTAGGAAATTTAATAAGTGTTCTTAGAAACACCACAATACCCTTAAAAATCATAAAGAATGACAGACTGAATCAAACTGTGTAGAAGGGATTCTGTCAGCAATCTGTACTTTAAGTGGTACAAAATACCTTAGCATGTAACACCAGGCAAAGCGACACCAACTGCTACATGTGTGTAAAGAGGCTTATGTAGTATTAGTTGCTATGGGAACCACAATTTCTTCACTTGTTTAAAAGCACAGTCATTAATAGAACATTAGTGAAGTTGGATTTTCTGGGAGGAGATGGGACTTATTTAGAAAAAAACTGACTACAAAAAACAAACAGAGTAAGTGCAGCTGAAAATGTACGCAGTCACAAGCAAAGTTAGCAGGAAGAAACCCAAAATCTTTGTAAAATTAAGGGGAGGGAGGGGGGAACGACAACCAAATCATCAGGAGCTTCAGTCCTTCTGAACTAAGCTTAAGAGTTTCACAGGGTTGAATCCTTGAGCGTCCTGCCTACACACAGGGGCGGCTCTACGTTTTTGGCCGCCCCAAGCAGTCATGCGCGGGAGGCGCCCCGGAGCCGCGGGAGCAGCAGACCTCCCGCGGGCATGACTGCAGAGGGACCGCTGGTCCCGCGTGGCTCGGCGGGACCTCCCACGGCTGCGGACGGTTTGCGGGTCCGGCGGCTCCGCTTGAGCTGCCGCAGTCATGCCTGCGGGAGGTCCAGCCGAGCCGCGGGACAAGCGCCCCCTCCGCAGTCATGCCTGCGGCAGGTCCGGTCCTCCCGGGGCTCCGGTGGACCTCCCGCAGGCATGACTGCGGCAGGTCCGCCGGCCCAGCCTGCCGCCCACCCCGGCGGCAGGGAACGCCCCCTACATTTTGCCACCCTAGGCACCAGCTTGTTTTGCTGGTGCCTAGAGCCGCCCCTGCCTACACAGAAGCAGAGCTGCAAAAGAGCTCCAAGCAGGATTTCCACTTCAGGCAGGAAGCAAAACAAGGAAATAAGATAATGTCAGAGTAAAAAGAATGAAGGATAACCCATGCCAAGCATACCTCTTAGTATTTTAAACCAACTGGAGGACAGCGGTCGCCGCATGTACAGCATGTCAACACTTCTATGGAGAAGTTACCTGTAAGAGAAGCCCTGCAAGATTATGCCTGGGCTGGACAGTTTTCATGAGTCCATTCACCCAGCCTTGAATAAATGGACAGTGAAACTGTTTTGCTTACCATAACTCATGATTAACATGATTTGACATTGCCAAGTAGTTCTTTCATAACTGCAAGGAGCGAGTTACTGAAAGCATACTACCAGAACTTGGGTTAGAGATCTGACTGTAGAAGCTCATTAAACCTCCTCAGAGGCATCTTCTCACAATTAACATTTGTAAGCCACTATATGGATTTACACTGAGGGAGTAAGAAATTTGAAAACAGAGCCAGAAGAGAAAGGATCCTACACATGCAGATGCACACTGAGGGAAAACAATTTACAGGCAACACAAAATGGCCTTGATTCTCCATGGAACTACATACAATCAAGATCAGATTCATGTTTTTGAATATTTAAAAAAAAAAGGCACTATATTCATCTCAGTGAAAATAAGTGTTCATGATCTGCTGACAGATTTGGACCACAGCTCATCTAACTGAGGAAGACTGGTCCCAGACACAAGAGGTTTCTTAGTAGCAGAAGTTGCCACACATGGATGGAAACATTACCAGCATCCTGAAAAACAAGAGAGTCTAAGACGCAGCCAGAATGATTATTACTCAGTCAGCATATTCTCATCAGCTGCTTTGCACAAGAGGGAAAGATGCAAGCTATGTACTGAGAAACTGAGATCATCGCTTTCTAAGCTTTTGAGTCCTAATTAAGTTTTAAAGCTGGAATAAGACAAACTTCAAGAGTAGTATTTTTGTTGTCGGCACTGTTTCCGTTTGCCAGGTAAAGTCTTCCTGGTGCGTGAGTGGCAGATCATTTGAGTTCAACTGGCAGAGATGTACAAGGAAGCCGACTACTTCTGATAGAATACAAATGTCCTCCAAAAGATGCTTTGTTGGATTACATATGTAAGCTAACTCCAGTTTACTGCAGCCATTACTGATGGACCGCAAAAAGGGGACAGAGACACTTAATGCCAATCAAAAGCAACCTACAGTTCAGAAGCTAGTATCCATTATCTGGATAACCTTGATTTTTAAATCAGTCCATCCTGAGATCAAGTAGATAGGGAAATATTATCTCTTTGGGTAGGTCTACACTACATTTAGATATTTGTGGACTGCAAGGACTTGGGCTTGCAGGGCTTGGGCTATGGGGCTGTTTAATTGCAGTATACATGTTGCAGTGTAGACATACCCTTTGTGGCTTTGAGATTGTTACTGAAATACTATGTTTGGTTCTGGTTTCAGCCCTTCACAAAGGATACTCCAAAAAATTGGAGAGGATTCAGCTTCTGAACTTTAGTGTTTCCTCCTTGATTTAAGTCTCATTTTGCATTTGCACTTTATCACCACAAGGAGAAGTTCATTTTCATTGGTTGTGATAAGCACTAACACGTTGATTTGCAACTAAAGGATTTACATGGAATTTGGTATATTTTGCTAGCCACAAAGGATACAGTGTATTTATACATATTTAGATTAGCAATTATATAGCTAAACATACATGTGTTCAAGCTGTAATTTTTAAATTGTTTTAAAATATGCTAATGACATTTATTTACTAGGTAATTTCTTACACATAATTTGCATCAGACTGCATTTGCATGGAAATTGGAATTCAATTCTAAGTGTACAAAAATAGCCTTTTAAAATTATTAGTCAAATAAGGCTACCTTAAATGTGCTGGATGCATAAAGAAAAAAGTTTATAAAAATAAATGAAAAACAGCACTAATTTATTAAAGAAAAGAAATATTCACTGTTGGTGAATTCAGGTTACTCCTGGTCACCAGGAGCCAGATTTTCAAAAGTTATTTAGGTGCCTAAATGCAGGTGTGCGCCTGCTGGGTTTTCAAAAATGCCTAAGCAGGTTAGGTGCCTAAATCCCACTGAAACCAATGGGAGTGGAAATCAATAGGAGTTAGGCACTGTTGAAAATCCCAGTAGTCACCTGCAATTGTAGGTGCCTAAATACCGTTGAAAAATCTGGCCCCACATCATTCAAGTTGTTAGAATTAGTGGTTAAAAACCAGGTGGGAGAGGATGATATCTTCTAAGTGGAAGAGAAAAAACAAACTGATTTTTTTCCAAAATTACCAGTCAGCTTCTCAGCTCTGAAAGAACTAGTCCAAATGAAGAAAATATTCTCTCTGCAGCTGCTAAAATGAAACCAAGAGTAATTAAAGGAAAAATATTTTCTGCTCAACAGAAAGTACTGACATTTGGAAAAAATGTCAATACCAGCATTTAATCCATTGTAAAAAACCCTGAAAATACAGAAGTTAATGAAGTGCCTGACATTGTGACACTTATAAATCTTGAGTTGGCTGCAAAAAAGTTAAAGATGTTTTCCCCCGATTCTGTATTAAATTTTTTAAAAAAAGCAGCTCCCTTTAACTTATTACAATCTAATTGCTAAATGATTCAACATTAATCTATTAAAAAATCAGAGAGTTAGGCTTTAACACAGGTGGTCATAATTTCAATTTTAATACTAAACAGATTAAGTGAAAAACACAAATTTGTTTTAAAATAATTTTAATCCACTCTGCTTGATTTTCCATATTAAATATACCCAACGGTTGCATTCACTCTTAGCTACAGCACGGAGGCATACAAATCATCCCGTTAACCCTTAAATAGTGACAGAACATTAGCTTTTTCAATGTTTCTGGAATTTCCTCAGCATTCCATAATTATCAAAAAATCAACATTCATGCAGAGACTTCCTTGGCCAATTATTTTAATGCTCTTAGGTAAGAGTTATCCAATCCTACATACTAAAAACATTAAACAGATGCTGTTTTACATCTTTGTTATTGCTGGAATAGAAAGTATTTCATTATTACAGAATTACAAGAGTACAACCTCCTTGTTTCCAAATACAGACAAGAAATATTTACTGAACACTGCCTTTTCTATAAGCAATTTTACCATCTCGTACTAGGTTTAGAACAATATAATTACTAAGATTTCTTTTGCTTCTAATAGATTTTTTTTTAAAATGCATCTGACTGTCCTTAATCCTACTGGCAATAGATTTTTCTTCACTTATCTGTAGCTTCCCTACACTGAAGTTTACATTTGTCTGTAAAATGGTGCTTCAAGGGATGCAGCCAACACAGAAAGTCATTTTCTTTAATTAGTTTTAAGCAATATTTAAGTCACAAAATTGGAAAGTCATAGGGAAAGAATTACTTCTTTACCCCCCCATGTTAACTCTGTACATTTGATAATATTTAGGGTATGCAAGTTTAACTGTTTCATTCTTGCTCATCCGTACGGTCTCATGTTCCAGCAGTTTGCTTGTTTTCTAGACAGTCCACTTTTTTTACATTAAGGTTCTCAAAGATCACCTGGAATTGGATAAAGCCTTCCTTAAAGAGACACATTTTAAAAGATGCACAATCTTTTTAATAGTGTCATCAGAAACTTGCACTGAATTGTATCAAACCCAAAGAACTCAAGCTAGCATCCTCATTTCAAACTTCCAGTGTCATTCCCCCTCCCCCTCCCAAACAAAAAGGGTCAAAAGCAAGACTTTGGGGAATTGAAAGTCAAGTCACACATCACATGGAAATAGAGATACGACATCACTCAGAACATTAACGGGGCCATTGAACATGGTCGACCAAATACCTAAATCCTTAAGAATTTTGCATGCATTCAATTAATACAGACTTTTCTTCTATGAAACAGTTTTAGAAGGTCCCAAGCCAAGTAATCTTCGCAATAATTTGCACCTAGGGAAGATTCATCTACTAAAAAAAATGGGTTCCCATCTTATAAAAGAAATGTGTAGAAGTCAACAGGAGTTGCAGGCACATAGCCCAACAGGTCAACTGAACAACTGAGCTGTAAAAGAACCTACTGTAGAAGAGAAGTCAAGAATTTCTGATCATTTGCTTACAGGAACTTGAGCTAGAAGTGGCTCAGTCTGCCAGCTAAATCAGAAATCCATTTGGTATATACTAATTTTCTTATACAAGCCTCTGATTTTTCTAGCACATTACAAGCTGTTAACTATAATTAGAGTATAACGGCACAGTTGCTGTGTTTTACTATACAATCCACTACATAAGTGGATTAGCTACAAGGCTGAAGGTATTATCAGGGCTCTTATAGGAATCCCTAAAAAAAGATGCAAGAATCTTGAGGTGGAGAGTTTTGCATTTACTGAGGCAGGTGACAGAAAGCAGTATCATCAGCCTTCTATTGATAGGCCACAAAGAGTAAGTGGTAAAGTGATTCAGCTAGTTGAGAGGGTACACTCAAAATGTAATTGAAGAAAGTGGCATAAATTATTTTGTAAACCTATTGTAACTGAATTACTTGACCCAGAAACCTGTACCAGTATGTTTTGACCTAGTATAGTTATCAATCCACTTGAGTAGTCTACTCCTTATACATGGTTCCATCCAATTTTCAACAGGTAATTCTGGATGACTCAGCAATACAGAGGCTGTCATTAATTACAGTAGGCTCAATGCAAAGAAGAGATTTTCTTCTCTATCCTCTCCTCCAATCAAACTTTAACCTAAAACCTTGGTGCCTTGAGTATAAAGATGTGCTGTGCTGCAGCTTCCATGTAGAAGTAGATGCAAGAAGTGCTAGCGCTACTATAGAATTTACTAACAATGCCTCATGGGGGGCATCTCAAAACATCAAGCTTATCCAGTTCACTTAGCAGACATCCTAGTATATAACGTTCATTTTATGGTAAATTTCTGTGACCTACATTACCAAGTTTTTAAACCAAGTATAAAATTTACCATTTTCACTAGCAATGTTTACAAGCTAGCGATTGCAAAAGAGAAAGGTGTTAGATACCAAAATGAACACACACAGCTTCTGGCAAGAATTTTCTTAAGTTAACTCTTATCTAAAGATCACTGTCTATTTATACACATGCAAGCTTCATTACTGAAAGGAGAATTCCAAGGGTCTGGCTGGGGAATACACATAGAAATGAAAGGTTCCATATGCCACTAAGCCCCAACTTCGAAAATAGTAACCATTTACAGTGACTAGTGACATGGTCTAACGGTAGGATAGCCTCTATACATTGAGTTGGGTGGCCTTCCACTAGTTTCTAGCAGATAGGTTTCTACACACCCAAAGTTGGCTCTGGGCTTCTGTCCCCTCTTGCCACCGCCCTCCCACAGTTCCTGCTGCAGCTCTGGGCACCAAGCTTGTGGCTTCCTCCCCCAGCAGGGGATTCTGCTCCTGGCGGCTAAAGCTGGGCAGCCCGGGCTCGGGACCTCCGCCCCCCACACACACACACTCCAGCCAGGGCTTGGAGCAGCCTAGGCTGAGGGCTTCTGCTCCCTGTTGCTCCAGCTGGAGCTCGGGGTACTCCCTACGGCTCCAGCCTGGGCAGCAAAATACAATCAGCATCCTCCAGCAGCATGATTTACAAGGTGCTCTGTCCACTTGCTGAAGGAACAGTGGAGGGAACAGTTTCTCCAGTGAGAACTGATTCAGAGATGAAGCAAGTCTCTGAAACCATTGATCCACAAGCAAGCCATTCCACCTGATAGACTCTCTCTGGCAACGGAAATAGCAATCTGGCCAAGTCAAAGATCACAAGAGCACATGTTAACACTACACTCAGACACTAAATCTGGTTTCTCAAATTGCTGGCGACATCTCCTGAAAGGAGCGGCGCCAATGATGAAAGTATAGGAATAAGGTATGATGCCAAAACCCCTACCTCACGCCATGGCTGCCACCACAACCACCCAGGTTTAAATGAAGGTGCCCGAGACTAAAAAACATTTGTAATGTAATGCCTCAGGGGAGGCTGTCAATGGTTTTCTTCCTTGCTTTTAGAGAGATTTAAGAAGGCCATAATCGGTGTTCTCTATGGTGGGCTATGCTTTGAGAGGGTCACAGAACTTCCTTATTAGCTACACTCTTAACTCCTCTGACAAGATCCTTATAGATTATTCTCATGGCGGGGGGGGGGAGAAGAAAGGAGACTTCCAATGGCTCAGCCATGAAACTAGGATAAAACTCTGAATTCCAAGAGAAATTGTGTCCTGGAATCATCCTCTGTTGTGTCCAGGCCCCCACTTGAGATGGCCTAAAGCTCAGCTGGGGGCTGTAGGTGTCCAAGGACATACTGACCAGTAAAGGTGGAGGAAAAAATGAATTGCTGCAATGAAAAACCAGCAATAGCAGGAGGTTGCTTCCACAGTGTGTTTTAGTCCACAACTCCATGCCGTCTTAACACAAAAGAAAGAGTGTGTTCTCTGTAATTACCGCTGTTATTCTAGCTATTGAAACTTCACAAGGCTTCAATACTTACTGATGGGCTATATAAGGATAGTAGATAAAGAGAATACATGTGCTGCATCACTAACTCCCATGAAATCTACCCCACATCTTCAGCATCACACACCCAGCCATTCTATGTGCAGAGATTTGGTACTTATCCTTTTCTTTTGCCTTTTCTTGTGCACCAAGGAAAGGTAACTGGCAGCCTCCTCTCTGTCCCACCATCAAAAGAACTCTTTCCACCACTATTCTCCTCCCACTCCATCTTCAAAATGGTCTCAAATACACTATTTTTCAAACTTCCATTATTGAAGCACATAGAAACAAGTGATTTTGTGTAAGATAAAAATCTTAAGGAAGTTCTAAGAAAACTGGACATCCAAGACAAACATTTAGAGCAGTCTATTAGTAGGTGTTTTGAAGTACAGCTCCATCTCATCTTCTGAAGTCCAGAAAGGTTTGATACGTGCTCTTCTAGACTTTTAGAATACAGAAAGTGAATGATATTTCTGTTAGATGTCTTTCCCTCCACACCACTTTTCAAAACCTGCTGAAAGAATAGAGGACTAACTGACTTTCACTGGCTATAGCAAGCCAAATGCCTTTTCACTAAATGCGGATGTTTCGTTTCAGCTGAACCACAATACATTTATCATCTAAGGATAACAGTATTACTCCAACCCAGAGAATCACTGTTCAAAGTTTTCTGCTCATTCCCCTGCTTCTATGGCAGAGAGGACAGGTAGCTCTTTCACTGAATTCCACCATGCTCTACTGTTGGCCATGCCTCAGAGGGCACTGTGCTAAAATCTCAGAGCTTGGCAACGTTTACCTTATGCCTTTGTGAAATACCAAAGTATAGAGGTAAGTGTTTAGTCAGTGACATGCTGAAAAGCAGTATTCATACCATCCTATTTGCATGTATTCTTGCTAGGTTAATAGTAGAATAAAAATCCTACAGCGTAATCCCATCTCTGTTCTACTCTACCACCCCATAGCCTGGTGATTTTCTACTGGAAAACATCTACTTTCAGAGCAGTGTCCACACCTCAAATTTATAGGAGAAATACTAGCTCTACAGTTATGATCTAAGTGTGGGATTTTTTTTTTAAATCCATTTTGAAAGCCAGAGGCAGTAGCCTTTTTTGGAACTGAAAGTTATTAAAAAAACAAAAGCAGCAGCTTGTGGCTAGAACGTGATTTCAGGTTAATATGTTTGACACTATGTTTAAGATTCAGTCTGACAAGCTATTTTATTTTTTTGATATTGCTGAAAAACACCCTACAGCACTTGATATCTTATGACCAGAGGAAGGAGGAGCAGGCTTCTCTTAGCTAGTCTTACCTACTTATTGCCCAACACGGAACCTCACCTGGTACTGGTTTGAGAGAGATGCTTTCTATTCCAACATTATAGCCCTTACAAGTTTCCCCACCTTCCTTTGTCCTCTGTCTGCATATTCTTCATGAAGATGAAGATTCATCTTCAAAACAGTTACACTCTTAGTTAGGTGATCACTAAATTCTTCCAAGTCGTTTGCTTTTATTCTTATCCCATAAGCAGAACATTTTTCAGCCTCTTAGTATTTCCCATTCAGGAACAAGCCTCCAGGTGTTTAACACAGAATTTGGTACACCAGAGAATTTAACTAGCTCATTTTGTAGTATGACACCCTGCATTTAAACAGAATTTATCAACACAGCCAAAAGCATTTTACTTCCTTTGCTGCCCAGACAAAATAAAGCTTCATCTTGTCTAAAGTACCCCAAAAACAGTTTACTGAAATCAGCTTATAGAGTAACTTTTCATTTAGTAGATATTCTCTTGCCACTCCACAAGCTTCCATTTACAATGAACCATGTTTTGCCATCCATTAGCTCAGACAGTGTTGATAAAGGATGGCTTGAATTACACTACACTTCCTCCCTCACCCCATTATAGTCTGCTCACAACATGAGCACCATTGCCTGCCAACTACCAACTCTTACTTTTGAGAGCATATGAATCATGGTTATATTTGTAACAGGTACATGAAGTAGAAAATACTAAGTTCTCTGCAGCATATCAAACATTTTATTTCTACGTACACCTCTACCCTGATACAACGCTGTCCTTGGGAGCCAAAAAATCTTACCGCATTATATCGAATTTGCTTTGATCCGCCGGAGTGCGCAGCCCCCCCCCCCCGGAGTGTTGCTTTACTACATTATATCTGAATGTGTGTTATATCGGGTCGCGTTCCATCGGGGTATGGGTGAATTTAGCAAGATGCCTTTTATTCCATTTTCTAGGCAGTGTGCCAGCTCAACTTCAGGTCTGTGCATATTACACAGAGTCTCAATAGAGGTCAGAAGTATTGAGGATCTGGCACAGCAAAAGCCCCCCTGGATATTTTAATAGGCTTTCCCTCCCTCCCCCAATCTACTACTACCGATAAAAAGGACATGCCCCTTTCTTCTTGACCTAAACACCAGAATGAACATAAACCCCATCAAATAATTGAGTACCCTAGCAGCCTCACAAACCATCTGTTTATTCTGAAACTTGTCCCTTAACTTTTATTTAAAAAGTGACAACTACACACACACACACACGTACAAGTAAATGGTCCTCAACTGAGAAATGCCCCTCTGTACGAAGCAATTCAGTTAAGGATGGATGTGCGCCACGTAATTTAGCTGATCACGTGCCAAGGAAGTGATCACAATAAACAGGAGTGGATTACTTTCGTGAAGATGTAAGAAGGGGCCCTGATAGATTACTTCAAAAGGCCACCCAAATGTTCAAGACAGTTCTGAGTTGGCAGTAGGATGACCAGATAGCAAGTGCAGAAAAAAAAATTTTGATGGGGTGAGGGGGTGCCTATACAAGACAAAGCCCCAAATATCAGGACTGTCCCTATATTATAGGGACATTTGGTCACCTTAGTTGGCAGTTTACTTAAGTTTGGACTTCATCTTTACTTACCCATGCCATATTTACACGTGCAGCTAGAAGAAGTTAGAATAAGTTTCCTTTGTGGCTTGTTCCACATAAGCATTCCTATAAGTTTAGGAACATGACACTGTAGAAAGCATGTTAGTGCAACCAACAGCCATAAATTCAGTCCTGACAGCAGACTGTTGTACAAGATGTTTAAACTTTCACTTAGAGTATAAGTAGTTGGAGCAAATACAGTATGTAGCCTTCAGACAGGTCTTACGCAATGAAGAAAGAGGAGCCAGTATCATGAGAGGATTTGAATAAAGTTTAAAAAAAGCTACAAGAAAGCCATAGTGGTTTTCCTAGAGAGTCTTTCCACTCCTAAGAAAGCTGTTTACCTCACCTAAAATTTTGTAAGTGATGTATCGGGAGGATATGGGAAGAAGTGTAAGGTTTGTTTTCTGACCCAATACTTTGATTTTCCCCAGCATAAATCCACAGCTCAGAATATGAACTATAACACATGACCAGGTCTATGCAATTCAGCAAAACAGACAGTTTCTTTTTAGGAGAGAAACTATAAGCTGTTCTTCCTCAATCAATCCCCCCTTCTCCCCCACAAAAAAAAAATGTTTCCAGAGCGGAGGAGACAAAACTACCATCAAATTTTCATTGAGTCAGTACTGTGATATTTTAATCCCATACAGAGGTTCTCAAACTTCATTAGACTCCGCTTCCAACAAAGTTATTAGATGACCCGGTTTGAGAACCGCTGCCATACAACATTCCCTCTTGTTTTGACTTGATAACAGATAAAAGAATCCCATGCTAACAAAATACAGACTATACAACACAGGATAGGGCATATGCAGGACAGCGGATCCCTAAAAGTACTCAGTTACTGGTAAACGAGTTTGGCCTCTCTCCTGCACTAGATCCGTTGCTCTGGACAGAAGTCAACACATGGGAAGTAGAAAGCAGTGATAATTCTCCAACTGCCATATAGAGGTGGTGGTAAGATGTTGCATTTTTTCCATTATTTCTTACTACAAACGAAGGAAGCTGAGCTAAGTGTCAGTAAGTAACCCTTCTCTAGGAAGCCAGAATTAAAACATGGAGTTGAGGGAGAGTGAATTCAATTAGCATTGAAAAATATTACTAAAAAACTTCCTAGGAGAAATAATTCTCTCCATACACACACATTATCCTGAAAGCCTCTTAGAGGAAACTAAAGAATCTGTTGCACAAAAAGGAGAGCAACTCAAAGTACTAAATGCTTAAGAAAATAATTGAATGATGCATTAGTCTTACAGGTTTCTTCTAGAAGCAGGCTATTTTTCCAACCAATATGTATACTGTAAACATCTGGCTCCAGGGTATGAAACAAAAGGTTTCCAGATTGCTAAACAGACAAAATGCAAAGTAGAACTTGAGGATTAGTCTGATCATGTCACAACCAGCAGCCACAGAAAGTATCAGACTTCTTCTACAGATTAGCATAAGAGCTATTCCATTCCATGAAAGTGGTCTGGCGACGAGGAAAGCCGTCTTCCATGACAGGTAGAGCAGGGAGCACGTGGCCAAGGGCTCAAAGGGGGCTCCCATAAGCTTGGCTAGAACTAGGTTCAAATCCCAGGATGAGGTAGGACGCCGCATCGGCGGGTACAAGCGGTCTAGACCCTTAAGGAAGCGGGAAACCATTTGGTTGGAAAAGATGGACCGTTCTCCTACAGCCGGTCGAAAGGCAGACACTGCGGCCAGGTGTACCTTCAAGGAGGAGACCGCGAGTCCTTGTTCCTTAAGGGACCAGAGGTAGTCCAGGATCGTAGGAATAGGGACCACGAAAGGATTAAGGCCTCTCTGATCGCACCAGAGTGCGAAACGCTTCCATTTCGCGAGGTAGGTTGAGCGAGTGGAAGGCTTCCTGCTTTCCAGCAGGACTTGCTGCACTGCCGCCGAACAGTCACGCTCCCCGTGGGTCAATCACGCAGGTACCAAGCTGTAAGATGGAGGGACTGTAGGTCCGGGTGGCGGAGCCTGCCAAAGTCCTGCGTTATCAGGTCTGGCCATAATGGGAGGGGAATGGGATCCCGTACGAAGAGCTCGAGCAGCAGAGTTTACCAGTGCTGCCTCGGCCAGGCCAGAGCGACGAGTATGAGGCGGGCCCTGTCCCTCCGAAGCTTGAGTAGCACCCGATGTACGAGTGGGAACGGAGGGAAGGCATATAGTAGGTGATCCGTCCAGGAGCAGAGGAATGCGTCTGACAAGGAGTCTCGGGAGCGACCCTGGTAAGAACAGAACTGGTGGCACTTCCTGTTCTCTTTGGAGGCAAACAGGTCTATCTGGGGAAACCCCCACCTTCGGAAAATTGTGTGCACCACATCTGGACGAAGGGACCACTCGTGGGAGAGGAACAACCGGCTGAGATGGTCGGCCAGCGTGTTCTGCACTCCTGGAAGAAAGGACGCTACCAGGTGAATCGAGTGGGGAATGCAGAAGTCCCAAAGGAGCATCGCTTCCGTGCAAAGCAAGGAGGAGCGGGCCCCGCCCTGCTTATTGACATAAAACATCGCCGTCGTGTTGTCCGTGAGCACCGCCACACAGCGCCCTTGAAGATGGGCGTGGAAGGTTTGACACGCAAGGCGGATCGCCCGCAGCTCCCTGACATTGATATGTAGGGAGAGCTCTCGGGGCGACCAGAGACCCTGGGTGTGTAGGTTGCCGAGGTGTGCCCCCCACCCCAACTCCGAGGCATCCGTGGTCAGGGTGACGGACGGGCGAGGAGGGTGGAATTGGACTCCGGCACACACGACCTCTGGGTCCAGCCACCAGTTGAGTGAATCGAGGGTCGGTTTCGTGACTGTGACTACCATGTCTATGGGGTTGCGGTGCGGCCGGTACACCGACGCAAGCCAAGTTTGAAACGGGCGAAGGCGCAGCCTCGCGTACGTAGTCACGAACGTGCATGACGCCATGTGGCCCAGGAGGCAGAGGCAGGCTCGCACCATTGTTGTGGGAAAGGATTGTAGGTCCCAGACAAAGGAGACCATCGCCTGGTGCCGAGGTCGAGGGAGGCAGGCCCTGACCAAATTGGAGTCCAGGACCGCTCCGATAAATTCCGCTCTCTGTGATGGAGCTAAAGTGGACTTCTCGTCTTTATCAGAAGTCCTAGGCGCTGAAACAGGGCTAGGATCTCGGCCATTTGACTTGCTACCAGTTGGCGGGATGGCCCGCGTATGAGCCAGTCATCAAGATACGGGTACACGAGCATGCGACAACGGCGGAGGGCTGCAACAACCACTGCCATGCACTTGGTGAAGACCCACGGCGCCGTGGAGAAGTTGAAGGGTAGCACCGCAAACTGGTAGTGCACATTGCTGACTACGAACCGCAGGTAGCATCAATGGGGAGGGTAAATCGCGATATGGAAGTACGCGTCCTTCATATCGAGGGCGGCAAACCAGTCTCCTGGATCCAGGGAGGGAATGATGGTCCCCAGGGTTACCATGTGAAACTTGAGCTTGAGGGGGTATCTGTTGAGCTTGAGGAGGTCTAGTATAGGTCGTAGACCTCCCTTCGCCTTGGGGATTAGGAAATATCGGGAATAAAATCCCCGGCCTCGCATGTCGGTTGGCACCTCCTCTATGGCACCCAAACTCAGAGTCTCAACCTCTTGCAAGAGGAATTGCTCGTGAGACGGGTCCCTGAAGAGGGACGGGGAAGGAGGGGGTGAAACAAACTGAAGGCGGTAACCAGACTCTACCGTGCGCAGTACCCAGTTGTCCGTTGTTATCTGGGACCACGCCGGGAGGAAGTGGGAAAGACGGTTGAAAAATAACAGGGAAGGATCCGGTGAAGAGACTGATGGGCCGTCCTCGGGCATCCCATCAAAAGGCAGACTTAGGCCCCTGAGGGGCTTTGGAGGGCGCTTGGGACTGGTTTCCCCGGTTGCCCGACGGTCTCCAGCGGTTCACCCTGCCTCTGCGCGGATTATCAGGCCGTGGCCTGGCCTGATTAAACCGGCGGTACGGCTGCTGCCGGAAGGACCTCCGCTGGGTAGCTGGCGTGTGCATGCCCAGGGTGCGGATGGCGACTCGGCCTTCTTTAAGAGTCTGAATCCTCGAGTCTGTTTTCTCTGAGAAGAGGCCCTTGGTGTCGAAGGGCAGGTCCTGCAGAGTGTGCTGGACCTCGGGCGGCAAGGTGGAAGACTGCAGCCAGGAGATTCTTCTCATGGCCACTCCCAAGGCCAAAGTTCTAGTTCCTGAGTCTGCCGAGTCCAGAGAGGCCTGGAGGGAGGACCAGGAGGCTTTCTTGCCCTCCTCAATAAGGGCTGAGAATTCCGGTCTGGAGACTGCTGGTATCAGCTCCGTAAATTTAGAAAGGGACACCAAGGTGTCATAGGTGTAGCGACCAAGGAGAGCCAGCTGATTGGCAATCCGTAGCTGGAGGCCACCAGCCGAATAGACCTTCGGGCCCAACAGGTCCATCCTTCGTGCATCCTTGGATTTTGGCGCCGGAGCGGATTGCCCATGTCGCTCCCGGTCATTCACGGACTGTACTACTAGGGAGTCTGGAGTTGGATGTGTGTACAAATACTCGTACCCGCTAGGGGGAACCGAGTATTTCCGTTCCACCCCTCGAGCGGTGGGAGGGATGGACGCCGGCGACTGCCAGATCATATTGGCATTCTTTTGAATGGTCCGGATAAAGGGCAGGACCACTCGCAGCGGAGCCTCAGCCCCAAGGACTCTGGTCACCGGGTCATTGTCCTCAGCGACTTCCTCGACAGGGAGGTCAATGGCCTGTGCCACCCGTCGAAGCAGGTCTTGGTGGGCCCGCAGGTCAATCGGTGGGGGGTCCGATGTCGATGACCCCGGCACCGCCTCATCCGGTGAGGAAGACGAGGATAGGCCCTGGCCCATGGCTTCTGGAGGTGGTTCGTCCATGGGGTGCGAAGCCTCCGCGTCTACGGGATGCTCTGCTGCTACAGGTGGCGGTGGAGCCTCAACCGGCGGTGATGGTGACCGTGGCGTCTGGCACCCTGTGGTCGGAGGTCCTGGGTCGCTGAAGTAAGGGGACCCCTTGAGCCTCGTGATAGGCCCAGGGGGTCCAGAGGCCCCACTGCTGCGGACCGTGGTCCTGCCCTTGGGGGTCGGTCTGGAGATCACCACCGCTGCCCACTTGAGAGGCGACCGAAGGTTGGTGGGAAGGCCACAGCGGGGCAGAGGCGCTCAGGGACTGCGCCGTCGATGCCGCCGGTCTGTCCCTGGACAGTGCCGGGGATCGGTGCCGGTCGTCGCGGTGCCGGGAGCGAGAGTGGGACCATCGACCGTGCGGGTACCGGGAGGTCGACCGCGATCTCGACCGACGTTAGCGGGAGCGACTGCGTGATGACCGGTACCGGGAGCGGTACCGGGATCCGGACCTTCTTCGGTACCGACGGTCGGGAGACTGGGACCGGGATCGTCTCCGGGAGTGCGACCGGTACCGCGACTGCGACCGGCGCCGAGATGGAGAACGGTACCGGGAACGTGACCGGTGCTGGGATCTGGATCGGTGAGAAGGCGACCGTCTCCGTGATCAGGATCAGGACCGGGAGTGGGAATGCCTTCTGTCTCGTCCGTCAGGGGAAGGAGGCCTCATGATGGCCGGTTTGCCCACTGACTTCACAGCCCACACCGGCGGCGCCGGGGGCTGGAGACACGGTGCCTCTGAGAGCTCTATCAGCTCTCTCGCCGTCGAGAATGTCTCTGGCGTCGACGGGAGAGGCAGCTCGACCGCGATTTGCACCGGGGAGCAGGGCGGTACCGGACTCGACGGCTCTTGTGGCGCCAGAGTCGACGGTACTGTGCACGGTCTGTGCACCACCACAGTCTGTGCCGGAGGTGGCTGGGTGAGCGGTCCTGGTGCAGGAGGCCGTCTGCGCCGTCTTGCGCTTCCTCGCCGGAGAAAGGGACCGGTGCCGGGGCGCCGGTGCCAGCTGTAGCTTTTTAAGAGTCTCGGTACCGGACCGGCTCGGGACCGCTGGTGCGCTTCGCACTGAGGACTGTTGAGCCGCTGGGGTCGGCACCGTAGGGCTAAGTGCCGATTCCATTAAGAGCTGCTTTAGCCTAAAGTCTCTCTTTTTTAGTCCGCGGCTTAAGTGACTTGGAAATCGGGCACTTATCTGCTCGATGGGACTCTCCGAGGCAGCGCAGGCAGGAGTCGTGAGGGTCACCAATCGGCATGTGCCGCTGGCAAGCCGAACAGGGCTTGAACCCCGGTGCCTTGGGCATGAGCCCGCACCGTTTCGGGAAAAAGAGGGGCTAGCCCCCCTAATTCCTCTTAATACACTAACTAACTTATTTAACTATTTTAACTAACTATATACAATAGAACCAGAGATATGCTAGGGATGTGGAGGTCAAAGGAGCACTCCACTGTTCCAGTGGCCGTCACGGGCGGTAAGAAGGAACTGAGGAGCGGACGGGTCGGCTGGGGTATATATCTAGCGCTGTAGCGGCGCCACTCCAGGGGGCGCCCAGCCGACCCACCGGAGTTGCTAGGGTAAAAATCTTCCGAAGAGCCGTGCACGTGCGGCGCGCACACCTAACTGGAATGCATAGGAGCAATCACTCGAAGGAGAACAGGGGTCGGCAACCTTTCAGAAGTGATGTGCCGAGTCTTCATTTAATCATTCTAATTTAAGGTTTTGCATGACAGTAATACATTAACATTTTTAGAAGGTCTCTTTCTATAAGTGTACAATATATAACTACACTACTGTTGTATATAAAGTAAATAAGGTTTTTAATTTTAAAAGAAGCTTCTTAAATATTTTAAATTAAAATGCAGAGCCCCTCGGACCGGTGGCCAGGACCCAGGCAGTGAGAGTTCCACTGAAAATCAGCTTGTGTGCCGCCTTTGGCACGCGTGCCATAGGTTGCCTACCCCTGAGCTAGAACGTGCTTCAGCCACAGATTGCAGCATGAGAGGACAGAGTGCTAGGATACACACAATATGCTGGATTTGAAACGAAACAAGCCCATTGCAGGCCAGGCAAAGAGACATTCCTTGAAGAAATCCAAGCTAACTTCCACAGGGAAAGAAAGGAGTAATTTTAGCAGAGGCCTCTTTGAATAACTCAAGGAGCCCAAAAAGTAAACTCTTACTAAAGCGCCATGTGGGAAGCTTCGAGCACTGGAAGTTAGGAAGAAATGAGAAATCTTTAATTAGGTTCACAATATTTGAAATACTTTACAGAATTCCCTGCTTCTCAAGAGAGAAAACTGCATGTTATTGATCACAGCTTACTAACAGTACAACTAAAGTCTGGTTTTGTACATTTCCTCCTTGGCTTCTACCTCCTGCTTAGCAAAATGACCATTTGGTTAAGATCTATGCAAGAATCTCCAGAATAAAAGGTCTAATATGCCAGCTATTAGATCATATTGACTTATCTGTTCAGCAATGTCCTGCCCAGGAGATCATGGCCTAGAAGCAGAAATACCATTCTCCAGTAGGATGGAATCTATTCAGCCCATACTAGGGGACATGCTCTACAGCAGTGGCTCTCAAGTTTTCCAAACTACTGAACCTCTTTCAGGAGTCTGATTTGTCTTGCATACCCCCAAGTTTCGCCTCACTTAAAAACTACTTGCTTACAAAAATCAGACATAAAAATACAAGTGTCACAGCACACTAATACCGAAAAATTGCTTACTTTGTCATTTTCACCATATAATTATGAAGTCGGTCATTTGGAATATAAATACTGTGCTTACATTTCAGTGTATATAGTTTATAGAGCAGTTTAAACAAGTCATCTGTATGAAATTTTAGTTTTGCTAGTGCTTATGTAGCCTGTTGTAAAACTAGGCAAATATCTAAATGAGTTAATGTACCCCCTGGAAGACCTTTGTGTAACCCCTGGGGTAGAACCACTGCTCTATGGCTTTTCTCCCCTGGCACCCTTTGCTTGAAGAAAGGAGTTAATTGCTCTGCCCATGTAGAATACAGCAAACTTGTTCCATAGTGTTTCCAACAGCTGTTGCAGTAGACCTGAGCTGGATCACAAACTGCCATCTAAAACTTCCAATGGCAAGAAAGGTAGATTTCTAACAGAAGCTGGATTTTTCAAGGAGGTTAGGGATTTGCCTCTGAAAAGTAGGTCTACACATTTCTATCCAAGAAAATAGCCTGTAAATCATCCAGGACATGAGGCCTCAACACTCCTGATCTTCAAAACAGGTTACTGAGATCACACCATATTAGACAACCACTTAAACGTAATGATATGCCAGATGCCCCTAGATCCTTAAATTTAAGTCTTTCTGCCACAGTGTAGAAAGGCAAATGGGGCAGGGAGTGGAGGTGAGGAATGGTGGTGAGTCTAGAAATTTAACTTCTATACTATGGCATTTGGAAGCCATTTGGCTAAGTGTCAGTAGCCCAGAAGTTGAAAGTAGCTCTCTTTAGGGAATCCTAGAATAGCCAATTCACCTTATGCGAGAAATGTCGGAGGAGGTTCTGAAATGATTTGTGTCTTGCCAGAGTGCAACCCTGGTCCCAAATAGAACTGCACTGACAAGCACAAGCAAGCCACATGCAAGTATCAAACAGATTTTTTCAATGTAAGTAACTAATGTCTTTCCAAGGAGATGACCAGTACATGCACCTTGGAACAGTGTCATCTTTAGGGATTTATGCGTTCTGTTTGTACTTGAAAGGGGATAAGGTAAGAATTAGAGGATGATCCCGACAGCAAAATATGTTCCTAGTGTATTTCTACACTACTTGGATAAAGAACTATATACAGATAGCATCAACATTTTCAGCAGTAGCACTTAGAATCAGGCCAGTCATCAGGGCATCTCCCAAAAGGAATCAGAAGTCTCCAGTTGGGAGAAGACTAGGCAGCAAGAAACCATCAAAGGAAGCAGCCCTCAGCATTCGCTTCTAAGCCTTCCAAGAAGGGTAGTCTTCTGCCAACTATGGAGGAATGATCAAGCAGCATCCTGGAAGCTCTTCCCCTACCCTGACTGGAATCCAGACAGTGAATGAGTTCTCACTCCACATGGAGAGCACAAGAATGGAAAGGTAATAGGGTAGGCTAGGCAGTTAGGAAAACAGGCACTGATAAGTATCTCCCTGAGGCCCAAGTGATAAAAAGAAACAGCTATGGTGGCAGTCTACACAGGTTCCTGCTACTGAACTTCCTCACAGGCTTTTTTGAGAAGATGCCAGGTTCTGGCAGGGAGCAGACTAGCAGTGTCTATTCAAAAACTTCTCTGCTGCTGTCTCCAGAGCAACCCCAAGTTATATGCCAGGAAAGTGGAGGACTAGCTCACACTGCAGGCACAGAGATTCTCATGAAGTGATCACGTGGAAGCCTACCTTATTGAACCCCAAGAAGGACCCCAAACCCTTTGTGCAGCAAAGCAGGAAACCACCTATCGCCAAAGCAGGCAAGTAATTGCTGAACACTATGGGGAGAGGGTAGGTGAGAGTTTGGTAAGGGAGGGCTATATATTGAGGGCAAACCTGTGATGCTAAGGGAACTCTACTCCACGCATTGCAATTCCAAATGCAAAAAAATCTTAGATTCAAAGTGGTTCTCTTCCATTTTTATTTTTTAAAAAGAGCTTTCCTCCATAAAACAGGATCACCAGTCTTCTTCCCTTGATGGGCGCAAAGACACCAGCACAGCAGTGGTCAGCTCAAGCTTCACAGCAGAACAAGCTTTCAGTTTGCAGAAGTCTATGAGATTGGCACAAAAAGCGGTGAGCAGAAGAGCCCATCATTTCACAAGGCTGATTCTTCCATATTTAGACTTACAAGCCGGTCTGGCAGAGTTGGTTTTCAGCATTAATGGTACAATGATATACAGAAAACATCATGATGTGATCAAATCTTGTTTAAGCCACATACTAGAAGACCCCTTGTGTCGGGATTCTTACTAGGCTAATGTCTTTTACAGCAGCTGGGGGTTCAATCTTTTGGATCTGCTTCTGGATAACGGCTGCCTAACAAGTTTGAAGCCCCTCCACACACCCTTCCCATCTGTTTACCTGGAGAGTAAAAAAGCTGGGACCCTTCAAAGCCAGGTACTCCTGAATGCTATGAGCAGAGTCTGCTCCCCTATTCTTCCTCCAGCCCCATTCCTACTTGGAGGAGCCTGGATGGTCTCCACTCATCTCACCACACCATCATAGGTTTACCAGATAGCAACTGTGAAAAAATGGGACGGGGTGGGGGTAATAGGCACCTATATAAGGAAGTCCCAAAAATGGGCCTGTCCTTTAAAAATGGGACATCTGGTCACCCTACACCGTCACTCATCATAGCCTTGTATCAACTAGTAATTTTCCCTGTCAACATTCCTGGGCCTGCCTCTGCTCTTGCTAGCAGCAACAGCACTGCACTTGTTTGCAGTCTCAAGCAGGACGCACTGTATAGGTTCACATCTGAGTTGTTCTTTACAACCATAAAGATCTAAGATGCTTTTTTGTAGGAAACAAAAAAGTTTTGCAGGAATTAGTGGCAAAGGTCTCCATTGATCAGTAGCAAGTGGATACTTTCAATCCCTGGAGGAGATGATGAAGCAGAATGTTTTGAATAGCTGAAAGATATTAAGTAATTTTATATGAAAGTTTCCCTTGTCTTTTTTTTTTTTTTAAATCCCGAAGACCTGTTCAGGCAGTTTAAAAGGCAGGAGTATGAGAATACCCTTCCACCCACTATTAATCCTCAATTTAGTCTTTATTTCTGTTATTCTTCAAAATAATGTTAGGAAACATTTGATAAGTAGTACTACAGGGAATTCAGTAGTCTGGCTGTTTCCGTCCAAGGAGATACAACATTAACCCTGCATTTAAGTTAGACTAGTTTATGCTTTCATCAGCTGTGTCACCAAGAAAACATTCATTTACAGGTGTAAGTAGATGTTCCAATGGAGAAGAGAGACCAAACGATACTCTTGTTAGTGTAGCATCTTCATCAAGAAGCCTTTCCCCTGCACAATCAGTATCCATTTGGAGAATCATTCGATCCACAGCCCGCTCATAATCATCCTTAAGACACTTAGAACATAAAGGACCAATTCTCCTCAAAAATAAGTCAGTCATTTAAGATAAATACCTTACTGAAAGCTGAAGTTATCCTGATGAAAGCAGAGTGTTGCCAGGATGCAAAAAGCCATCTTCAAAATTTTTTTAAAGTTTTAAACATCTCCAGGTTAAAAGACAAAACTGAAAAAGTATTCTGAGTGTACTAAAAAACAGTAAGAAAAAGATTCTCTCTCTAAGCACATTATAGCAAACAGGAGAGATCAGAACAGCCACACTGGGTCAGACCAATGGTCCGGCTAGCCCACTATCCAGTCTTCTGACAGTGGCAGGTGCCTGACGCTTCAAAGGGACTGAACAGATGAGGTCAATTATCAAGTGATCCATCCCCTAACATCTGGTCCCATTTTCTGGCAGTCAGAGTCTTAGGGACACCCAGAGCATAGGGCTGCATCCCTGACCATCTTGGCTAATAGCCATTGATGGATCTCTCTTCCATGAATTCAGGTATACTTTTGGCCTTCTCAACATCCCCTGGCAATAAGTTCCACAGGATAACCATGTGCTGTGTGAAGTACTTCCTTACATTTGTTTTAAAACCAGCTGCCTCTTAATTTCATTGGATGACCCTCCAGTTCTTGTGTTATGTGAAAGGGTAATAACACTTCCCTATTCACTTTCTCCACACCATCTATGATTTTACGGACCTCAATCATATCCCCTCTTAGCTGTCTCTTTTCTATGCTGAAAAGTCCAAGTCTTTTTAATCTCTCCTCATAGGGTAGCTGTTCCAAACCCTTAATCATTTTTATTGACCTTCGCTGTACTTTTTCCAAAGTCTAATGTGTCATTTTTTGAGATGGGGCAACCAAAACCGCACCCAGTATTCAAGGTGTGGGAGTACTAGGGATTTATATAGTGTCATTATGATATTTTGTCTTATCTGTCCCTTTCCTAATGGTTCCCAACACCGTTAGCTTTTTTGACTACCGCTGCTCAATGAGTGGATGTTTTCAGAGAACTATCCACAATTATTCCAAGATCTGAGTGATAACTGCAATTTAGACTCCCAACATTTTGTATGTATAGTTGGGATGTTTTCCAACGTGCATTACTTTGGATCAACACTGAATCTAGTCTGCCATTTTGGTGCTCAGTCAGAGTTTTGAGAGATCCCTTCGCATCTCTTTGCAATCTGCTTTGGACTTCACTATCTTGAATAATTTTGTATCATCTGCGCATATACACACACACACAGCGCTTCATATATTACATGCATGTTTGACAAGATTGCTTTCAATGTCAATTGTTGTAGGTACTTCTACAATAAAAGCTAGCATGTACGAAATCAAACCAGCAATACATTTACTCTGGTATTCTGTGTCAGAGCAACCAGCACCAGATGCCTCAGGAAAAAAAAAGCTGTAAAGAAAGAAACCGTTCCTCGCCCACTGGGGGAGTTTTTATTTTCCCTGAGCCCTATCATCAGTGGTTGGCTGATGCCCTGAAATAGGATTTTGTTTAAAGGGACAGAATCACCTCATTCAGAGTTTACCTCATTTTTACACCTTTGCCTCTCCTTAAAAGTGTCCCCTTCTTAAGAGTTTAAAAGGTAACTTGCAAGATGCTCTCAAAGCCAGCCTGTCAGAGGATGTCACGAGAAAGCCACTAGAGAAGACAACTACAAATCTAGGGCCCCTCCTCTGAGAATGGACAACTCCCAGATATAGCTGGCTGGGCAAACAAGCACCTCATCTGATCTTTCCTGGTTATACCCACAGCCACCCAGATGTTCACCTCTGCAGCAAGATTCCAGAGTGGTTTATTGGTCTCTAAGTCGTACACATTACTGCATGCAAACAAGCAACCAGAGCAGAGCATGGTGTAATGCAATCTTGATGAGAAGCATGTCTAGCAAGAATCTCTGCATACTGCACAAGATGCAGTCTCCAATAGTCTACAAGATGCTAAAAGTGAAGAGCGAAGAACAAAGTGTAGTAACTCAAATCAAGGACAGCTATGGCAAGGCCTGCATCCAAAAGCAGAGGTCAGAGCCTTCAAGCCAAGCACAGATTCAAAGTCTACAAAAGGGGAAGTTGATCACAGCGATCCCATAATAGCTACCGTGTAATAATATTCCAGAAGAGAGTAAGCGACCTCATTCTGGAATAAATTACTCTGCTTCAGTCACTTTTATTCCAGAATATAGTATTGCACAGGGGAGTTATGCTGGAATAGCTGACCCAGTTAGCGTCCCCCGTAGAAATGCCCTAAATTACATCTGTCAGCTGGATCCTTGACTGCTTGAGCATGCAAGAGATCCCCCGGTGGCACACCTATGTAACAACAAGCAAATTCCCCCAATCAGAGCAGAATTAGTCCTGTACCTTAAAGCATTTTTTCCCTATCTTATCCAGTCTCAGATAGCCCCGAACTAAGCACCAGTCTCAACCGAACAACTTACCCATTGCCTATCTGTACCAGCCAGGCTGAAGGAAGCAAGAGCTAAACAGTGCACCACACACACTGTCACTAATCCTCTTAAGAGCCCACAGTACACACTGAACAGCAGAAGTAACAGAACCCAGCATGAGAGTTCTCAAAGATGAGCAACTGTCCAATATTACACCCTAAGGACTTATTCCAAAGTGGTTCCAAATACCTTGGCTAGTATCTCCAATTATGCCACCACCATCTTATGGCCTAGGGCAGTGGTCAGTGGCCCATCAGGGTAAGCTGATTGCAGGCCGTGAGAAATTCTGCTGACTCTGACTGTCCGCAGGCACAGCCCCCACCCCTCCCGCAGCTCCCAGTGGCTGTGGTTCACCATTCTCAGCCAATGGAAGCTGCGGGAAGTGGCACAGGCTGCAGGTTGCCCACCACTGGCCTAGGGTATTGAAGGTACCTGACGAGAATTAACGGAATCACAGCAAGAATACCCAATCATCCATCCCTCACTAGGTCAGTCAGCAAACACCACCAACGTAATAGCTGCAGCACAACCAAGTAATAAAAGGCCATATTTGGCTGGAGTGAGAAAATAGAGGAATCCAGTTATTGCTAGAGTTCCCTAAGCCCCACTTGTTGGCAAAAGTCAACAAGTTTATCAGCAAGGAAGTGATTTTGAGCCAGTGTAAATTACTTATCTCACCTCCATAAGAGCTTTCCCCCCTTCTTAAAGGACGCATTCACCTTCATCAACCAGAAAATGGCGCAGCTCTAATTTACAGGTTGTAGCTTGAAGTTCTACCATCATCGCTGGTGGTTCATGAAATGACTGCAGCGAACTAGGATAGAGCAGCTACAGCCGATTAATTCAAGAAAGATCTCATTTTCATGTGCTTATAGCACAAAGTGACTGAAGAGCAATGAAAACATTTCATGCTTATTCCAAGTTTTACTAAAATAGCTGAGGAAAACACTCATGGAAAACACGCTGGCAGAGTTAACCCACGTTAATTTAAGTCTGTGCACATTTACATAGGGATCATCAACTAACTATTTCAGAAGGTGGAGAAAGCAACCAGGAAAGAGGCTGTTCTAGATTTGATTTTGACAAAGAAGGAGGAACTAGTTGAGAAATTGAAAGCGGAAGGCAGGTTGGGTAAAAGTGACAATGACATGATAGAGTTCACAATTAAGGAATGATAGGCGGGAAAACAGCAGAACCAAGATAATGGATTTCAAGAAGGCAGACTTGAGCAAACTCAGTGAGTTGGTAAGATCCCATGGGAAACAAATGTGGAAATGTCAGAAGTGCTAGAAGACTGTTTCAGTTCTCATCAAAAAGCTTAGTAGTGACTGGATGTCTAATATAGTGAACTCCAGTGAAGAGGAGGTAAGATCTGAGGGTAAAATAGGGAAAGAACAGTCTAAAAATTACTTAGACAAGTTAGAAGACTTCTAGGATATATTTCATCAGGCCCCGGCTACTTGAATACTCAAGGAGCTGACTGAGGAGATGAGCTATTAGCCATCATCTTCAAAAACTCATGGAAGACAGGAGACATTCCAGAGCACTGGAAGAGGACAAATATAGTGCCAATCTATAACAAGGGGAATAAGGACAACCCAGAGAATTACATACCAGTCAGCGTAATTTCTGCACAAGGAAAGATAATGGAGCAAATCATCAAGCAAGCAATTTGCAAACTAGAAGATAATAAGGTGATAAGTAACCATTAGCTTGTTTCTGTCCCTCTCATATTCTCCTATCGCTTTGCCAAAAAGTGCAGCGCAGATAAACACAATGGCATTTACTAGGCAGCAAGCTCTTGTGGATTGGGAGCTGAACTCCAGGATTCTAGTCCTGGCACTAGCATGCTGTTGGCCTAAAGTTAAATCACTTGACCTCTGCCTTTTCCTTCATTTGTAAAATGGAAATAATGTTTATCTAACACATGTTGCAGACGGACTGCAGTGTTTTCAAAATGCGAAGTGTTGCAGTGCTCTTGAAGGTTAATCAGACAAAGCAGACTGCTTAGTCGCACCTAGAATAAGACAATCACGTGACAACACACAAGTGGCTCCAGCTCCTACTTACTGGTCAAACAATCACAGGACATCAAGCCAATGGACTCTGTTGCATGCCTCTAATGCTGTATTAGTGCTAAAAAGTGGACATCACCTGCCAATGCAGAGGATCTAGTGCCCATTTGGCCTTTTTTTGCCATGCCTTCATATGGTTAAAAACTTGAACAAAATTCTTAAGTTACTCTGCATACAGAAAAGCAAGCTTTATTATGCCACACTGCAGGTAAAATGTAATATTAACAAACATTCTTAAATCATAACATCGTAAGTGTAGGATTAGAAGGGACCAGAAGCGGTCATCTAGGCCAGTCCCCTGCACTCAAGGCAGGACTGAGTAATAACTAGATTATTCCTGACAGGTGTTTGTCTAACCAGTTCTTAAAAACCCCCAATGATAGAGATTCCACAACCTCCCTAGCCAATATATTCCAGTGCTTAACCATTGTGGTGGTAAGGAAGCTTTTCCTAATAGCCAACCTAAACTCACGTGTTGCAGTTTAAGCCCATTGCTTCTTGTCCTATCCTTAGAGGTTAATGAGAACAATTCTTCACCCTCTTCATTGTAACCACCTTTTGTTTACTTGAAAAAACATGTCCCCTCTCGATCTTCTTTTCTCCAGACTACACAAACCCAATCTTTTCCATTTTCCTCATAGGTCAGGTTTTTTTACACCTTTAATCATTTTTGTTGCACTCCTCAGGACTCTCTCTCATTTCTCCACATCTTTCCTAAAATGTGGTGCCCTGAACTGGACACAACACCACTCCGGTTGAAGGCTTATCAGCATGGAGTGCAGTAGAAGAATTACTTCTTGTGTCTTGCTTACAACATTCCTGGTATTACATCGCAGAATGATATTTGCTTCCCCCCCCCCCCCCCGCAACAGTGTCACACTGTTGACTTATATTTAACTTGTGATCCACTATAATCCCCAGATCCTTTTCCTCAGTACTCCTTTCTAGACAGGTTCCCATTTTTTTATGCAAGCAACTGTTTGTTCCTTCTTAAGTGGACCACTTTGCATTTGTCCTTATTGAATTTCATCCTATTTATTTCAGGCCATTTCTCCACATCATTTTGAATTTTAATCCTATCCGCTAAAGCGCTTGCAACCCCTCCCAGTTTGATATTGTCTGTAATCTTTATAACTGTAGTCTCTATGCTATTGTCTAAATCATTTATGAAGATATTGAACAGAAGCACAGACAGGACCAATCCCTGCAGGACCTCACTCAATATGCCCTTCCAGCTTGACTGTGAACCACTGATAACTAACCTGTCCAAAGTGTTTTCCAAACAAGTTATGCACTCGCCTTATAGTAGCTCCATCTAGGTTGTATTTCCCTAGTTTACTAAACTCAAGATGTACACATCTACTGCTTCGCTCCTACCCACAAGGCTTATTCTTTGCCAAAAAAGCTATGAGGTTGGTTTGACAGGATTTGTTTTTCCCTACATTAATTATGAAATGAGATGACTATGTGCACGTTCACTGTTGCTCCAGACCTAAAACCTCACTGTTTTCAGCCACACTGAAGTGTGGTGTTGCCACTGGGCCCCTGACCAGCAACTATGCCAGCGAAAATAAGTTTGACCAAGATCCTTTTGAAGAGAAAAATACAGGTCTCATAGGCACCTGTGTTTAAGAGCACAGGCTCAAAGAAATAGGACATTTGGGATTTAGTCTCATCTACCAGCTGATTTTATACTTGGTTAGCCACTCTAGTGGTTTTCCCCATCCATACAGTGGAGATAAATTTATGTGATTTGACAGTACACATCTCATTGAAAACAGTTACAATTATTAGCAAGCACCCCCTAATTTATAGTCACTGGATTACCATACAACTCTCCACTCCGCAGCCTAAAAAGGGTGGAATATAATTACATACATGACCCAAAACAGAAGAGCATTTTGAAAAGTCTGTTCAGAACTTAAGTATTCAGTTTGTGCTAGAAAGAAGAGTACTGTGTTTCTTTTGATGAGCAATCTCTCCTCCTATACCTTTTAGAGATCTGCATTTGTTTCCAGCAGTCAGAATACAAAAATGACATCCTAAAGTGAAAGCAAGACTGCTCTTTGAACGGGACCCTCTTAACACTGTAGTGGAAATTTTCTTCCCTTTCCTTCAGGGAGGCTCCTTTCTGTGGGATAAATTAATGCAGACTTAACCAGGAATCCTAAGATATCAAGTGCTTGTGCTTCAAAGTTCGGTGTAAAGATCTGAACCTTTGGTAAATCAAGTTGGTGTACACACACACACACACACACTCTATTCTATTCTGACATTTGTACCACACACAACCTACAGCCTTGAGGCTGTTTATGACAGCTTCTCAGCACCAGGAGACAGACAAGATGTGTCATGCTTTTACTGAAGCTTCAGAAAGGGATTCTTCATTGGAAGGAATATTAAGACTAGTTTTTGGATAAGGAAGAATAATTAAAACGGGCCTGAATTAGCAAGGCTATGTTGTACACTCAGATCATGGGGGGGGGGGTGGAGGGGGAGAAATCACCCTTAATATTAAGCAACAAGTCCACCACGTTATTAGCCACCACCCACTGTTCTTTTCAGATTCTGAATCCTACCTGTATATTCTTCATCCAATACTGTAGATTCCACTGACATCTCCTTAACATAGCCGAAATGTGGATGTTTTATGTAAAAACAAAGAGGGTTTTTGCCCCTTTGAGTTCAACCTATTCACACTGACTGTCCAATGCTCTACCTAGGTTCTTCAGTGACACCTCCTTCCTGTTCGACAGTCTCCAAGCACCTCAACCATTCCTTTACCTTCCCAATGCCCAGACAAAAGTAGGGGTGACATCACTGAGGAAGTTTTCAGCCTCAATCTCTACTGTAAACATACTGGAGGAGGCTTTATCCAGACTAGAGTTGGTCATATTACTTGATGATTGTTAGCTCGAGTTAACATGATTGCCTGCAATCTTTGTAAGCGTTAACACCGACACTTCACAAAAGGCTGCCCCAGGGCACAAAATGTTGCCAATTCAGCTGAAGCATGACCAGGAACTCTCATTTAATTCAAGTTGAACATGACCAGAAACTCTATCCCACATAGGCCACATTGCAGAGAGAAGAAAATAAAAAGTAAAATCCTTTTGCCTGCATTGCATCTATTCTGTGGATAGACTGAAAAGGTCAGTCTACAGAACTGGTAATCTGACATCTTCAGACCCCGGGAGTAAGATTTCAGACGTGTTTAAAAAAAATAATAAACCTGGAATACAATATATTGTACACAACAGCCACTAAAGTGAAGCAGAAATGTGACAATTCTAGTGTTTCAAGTCATCACATAACTAATGGTTTGCATATCTGAAAGAACAAAAAGGGGTGCTAGTAACGACGAAGGGAGCTGCAGAGAGGAACAGAGATTACATTGCTAGTCACATCCATGAGGTAGTATCCAATTGACAGTTTCTGGGAATCTCTGCAGATATCAGCCCGTGCAGACATTAGCATGGGTGTGAGTTTTAAATACAGATTCATCACATCCCTAAACATTCATATGTAAGCAAAGTTGGAGAAGTAACTGATGCACTGGTGGACGTTAGAGTCGGCATGCTGCAAAGACTCTGCATAGTCACCACCTCAAGCATTTGAGGAACTTAACTACACATTGGAGACAGGATTCAAAAAAGTTTCTCCTAAGTCATTTCCTTATTGACAGGAGCAGTCAGGTGAACAGAACTATGGTAAAACCCCTATAGTTTCCATTCACCCGCCTAAGCCTGATGTGGTTTAATGCAGAGGTTCTCAACTTTTCTGAGCCCTGACCCCACATGCAATAAAAACTCCACGGACCACCTGTGCCACAACAGTTTTTCTGCATATAAAAGCCAGGGCACACATTTGTGGGTAGCAAGCAGGGCAACTGCCCAGGGCCCCATGCCACAAGGGGGACCCACAAAGATAAGTTGCCTAGGTTTTAGCTTCAGCCCCGGATGGTGGGGCATGGGGCCCCAAGCTTCAGCCCCATGCAGTGGGGCTTCAGCTTTCTGCCCAAGCTCCAGTGAGTCTAATGCCGACCCTACTTGGCAGACCCCCTGAAACTTGTTCCAGACCCCTGCTTGAGAAGCACTAGTCTAATGCATATAACTGAGGGTACAAGTTCTGTAATTAGCATAGTCTCATGAGCAATGTGGGTGCTAAATGAAGACAATTTTATTTTTTAGGAAGAGGTGTACTTATAACATTGTATTCACGAGGACGGATAAGAGAATGGGGATGAGAGGTTCGTGCAAACCCCAGAGATGTATTAGTGAAGAAGACGGCTAGTAACTCCGGAAGCTTTCAAAGCAGAACAAGATGAATCTAGCAAGAGACATTTCAGAATGTGAAGAGGAAGAGAAATGTTGATTAGCCGGTGAGGAGCTATGCTCCAGCTACACCCACACAGCACAATAAATCATAAGCACTTCCTAATCAAAGAAGAGCAATACAGCTCAACGGGGAAAAAAAAATGTACAGCACATAGCTATTGTGATGAAGTATGGTTTTCGCAGGAAAGCCATGAAGATTACTGAGACCTCACTAGGAAAAGATGTATTCCAATGCCATTTTCTTTAATAAACCAGTGAAGCCATCATAGTTCATTTGAGAGGCTGACCTTGAACTGAGGTGTTTTTATTAAACTAGGAGACGGTTGTTAAAACTCACTGGACTAAGTTTTTTTTTTTTTAATAAAGAACTGGGACAGGCTTTTAAGCCTAGAGCCTTAAGCTTACATGACTGCTTAACAATACTAAGGGAAGCAAGGGCGATAGTTTGGAGGTACCCCAGCTAGACAGCTGAAATACTAGGGGGAGTCAGATTAATCTGTTCGTAACACTGGACAGTAGGAAGGTTAAACAGCTAGTAAAACAAAATTCTCTGCATAACTCTTGACAGCTTTTCCTATGCAAGATGCTTCTCTCTCAGGTCTTGTAAAGCTCCCTCAGTACATGCTCAGCTGAGAACTAAAAGTCTACTAGCCCGGCTGAAGTGTACCTAGCCTGCATGACCGGGGTGGCTCTCTCCAGGTGAGGCATTGCTTACAATGGGGCACTTCACTGTTCCCTCACTTGTGTCCAATCACAATCAGCTCTGTCTGCTACAAAGAAAGTCAGTTCTGCCACACAAATTCCAACACTAGTTTAATAAGTTCTAGGCTCCTTCCTAAGTAAATTCTGGCCTCCCCCTTCCTTCCTGCTCCATACTCCTCCCAATAAATTAGAACCAGGCCCCACCTACTTCTTTGCAAGGGTAACAAACAGAAAGCCCCTGACCTCCCAGAAATACTTCTCCATACAGGCTTCTCTGCTCCTCACTCTTCTGGATAAAGCAGCAGTGGTTCTAGCCTCCCTGCTTCTTTCTCCCCATCCCTTAAAGAAAAGGCACCACAGTTTCCCTGATCCCAACTTCCACTCTACTCTGTCTCCTTCCTCCCCTCCTGAAGAGGAGCAAGTTGCTTAGGGGCCACACTCTATTTCTTTCCTCCTCCCTCTCCAGTGAAGGATGCAGCAGATCCCTGGCCCAGTTCAGGCCACTACTGCAGGGAAAGGTTTCTACTCACCCTGGTTGAACAGGTAAGTGGGGTTTGCTAAGCCCTCCTATTGTAGCTTATATTCCTGTTATCACCATGCCTGTATTATCCCAAGACAGTTCTGAATGTTATAATATAAACACACAATTACAATACTCACTTTAAGATTAAGGGTCTAGAGACTTCAGAGTATGATGGCCACTACAAACTGCCTAACAGCTGCATTACCAAAAAAAAAAAAGTGTTAAAACCCTACCTTGAGAGACTTTCAGAGATAAAGGATTTAGACAATCCCCATTCATTTATTTAGATTAATCTTAATTGGCTTTTTAAAGATCAACTGTAGTCTTTACAGGACAAACTATTGCAACACACTGACAGTTTGGCACCGTCTACACAGCTGAGACGGAACAGTTCATTAGAATGCATATAGGCAGGCCATTAGCTGGAACTTACTGGAAATGCATTTCAGGATCCTTATTTTTTAAAACGGCATTAGAGGCCGTTCCTGCAATGTGTTCATTCTGCTCACAAGGGATGGCATGCATTCCAAAGTGCTGAGTCAGCATTACAGAATAGGGAAGCCAAGGACTAAACACTCTCAATGCCTAGCAGTTCTAAAACAATTTTAAGAGTTTTACATTGCCTAACTACACACCCTCTACACACACACAATTACAATAAGTTTTTTTCCACTAGGGAGCAGTGTTTCTCAGTTTTTCAAGTTGACACTCCCTTATTACAAGACTCTTTTTTCCCAACCTCCCCTTACCTGTACTGTAAGCCAGTGATAACAAGCCTCTAAAATCTGAAGTTTCAAGAGGTTAACAGAACAGTTATCCTCAAAGTTAAGCATGTATAAGATGGGATTTTCTTTGCTTTGCCTCACAATCCCATTCTCCCACATCTACTCAATTATCATCTGTGATCCTACTGGGAGCGGGGGTGCCACTAGTTACAAAACACTGACCTAAGGCCTCACCTCCCAAAGTTTGTTGTGCTTTTCATAAAGCTAAACAGGATTTATTTTAAACACTGCCAGATAGGTCTCCTTGGTTTTAATACTTTGTGCCATTGGCCAATCTTGCATGGATGTATTTTATAAGTTAACAAGAAACATGCTGCATAATGTTTACACTTGGCACAGTCTTATCAGGCTTCTGGATATGAATCCTACTGAGCTACCTAAAATGAGACCATTACAAGAGAGACTAAAGGCAAATCATTTAATAAGGCAGGGATTATACAAATAGGTTACAACTGGTGCAGTGTGCTTACTGGTAAGCTGTTTTTGTTAAAAAAGAAAAAAAAAAAGTGTGTCACCTCTGAAGTATTATCAGTCCAAAGTGGAAGTGATACATCACCAAAAGTCAGTAAGGTTTTATAAACCAGATCCGAGTGTTTTGTTTTCCTACATTAGTTGTGTCCCCCAACTGGCAGAGGCACGATACTGTGTGTCCTAAGACAAAAAAGCAGGCTAGGCTGAGCTAACTATGGAAGAGTGAACACTCCCATGGTATTACCATTTGACAATGTTATACCCAACCTATTATACTACAGAATCACTAAATGCAGGTAGTGTCACGGCCAAGAAAACTGGGAATGCAGCACATTGATATCATGGAAGGATGGGGAGATTTAGGCCTGTTAAAACCAGAAAGTTGTACCATTTAAAACTAATTTGGTGTAGAAACTGGATCAGTTAGATCAGTGCAACCATGAGCGGGTAGACACTCACTTTTCAGGTCAGTTTTAAAGTACCTGATATCAAAACTTAGCTTAAGTCATTTTCTCCAATTCCACCACCACCACAGATTTTTCTCCAGTTTCTAAACTAATTTAGTTAAAACCAATACAAACTTTTGCTTAAACAAGGTCTAAGACATTAACATGCCTCTGGAAGAGACTGAAGTTGACCACCCAGCTTTTTGCCAGGAGTCCCTGCCTATACTTGGGTTCTTGTCTATGCACTTTTCTTAACAAAAATATCAAGGAAGATGAAGAAGAGAACCTAAGAACCATTCAACCACTCCCCACCCACTCACAGATGTCAACAGCTTTACATAGCTTCACTACAGATGCTGGCTTCACACCAGATGCCAAGCAGACCTGCTCTGATGTGTGGAACTACCTGGTCTGAACACGTGCACCAATTCGGTCTGTAGGCTCGTGTTGGACATCTGGTGTACATCAGCTGCCCTGTCCCAACCTTCAACTAAACCACCTTTCAGGACTCCCAATAAAGGCAACTGACAGCACCTACTGCCTCATGAGTCTCTCTATTCCCAGAATGTTCACAATACAAGAGCAGTTTTAGTGCTGACAGAACTATATGAAGAAATGAAGTTTTACAATGCAAAAATATGCATTTTTGCAAAGCTGAACTCCAAATTGGTTGAGTTCGGCCAAATGAGTCACAGGGCATTTTTCTAGTTCCTTGACTTAGATTACCTTTATTCCATACAGTCAGAAAGGGATTTAACTAGTTTTTCTCAGTAGGATTGCCTCCAGTGTATGGTCTACCTGACCTTAAGGGGGAAAAAAAGCAGCTAATAGCTTTGTACTACAGGAGGGAGCTACACCACAATTTGTGGGACAGAGTTACCAACCACACTCTTTGCCCTGCAGAGACCACCCAGACTGAGAGGACAGAGGAATGCTCATACATGTCTTCTGATGTCATATCAAGCCATCTGTTTTTTTTCCTCCCCTTGATGACTACAATTTTCCCACAGAGGAGTTCAGTAAAGGGTAAGGATGGGGGAAGAAAGGAGACAGTCAGAGGAAGATCTATTGCAAGGAAGTCATGTGCCCAGTCTTTTAATTTACCCTTCTGTAAAGAGGACCAATCTAACTAGGCTGGCACTCTTTGCTAACAAAAATATGGGTAGCTCTGCCCATCAGATGGACACCAGGTGTTCTGCACCCATCACAGCTCCTCTCCTCTAATCAAAGCCTCATTAGTCTAAAAAACCCCACACGACTGAGGTTCCTAACACACACAGCAGTATACATGTTACACAGGTAGTGGTGGGCTTTGCAGTGATATAGATGACAGTGTATAACCAAAATCTCCCCTTCCTGCAAGGAGCCTTCCTCCCCAGCTGGACTGTGCATTGCAACACTATGAGTACTTTCTTGGATCAAACCTTTGGACACGATCACAAAAGGTTGTGCCCACTGTCACATCATCAAGTAAACAGTAAGATGGTTTAGTACAAGGCCATGCCACAAGCCTCCCGAATGACCTTAGCCAAATCATTTAATCTGTTCCTCAGTTCTCTTCCCTTCCTCCCACTCCCTCCCCCAACCAAAAAAATCCACCGGTAAAAACAAATACTTTTAACTCATATCAGAGTTGTGAGAATAAGTTCATTATTTGTGACACATCCATTTGCTATAATGGAACAGAGCATTAAGTAGATGTGTTGCTTGGCTGGCAAGTCTTGTCTAAAAGTGGATACTCTTTCTGTTCAAGACAGCCTTTCCCTCGTACCCAGAAGGTTATGGTGCCCTTCTGCTATGCGTGTAGTCTTCCATAATGCAAGTACAGGTACTTTTTAGCACTAAATAGGCGGTTTCTTCCCCACCCCTTTTGTTTTGGGGCCACTGAAGTAGTGGAGAGCCCCTAAAACTTGTAGTCTGGACTATATTCTGCCAGGATAGAACACATCAGAGGAAAGTGTGACAGGTACTCCTTCAGGGACAAGAGGAATGGAGGCTGATTGATTGCCATAATGGAAATACTGATTTACTTTAGGAATTGAACTAAGCCATAGAGGGGGAAGCATTTTCACTGTGGAAAAGTACAAAGGGGTATCTTCTGCGTAGGGCAGCCAACTGCCCACTCCCCTAAGCAAGGTAAGAGGCACCTTACTAAAAAGCTGGGAGAGAGATTGTTTTTGCACGCAGGGCTTTAAATAGCCTGTCAAGACCAGGTTTAGGCTTCAAGAACAGCCGGGGGGGGGGGTACGGGGAGGGAGGGAGGGGAAAAAAACCACTAACCGCAAAAGTCTCAGCAGCCATCATAAACCTGGTAACAAGAGGGGTCCCAATGGGGGGGGGAGAGAAATGAACCCCTAATATCCCCTCCAAGCAGATGCTTGACCTGTGAGAATGTCTTAAACTTAAGGAAAGCCCCTTTCTCTAGGCACTCGGCAAGATCAAGACTTGAACTGAACATGCCACACTGGAGGAACACTCCACAGTGTGGTAGTACACTCTGATAGTGATAAGCTCGACTTGAGCGTGGAATAGAGTACCCTGTCCAAAAGCCACCCCCTCCCCCACGCACACATTATGGAGAGATTTCCTTTCAGATTCCCTTTCACAAAATGAAGAGAAGTGTCCAACTAACAGGGGCAGCAGCTCAGAGGACCTTAACTAGGGAGAGGGGGCATCCTAATATGCAGTCATTAGGATGCCAAGAAGCCACAGTGATGGGTGCCATATAAAAACCTATATAGCAGGATCAGAACTGCCTCATCAACTTGGCTTTCTTCAGAATCAGAAGGTGAGGAGAAGGCAGCAGCAAGCACTAGGGAGCCTCCACAGGGGAAGCAAGAAAGAATCTGGCACCCACACTCCCTCTGGTAGGATAAGGAAGTGTAGCAGCTGTGGTTGTGTGCGACAGATCAAGTACTCACCCAACACCTACAGACTCCAACAACTGCTGCTACAGTGCCAGATCAGGCTTGATGTCAACTCTGAAGTAATGTGCCTGGTGGGCACTTTGCATGGAAATACACTTCAATATCAGCAAGTGATTACTCCTGCTTGCTGGGAGTGTAATCTGAGTGCAGAAGGAAAATGCAAGTCTCTGCCTTGTATACACCATCTGATCTACCTAGATAGCAAAAAAAACTGACACTTTGTTAGCCCCTACAGCCAGATGAACCCAAATGACCTTGATCTCTCAATTGCTTTAGTTCTCTGTGCACTGCAGAGTAGGCACACACCTTAAATCTGGGTGCCTTTAAACCCACAGCAAGGCCAACTTGCAGGCACACTAGTAATTTGTATTTTAGCTGACCTTACTGCAACTCCGCTTAAGGTACCAGATTATACAGTATGTTCTTGACAACTATTAACTGGAAACTCAAGTGGTAGGTTACCTATCAAAATAGCCACCTTAATTGCTTTCATACAAATTCCAGGCAGCCAGCTTTTAGAGTCTCGCTATACGATGAGCCTTTACATAGAAGAGAAGATTTTTATGAGATGAACAGTGGTAATTCTGAGATCATGTTTACTAAGCTCACTAATTACATCCTTCAAGCCAGCATGGTGCTACAAGAATTACAGAAGCCATCTGATTCCTGGATTTTCTGCATAATCTTACCCAGAAGTAGGAACAGCAGAAGGCACATAACAGGTTCTCTGGTCTGGGCAAGTGTCTCTGTTGCCACCAATCCCTGAACTGGTACATCATTTGGCGGTTTTGTGCCTAAAAACAGATCTACTGACTTGTGAAATGTTCTGGTTATGTGCCAGAACATCTGGGAATGCCCCATTCTGCCTGGTCTGCTTTGCCAATCCACTATGTGGTTGTTTTGCAACTTTGATAGATACCGTACAGATAAACAGGTTCTTCTTTATCGGTATCAATAGGAGCCAGGCCACTAAGGAAAGAGTGGCCCAGTCACTTTTGCAAACAAAGCCTGCCATAACTGGGATGTCTCTCTTCGATGTTGAAGGTATGGATACCATCAAGCCCTTTAATACATTGCAATTCTAACCAGCTGTTACTGTGTCTTCTGTAAAAAGAGGTCTCAAATGCAGCAATACTCCACAAATGGGCTCACCATCCTTTCAGGATGAGCTTATCTGGTTCTAAGATTTGAAGACCATCCTATGATCTTTCTCATCTACCACTGAAGTGATCTGAACATTATTTTTGGTTGGTCACAACAGCAAGCTGGGGGGAGAAGGGGGAGACAGAGGTAAAGGGGAAAAAAGTTCAGTGGGCGGAAACTCCAGAGATGACATCTGAAACTATCTGTACAGGAAGCCCTCGTAACCAAGAGGGTCAGGAGGGACTGGACTGCAGTCTGAAGAAAACAGAATTATCCATGTAGCTTTTGTCAGCTTCTGTTTTCATTCTGAAGATATGACCTCTTTACCTGCACCCACATATGAATTGCTCTGACAGCTATGAGCAAAGTCTTTATCATGAAGTCATGCACCTGAAGTACATGTATTGCCAGCTGCCCACAGGTGTCCACTTGGACCTTGTTTTTGATTGGTGCCTGGATGAGACAGTCCCTCTAAGAAACTAGAGATATGGACCCCTTCTGTTGAAGAACAGCAAATTGCAGCCCACAGACCTCATGAAACATAAAACTGTAAGGCCAGGTAGTGGAAACGGTGCTGATCATAAGTGAAGTGAAGAAAACTGTTGTGGGATGGACCAATATGGAAACTTACCTCAATGTCTGTCACAGAGGGGGAAGACCCTCTTGGGACACTGCCCCATCTGGAACTTCAGTTTTTGCGGTATTTCTGATCCAGAACTGCACAGCTCCCTCTGGATCTCCTTGGCATCAGGGCCAGGAGGCAACATAAGCCCGAGGTGTATGCAAAAAAGGGATTATAGCTTCCCTTATACTGATGTTTTATTTACTTTAAATAAGCACACAATTAGATACTAGGAATAAGAAACAGAATACATAGATCCCAGTTTCATTGTACTGAATACGTGTCTCATGACCCTGTGTTACCTGTTTGATGAAAAGGAGCCTGCTACCCAGTTGAGACTCCAATTCTGAGCAAGTGTACTGAATTTATGTTTGATGGGGAGACTTCCAAAGAAGTCTCCCCAGAATAGGTTTTCCTTTAGTAGTTCCATCTTACTCTGCAGTGTTGGTACCATACTGCTCACAGAACAGCCTCAGAAGGATTGCTTCACCTTGTAGTTTGGCTTGGAACCTTGTATACAGTCTCATAGATATTAAGATTAAGTTCCCTCCAAGATTCCAGCCTTCCGTTTTCCAAAGGTTTTCTTCAAGTATCTTCCGAGGCTGACAGGACCTGCTTTGTGTTCCTGGAAAGCAGCCATTCGAACAGCCACTGCTATGCCTGGCTTGCTGATCACAGCCACGGCTGAGAGAAAAGCCATCTACAGAGACATCTGGGACAAACAATGCAGCCAGGGTTATCGAAAGGCTTACTCACAGCCCACAAGACTTTCCCATACTTGGTAGGAAGTTGAACAAAGTGTGCCCATGAAAGGATTAGTTAAGTCAAGTGAGTGAATGCAGCAGAAGAAACCCTTTGTGAGGAAGTTGCCTCCTAGGCCCTTCTTTACATACATAAGATCGGCCATACAAAGGTCCATCTATCCCAGTATCCTGCCTTCTGAGAGTGGCCAATGCCAGGTGCTTCAGAGGGAATCCATGAATCCACATGACTGTATTGCAACTCTAATGAGACAGAAGTCCAATAAGCCATCCTTTGTCATACAATGCCTGGGTTTTGCTGGGCCTTCTTATGGCTCAGTATTCCTGAAGGAACAGGTTTCTCTGCATTACTCTCTGTCGCTCCTACCTTGACAGCTGGCATTCCTCCCAGGAGAAAGGAGTTTAAGCTCTTGTTTCAGTTTTTTATTTTTATTTTTTAAATGAAATCCAAGGTGTTTCCAAGGGCTTGGGTTCCACTGGATTCCAGCTGAATAAGACTCCGAAACAAGTACTGTGGATAGGATCCCTGGATTGGGTCAGAGTTTGAATGATTAATTCTGATCTTAAGACAGAATGGGGCTTCTTTTTGCCCTCTTCTTCTGGAAGCAGCAAGGTTCCCACCCTTTTCTGTGGCTTTTACATTTATCCTCCTATCCCTAATAGCAAAGAATACGGATAGCAGAGATGGCCTGATTAATTCACTGAACAGCCAGGGGTGTTTACCTCCATAGAAAATGTACCTTCACTTCCTACAAGAGGCTGCTGCTTCTGCTTCTTCAGTGCCTCCATCAAGTCAGAGGCAAGCCCTTGATCCGACTCCCAAAAAGTCCATAATGGAACTTTAAGTCAGTTGGATGAAGGAAGACTGTGACCTAGAGGTACCTTGAGGCAACCAGAGTATGCATGACCCGGTGGATGGGGAAGATTCTCCATGAAGGAGCATATGGTTACACCTCTGCTAACAGGGCATAAGACATGGTCTGCTGGTCAAGAGAATAGGGCTTGTGAGTTCCTTAGTACCATATCAATAGTCCAGTGACCATTCGTTTAGCTCTCTGTTCTCCTTACAGGGCTTTGTATTGGGAGGTGGAGGGGACCTACTGCAGCCAGTCACCAGGCAGTTCATCATTAGTAGGGCCCTACCAAATGCATACCCAAAAAAACCACACTGCAGACCGCGGTTGTTGTGTGTGCTTTTACCCTATACTATGCAGATTTCATGGGGGAGACCAGCGCTTCTCAAATTGGGGGTCCTGACCCAAAAGGGAGTTGCAGCGGGGTCACAGTATTGCCACACTTACTTCTGAACTGCTGCCTTCAAAGCTGGGTGGCTGGAGAGTGGCAACTGCTGACTGAGGGCCCAGCTTTGCAGGCAGTAGCGCAGAAGTAAGGGTGGCAATGCCATACTTCCTTCTCCGCTGCTGCTGGTGGCAGTTCTGCCTTCAGAGTGGGCTCCCGACCAGCAGCTGCCGCCCTCCAGCTGCCCAGCTGAAGGCAGCACCAGTGCCAGCAGCAGCGGAGAAGTAAGGGTAGCAGTACCGCAACTCCCCCACAATAACCTTGTGATACCTCCCAACTCCTTTTTGGGTCAGGATCCCTACAATTACACCACCATGAAATTTCAGATTCAAATAGCTGAAATCATGAAATTCATGATTTTTAAAATCCTATAACCATGAAATTGACCAAAATGGACTGTGAATTGAGTAGGGCCCTAATTATTAGCCTTTTTTGTTTTTGAGCAATTACTCTTCGATTACCCCTTCCTCTGCTCCACTTGCCACACGTTCAGTTTTCTCCTGGTTCATGGAAGAGTGAGTGCAATCCCTCCCTGGGCTAGGTCAAATTGTAGGGGGATTCCCCAGTCAGAGACATACCAACGCTCACTATTTAGTGATATAGGTAAATGCTCTTTATTTTTCTTCACTGCTTGTTTGCCCATACTGGGGTTCAAGCAGGGGCATGCCCATCTTGTGCTGCTAGAATGCCTCCAGAAGAAGAAAAAAATCCAAAAAATAAAGTCATACACCCCACAAGACAGTTTAAAAAAATATCAGCACAGATCCCGGCAGATTAAAGGACAGTACTGTTGGGCTGTATTTTAGTTTAGAAAAGCTTAAATCCAAGAGTCAGAAAAAGATTTGCAGTAGGCCTGCCCATCCCACTTGTGGCAAATAGAATTGTCAGCTTCTTCAGGAGCAGGGATGTACCCATAAACCAAAACCGACAAACTGAGTTCTGTATCATCACTGCAAGCGGACTGAAGATTCACTGCAGGAGGATGTGAGAAAAGTTTATATGCCCTCAAAAAGTGTCAAAAACACAAGGCAGGGACATGGCTATCACACAAAATTCTCCAGTGAAAAGTTCTCTCCATAGATCACCCATGTTGAATCACTAAATCCAGCAAACAAATGAAAATATTTGATAAAGTATGTTTCCTGCAAGCATAGCAGTGGTCAAAAACTCCAGTATGTATTCCCCAACTCCCTTTTTAATAAGCCCTTTTATAAGTCAATGTATAACTTCATTTCATAAGAGCTTTTTTTTAAAAAAAGGTTCTTCAATCCACAGAAATAACACCATGCATGACAGACTAAGATCTACCATCTTGCCCTGCATTTAAATGCAGAGTTACTAGCACTTTAAGCCACGCTTAAAAAAAAAAATTTCTTCTGGAAAAGAAGAGGGTTGGGCACAATATCTTCAGCACACAAGCCTTTCCTTTTTTACTCGTATCATTACTCTGGACAGCGTTCAGAAGTTCAGCACCAGTGCTAGCTTTTGAATCTAATGTACAGACAAGTTTATTGAAATTACAGTAATTTCTTTTGCTGTTGTGCATTCAGGCTTGGATCATGCACTGAGGGTAAGCCAATTAATAAAGGTATATAATGAGCATCAGAATGAAGTTTACAGCGCTTAACTATGAAGCCAGAACAAATACAAACTAGCAACATCTAAGGCCATGTCTACATACAGCAGTTGTTGCAGTTTAACTGAAGGTATGATTTGGTGGGGGGTGGGGGACGTGGAGGAAAATCAGTGTAGTTAAACTGGTGCAAGTCACTGTATAGTCACACTTTAGTTTCAATCTATTCCTTGTCAATTTAAAATCAACTTGAAATGAGTCTAGTTTTCACTGAAATAAGTGTCTACAGCTTTTTGCACCAGGTTAACTAACAAAGTAAGTTTTTAAAAGTCACTCCTTTAAACCAACGCAACTTTTCAGGTAGGTAAGCCCTCACATGAGAGAGGAAAGGAGATTTACACAGGGCAAGCCAATCCTATTAGCTGAGTCAGAGGTTTACTAACTGGTCACTAGTTTTTGGTGCTAACACCTGAGCAACCAATGGCAATATCACAAAATTTAGGTACATAATGATTTTGGCTAAACTGATTATGTTCAGCCAAAGGGTACAAAAACATTCATTTTTGCTTTTACTTATGAAACAGTGAAATTGCAGTTAATTTTAAAAGTTAGAAAATGGGAAAGGTTCCTATAGCAACATTAGCTCATTTTCTGTTTGTTTTTCTTGAATATGATGCTTAATGCATTTATTTGTTCTATTCAATTTATACCACAGATACACAGGAAGTGCAATAGGGCCTTGTTAACACTGCTTTAGGAATGCAAGCATTCCTGTTTCTCAACTTTGATTTTTAAACTGTGCAACCTTGACACTGCATTTAATTTAGTTCTATGCATTTAATTTATAGTTAGAGAAAGCTGCCCATGCTGAATGTTAGCATCTAAATATTCACAAAGATGAATGAGGAGAGAGGAGATGGACACTGCAGCCATTGCACAGTTCTCTACAGTGCCTGGACATGACAAACAGCACATCTGTTCCCTCTGAAACAGCTGTATCTTTAAAACTGCTTTCATTTTTAAGTGAAAGCTTAGAACATGGTGATTGTAAAAAATAATGTGGATTCTGCATCCCTTGTGGGGTTTGCCACTTTTATTCACACTATTTCCTTGTTCCTGTTAAGGAAACATTTTTGGCGGGGGAGACAGGAGGACTATCTATATTGCCTCTTCTACGCAAATGGACCTATGAGCAGCCACAAACCCCTGCATTTTAGGTTGGGCAGAAAGCCTGCAGCTTGGTTACAAAGGCGACTTCAACATCTTTGATTTTCAGTAGAGCTATTGAGCAAACAAACAATTTCAGCCGCTTAATAGCTTTATTAAGCAACCAACTCCCCTCTTGCCCACCAAGATCTTACCTTGGAGTAAATTCATGGCCAAGTACTATTTATATGTCAAATTTCACAGTTTAGCCATTTGAGCTGTACATACAATAGATTTTTCAATAAAAACATTCCCCTTGTCTTACATAGTTCAAAAATGAAGTCTGTGAAAGGATGTACTCCTCAAAGTTGATTTTTTGGCCAGATCAAGTATGCAACATTTCACCCAAAAGTTTAGTTTTGGTTTTTTAAACTATCTAAGGATATGACCAATGGGGGTGGGGGGAGAGAAAGCACACACTCAGTTACCATATCTGCAATACAAGATACAAGGAACAATATATGATTTTTCTAGCAGTTATGAGCATGCAAGAGTCCTCCATTTAGGGGACAGAATGGAAAGTATAAACCAATCTGCAGAATATGCTGGCTAGAGGCACATCAACCTTTAAAAAAAGAGGAATTGTTCTGAAGATTATTTAGCCTATTAATACTACTACAAACTAAGAATCTTATTCTAATTGTTGTTTGATAGCCAGCACTGGTTGTTAAACAATTTTAAGACACTGAAAATTCTTGATAAAAAAATCGTGTTTGCCGCTTACCTTTAACTAGTTATGTTTGCTGATTCAAGATTGGAGATGAATGGTAGATCTAAAAAAGCAAGTAAATCCCCAGATCTTGCTCTGCCTTGAAACTGGACTGGTGCATATGAAATTTAATGCTAATGAATGAACAGAAACAGAGGTCACAACATTAGTTTTTGGCATTTCAAGAGGGTACACAAAATGGATTACACTGAAATGAGAAAAATCCTGCTACAGAACAAGGCATGAATTTACTGAAAATGCCCGTTACTATACAAAAGGCTGCTATATTACTAGTTGCTATGTATACACAGATGTACTGCAACCATTCAGGAGACTAATTATTTCCTACCAATTCTCTCTCTGGCAACAAGGATGGTCAGAATTTCAGCCTCTTCTCCTGCCACCCTCTCTATCACATTCTCCTTGACCAAGAGCAGAGCTCCAAGGTTGCATGCTTCTTCACCACCACCCTCCCAATAGTTGCTGTTCTGCCACTGGGTCTGATGGAGCAATGTCCCACTGAGCTTAATGATTTTTGCAGTCAGACTTATTTGCATCCAACCAATTCCACAAGCCATTCAAAGCTCTTTAACATTCAGTACGTTCTTCTTCAAAGTGAAGGTGGAATCCAGCGATACCAGCTCCAGTACCCCAAATAATAGCACACAACTGAACGTGGCCCGCAGCAGCACTTCAGGGAGGGTGCCTGCAAGTCAGTGAACAGTCCAATAGCCAAAGTAGAGTACAAGGGGACATTTCCACAAATGACCTTAAACAACAAGGACACATGCAACTCACCACCACCACAACACACCACCTAAATTTTGAACTTGGCAACATCCGCATTTCCTCCTAGTCCTCTATATTAGGTTAAAAACAAAACCTAGAACAGCTAGGGGCAGGGCTCAGAAACTGCTAACGGGGGTCTCTGTTCTTCAGAATTTCAGCATACTTTTTTTTTTTTTTTTAAATCTCACACATCACACCTCTAGCTGTTATTGTTGTGAAGACAGACTCAGAAACATGAGCCAAATGCAACAGATGCAGGAAGGAGTTTGCAGAAAGCCCAGAACCATAGCTGAGAGTTGTGAACTGTCCCATTCGTCTCAGTGGGAAATTAACCAGTGAGCACAATTTTAAATGTCAGCAATTATGCAACAAAGAAGAAAGAGGGTCCTAGACCTGCACAATTTACTGACTGACGTCATGTTGATGCCACCAGTGACAGTGTGTAAGATACAATTACTTCACCCACAAATCAAGGAGGTGGCAAGCCCAGGAAACTAGCCAAGCCATGAGACATGTCCGTGTCTTTCCGAGTCATATTTTAAGCATATGCACAACCTACTGTGAGTACCACCTCATTCTAGAAGCCATAGGTTAAGCTTGTTTTGTGTTGGCTGGAAGAATACCATCACATTCCCCCCCATTCCACCCCAATCTGGCCCCTAAACTAGATATGGAGATTGACGATCACCGAAGAGTTCTGCTTTCACATGGTCCATCTCAGAGATGAGCAACAAAGAAATTCAGAGATGCAGGTTCTAAGGTCAGCTGCTAACCTTAAGTACATTATGGAAAAAACACTTTAGTCAAGAGCAGTGAGCCATGTCTATAGTGCTCAGTGCCCCAAAAACAATTCCACTGTTGAGTTTCTCTTGTATATTAAAAAAAAAAAGATAACAAGAGAGACTATTCACAGGAGGCAGAGGATGCTATTTGCAGGACTTGAACAATTTATTGGGCACATCGCTAGCCAAAGCAACAAGGCAGTGTTCCCCTTTTCCTCTCCCCCCAAAACAACCTGGCAGTAAGTACTGTGTACTGTATTTTAACAACTGAAATTTCCCATTTAAAAAAAAAAAAAAGATGAAGCTTCATCTGATATTTGCAGTACAATTAAACCAGCCCTACTAACTCTCTCTTTTCCCATAAGTGGTAAATTAAGTTAAATATTCCAGCAGACGGGCAAAAGCAATTTCATTCCACACAAAAAAATATCCACCATGCAAACTTTGTTAATCAAGGAAAACTGTTTGGACTAAAACAACAAATGAAAAATCGACACTGAATCATTCTAAAGGAAAGCAGCTAACATGGTGGCAATTAGGGCCTGAAGTACTAAGATGTAAATAGACCAGGATGGCCTGAACAGCCTTTCCTAATTCTCCTTAAAATGCTTTTCAAGCATTCAGTTTTAAAATTATCCCAATTTTTGATTTTGTGTATTAAATATTCAGGATACTGTCCTACGTTTCAAAGTAAGTATTAGCTATTCAGTAATTGTGTAATATATAGAAGTAATAAAAGTCTATTTAATATGATGCTGAAGGGGAAAAAAGGGGGGAGGGGCAGGAAGACATCAGCCAGTTAACTGCAGTTCTCACTTCCACGTTTTTGCTCAGTCCAGATCAGTGCTGTTAACTCAGATGCTCAAGGCAGCCATTTGGAAGACTATAGCAACTGTATTGGTTTCCAAAATACAGATGTTTTTACAGAAAAAAAGACATGCAGGCATTTTTTATTATATACAACATCAGATATACATTATGACCCAAGACTCAGAAGAAGAGTTTAAAACATTTTGGCTGGCTGTTTTAATTAGATGCTGATTAAATCTGTGCTAGCTTATAGGATAGATGATTTTGATACACCTCTACCCTGATATAACGCTGTCCTCAAGAGACAAAAAAAATCTTACAGCATTATAGGTGAAACTGCATTATATCGAACTTGCTTTGATCCGCCAGAGTGCGCAGCCCGCCCCCCCCGGAGCACTGCTTTACCATATTATATCCAAATTCGTGTTCTATCGGGTCGTGTTATATTGGGGTAGAGGTGTATCTTTAAAGTTGTGTTTGTTGGTGAAACTACTTCCCTCCCTCACTCCAGAGAAGGTCCTAATGGTGTTTATTGCTTTTCTTTTCAGCCAAGCCATATAAAAGCTCGAAGTGTAAGGAGCACTTTTTAACCCTGAACAAACAGAGGTTCTTAGAACCCTCACTCGGCTTGTAGACACCCAGACTGACACTAGGCAGAAACAGACTAAGCAATTGCTTAAGGCCCTGAGCAGCTCAAGGGGACACCCCCGCCCATTCACTTATTACATGTTGTGGGAACGGGGGCAAAAATATTCCAAATTGACTAGCACTGCCTCTACAGACAGCTGACATTTATAAGCCTTCTGCTGAGTAGCAGCAGTAGCATTGCTAGAGCAAGTTACATCTCTTCAGACACCAGCGACACTCAACCCAGTGAGAGAAAACTAAATCTCCGTTCTGTTTTAGAGATGACTTGCAAAGACAAGCATTGGGTTTGTGGTTATTTTGTTGGTGTTTCTGCCTGAATTATAAAGGCGATGAGATTTTGTATTAATCATTAAATACACACACTAGATATTCAGGTCTGTCTAGTGTTTCCTGAAAGACTACAGAACATTGGAAAGCTACTAGTATGTCACATGATAACTGAACCAATGGAACCTTAGACTCTAAGACTACTCTCCCATCTTTGATCCAGAACTGGCACGGCTGCAACAGTGGAAACACTCATTCAGAGCGGGCGCAGGCAGCAGACCTATTATTTCAGAAGGAGGAGGGAGAAGAGTTAAGGAAGTTTATGGCTCCTTCAGAACCCTGCACAATTCAATTCATGGCAACTACAGTTACAGACAAGATCCAAAAATATAATACCAGTAAAATTTAAGTAAAAATTCCTAAAAAATAGTTCCAAGAGAAGCAGCATATATGGAACATAGGTTCTATTAGCATTCGTTTGGAACGTCCCATCTCAAACGCACACACTTAAGACCCAGATACTGTAACATTTGCCACCTCTCTCTGTATCTTTTACTCATGCTGCTAGAACTCTAGACAATAATGATGCTCATCCCGAGCTATATGTCCGATTTCAAGTGTCATCATTCTGAATGGAAGTATAATAGCTCTTAGAAAATGTTTAAAAACCTAAAGGTGTTTTTGGCATTTCTACTATAAGCAATTTAGAGTTGCTTCATACCACTTTCTCTTATTTAAAGCATAATCAGTCTATAGAACATTTAAAAATAGAGAGGGTCAGGATGAGAGACTGTCAAAGAATACATTTTCTTTGAAAGAATGGGCTGGATAAGGCAAGGCAAGAGAGCAAGTGTTTTCACATGGAACTGGTAAAGTACAGAGCAGGCAGCTGTTTTCTAGATACAGCCTCTGCCAAGGTTATATTGTAAAACCTAGCTGCAGTGGCAACACATTAGACACGAGGATTCCCTGCAAATTTACAACAATGCCTACTGGGCTACTAGTGCAGCTTGTTCTTCAATACTGGCAGTTTTCCTGAGCCTCTCAGCTAACCATCAAAACCCACCTTTGCACAATATTTTGCCATCAGATACTTACTATTTAAATGAAAGCTGCAAAACCAAACAAACTTATTTCAAATTCTGTTGTAAGGCTATACTCCAGTACGATTGTCCAACACTGAAAGCCAATTCTTCTCGGGTACAGCGGTGTAAATTCAGCACTAATCCATTCAAATCCATTACCTTGTCTAGATGTATAGAGATAACAGATCAGAAAGAAGGGAGTTTGATTTCCTGCTTAGGAATTGGGGACAAGGGTGTCAAAAAACCCAAACATTGTTTGGTAGTCAATTTGGATGATACTGCAGTTTGTTCAAATAAATTTGAGCTATCAGGAAAAGAAAGCTTCATGTTTTAAGACAATTGTTTCTCATAAAGATAGCTGTGGTCAGCACTCAAGAATTTTAACCTCTGCTAATGAACACATTAGAACAAAAAAAAAATCAAACATTCCTGATGATGGGATGCATCTTTACAGGCAAATCAAATTCATTCATCAATTGTGTTTTGTTTTGCAGGAATAAACGGTGGTGAACACTGGCAAGAAGAGATCAAAAGCCATTAGTCTGAATAACAGTAAGATTTTGTCATAAGCAACCTTTTACCACTGCAGAGATCAATAAGAAACTTACTATTACAAGTAGGTAAGTGTAATTTTTTCCCTTCAACTCTACCTCTGAAAGAATCTAGAGCATTGTAGAGTAGCTATGCTGATTTGGGGAAAGGAGCACAGAAAGGAAGAGGTAGGTGGAAGAGCACAGTCTTTGGATTCTGCTAGACTAAAAAGAGCCGTTCTTTTACCTTCCCCAACTGATCTATTAAAATACCAATTAAGCTAACTCAGTGGAGGGGGAGGGACTTTTTCACGGTAGTTTAGACAAGTCCTTACTGAGCCAGGAACAAGATGATGATAGGAAATATTTTAAATGCCTCCATTTTTTTTTGTAAGTAATCACCCACAAGGTAAGCAAATTCATACATAAGAAATGTAAGCTTCCCACATATGTATGACAAACTTAAGTCTTTTCCTACTTTGGTGGAAAAGGAGCTGACTTAAAGGCAGTCATTAAATAGGACATCCCTTACTCATGACACCATTTTATACAATTAAAAAAATGGTGGTGACTAAATGCCAAAAGATCACACAGTGCGAGAGGGACTCGCTTTCAATCTGTGTAACAGAATAAAACAGCATTAACAATAAACTAACATGATTAGGCCAGTAATGTGGAAAGATTTATGCAAATGCTAACTAGCATTTTCAAGACTTATCAGTTACTCTGAAGACTAAAGCAATTAAAGTCTTTACTGTGCACAAAAAAAGGATCAACCATTTTGCTGGAACAGAACACACTGGAATTGAGAAGACTATCACTGTGAAGGGAAATGTCAGTTCAAGTATGGCTATAAAAGGCTTTTGAAAGGGAAAATAAAGCCTCAGTATGTCAAATTTTAATGTTAGAATGCATTCCCTTACAGTTTCAAGGTTATTTGCAATTCATCTAGCTTCCATTACTGCCAACGCTACGTACAGCCAAAAAAAGACAGTTACTCTGAGTCACCTATGTTGTGTAGGTCAGATAAACCTCACATCCCTTTACAGTTGCATACTAAATCAGCAGTAGGTCTCTTCTTCCACTGTCTATGAGAAAACAAGCTGCAGAGAAGGTTCAAGGTCTGCTTGAAGTCAGTCACCCCAAATACTTAATCTCCAAAAGGTCTAGGAAAGAGTTAAATGTTGTCTATGGACTCAGATCTCAGATAAAACACCAAATTGAAGCTGTAGTTCAAGTTCTCAACACAATGCCACTGTCACCCCCTTTACTCCCAATTTTAGATGGCCAGAGTTGATTACTAATGGTTTTCTTTGCATCCTCCCATTTTTGCCAGCCCAACGCAAAGAGAAAAATCACACGAGACACAGCTATAATAGATTATTCACTCAATACATCAAAAAGTTATTCTCATCTAGTCATAAAACACCAGTCATTGAACAGATTAAATTCATAACCAGTTACTGAACTGTATAAGGAAACTCTTCTGTGGTCAAATGAAATATTTCTTGTCCAAGTTCTGACTTTACAAGTGTTGCATTCTAGTCTTAAGGTGTTTGATAGTCACAATCTTGAAACATTAAGCAAACAATTTTATTTACTTGTGCTTAAAAAAATGTAATTTCATCTCCACTGATGTCAACACCACATAATTAGAATATTTCACTACAAAATTTCAAACGCCGGTCATACTACATAAAACTGAGCCAGAGTTCCAGGACAGAGGAGAGAGACTCTGAAGTGTGGAAAGTCTTGATGTTACCAGGCATTTTGTCCTCCTATCATCAATTATTCCATGTAAGCCAAAATGGAAGGGTAACACCAGAATGAGATAACATCCATTAAATTAAAGGAACAAATTTAGAAGTGGAGTAGAGGGAATAGTTATGCATTGTGTAATAAGAGTAATATCAGGAACTCACTGCCACAAGGTATTCTTGAAGACAAAAGCTTAGTAGTATTCAAAAGAGGATTAGACATTTAGATGAATAATGAGAAATCAAGCTACATGAAACAGGATAAATTTTAAGGAGGGACAAAGACCTTTGTGTTTCAGGATGTAAACCATGCACTAAAAATCACAGGGGTTAATGAAAAATTCCCTATAAGCAATTTATTCCATCACTATCCATAGTGTTTTTTTGCAGCTTCTTCTGAAGTACTTGGTATTGGGCACTGTCAGACAGGATATTGAACTAATTGACTCCCTGGTCTGACCCAATATGGCCATTCCTATGTTTCAGTCTCAGTATTAGATGCTTGCCTTTACAGATTCAAAACACTGAACAAAGTTTTCTTCACAAATATTCCATTTTTCAGTTTTGGCTTGATGCCAAGCCATCAACTTCCTTGCCTTGCTGTGATTCATTTCTCTAAGGTAGAGGGGTGGGAGTGGTTGAAGAGTAATGAGTCAAAGTTTCTAGAAGATGTGCTAGTGAAGTTGTGCCTCCACAGTTTTAATCAGTTAATAGGCAACAGAAGATGAAAGTCTGCTATTTCCTGTTTAATTAAGATACATATAATCAGCTCTTGTTGGGATGCAGTTATCACCTTGCCTTGTTACACATCACAACCATTAGGTAGTGTCAATTTGGATACACCAAGGTGTAGCGGTACTAGTGATCAGGAGCAGCAGGGCTGAGGCACTTTCTTCCACAGGGTGGAGCGCTGTGATAAACTAAGGAAGCCAGTGCCCCAACTTTCCACATGTTCCTTTCCCCACCCAGGGCCAGCGTCTTTACTTATGCACAGTTCACATTCACTTTAGACTGAAAGGATGAGAACCCCTTGCATATTTTAAATGTGCACGCAGCATTTCTGAAGCATGCAGACCATTGAAGGTGCACAAGTTATTCCAGGGTTCTTCAAGCTAAAGGCAATGCAAACTGTGCACAAAAATAAATGCTGCCCCACGGTGCAAGTAATGATTCCTTGATCTGTATAAGTTGATCCAGGGAGAAGATAACAATGCATCTATTACCAAATTAAATCCAGGAAGAGTGGGATCAGACCTGGGATGGGGCGAGGTAAAAAGAGGTGCAGAGTGTAGAGAGAATGGACAGAGAGGTGTGTAAGAATGAAAGGCCATGTTAAGGGGGGGGGGGTAAGGGGGGAGTAATCCAGATAGAGGATGTTACTACAAAGAAGTGTCCAAATAATGCTTCCAGTCATGGTAGCAGGCGCTGATGCTGAGTTTATCTCAGCTACAACAGATGCATGGATGGAGGAGAAAAATAAGGAAGAAGGGATAAGAGATTCCAGAGAGATTACAGGAAACAATCAAGGAAGGAGAAGAGAAGACAGAGCTAACCAAGTAGTCAAAGGGAAGAAGAGACAGACAAAAGCTATTCAGCAACAAAAAGCACCTCCTCACTAAAAGATTGTGCTGATTCTTTTGATGCAAATACTAAGTACTGTATTACAGAGTGTAGGAACAATAACCAAATACTTTGACCAAGACCTGGAAAACTAAATATTAGCAAAAAGAGGGATGCATTAAAGTTTTTTACACAGGTCTCTCCCCACAGATTTCTGGGAGTCAAATCTTGAGACCTCGTCCCCATGATTTGAAGCCTCCAACACATTTAGATCCTTCTCCTGCCATCTTTCTCCACCTGCGATGCTTGCATATGCCTATCTGAACTTTCTTCTTGGTTCAACGAGAATCCTGAACAGTCTCCAATCCTGTCCCTGCCCTCCAACACAGTCCTATTTTAAAAGATTTTTTTTAAATAGGTTAATCTAGAACTCTTGCATGTCAAGTTATAGCTACATTTCTCTAGCACAGAAAAGGGAGTCAGAAGTCATCTGTATCAATAGCCTTTCACCATCTACTCAAACATTACACTTAATTATTCAACTGATAGGTTCGCATTTAAGCTCAATTGTGCAGAAATTTTAGCAAATGGGAACGTCACCCTTTTTCTGCAGGTTCACTCTTGCATTGAGCACATGGGTCACACCAAGGAACGACTCTACATCGATCCCAAATCAGTCTATTTACTGTAGGCTGCTGTTAATGAGCACTCTCTCCTGCCCCGTTTTTGTGTTTGCTTGTCTACATCATGCCTGCCCAAACTCAGCAATCACAAGGATCTCTTCAGTTTGCAGCCCCTCGACCACCACGCTTAGGGAAAACGACCACATGGACTTGCCAAAAAGCTTCCTAGGAAAAATGGCAGCTCGCATTGCAGAGGGGTGGATGGTGCACAGCAAGGAAAGGGAACTACAGCTCAGAGGAGTCCTTGCAAGAGGAAGAATCCCTCTCTCTTTGTGGGAACGTGAACGTGCACAGAAATTGGCAGAGCAGGCGCAGTGCGGGGCGCTTTAGTGGCCAGGGCTCCGGGGAGATCGGGCGGCAAGCGGAAGGCTAGAGGACGGTGTGGAAGGCAGCGCCCCATGAATAAGATGCATCTGTTCTGCACCTTGGCCGGCCCCTCTACACCACGCGCGCCCTCCCCCCTCGCTTGCCCGGGGATCCCGGCACGCGGCGCCGCCCAGAGGCCCCGCTCCCTGCCACGCCCAGAGCCCGCCAGCCGCCGCCGCCTTTCCAGCGCGTGCGAGCCCGCCAGGCAAGCGCGAGGCGCGACTGCCTCCGGGAGCCTGTCCCGGCGCCCAGCTGCTGCCCTGCCGCCGCCGCCGCCAGTCGAGGCTTTTGCACCGCACGTTGGGGGTGAGGTCCGGCGGCGGGCACAAGCCCCGGGGAGGGGAGCGCGCCCCGCCGCACTTAGCCGCGGGGGTAACGACACGGTGGAGTGTTTAGCGGCTCCTAAGCGGTGCATCCCCCCCGGGAAAAGCTGCAAACAAAGGGCAGCGGCAGCAGCGAGACTCCCGTCCACGCTGCAGCTGGAGACGAGACCACAAACGCTGCGTTAGCTACAGCGCCCCACCAGCAAATAGCCCCGAGTAGCTGGTTTCCAGGGCACGCAGCCGGAGCTCGGTCTTGCAAACTATGAACAACTCAGGGAGCCCTTAAAAAAAAACCCGCATGCCCTCCCCCCAAAAGGGAAACGTGGAGCTTCATCTCTGGGGCAGCAACAGCAGCGGTCCCCACCCGAAAAAAGATTTGCTCTCATGCCCCGCTTTATTTTCTAACTTACTCCGGCCCTGCGTTTGCAGCGCCCCACGCCAGCAAGGATCCCGATCCAGCTGCGGCAGGGACGAGTGGCCTAGGCGCTGGCGGGAAAATAAAAGGAACCCCACCTTGGGCTGCTTGAGTGACACCTGGGAGCGGCCAGTGAGGGCGCCGGGAGCCTGCAGCGAGGCGAGGCGAGGCGAGGCGTCAACGTGCCCGACGGGAAGGGGCTCCGCCCCGGCCCCACATGCAAGCGCGGGGGTAGCACGCTCCCTCCCCCACCCCCGGGCCCAGAGGAATAAGCACCGCCCATAACAACACGAGTATTGCAAAACTGCGCTGGAAAAGCTTCTAGAGCCCCAGTGTCTTGCAGACGTCCCCTAGCTGCATCTTGCATGGCATTGCTGAGCTGATTTCCCCCCTTCCCCCCAAGGGTAAGAAATTATTCTCTTCCCAGCCCGCCCCGCTCCGACCTTTATTTCAGAGGCCAGCTTCAACAGAAGGAAACTTTGCCGATAGTGTTTGTTCTGGGGCGCTTTCATACACCAGTAAACTATTTCTAGCGTGCAATGGGCTTGGAGAGCTGCTTGGTAGCCTGTTCTCCCTGGGGTCCCCATGCCAGAGTCGGAAGAAGAGCTGTAGTGTAGTGTGCAGCCCCAGCAGTCTGATAATCATGGGGTAGGTATTTAGGAAGGAGTCACTCTTCCATCCCCGCCCATTAATAGTAATACAGTATTGCATGGAGCAGGCCCACGCTGTGCCTCTGTACAAACTCATGCCCTCTGCAGTCTGAGTCCTGCTTTAGTCATTAGAACCCAAGCGCACTTCTAGCAAACAACTAGGTGGTGTATTAATTGCACTTGCCCTATGCTGAGTTCATTGTCATTAAACACCTGAGTGCCTCATTAGCCACAACAGATCACCTGCCCATGTGTAGGACTGGGGGGAAAACAGACTCTATCTAAGCAATGCAGTTCAGGGGCTCCTGCAGTCTAGAGGTAGAAGAAAAGTGGGGGTTTAAAAGCAAGATCTCTAGTTTAGCTGTTTCTTTATTCATAGAGGACTGAGATGTGCTTTATCTCTTTTAGAGGAAAGACAGTTTTATGCTGGGGCTCTCGTTATTTTTGCCCCCTTCCCATCCTAGCAGGAACAATTTAATATAGATTTGGAGGGGAGGGAGAGAGGAATGTCACGCTTCCCCCCCCCCTATACTTTATATACAGTATGTTAGTCAAATAGTCAAAAGACCTAAAGCACCCTCAGAAGTCAAGAGGGGCCTACACTGCCTCTATGACTACCTCCATCTCGCTAAAATAGCGCTTTAGCTGGAGTTCGCTCCTTTGGACTGAAATAGTACGCAAATAGTCTCCAGATTGGTCCCTGCTAAAATTTAGATTCCTAGTTGAGTTCATTTCCTGGTTGGAGATAAAATGCACTCTATAGATGGGCTTAGCTTCTAGCAACAGCATGCAGTTAATGGTACTTTCTACAGAAATGGCCTGGGGAGGAGGTGTTAAAATGACTGGATAGTATAGACTAAGCTCAAGGAGCTCAATGTTGGTCTGTAAGATGCACTTTTCAGCTTCAGGCACATATGCCACTCCACCCTCGCAGAAGTCTTTTGAACTGCGATATTTGTAAGCTATAAAACCAGCAAGGAGACACAACCTCCACCTCTCAGTAACAGTCTTGTCTCATAGATCTGCTTAATACTAGTCTACAGCTTCTTTCCTTCAAACCTCTAGCAATCTGGATACTCTTCTTTTGAGGGAATATGTTTAGCTAGGCAGAAAATAGGCTCCAGTGAATGGTTTTAACTGGAAGGGGATAGTCACATCCTCAAAGCTAAGTACAAGTACTAAATTGTTGAATATTCCTTTCGCCCCCCCCCCCCCCACAACAATAAAGCTAGCTCTGTAACTAATTAACTAATTAATTATTAGTTAATATACCGTCTCAACACCGATTTCACTACCAAGACTGGGATGCCGAATGAAGGAACGTGCCCAACTACCAATTTGTCACAGTTGTATAGCTCTCGTGATGGTTCTTTTCAGATGTGCAATAGGTGGCTACGTAGAAACGTGATGGGCATAAATTAAACAACAATGGCAATGCGTGGTCCTGTCCTTTACCACGCTGCAGTGCAATCCTTTAGCGGCTCTAAAATGCCGCCTAATCACATCGTTTAATACAGGTCAGGAAGGAGGCTGAAGATACCGGGCAGCGGGGCACCCTACTAACCCCCACCCCTGCTATTACCACCTCATTTTGCTTCTGCCACTAAATGTAAACTTCTCCCAGGCAAGCCAGACTTCCCCGCGGTTAGGTTTCCCCTACGCAACCATCGGGAGGCTGCTTTATCTGAAACAGGGGCAGTATTGAAGTTAAAATTGAAACAAGCTCGACCAGCCAGTTACAGTCTGGACCAGCAACGCCTCCCATGCTCAACCATTTTTCTCTGGTGGCAGCCTGACAATAGCTAAGAGACGGGAAAGGGGGCTCAGGCTGCCGGGATGGCTACAGGGTACTTACAGGGAACGGCTTTTTCAGCGATGGAAGCTGTCGCTACTGTAGGACCACGGACAGTGGTTGGCGTCTCCCTCTCTCTGTCCTTGCCAGCTCACGCCTTTCCACTGCCTCAATACGAAGCATTTTTAGCTTTCCCAGAACAAAGGGACTCTTGTATCCCGCATGTAGACTGAATCCTCCCCATATAAGGCTTTTAATTTTCACTCGAAGGTTTGAAAAATAATGTTTCGCCCTATATTACAGCAATTCATTCACCCCAATTGGACCTTGCAGACCTTCTACCCAGTTATCAGTTCTGACAGCTATTTACCCCCAGCTAATCACACGGGCTGCATGTACTTGGTCCAGACCACTACAAATGGTATGCGGTAGCCTACATGCCGTCTCGCATCCCTTCAGAACTGACAAAATGCTGTTGGGCTAATGCAATTAGACTTGGGGTCTTATCCCGCCTAATCTGCAAACGTAGGTTTATCTTCTCAAAGCGATACTCATTCATTCAGCTGCATGATGTGGGTCCCTTCAGATGTTTTACGCGAGGGATGCATTCAGAGTTAGGTATTCTTATTATAAGAACTTTAAACCACGATCTAGCTAGTTTATAGCCTAGGCATTGAATATGTACATCTGCTTGAATGCAAAATAACGTATATTTTCTCCTAGTGGTCTTAATATTGCCAATATTTCCAGGTATTTGTCCTAGCACACTGTAATGTACATGAATTGCTTTAAAGGAAACATAAGCATATGTAATAGATTTAATTCTTTACTGCATGCATCCTACGCTTTCTGGTATTTGATTTAGACGGTGTATTAGCTATCGAAACATTAAAAGAATCAAAACACAACTTACCTTTCTCTCTTCAGCTTAAAAAAAAAGTAACGTTGAAGTTCTCCCAATACAAAGGAGTAAGAAGCAGATGGATAGTTCGCAAGACAACACACAAAATCTAAGCTGTGGACAGTTTTAAACAGAAGCAAATAAAATGAAAATGCTTTCCCTCCCAATAGTCCAACACTTAAAAAAAATCAGGAAAATTAAAAGGGAAAGGAAAACTTAAAACAAGGAATGTGAGCAGGCTAGCCTCCTATTGCAACACAACTCAACAAAAAAGGGGGGAGGGGAGAGAAATAAAGGAAGGAACAAAGAAAAGAAGGGATGAAAGGACGCGTTACAAAGACGGTCTCTTTCTCTCTGTCTCCTTGTTTCTTTTTAGTAGCTCGCTACAGAAGTAAAATGCTGCATCTCTAAGTGAGAACAGAAATAAAGGGGGAGGACGTCTTAAAAGGGAGGTGGACTGGATCACACAGATTTATAGGAACCGTATCACCCAGCGCTCCTCTGCTTCCGCACCAGTGTGTGCGTGTGTGTGTCTGCAGCTGTGCCAGGCTCCCACCTATCCCGGGCGCCACGCGCGGAAGTATACGCCGAAACCCGATACAACGGAACCTGCTGGCAAGCCTGGGCGCCGCGATTGGTGCGACGGGGTTCCTCTGGCGCCGCCCTGGCGCAACGGCCAGTCTCGATTGGCTGCCAGCCGGTGTCAATCTGCACACTCGATGGAGTCCCGTTTCAGGGTGGGTTGCACCGAGAGGTACCACGCTCAGCACGGGGGCAAGGCGAGAAAATAGGAGACCCGGCGCAGAGAGCAACGTGGGATGGTTCTGCTTGAACTATCAGAGTTCCCCGCGGGCTGCAATCTTTATCCGTCAGCAGAAACCTTGCTGCTGTAGAAAGGCTCGGCACTGTGGGTTGACCGCCGGATCTTTCGCATATTCTTTAACATTAAAATGTCTTGTATTCACCTCTGTAGCTCTCCCTCTAAACATAAAGACAAAAAGAATTGCCTGCGCCTCCGCCTTGTTTCTCCTAGGTCTGTTTTCATTACTTTCTAGTGCTTCGTGATTGGCCTTAGTGTTTCAGTCTTTTTTAATACATTGCAGGGGCTGGGAGGGTTGTTAGCCAACACTTGCAAAGGCAAGAATGGAAAGCAACTATTAGGAAATAGTACTTGCCATTATGTCACCACAGAGTAGGGTAGAATAATTGGACCGTCCTATCCAGAAAGGCGCTGTACAGAACTCGGAGCCTTTCATTTAAATCTAAAAAAATAAGAGTTGATATGGACCACATACTTCTCACGGTCAGGCAAAACATATTTCACTGTTCTGCAGTTAAAGAAGTTTATAGTACTGAGCAATTACTGCAGCAATTTCTCCTCTGACAGTGAAGATTGATATTAATTGAGATTTCCAGTGACAAACATCTATGTGCAGGGGGAGGGAGGCTCTTATTATATCACTCTTCTCTTTCCAAGAGAACACGGTTGTCTTTAAGACCGTTATGTTGAATGGGAGAAACAAGCCTAAATGATATACTTAGACCTCTCATTGCTCATACTGGTCCTTCGTGGCACTTGAACTTACTTTCTGTTTAAAATCCGAAATGCTTCCTAGAACGTATTTGCCTCTTTTCCCCTGATACACAACACGACGCGTATAAAGCATTTACAGTAACAAAGCACTTATGCCCTTCGGAAAGGAACCCCTTTAGATGCTTATTTAGTGCAATCTGGTATTTGCATCCTGCGGGGGGGGGGAGGAGGGGAGACACACACAATGATTGGAAGAGAGCAGTAAAATAAATTAGTGTTCCTTGAGAGTGTCCTTGAATGTTTATAAATGATTAATGGGATGGAAGAGAAACCTGTTTATCTGCCGTTTGGTCCATATAATCGCCATCTCCTATCAACGCGACAATAACTAAGTAGTACATAGGGCCTGATTTTTTTTACATCTCGCCAAACCATTTATATTTTAAATGTATTTGACATCTTTCTAGAACCCGAAGATTTTAGATCATCTGGAATTTAATTTACAGTCTATCACCAACTTTTTGAGACAGGTTGGAACTCCGAAAAAAACGGATTAACTCCTCGGATGAACAAGTGGCGAAAGAGTTGTTCTTGGAACTAAAGAGAAACCTGGTGAGGAAAATTGCCAAGAATTATCACTATGATAAACACCTTCCCAACAAGGCGGCTCATACAACAGTCCTACTTAAGTGATGGCTATTTATAGCCAGTTTGTAGACGTGCATGCATAAATTATGTTTCTAGCAGTTTAAGTTAGTATTCCATAAAGTCCCTTGGGCTTGCACTGTTTTCCACTTTACTTTGGTCTGTGACTGCTCCTTAATTATAGCAACACGTACCCTTTGAAAAAAAACTGTTTAAATGTCTCTAACGATGCCACACAACACCTAAATGTTGGTGCTCTTTAGAATGTGGGTGATGTAATATTGCACACTAATCAAGTTTAGCATCTATATGAGGAAGTCATATTTTGAAAAAAAAATGTAGTTAGTTTGCCAGTTTTGAAGTGTGGGTCATAACTGAGACTAAGTAGAACAAATAAAACGTATCCGTAGTGTATTGGATTCTTAGACAAAACTAGATTTACTTAGTGATTACTTTTTCTTCAGTCTAGATTATGTAGAATGTTGTTGTGTTTTTTAGCAGTTAACACCGTTCCCCAACAGTGTAGCAGCAGTACGTGAGGGAGGAGAAAATAAACCCTATGAAATCTCTGAGCAGAGTCCTTTAATGTATTGGCAACCCCTTTAAAACAACTATTCACCACATCATTAAATAGCTGTTCCTAAATTAAAAGGAGTTTTTAAAGAAAACCCCGAAACTTATGAGATATTGGAAACTAGAAATGTGGCTTTTTTCAACTTTTCCAGGGAATGGAATGAATCTGCCAGAAGCAGGTGCCCAAACACGTCTGCGGTTCAGCCTCCGATCAGAACACTTTTAAAGAAAAGAACAGCCCTGTTGTAATTAATGTTCAATCTTTAGTAATCAAATCCATAACTTCGTACACTAACACTTTTGATAGACTTAAAATCTCTACCGATGAGGCACGCACGTTGGTTGATACAGTGCACTGAGTGAAATTAAGCAGAAAATAGCCCTTAAAGTCCGTGTCTTGTCATTGGCCCTTCTCCTCTCTGATTCGTCTTCAATCACCTCTGTTGTACGCAATGGCAGCAGGATTCCCCCTCCCCCAACAATGAAATACGTTCCCATAAATTATGTATAAATATAAACCTGCCACATATAATATTGCAGACGATGACCTTTTGGTCAGAAAGTCGCCTTCTTTACTTTTTGGGGGAGTCTGGACAGAGCATTGGGTTAAAATGTGTTAGTTGTTAAACTGCCTTTGCATACTTGAAAGCCAAATAACCCCTTTTAGCCACATATTTGTTTTAAGACTGCTTAAAACACCCCCATCCTAGGATTAAGACTGGAGGATACTGTACTGGTGATATAAGAACAAATAGGAAATGTTCTATTTAAACGCTTCAGGGCAAGGGGATGCATTCAGTTTAACAGCTAACTTCTTTTAAACCCACTTCATACTAACTGACTGGTAGATATCGACTCCACTCCAGCAAGCTGAGAGGATCTGATGGGTACAAAAGTCAGACAAAGTTGTAGGGAGCTTGCTACTAACGTACCTGAGTCATTACAAACCCCTAGCCGTCTGCCGAGAACTAATGCAGGTTGTAGGACCATGGACAGAGACAAGCAGCCTCTCACAAGGCTTGTCCTGATCCCTGACACCACAACTGCATTCTCTTTCAAAAACTATTTCTTTCTATATGGGAACAATGCTGCTTTGGAGTTAAGTAAACTTTCTTTTTCCTTTCTTTCCCCGTCTCCCCCCACCCCTTTTACAGCGACCATAAAGAGCATCACACTGAAACCTGCCTATCCCCAAGCAAAAATCCTCAGTCAAATGTGTAATGTCACTATGGGCTTTTATTTCTGCTGAAAGCACTTCTTATCTCAAACAAATAATTCCTAGTTAGTGTTGTTCATGTGTAAAATTGTAAGCCGGCAATCATGCTTTAAAAAAAACAAAACCTCCATCTAAAAAGGCCCTCTTTAGGTTGTGTTTATAGTGCACGCGTAGGTTTTGCTCATGCTATCATAGTAAGAAGCATAAGCATGAGGCGTTCAAAACAAATCGTCAGACTGGTATATCTTGCCTCAGAAAAATATCTGCTCTCTAAGTGTTGTGTGGGTTTGCGGGGTGGGGATTTTTGTTTTGTTTTTGCGTGACCCTATTCAGAATAATAAGATCTGTAAACTGTGTATGAATCTACCTTAGTATAAATAATGCAACTGACGTTGCTATATTTCTTCTCTATTCTATTGTGTAACAAAAAGTCTTAATACTGATACAGCCTATTTCTCAGTGCGAGAGAGGGCTTTTTGTGCTTGGTGGCTTTCTGGAGAGGGTTAAAGCGGAGCCTAAGTTTCGGTTTCTTTAGCAGGAGGTAACAGCAATCACTTGGCTTTCTGCAAGGAAAGATAAATCTTCATCCAAATAAATAAAATAATAATATAAGTAAACCATCTGTCTGTTCCTGAACATCGCTGTGACCTTGTTCATTTTCTACAGTGAAATGGGAAGAGGCAGCTTTCTGCTGCACGACAGTTCTTGTTTGCGGGTAGTTTCTCTCGCTGAAGATTTGGCTTTCCCGTGGTGTGTAACCCACGTTTAATTTTAAAATAATAAGACTGGGCACACCAGCGAGTCAATCGGCTCCATCGACCCCTTTTGTGCTTAGATCAAACGCTCGCACAACAGAGAAAGTGACAGCACCAGGGCACGGTAACAAAGCCATAGTTTGTACCAAAAGAAGAGCGAGGCCCAGAGAGACACCGCAGCCAGAGAAACAGCTGTCTTATCAGCACAGTGCAGAGATGGAGATGGCTCAAGAGGTCCTCAACAGATAATCACTTGAATAGGTTTGCAATGCGCCAAACTTCACGCTTGATAAGACCAACCCAATGTAGAAAGCAGCACAGATCCAGCTCCATTCTGTTTTATCTGCTCTGCAAATTAAGAAATTGAAATTCAGGTGGCGCAGGCAGCATGTTGCTGATAGACCACTAAAGTAAACGGTCATTAGAAAGCTTTCGGCAGAGAGAAATAGGCGTCTGTAACTGGATGTTACTTTAATAATAATTAAGAAATAGCCACCTGTCTTAAAGTGACACCTGAGGGGGTCGGGGGCGGGGGGCTGCCTTTTCTTTTCAGCATTGTCACATGCCCCTGCGTCATTGAACAAACTTCTTGGCTGCGAAATTTAAAGACCGAGTTTATTGCAAAAGACAGAGTCCCAACTCTAACTGCAGAGCTCATTTTAATTCCCCCCTCCTACCTGGGGTGAAGAAAAAGATGCACGGCGACTTAATAAAAACAACCCTCCGCCTGGTATTAAAAAAATGCAAACTGCAGAAGATAAAAGCATGCTTCTGCGAGCACAGATTAATCAAAACTCTTTGCTGAAGGGAAGTGAAAAGGATAGTTCATGAGTTAGCATAATTATTTGCTTGTCACAAGAAAAATGAGCTAGAGTAAGTACTAAGCCATTTATGTAAGCAGCAAATCCCGTTCTAAAATATGTGTGTTGATTGACTAAGGACATCAAATTAGAATACGGTAGCTCCTCCTTGTTTCATCAGGAACGCCTTTAAAGAAATCCCAAGCTTAGCTTTGATTTAAAAACTAAATTGCATGTATGGAAAATGTAATTAAAAGGGACATACAGAGAGCCCATGAGCACAACCGTTTTCATAAGGTAGGGGTGACTACATTTACTTAGCTGCTTTGTGGGTTGGTGACCAAAAGGGTTGAGTAGCCAAACCAGATGCAAGAAATTATCTGATTTTAGCCAGTCTGTCATCCCATGCCTTCCTTGGATAATGTTTTAAAACTAGGTGGGTTTTATTTCTTAACAAAAATAAACTATTGGATAAATGTCTGTACTTCACTGTCAGCAGGCCAATAAAGGCCTTGTCACTGGGGCTTGCTAACTGGAGGGAAGAACAGTGAATATGGTGGTATAATGCTGATATTTTTAACCACAAAAATTTGCCTTTATTCTGTGACAAACTTTGTCTAGCAAGGGTGCATGTGATGGGAGAAGGGAGATTAGGAGGGACTATGGAATCCATTAATTTCTTTCCCCTTTCAACAGAAATTAGGGTGACCATGTCCTGATTTTATAGGGACAGTCCCAATTTTGGGGTATTTTTCTTATATAGGTTCCTATTACCCCCCACCCTGTGTCCTGATTTTTCACATTTGCTGTCTGGTCACCCTAACAGAAATGCTTTCTCATAACAAAGGAGAGAAGCAGTGCCACCCTACTTGTGGAGAGAGAGAGAGGAGGGACCTCAATATTGGTGCACTTACTGGAAACACTTCTATTTTTTATAGTATAGCAGAGAATTCCTCTAGTCAAAAATTTAGAGAGGAGGTGGGGAAATGAGGATAGAATCAACATCCCCTAGGGTGATTGGCTAGTAACTTTTGTTTGTTTTTGGAATACCTGATATTTGGTGCAATGTGGCCATTTTGTTAAAAAGGGCAAAACCACTTGCTCTTTTTAGAAGTATTTTTGTATTAACTCTATAGATAAGTTATTTCTAGCAGGAATGATAGAGAAAGGGGGTGAATGCCCTTTAGAAAATCACTCCTTTTAATTTGGTGGATGTGTAATAAAAGTGTACAGTGAATCCCTATCCAGTCAATCATTGTATGGCGATGGGAGAAATAATCTTGTGTAAAAGAAAGCAATAAAACCCTAAATTAAAACACTTTTTTTTTAAGTTATGCTATTTTCCATCTGAAAATAATAATACTTTTAAGCTCCCCACTGAATTAGGCCAAATGCTGTCACAGCTTGGAGAATCTGGTGAAATTATATTTCTATCATACCAAGAGGCTTCTTCAGGAAACAGGATAGATATAAACTTACTGTAATTAGTACATCCACTCACGGTATTATAGTTATAGAAATATTGACTTAACTGATGGATTTTACTTTTGCAAACATATCGTGTGTGTTATATTTTCATTCTATCTGTTGAGGGAAAAGTGCATGTTACACTAAGGTAGCTTTTTTATTCTGCCATCATTTTTCTTGCTGACAGTGTAGTGCAGTAAAATAGTTGCTATTGCTACTAGAATATTATTGAAAAAATGTCCCTGTGAAGTTTGGACTGTTAGTACACTCAGTAATTAGATCATCTTCAGATAATCAGATCACATGCATAGTAGACGGAATTTTTTTGACCTTCTATAGACCACTTGTTTGAACATATTTCAAACCATTTTAGGTATTTGCTTGAATGTTTTTGTTTTGATTCAATTATGATGATATGCACCCAGTTTGAAATTAAGATTCACAATCAAGGTCTGCATATAATTATGTATTGATGTGGATGTGTGAGAGGTTGAGGTGCATTCAAGTTTCACTTGCTTCTACTGCAGTTATGTGACCTCAGTCTTTTTCTGTAGCATAAGCTTAGTTTAATGGGTGGAACCAGATACCCACTACTGAAAGGGAACACTGAATTTAAATATATTTATGTAGCATTATGTCACTAAATACCCTTTCTTCCTTCGCCTATCCTCCACCTTTTATCAGTTTTCCTTTTTTGATTTCATTTCATTTTTTTCTTCCACTCTTACATTTATACATAAGAAGCCCTCTACTCCAAATACTGTGGAATTAAGCTGTAGTGATTATTACTTGCAGTGATCAGTTAGGTGGATCAAATCTTGTTCTCCAAAAGCCAATTCCCACTGGTGGTGATGTTTGTCCCTCACTTATATTGATCTCTAGGATTTTAGTTGTAAAGGATCAGAGAGGGAAGGATTTCTCTGGTTTTCTTCATAGACAAGAATTTAACTTTTTTTCATGTGAAAATTCTTTACCTGCAGATGATTTAACAATTTATGGGAGTGCAATTTGAAAACAATTTGAAAACAACAAAATGTTGAAAACAATAATTAAATAGACTTGCACTGGCACTAAAATATGTAGTGGAACTTGCTGGGTCTTTGCACAGTAGAAATTTTGCTTCTCTTCAGGGCCACCCAGAGGATTCAGGGGACCTGGGGCAAAGCAATTTCAGGGGCCCCTTCCATAAAAAAAAGTTGCAATACTATAGAATACTATATTCTCGTGGGGGCCCCTGCAGGGCCTGGGGCCTGGGGCAAATTGCCCCACTTGCCCCCCCCCCTCCTCTGGGCAGCTCTGCTTCTCTTGCATACAAAAGCTCATTTTCATGGATCAGAAATTACCCTGTAAGATTCTGAGCTACTTAACTCTCGTTGAGAGGAGTATATAGGCAGAAACTGGCTCATACATTATCATTCAGATTTAGATATCTAAAAGGTTGCCCACTTCGATCCTCAGAATACTATTAGAGTCCATCTATAATTCTGTAGTCAGCCTACTGTAGTTCCTGAATGCTCCATGTTTGGAACAAAGATTATGCTAATATCACCCATGCTGATGCTAAGAAAATGTTAGGAAGTTTTGCAAGTTTATTGGGCTATGCTGGTGCAGCTGATGTTCTATTTTGACACCACATTTCCTGCTATTGGACATCTGGGCAAATGTGCATCTGATACTGTATAGAAAGAAACAACTTCTGCACCAGCCAACTCAATAATATTTTAAAATACATTTTTTCAAAATGTTGTGTTCTATAAAAGTAGAACACTGGTCTGAAGAAATAAATCAGGGAAGAAACAGAAGATTCTCTAGTATTCTTGAACTCTAGCTTTTTTCTTAACTCACTTCTGAGATTTTCTAACCAGGTCATCAAAGATCCCTAGACATTTTTCTCCTATCTTTTCAATAAGCCCCTTGAAATAATGCCAATAGTGATATCCACTGAAGACTGTTCATATCAAGTCTACCATGCCATTCCTCCACAGCTGAATTTAAAATGGTGATTTTTTTTCAGTCACTTAATCCTATATTTTCATAATTGATCAGTGATTTGGGTGTCCTACTTGAGACACCTGATGACCCATCCTCTGAAAATCAGGCCTCTTTATGCTTTGGCATCTGAGAAGAAAGGCACCCAAAATCACTAGTGAAAGCGTAGATATAAATGCACTGGTTCAGTAGCACAAATGCAAATAACTACTTGAGCTCCCTCTCTGTGTGCAGAGAATAACAGCTACTAACATTTACTTGGAGATTTGAAAATTCTTCATTTGAGATGCCATTCTCAGACATGATCAGCAATGCTGTGATTCTAACTATAATGAAGTGAGTAAGTAAGACAGCTGGCTACAAGATAAGGCCTGTTATTAACTGTTAGTTAAATACAATCCTAAAATGTGTGTGATTAAGGATTTATATTCAGTTGGTCTGGAAATAGGTCCTAACAGCAGAAACCCACTTTACGTAGTACTTTTGCCTTAATGCTAAAACGCCTACTAAATTCTCCCAAACAACATTCAGTCACCGTTAGGCTTCAGATCTTTATATCTTTTAAATTTTATAATAAAAGTATATGACATTTAAAGTACCTTCCATCCAAGATTCTGTATATTTAACAACAACAACAACAAGTCTAATAATTTGCCTGAGTTATAGTGAAATGATTCCTTTTTTACAGATGAGAAAACTTGAGTTATAGAGAAGGTAGATGATTGGCTCAAGGTGTTCGACACAGGAACAGTTACCAGATCTTCTGATTTTCCGTCCTATGCTTTAACCACAAGACCATTCTTCCTCCCCAAACTTATCCTTAAAACTATAAGGACCAAATCCACAAAAGGACTAGGGTGTTGCGATACTCAGAACTGTGGCACCTCGCTTTTAGGCACCTAGAAAAACAACAGGAACAACACTGTGATTCACAAAGCCAGATAGGGCCCTAAGCTCCCTGTACAATGAATGGGGAGAGACCGGAATCTTAGAACGTGATCCACAAAAACTAACATGCTAAGCAGGAAGCTGCCTAAGCTAACCAATGGGAGTGCTAACAACAGGGGTGTGTACAAAGACAGGCACCTAACTTTGCTTACAGATCCACAGATGGGAACTTATCTCCTTGAGTCAGATGGCTTAGGCACCTAAGTAGTTTCTTGAGGAAATGAGTTAGGCATCTGCCTAAGAGCCAGAGAAAGAAGAGGTGATATAACTTTTAGCCCAGTGATTAGAGCACTCATTTGGGAGGTGGGAGACCCAGCTTCCATTTCCCCCTCTGCCAGACTGGGGAGAAAGGATTTTAAGAGGGATCTCCCACTTCTCAGGAGGGTACTCCAATCACCGAGCTGGGGGATATTCTGATGTGGGGCTCTGTCAGTCTCTCCTGCTGATGCTGTTCCACTATAGATAAGTAACAAAAGAGTGATTGGAGCATGAGACATGGACAACCCTGAGTCTCCCACCTCGCAGGTGGGTGTCCTACCCACCAGACCACAAAATCATTCTCGCTTTCTCTCTCTGCCCCAGTGACTATTTAAGTCTTTGGGCCAGAGTAGGAAACTGACTTTCCCACATCCCAAGTGAGTGCTCTAACCACTGTGCTAAAAGTTATAAACTGGACACCACCACCATCAGCTCCTCCTCCAGCCGGACTTGATATGGTAGAGAGCCTCTGGGCACACCAACCTGATTGGGCTCCACATGTGAGATAGGAGAAAAAAAAATGTGTCTTCCCCGGTTCGTGGGTCACTCTGGGTGTAGATGGGAGATAAGCATTCGGACACCTAGAGGTAGGCAGCAGTGCATGTGACCAGAGGCAGAAACTTAGATGCCGAGGGAACTTTTCAAGTGAAAACTTAAGCACTTGAAAAACTTAAGAGTGAGTTTAGGCATCTACATGGTTTGATAGGAGTTTTGTGAATCATAGTGGAGCCAAAACTAGGATTTAGGTGCCTAAGTCTTGGGTTTAGGTGCCTAAGTACCTTCATGGATGGGGGCCCTAATATCTCCCCCCACATATGGTGGGCAAGAGGGCATGAGAAAGCTACAGTTCAGGTTACAGGATCACTTGGACATCATTAGTTAGATGCTCCAAAGATCTTGTCAGGGTCTTTCCACAAAAAGAGGGAATGAGAATCTGGTAGCATGCATGTGCCTCTCTGTGTTGGAGAAAGCATTAAGGAAACAGTTAACAGTAAAAATATTTTGAATAGGGATAAATTTCCCCCTGTTTCTTGAGTATGTTCAAACAAGTTAATATTTTCTGTTGGATTTTTTTCTATTTCTGATAGGGTGGTTCAGAGCTGAAAAGTCTACAATGTATTAACTATGCAAATGAATATGGTAATCCACCGTATAATAGGATGTACATGCAATCTACCTCTTCTGTAGGGTTGTCTACTTGGAATAATCATGTTTTCCATGTTTGGAATGGCAGATCAAGAAAAAAAAAGAGTGGTAAACTATGTATGGTTTTCATATAATGAAGAAAGGAATCTATTGTACATCATTAGCAGCTTGGTATCATTTAAATATCTGAGGAAGATGGGAGACTTGGTGGTTCATTGACATACTGCACTAAACTCCAATCTTCTGGAACGTACCCTTGAAGCCTGGCTAGCCTCCAGTGAACTAGTTTCTCATCACAGTCTTTAGTGGACGTTTGTCTGCATCTCCAGCCGGTTTGCCACAATTTGAGGTCAATGGAACTATTCACACTGCTTAAAGTTGAACACATGCATAAGTCTTTAGGGACTTGGGGCTCCAGTCTGTAATGAGTGGAGTTTGAACAGCTATGCAAAGCTTGCACAGCAACTAGCTCAAGCTATGCATAGTGTTAGTCAATGTTACCAATTCATCTAACTGACCACCAAAAAATTCATACCATTTTTAAATTTTACACATAACGATTTTAAACAAATATAAGTTGCACCAAGATCTTTGAATTGGCTACAAAAAGGTGTAGTATAAATGAAGCCTTCTTCAATTTGTCTTTCACTGGTATATGAGAAATCATATATTATTGCCATTCTGAAGTGTCAGCTTTTGTAAACATAAATCAGGTGCCTTAAAACATAAATGGTATTAAAAAAAATGTATAAATTGTTTGGAGCACTAACAGACATTTTCATGAATTACTTTGACACAATGTACTACAAAACATCTTTTTCTTCTCACTATGCCTTCTTTAGATTTCAGATGTACAAAAAATCCTTTTAAATGTTCTTTCATTGTGTAACCCTGACAGTGCCAGTTTTAGACTTTTTTTTCCTGTGCAATTTAATTGCTTTTTTCACCATCATCCGAACTATTGGTTTCACACAGTTGAGAATAAGGCTACTCTATTTTCTAAAACAACTTTTCCCAGTAGATCGTCTAACTTCAGTTATATATTTATATCCTTCAGTTATATATCTGTATATTCATATATCTTGTAGAATCACCTTTAACAATTTTATTCGTTACAGTATTGCAATGAGCATGTTTTTCTTCCTGGAACTGTAAGAATGATTTTTAAAATGTATGGATTTCTGCTTGATTAAATTAAATAACTTTTTTCCAAATCCTAATCAAGCAAGCAAGAATGGAGCAAAATCGGCTTAAGATGAGGTATGTAGTTCAAATATAAAGAGAACTGAAAACTAATAGTGGCAAAGCCATAAGCAAATTTAAGTTGCTTTCCATTTTTAATTAGCTGCTTGTCATGTTGAGAAATGAGATTTAATTCATAATTATTACTAAATATTTTATTCTTACTGTAGGCTCTTGCATAGCTTTCTGTTCATGTTTATTTTTTGTGCATTTTGGAAAACTTCATGCTAGCATGACATTATTTTCATTAGTGACTTGGATCATGGAATGGAGAGTATGCTTACAAAATCTGTGGATGACACCAAACTGGGAGGGGTTGCTTTCACTTTGGAGGACAGGATTAGAATTCAAAATGAGTGACAGATTGGAGAATTGGTCTGCAATAAACAAGATGAAATTCAATACAGACAAGTGAAAAGTACTATCCTTAGAAAGGAAAAATGAAATGCTCCATCACAAAATGGGGTATAAGTGGCTAGGCAGTAGTACTGGTGAGAAGGATCTGAAGGTTATAGTGGATCACAAATTGAATATAAGCCAACAATGTGATGCAGCTGTGAAACTGGAGTGTATAAACTGGAGTGTTGTATATAAGACACAGGAGTTGATTGTCCTGCACTCCTTGGTACTGGTGAGGCCTCAGCTGGAATACAGTCTCCAGTTCTGGGCACCACACTTTAGGAAATATGTGGACAAATTGGAGGAAGTCCAGAAGTGGCTCAAAAATAACAAAAGGTTTAGAAAACCTGGCCTATGAGCAATGATTAAAATACCTGGGTATGTTTAACCTTGTAAAATAAAGACTACTGGAGGTGGGGGGACGACCTGATTATCTTCAGTTATGCTAAGGGCTGTTATAAGAAAGAAGGCCATCAATTGTTCTGCATGTCCACTGAAGTCAGGACAAGTAGTAATCATCTTAATCTGTAGCAAAGGAGATTAATGGTAACAGAAAGATCCAGAGATCTCTGATGGAGAATCTTGTTCCACTGACAGACAACTCCCTTGATGGTTGGGTAGGACTTTATACTTGTTCTCCACCATTAACGAAGGTACCTAGGTACTCTGCTGGCTTTTTTCTCCAGGTTACCCTGGTTCATGCATTATCTGTATCAAATGAAGTGAGAGGGAGGCTGCTAGAGCCTTATGTCTCTGTGGATGTCTTATGCCAAGTTGATTGGTTGCAGCATACATATTTTAAAAATCTCTTGTGCCATGACTGTGGCTGTGCAGTTATTCTCCTCCACCATAGCATTTGCAAAGTCTTAGACAGCAGACTTGTTTCAGTCTGGTAAATTGAGATTGTTTGAGCTCGGTAGTTGATCGGAGTCCCTCCGTTTGTAAGGAAGCTGCTCGTTTTGTAGACAAGATTGATTAGAGATGGGCTGTCTACCTGTGATGGCAGAGCAAGGGCCGCATCGTCTCTGCTAGAATTTCAGTTGATGATGCTCACTGAGGTATGGAGGCGTTGAGAGAACTTTATCCCACAACCTGTGCTTTAGATCCATGTCCTTCCTGGCTGGAGAAGGCCAATGAGGAGGTATTGGGTTCCTTCATTGTAGAGACTGAATTCCTCTTAGAAATGTCAGGCTGCTTATTGCATTTAAGGAAGCATTAGTGCAGCCTTTGTCAGCATCAGGTGATGCTTTATTGAGCAATCAGCTAATTATCAGCCCGTATCTCATCTTCCTTTCTTGGCTAAGACTACAAAAAAAGTTGTTGCAAGAAAATGAACTCTATCTAGATGCTTTCGATCTTCTTAATAGTTCTCAGCCTGAATATAGATGTGGCTTTGGCACAGAAACTGCATTGGCTGGCGATCCCCTCCTGGTGATGGATAAAGTCCAGGTATCTATGCTGATGGTATTACATCTATCACCTGCCTTTGATATCACTGATCATGAGATGTTGACTCTCCTGCAGACCCTGGCAAGATTAGATGCAGAGTCTGTTAAGTGGCTTCATTCTTTTCTCAGATTTAACTGGATAGTTGTGGACAATTGCTTCTCTTCTCAAAGAACTCCCAAGTGGAATGTGTGTATGCACCATGGTGTCATCCCTTCTGTTCCAACATGTATATGTGGCTATAAGACATGGGGTACTGTGTTTTCAGTATGTTGATGACGCCCAACTGTATGTATCCATCTCGTCTAACTAAAATACTGCAGTTCAGCATTTCAGCTAGTGCCTAGTTGAGACTGGAGTCTGGGTGAGAGTGAATTGGATGAAACTCAAACCACACAAGACTGGGGAGATGATGATGGGTTGGGAGAAGCTGTCAGAAGAGAAAGTAGATGTAATATCAGTCCTTTGATTGAGACACAACATCCAGTTTTCAACTTAGGGGGTTATTTTAGATCTATTTGATCATATTACAGCAGTAACACAGTCAGTTTTTCCACCCTCTACATGTGGCTAGGATTTTGCACCATCTACATGTTGCAGCCTTTCCTTTTGGATGCAGACTTTGCCACTGTTGATCATGTTTTTCTTACCAAGATTAGACACCTGCAGTATGCTTCGTATGGGGCTATGCCTTAAAGCCATTTGGAGAGTGAAACTGGTGCAGAACATAGCTACTTGCTTAGTGAGTGGGGCATCTTGCTATTATTACAACATCAGTGCTCCAGGATCTGCACTTGATGCCTACTGATCTCTGGGTGGAGTTTAAAGTGTTGATTATAGCATAGGATCAGCTGACCTGAGGGAGGGACCATCTTCATATGCTACACCAACAGAGCTGGATCCCTCTTATTATAAAAGAAGGGGCAGCTGGCAGAGTATTCTGAGTGAGGGCTGCAGGCTACTTGTTTCTCCCCTACCCTCCTTTTTCTGATTTGGTGACCTTCTGGGCACACTGCAAAAGATACCCGTTTGAGAAGGTTTTTGGAGAGGGACGAGGATGTGCTTCCTGGACTGAGGAAGGGGTAGAAAGGAGTTCCTGAAGATGACTGGCTGAGTTCCTGCTGAAATGACTACTTTAATACAAGAGAACCCCAGCAGCGTTAGTGTGCTGGGCACCTAAAGCCTTAGATAAGTGTCTTTATTTTATGTATTTGGATTTTAAATAAGAAAAGTGAAAATCCATGTTAATTTGTGATTTTCTGCGTATTCCCTGATTAACTCATTGGCACAGCCATAGAAGCCCACTTTTAGGGACAAGGTAGACAGAGAGTACATATGTTTTCCTTGCATTATGAATGTAAGTGCTCTTAAAAGAGGGTGCAAATATTTGCACGTCAAAAACTGTATTATAGAAGGTGCCAAAATCCCTGCAGATGTCACCTGGAGAACTGCTTATGTACTCCAGTAAGGGTATGTACCCTGAGAGTTCCCATATTTGTAATGTAAAGTACTGTAGTATTTAGGTTCGATAGGCTCCATGATGTGTCTATTCCTCCCAAACATCATCAAATATTTAATTTCACTGCACATTTTTTGTAGGTATCCATGGATTTTTTTTCTTAGACACTGGATTTAAAATCTGTTTTACTGAAACATTCTGTACAGACCTATTGGTTTATCTGACTGTAAACTTTTAGACAGAGAATTGACACTCAGAGGATGAATTCTAGTCTCTAAAACTGCTATCATTTTGTTTAATCTCTATCCATATGCCTGCTTTCTCTTCTCCCCTTCTCTCCTCCCTCCACCCCACACAAGTCTTCTTATGGTAACAACTTACTTCCAGCATAGACAAGCAAGCAGATTTCCTAGAAAACAGCTGTCAATCTACTTTACATTTCATCCATTAGAACTGTCCTAACGCCTCTTCAGAGACCCAGAGTACATCATAGCTGTAATACACTCGTCTTTCACTGGCCTATAGCATTAGATTCCAAGCTGAGTCAGAGGCCCTGGTGTCCTAGATGGCAACACCACGAGGTCACTGGCTACCTTTTAGGGTTTGAAAGTTTAAATAAAAATAAAATCTTCCTGCTTTAACACCCTCCTGTTAGCGCAATAAAGTCATGTTTAAATAACTGAACTGGCTTCAATGAACTGTACTTGCCATTTTCCTGCTTCTTAGCGAGATAAAATGGAGATAATTATGAAGTGGATGAGCAGGTTTAATGAAAGCCAGTTTCTTTTGGTATATTCCTGAAGCAGCAATCATCATCTGTTTGGCTTTTGAAGAGCAACAATTATAATCACTTAAAACCCCAAGGGGAACAAAAATAGAATTTAGATTAGCATATAAAATATACAGCTGGATTGGGCAAGCCTATAAAAATCTGGGAAAATCATTCTAATTTGAATGCTATTCAAAAATCACAAGTAAAATGAGTTCAAGAGGATTTTGCATGCTTTTTCCTCTTATTTTTTTTTTTAAGTACATAACATTTAGAGGATTTTCCTAAAACAGAGAACATGGAAACAAGAAACTGGTGCCAGGAAAGGCATTCAGTGGGAACAGGTTAAAGGTTCATTTTCAAAGTAATAGATACAAATGGTGTTGCAAAACATAAGTGTAACAGGTATTAGTATCCCAAAGCTCTGAGATAAATGTACTACAAAATGGTGTTTTATACTTCAGAACTGAAAAAATAAAAATAAAATGGTGCTAAGACATGTAGTTGCACTCTTTTTGTTTTATCAGACAGCTAAGCAGTTATGTTTGTTAAAGAAAACTCAGAATGGCAGCTAATATAGGCCAGAAACAATTTGTCCAATTATTTGTCTATTTGTCCAAATATTTTTAAATGATGCTATTTTAGATTCATTTCTGTGGTCAATACATAAATTCAACAATGAGACAGGAAAACTTCCTCATGTAGAAATGTGTATGTTAATGTGCCAAATACTGTAATACATCATAGTGAGTGTGGTACCTGGAAAACTAGAGTTATTTAGTAAAGAATGCACTGTGAGTCTAATACACACTAGTATAAAATGCATAGCTAGCCTTTGGTTCTGTTCAAACCTGCTTAGAGCTATTTTGATGTGAAAACTAAATGGATAGTTCATTTGGTAGAACAAATTATTGCCATGATTAAGAGTTGCGGGATTGGGCCATTACTTACTGAGTTTTTCATAAAATGACTGTCTAAAGATATTCTGTGCTCATCTAGAATTCTTGTCTGTTGATCAAAAGTTATCACTATGCAATGTAGTTGTACTAAACACCTCCGGGCAGTTGTTTGTTTACCTTCTTCAATGAAACACACCTGCTCTAATTCACCAGTAAGGAATACACATGTACAGAATCTCTGTCTGTCTTTGTACACTGTCTTTCATTGTGGCTGAGCACTTATTGCTGCAAAACCCTTAACTTCTCACCTTTCTGAATGTTCATTAATTTCTCAGCTTTAACACACCAATGTTAGTGTCCTTTAAAATATACTTTTAAAAAATGCACTTACCCATCCTTTCTGGCTTTAAGGTGACATCAGAAAGGGCCCAGCAGGTCTTTCTGCTGGGCTTCCTGAGCCATCTGTTTCATATTCTGCATCCTTTGAACAACACAGTGCACTGTGGGATACAAAGCCCCATCAATTCATGTTCAATTTAAATGTGAAATCTAATGGCCACTCATTTTAAAACAAAAACCATAACTGGAAATGGAGCATTGGCCTAGGATAAGGGGACCAATCAAGTTTTAGTCACCCTTATTCTGTTTTTCAATGTACACCTATCCAAACAGATATTTTATAGCTATATGCAGTAGTGCACCCTTATTTCATGAACATTTTGTTAAATTCTCAGATGACACTCAGAACTGTGCATAGTGTATAAACCAAATACATAGTTTTAAACTAGACTACCCACCCTCCACAAAATAATCCAATGCTAACTCCACCCACTCTGGCAAAAGCCTGAATGCCTAATTTTACCATTCTTCTAATTTATAAATTAGTACTTACTCACAGACGATAGGCCCATTACTCACTGGAACGGATTATGCACGTGACCAAGTATTCAGCATGAGTAAAGGTGGCATAATCAGGCCCCGAGAGAATAATTAGCCTTAGTCCAGGCCCTGAAATTCAGACTCTGTTGCAGGAAAAATAGAAAAAGGCCTTCCTCAGATATTAATATTTAGGTACTGTTAGCCAAATCACCCTAGCTGGTCTCGACTGTTGTAACGGTATGTAGGAGAAATGGCATCTTGCACTGAATACCTTAAGCATAGAGGATTTTATTGATTGGTCATGTCTTGTACGGCTCATTACAGTCTGACATCAACAAATATTCATGTTTAATTCCCCCTCCCCTCCAGATTTAGAGCTTGTCCACACAGGGGGTTATTCCTGATTAACTATTCCTGGTTAGCTCCATGTGTGGATGTTTTTATTTTAGAATAAGGGTGTGTAATTCCAAATTAGCCTAATTCATTTTGGAGACTGATTAAGCTAATTTGGAATAAGGCACCCATTATTCCTGGATAAAAGCATCCACACATGGATTTACTATGTCTAATTAACACTTTACCTTATTCTGGATTAATTTTCATATGTAAACAAGCCTTTAATCAGACCATTGGTAAGGACTAAGAATATACTGGCTTAATAGAATCATAAACAAGAAATGTGAGATCCCATTACAAAAAAGTTCACTTTTTAAAAAAAGGTGGAAACCTTCTATTTCCATGGCTACAAAAGTGGGCATGAATTTGGTCTTTTTCTGGGAGACAGATGAAGTCTTAACTCCGGGAATGAGACAAATCATGACTAAATTCAGCCCAACAGGCAAGAGACTTTTTCCAAAGTTATGAGAAGATGGCTAGCATGCATGTTTTATTTGATAATCCTCTCCGCTAATTAGAATTGCCATGAGTTTTGTCTATACTTTTTTTTTGGTCTTGTCTATAATTCCTAATGGATTCATCTGTATTGGTAAAGCTGTAGTATAGACAAGTCTAACATCTTTATCACTGTGTCACCTAACCATATTATGGGTCTGAAAAGAAAAAAATTAGAGTATAGACATAACTCATATTAGGCCAGCTCCCAGGAATGGTGGTAAAGGACAATAATTGTTGCCTAACTGGCACAGTTTTAATATAAATTCTGCTTAAGAGGTACCTGTTCAACTAGTGTCAAGGGAGTGTGGAGGTGTGAAATTCAAAGCATTGATCTTTTGATATCAGAATTGCCATGTGAAAAGAGAGACAGAGAGGTTGGTAGGGAAGAGAGCTTTAAGTCTTTAGACTTAAAATGACTTCTGAGGGCTTCTCTATGCAGGGAGTTATTCTGAAATAGCTATTCCTCAATAACTGCAAGTGTAGACAGTCTTATTTCAGAATAAGAGTGTCTCATTCTGGTTTAGCTTACTTTTGAAAGTGGATTAAACAAAAATCAAGAAAATTATTCCAGAATAAGAGCATCCACACATTGTGTTATTCAGGAATTGCTATTATGATTTAAGTTCATACCCTATCTTAGTCCAGATTAAGTTTCAAGTGTAGACAAGACCTTATTAGCTGAAAAAGCCACTATAACTGGGATAATATGTGATCTGTGTAAGTAGCAGGCTCTGGTGGATTCTGTATAATTCATAGAGTAATTTAAATCAAAGGGCTATGTGGAATTTCATACTCGTGGTTATCTATATTGACCTAACAAACAATCCAAAGTGTGTGCGCACATGCATCTGTATTCAAACACTCCCTCACCTCCCTCATTCAAACACAGTTACACCAGGAGCAAGAATATATAGAAAGAAATCACAGTACTTTCTCTGCAAGGCCCAGCAAAGACTTTGGTGTGTACTTAATTTCAAGATCTTGCGTAATCCCATTGATTTCAAACACATGGAAAATTTTTAGCAGGATCAGTGCCCAAAGCACTCTTTAAATGGCAATAATATTCAGATCAAAATAGAAAAGTATTGCTTTAGCTAGCTCTCTTTGAACTATTTTCTAAGCAGAAAGTAGGGCATTTGCTTTTTCTCTACTCCCAAGTAAAATAAGATACTGAAGCACATGATTAATTTTAAATGTACTTTTAAGCATAAAAGTAGGCATATACTGAAGTATATTACTGAATCAGGGCCTGATTCATTTTAAAATGTTCGTCATAATGTAAGAAGAACATTAAGGACATTACAACATTTCCTTCTTTAAAGACTGCTAATAATAGATTGTTTTCATTTGCTACTAATATCCGCTTGTAAAAATGTACAAAAGATTCACATTTCAAACTTTGATTCATACACTTCCAACCTTTTTTGGCATAGAGTGAGGGAGTCTAATAAAAGATCAAGTGCAACAAATTAGTTATTGTACTATTTTGATATGAAATTAATCTTTGATTATGGATAGGTCATTGTAAAATGTAACCTTGAAAGGTGTAATAAATCAAGCACCAAAAAAAAGTGTTAGAAATGCATTTTTAGATATGAAAGCATCCATGCCTTGCTTATCCCCCTTAAACATCTCAATGTATAATTATTTTAGAGTAATAACCCTTCAAGATGAAATGAATGAAAAATTGTATTGTTTAAGGTGTTGAAAGAAGCAGTTTAACTGGTCTCATAAGTCACTTATATATGAAACTGTCTGCTTGTTAGCTTTTTCTTTCATAGAGTAAATATTCCATGTCCTTTGTGTATTTTTAATATATACATGGCTAGGAATTGGCATATGTACCTTCACATTTTGATTGTTAACATTAACAACAATCTCAATGTTGTTAACCTTGCTGTTCTACGGACCCAATAAACATACATTAAAATGAATTACATTAAATCCAAAGGGAAAGAATCAACCTGTATATTTAGAGATTTTTAGCTGGAGGGGCCCACGGAAATTCCCCATCTCTTTCTAAATCTTCAGTAGTTTCCCAGTGAATGTGTTTGTATTGTTCTCTCTATTGCCCCATGCTCTGAATTCTCACTTTCTATATTTTGACATTCACATGTAGGTCAGATATGCTTATCTTAGTCTTGGTGAAGTGTATACAATAAAAACTACATAACTTGTTCAAACACATCAGTGGATCTTTGATCTATACCTTACTCTGCAGCTGAAAGATCTGTGCATGAGTTGTCCATCACCTGCCTTTGTGTGATAACACACATATCACCATGAATATTATGTTCACAATCCCCATTCTAATTTTCAGTAGTGTTTCTGAATGAAAACTCATGTGGGCACTCTTCAGAATGGTACCATACATTGTGTTTTGATGTGAACACAGAATTTGTTCTAAATATTACATAACAGCAGGGAGAACATAAGTTTTTCCCCCTACCATTAAATTGTTCAGTGAATTGGATTCTTATCCATTATCATGAAAGATAATCCCCATCAGATTTCTCATCTACTCTCATGATGAATTTTGCTTGTCATTCAGGAGCCCTTTATTTGCAGTTTGGTTTAAATTTGATGTTCTATAAACTCCCAGATTTTAAAGGGTCAGTAGTGAGTTCAGACCAGTAGGACTCAGATTACACAAGGTGGAAGATTGTTTGCTTTTCATTGATACCCTTCACTCCTACTTCCTATCCCAAATATATCAACATACTGTGGCCATATACCCTTCCAGCATGATAAACTGAGGCAGAGCCATTGCTATGTTGATCTCAGGGTCTTCAGCTGATCCACCCCAACCTGGATGGTAGTGGAGGTGACTTAGCTCTCCAACTAGGGCCCATGAAGGTTCCACTTCTGCCCAGGTAACCAAAGTCCAAAATAAACACAAAGAAACCTAAACTGTGCCTTTCCCTCAGGAAGGCCCTAGTAGGCCTCAATCTTCCATGGTTCCTGGCCCCTGCCAGCCTTCTCCCACAGTGAGAGCTCAAGGGCCATTCTCCCTGGCTCAGGTGTCATAGGGCAGAGCTGATAGAGCCCCCATTAACCCTTTTCTGACTTGGGTGGAGCCTGTATACTCCATCACAATACATTGACATGTCAAAAGATGACCTACCTTTTTTCTGCCCCCAGAAAACATCTGCCCCAACAACACTCACATGGACACAATAAATCACACAAAGGTGGTATTAATGGTATTACAGCTTGCTGGTAGAGGGCACTCAAACCAGTACACACAATCCCGGGAAACCATGATCACCACCCCTGTGATAATACTTGGTCTTCTACTAGTGTGTGTACTAGGGTCTTTGATGTTATTACTAGATGCAGGTCAGCACAAGTCAATACAACTTTGTTCCAGGGTGTAATCACCCTGACAGAACTGGCTGGATTTGAACAGGCATTCTAGAAGGACAAGCTCATTGGAACGTTGTCTGTAACCACATAGGTACACACTAGACTGAAAACGTCCACCAGATTTCATGAACTTCCTACCTGGAATGATGATGAGGAAATAGGCTTAACTGTGACCCTTATCTGTATCTACTAAAGGTTAATTTATGCATTTAATAAATAGCTACAGAAGCTGTTTATTTCTTTAATGTTTTACTGTCCTTCTTAGATAACTGCCTCTCTATATAGTGTCTTAGTAAAAGACCTTCTTTTTTTTTAAAGCACCCAGATAATAATGGGAAAAAAGAAGCTGATGAATCCATGTGTGTAAATTACATAGAGAAATATAAATGCTTATAACATCCATCACAATCCATGTGGAAGCTGTAAAAAAGGAAAAGCAATACTTAAAATTGAGTTGGGCCCAAAGTGCTAGGGAGATAGAACCATACTGCCAACAGAAAACTGGCAAAAGAAAATCTCTATTAGATCTATTAGGGACCTGAACCATATCTCATAGAAGTCTGTTGGAGTCTTTGTCCTTTGACTTCAATGAGTTTGGAATCAGACTCTTAGGGTATGTGCTCACTACAGAAAAAGACCCATAGCAATGAGTCTAAGAGCCTGGGTCAACTGGTTCAGGCTTGCGTGATGGGGCTAAAAATAGCAATGTAGCTGTTCCAGCTCAGGCTAGAGTCTGGGCTCTGAAACCTGGTCAGTGGGTGGAGGTGTCTCAGAGCCTGGGTTCCAGCCTGAGCCTAAACATCTACATTGCTATTTGTAGCCCTGTAGTATGAGCCCAGTGAGTCCGAGTCAGTTCTTTTAGGCTGTGAGACTCACTGCTATCCCCAAGTATCCAATAGATAGATTGCCAGATGTTTCACCGTATGGGAATATTAACTGAGCATTCTGACCCAATCATATTTTTTCTGAAGATTAACTTCCTTAGAGCAACAATCAAATATTTATGCAATTCCTGGGGAGCGAATAAAAATGTATGAACTAAGCAAAAAAAAATGTTGAGTTACTGCACAATCCACTTAAACTAATGCTATTAATGTATGCAGTTACTATTTACTGCCCCAAAAGGGGCAGTGTTTGCTTTATTAAACAACAGTTCTTCTTTAAACTGAAGTAATCTTGGGCAGAAATAGTGGTTTACAATTTTTTTAAATGTTTCTTTGCAAACTTCAATACTGTTTTGTCCCTTATTTATGTGGTTTAAATTAGATAAACATTCTGATCACTTTCAGTAGTAGCTAATAGTCTAAAGATATTAACAGAAACAATTATTTGAGGATGACAATTGTCTGCATCCCTTTCAAATGGGAGTGAAATTAATTAGCATTTAATTAGTTTCTGCAGATGTCAGAACAAGTCCATGAAAGTTACTTATCACAAGATGCTATAGGGAAGGGAAAAAAACCCGCAAAACCCCCTAACCCATTTAAGTGCCTTAACATTAGAAAAGTGACTTCAGGTGTCCAGGAATTACTTCAAGAGTGGTTACAGGGGTTGGCTAGAAGTAACTTGTTCATAAAAAATAAAATTCATGTGACCTATTCCTGCTTCACACAGTTGAAGCAAGGGTAAATACTCCCTGATATAATATTTACTTGCATGCTTCAATATCTCCTGTGTTGTCTGAACTACTTTCTACCTACAGGAGCCTTATGGCCACCTTTGTAACCTTGAGACATAATTTCAACATTCAAGGGTGCCGTTAAAGTAACGTGTCAATTTTAAAAAAGGTATGGCTCCCTTTTTAGATAATTTCATCTACCCATTCCCCCAAACAACTGTTGTGTAAACTGCTAATCACAGTCCTCCCCACGGAAATAGCCTGAGACTGTTAAAAGAGCAACTCCATCCCATGACTGAAATGCACTCAGAACACTTTTTTTTAAAAAAGATTAATATGGTTTAAAATCCAATGGGGGGGGGAAGGAGGAGGAGGAAGAAACATTCTAAAATTGTATCTTTTTGCTGGGGCATGTGTTTTAGAAAACGAAGCAGGTGCCATCACCTCAAACACATTCCTCCTGATCTTACAGGGCAGAGAGGATGGAGAGAAGAGACTAATTAGCATCCCATGCCGTTTTCAATACGTTCGTTGCCCCATCCCTTCACAGTTGTGCATGACAGAAGTCGCGCATCATATGGTTAAGGAAAAGTGCCTTTGAGGTGACAGATTCATCTGATAATGAAGCGTCAATTATTGGTTGCGGGAGGGAGGAGAGAAAGGGAAAACAAAAAGACCCGGATGTGCGCTGCAGGCAAGACTGGAGAAATGTTTGAATGGGTGATGGATCCATTGTTCTTTTTGAGCAATAGTATCTTGATCACACATACACACACAGAGGGTCCAATCATCAGGTTGTATTCAGTAAGTCATCGATTCCAGGTGCATTTGAATTCAAGTAGACGGTTTAGCCTGTTCTCTTCTCTCCCCTTCCCCTCGAGTGCAGAAGCAGAATAAGTTTCCCACTCTATCAGCTACTTTAAAAAACCAAACCAAACCAAACCCTCCACCCGGTCATTTGAATTAGAGCTAAATAAGAGTTTCCCTCACCAACCATGTTTCTCCAAAGCAAGAAAAAAATGTAATAAAAAAAGTGCACTTACCACTGCAACCTCATAATGCTTTGTCATGGGCTTTTTTTTTTTTAAGCAAAGAACTTATGAATTTTCAAAACAGCTCGTACTGGGTGCACCGTTTAGGACTGAGGTGGGGGGGAGCAGCATTTAAAGTGTGTCTAGTAATCACACATGAAAAGGAGAGCTGCTTAACCAATCAGAAACAAAGTAAGATAGAACCCCCCTCCCCCAGACAAAAAAGGGAAAAAAAAGAAACACCCACCCCCAAGCAGAGGTAAGTTGAAGGGGGGGCACTATGCTGCCATCTGACTACAGGCAATGCCTGGCTTTTCAAAACCATCATCACACAGTGGCTGCACTGGTGTGTAGCGCAAGGAGTTCAGCAAGAGAAAGGGAGACAGCCCCCTCTCAATGCACTAACCCTGCCACAATCCTCCAGTGATGGATGGGTTTCCTTTAGGAAAATACTTCCAAAGGCGCCCGCGCGTGTATGAACACACACTCACAACGCCCCCCGCGCACACAGACAGGGGAAGTTATTTCTGGAGGCTGCTAAGACGTGGTGCCCTGGGTGTCTCTCCGCTCGCAGCGCAAGAGCTCGGGCGCTGCACCTCGGGACAGCGGATCGTGTTTCTTCCTGCCCCTCGTCCCCCCCTTTTTATGTTTAACGCCGCAGGGAAGTATGCCAGTGCCGGTAGACAGAGAAGCGTGTCGCTCTCAGCTGGCCATGACCCTCGGAAGCGATTCCCCTGCCCAAACCCCGGCCGCCGCCGCCTGTGGCTGGCAGCGAAGCAAACACCCACCCTCGCTCTCCCAGCTGGTCCCATCATTGCGAAGCGTTTGGGGCGAAGCTGGTTCTTTCTCCCCGAATAACCGTGCACCCGCGGCACCCTCCCCCTTTTCACCATCCTGCAGCCAGGCACTATAAAAAGGGACGTGATTCTTTTCCCTGCCCGGGCCAGACCATATGTTTGCTCCAGCCCCGTGCTGCCGCTTTGCGTCTATTAACGCCCCTGGGCAGGGCTGTGAGAGGGGCAGGGCAGGGACTCAGTCTCTCGCCCACCGCCGCTGGGGTTTCTCAGTCCCTCTAGCGAGCTATTGCCCGCAGCGTGGCGGCGGGAGGGGCGAAGATCTGCTGTTAGCAGGTGGGCTGCAGAGCGGGGTCGCCTTTGCAACGTGCTCCCGCTTTCCTCCAGTCACCCCCTTCCCCGCCCCCGGATCCCGCCAGCCGGGCCCTTAGCGAGCAGCGTGCGGGGAACTCCAGTGGCTGTAAAGGGCTCGGCGGGCCGCGTCCTTCCGCTCCGGCGAGAGAGGGAGCAGGTGCGGAGGCTCCGCCGATCGATACATCCATCTTCTCCCACGCAGCCCCTCGCCCCCCTCCTCTCCGCCTTCTTCCCTCCGGCCTCGCCCAGCTGCCGTGCGATCTGGGCAGCTCCAAGGGGCTGCAGGCTGAAGAGAAACCCCCTGCCGCACCCACCGGAGGTGGCCTGGCACCTGGGGCACCCCGGCTTTGCTGCTGACCTACAGTGCGACCGTGGGCAAGTCACCCAGGGCCAGGTTTTTAGGCTTCTAACGATGTATAGAGACACCCTAGGATGGGAGTTAAATATCTAGGTGCCTTTGAAAGTCTAGACCCCAGATCCTTAAAGGCATTTAGGCACTTCAGTGGGAGTTAGATGCCTAAATACCTTTGAGGCTCTGGGCTTAGGTACTTATCTGCAGCTTTAGGTACCTAAATAACTTTTAAAAGATGTCCCTTAGTTTCTTTGTGCCTCAGTTCCCCATCTGTAAAAATGGGGGAATAGTACTTCCCTCCCTCAGAAGGATTTTATAATATATTAACTAATGGTCCTGAGATGCCCATGCTACAGTAATTGGAGCTACATAGACGCATGTATCTTCTAGGCCATACCCCAACCAAAGAACAGAAAACAAAAGAAATTTCAGTTGTTTCCTAAAATGTTGTAAGTAACCCAAACATCATAGTCAAAATTAGCTCCCTCTTCTTGTGTAAAAACCCCTAGGGTTGTTATCTGTTTGTATTGCAGTGGTGCTTCAGAGCCTTGGTCATGGACCAGGACCTCTTTGTGATAGGTACTGTACATACATATGGCAAAAGACTGACACTGTGCTTAGGTCAGATTTGAGTTCTCCCTCCAGGGAACAGTCTTCTATTTTTTTTCCTCTGTTAATCCATTCATGAGAGGAGGAGGCAAACTGTGTTTTTGGAGTGAGGACCAGCATACTCCACGTGCCCTTGGTGGGCGCTTCCTTCCTTCCCTTTTGAGTCCTGATCCAGTATAATCAGGGGTAATGGAGTGATGTTAAGAATTGGAAAATTACTGCACACAGTTTTCAGTGTGTGCTTTGCTCAGTTTCGAAGTTAGGAAATGTTATAAAAAACATTTTATAAATTGTTATAAATTTATTATAAAAAACAGGAAAAAGTTATAAAATAGCTAAGTATGTGTGGGCAGTATGTTGTGTTCCTTATGCTGAGCGTGCATATTCAGCTGTTTTTTAGATGGTCTATCAGGACATAGTCACAAGCCTTGGTTCTGGCGAGCAATCTCTTCTTCTAGCCTTAGTCCCAGCTATGTGGGGTTGGATCTTTGAGTCTTCCATCTGCATTCCAGTCTGTGTCGAACCAGTTCCTGGGAAACTCCACAGTTAATCAAATCCTTTTGTCTGACATCCTCTAGTTTTGGATCTTCTGACCCTTCTTTTACATTCCACTTCTAAGTTTAATGCCCCGCTTCCTATATATTCCTGTGATCTTCTTGGCAAGCCATCTCCTCCCTGCATATTCTCCATAATACCATTTTCTCCCCTTCCACTTTCAGAAACAAATTTGTTCTTTGTAAGTGTGATTTAACACCCATTTAAGTAAATGGAAAGATTCCCACTGATTTAAACAGCAGTTGGATTAGATCATATTTTCTTTAGTCTCATTCCTAGTAATTGTGTAAATAAGGCTCATTCCTGTGGGTTGTCAAGCACCTCGTGGAAGGCAGTGAATTCCCTCAATTCCTATTGACTTTAATAGGAATGAGAACAGTTGCCACTCTGCGAAACTGGGCCCTTAATGCCCTTAAATTCAACAGTTTCATTATCTCTCTCCAAAAATGAGCAACAAATCAAAAGTTGATAATGGCACATCTATTGGGAGTACAATAGAATTTTTTTTTCTTGATTCCAAGACAGATGTACTGATAGATGGATTTAAACATGCACACTGAATGGAGAATATGCCACCGTTATTATTACCGTATATGTTTTCACTTTCTGACTAGGCTCCTCTCGCTTTTTTTTCTTTCTTTCTGCTGGTAGCTCTTCTTGCTTGTTTTTTCCTCTGGTGAATTTAATACCATATTGTGTGTATCTGAGGCTGAGTAAAGTACAAATATAAGATTTCAGTTTTGGGGTCTATATGGTATCTGAGCACTAGACATATTGTGAATTTTTTTTAAATTAAAACTGCCCCCTTTTTGAATACAACTATATCTGCTGTTTGGAGAGTCAACATCACAAATTCAGTGGATTTTCTGCTCTCACAATCTGTGTATTTTTAGGACAGTGATATTTATGTAACAAGCACAGAAAAATTAATCTCTCATTAGCTAGTTAGGCAAAAGTCCTGCCTCCAGACTTTATTCAGACAATGCCAATATGATCATAATGCAATATGCCGCCTGTTTGTGTTTAACTGTATTGTCTCCCAATATCCTTTCTGGAGTGTTGTGTAGCTGTAACTCAGACATATGCCAATGTTTTACACTTCACTTCAGTGTAGCTGAATTTAGCTCATACTAAATGTTTCTAACTCGCCTTCAGACTTGAAGTTACTATGCAGTAGTACTCAACTGTAACATTTAAGGTTTTTTATTTTTTAAATTAAATTCTCTGTGTCATCTTCTGCTCTGTGATCATTGATGATAGTACGTGGTCCTGAGTTTGAAGCCCTTGCCACTGGATAGTTATTCAGTGTAAAATGTTGGGCTTCACCATGGAAAAAGCTTGACACCCCTGCAGTAGGTAACGATGGAATTTTCTTAACTGAAGAGGGAGGAATGGGGCCTGTTTTTTTTCTCTTTTTCACTGTGTGTGTATCTGTGACATATCAGCGGTATTTGCTTTTCTCATCTTCCCTAGTAGCTGCAGATATACTGTACTTAGTTATTGTTCACCCTTTGATGGGAATGCAAGAGACTAGAGCAAAGATAATTACCAAAAATTAGGTATTTTTTTATTCTGAATGGTGCTCAACCTTTAACAGCTGGAGCAACATCTTGTCACTGAATGATAGTGCAGAGAGCTGCAAAATCTTTGCATTGTGACATCCTTGTGTCAATAGATGATGATGTTGCATCACCATTCATCATTGCCGTTGTATATTGATGCTGTGTAATGACATAGTGATGCAACATCAGACTCTCTCACTCTTCTTCCCTGACTCCCAGTGGCGGGGGCGGGGGAAAGAGTCACTCCTCTTCCTGTGCCCCAGGACTGACAGGAGAGATGGTGTCTGTCTCCCCCTTCCCCACATTTTATGCTTGCCAGGGGGGAGGAGGTGCTCTTTTATTTCGTGCTAATCTGGGATTTTATCACAGGTAATTTCCCTGACCTCCTTGCTTTACTGCTTCAAGGAACCAGCAACTCTCAGGGGATAGAGGAAGAGATGAGTGGAACATAGAAGCTGACAGGGAGGTAATATAGCCAAGTAGGGGATTACTTCTATACAGAGGTGTACACATTCCTCCACTTCCACCTGGAATAATCTGGACAGGAAGTGCACTAAATCTGAACTTCTTCCTGTCAGCTGCCTGCACCTTTGCTCTGTGTTTGTTCCCTACATCCTTAGAGAGATGCTCTCACAGGCTTTGCCTTCATTGAGAAAACCAAAGCAGGTGCTAACATGAAAATACAGGAACTAACATGAAAATGCAATTTAAAAATCAATGAACAGTGTGAATTTAAAGGAAAAACTCCGGATGTAGGATGAACTCACAGATTTGAGTGTGGTGGTGGGATACTGTCTAACCAACAGCTAAGCAATGATTTAGAAAAAATTTACACATCCAAGATGTGTGTAAATTGGAGGGTCACATCATATACTATCTTGTACACACTTATTCTGAAGTGTTAACATTTATCATTATTTTACTTAGAGAAATACCTTTGTCTTTCTTTTATCTCCATTTTGGAAATTGTTATTTCTTCTCTACTGTATCCCTCCTTTTTTGACAAACAATTTTATAGAAATGCTCTTCCAATCTAATGTGCAGCATCTGACTATAATCTCATCTATTAATTAGATGTACAGCTGTGTGTCTCCCTTGGTTCCTGCATAACTATTTAAGCCACACCAGAAGTTGAGCATTGAACTCAAATAGGAGCAGGTGTGTGATGAGCAGCGGGACTGGATTTGTTCCTTAGTGCACATATATTGATCACCAAGAGATCCTGTTTTTATAGCACAAGTTAGGCTATTCCCTGAATATTTTTTCATATATATTTTACATGGTTCAAAAGGCTTGATCCTGTTTCCATTGAAGTCAATAGCAACACCCCTTAATAGCCCCTAATTCTGTAATCCATCTTAAAAAAAATACCAAGAGTTGATCCTGCAGCTCCCTTCATGTGAACTCCTGCTGCTGACTTAAGTTGGCATTAGACACAATTACGGACTTCAGGAATAGGCACAGAAAATAGGTAACAGATCGTACCATAAAAGATCAGTGAAAACCAATATTAGAAAAGTTGTCAATCTAGCTATTGCTTTTAAGAATCTATCTTCATCAAAGATCCTCTGAGTAACATTCTATCTTGTATCCAGCATATACGTTATTATTGCTTAGAACAGTGGTTCTCAAACTTTTTTTTTGTGAACAACTTGAAAATTCCTGAGGGTCTCAGCAGACCACTTAATGATCTTTCCGAAAGTTGTTTGTACCATGAGTGAACTATTGTAAAGCACTTTGGATAAAAGTGCTATATTAAAAAAACCTTAATAATTATTAATTTTTTTGTTCTACAAATAAAAGCACACAACTCATATTTTAATATCTGTAGTCTTATCTTTCTAATGCAATGGATGTGCCCTCTTTCCCCTGCTGTGGCATCCCTCAAGCTGGGGCTGGGAAGGAGGACCATCTCTCCCCGGCAGCTGCAGCCCTGGAGCTGGGGAAAGCCATCTCTTTCTCTGGCCGCCGCAGCCCTGTCCCAAATTCCCCCCATCCCCTCTTCTCACCCCACTGCCCCCTCCCACATACCCCTATTCCCCCCAAGGCTACCACCTCACCTTACATGTGCGTCTTCTCCAGGGTTCAGGCACCTAATTAGTGGAGCCACTAATTAGGTGGATGGCCCTTCATTCTGGTGTGTGTGGCCACCCAGGCGCACACCTTAGAGGGAACTATCCGCAGACCGCCTGAATGGAGCTCATGGACCACTGGTGGTCCGCGGACAACAGTTTGAGAACCTCTGCTGAGAAGGTAGTATGCTGAAGTATCATTCAAGAATGCTGCTGGCATTACAGTGCCCTAAAATGCTTGGAAAAATGTATTGTATTGGGGTATTTTTAAACTATACACATAAATACCAGCTAGATCAATATTTTACCTTAATTTTATGGTGGGGCGGGAGAGGGGGAAATTGATGAGCTGACAGAGGCAAAGTCTGCTGAAGTTTGGGATGTGTTCTAAGGCTTATCAAATTTTCCAGACTTCTGAGAAGGGAGGATGTAAATAGATTAAATGGGGGATGGTATTTGTTGTTAACCCTGATGAGTGAGAAGAGTGTTTTAGGATTTATTCATGTTTGAAATGAGAGCGGAGGGTGGGCCACAGCGCCCAGGGTTCCAGTCTGAGCCTGAATGTCGACACTGCAATTAAACATCCCGGTAGCCTGAGCCGTGCAAGCCTGAGTTGGCTGACACAGGCCAGCCACAGGTGTTTGCACAGACACAAACTAGGTTTCTAACTATGATACGCATACTGTGTGAGTGGGATTGGATTCCTGTGGAAGAGCGGCACGCAAAAAAAGCAACAAGCAATGCTGGCATTTACATAACAGATTGGCTGCAACAGAATGCTTTAAAGCCAGGCAACAATAGTGGGAATAATCTGGTAAATGGTTACAAAGTGTAGAGGATCAATACTAAGAGCTGTTAATTTTCATCCTCACCTCAGACCCCAAGTTTGTGATTATATTTAATTCAAAAAGCATATTCAGAGGTAAAACAGCAAGGAGGTGGAATCAATTATTTCTCTATAGACAACAAGAATACCTTCCTAAGCCTGAATGCTTAACTAATAAGGCACTCAGAAAGAGCACTCTTCACAGCAGGTCATAAAAATGGCTTAATTTGAAAGACAATGTGCTTGGCATGCATACACAGTAGTTCCCATTCAGTAACTTATTGTGGTTTCATGTTAACATAATGAAATATTGTACTGTTCCCTCTAGACTAAATTTTTCTTTACCTCCCCAAATCAATAGTCTAATGTCATTTTTGCACTATTCCAGTTGCATTGAGTTTGAGATCGGTGGGTATAAAATAAAGAATCATTTACTAAGTGGAATTTCTTCTAAGTTTGAAATCTTTCTTAAAGTAAAGTGTATCTCTAAAAATGGCCCTGGTGCGTTGAATCCTATATTCTAAAAATGCTTGGTAAGTAGAGCAGGGGGATTCCCATCAAGCATACATTTTTTTAGATTTCAAAACATTTCCCACTTCTGCATCAGGATGAAACTGAGAGTTTTTAAAGTTTTTCATGAAAAAAGAGAGAGACCCCCCCAAAATAGCCAGTAGCTTGTGTGTGTGTTGGGGGGAGTTAGGGTACTCACCTGGGATGTGGGGGACTGATTTAAGTCACTAGTCTGTATTGAGCAGAGCAAGGACTTGAGTCTGGGTTATTTTATATTCTATGTGAGTGCCCTAACCATGGGGCTTTTACTCATTCAGAGGGGGTGTAGTGCTCTCTCTCACCCCCTCCTTGTCTCATCTGGTCCGGACCTGTGAAGCTCTTCTTGACAAAAGTTTTGGCACTACTGATATGTTCCCATGAAAATTTTTGGTTTCAATGACTTGTCATTTTCTAATGACACACTGTTGCATTGGAAAATTCCCAATCAGCTCTACTGTTAAGGCATGTATTCAAAACATAACTTAATTGTCCCAGGTTTCTGCTGCACCACTTCTGTGAGATTTTTAACCTGGTTGTCCAGATCTATCTCAGATAACAAAAGTTGCTGTGTACTAGAGTTCTCATTGAACTTGGATTCTGAGCTTTTCCAGTTAATGTTCTGCTCCCATGTCCAGGATCCCCAACTGGCACTTGACTCTGAAGGTGCTGAACACTTTCCATGCTCATTGAAGTCAATAGGATTTGGAGGTACTTTGTGCATCACAGAGTCAGGCACCCAGTGAAGAATAAAAGTAATCTAATTTCTGATCAGTGGTTAGCTGCACTGCAGTAGTTGTGTAGTCTGCAAATTCTTGCACTCTGTGTCACTGCTGGCCTCAGAATTTGCTATTCCCATACCCACAGGGATAGCTCAGTGGTTTGAGCATTGGCCTGCTAAACCCAGGGCTTGTGAGTTCAAGTCCTGAGGGGGCCATCTGGGGCAAAATCAGTACTTGGTCCTGCTAGCGAAAGCAGGGGGCTGGACTTAATGACCTTTCAGGGTCCCTTCCAGTTCTATGAGATAGGTATGTCTTGTGTTGTCATAATCCCATTAGGTTTTCAGTCCCCCTGAAAGTCTTCCAGCAAAAATAGACCTACTGCCAGCTGTGAAACAGGAAAAGAATCCTTTGCTACTGCCTCAATAGATAGAACATACACAATTATTTTTGCAGTCATCTATGAAAAGTTTGAAGGCAGGGTAGCCTCAGTAAGACGCTGGCCTCTCTAGAACTTGTTCCCTTTATTGGTTTAACGAAGCCTGAGCTTGTTGATGTTCAAAGCATGCTGCAACTGTGTTTGTACAACACCTAACACAGTGAAGTCCTGGTCCATGACTAGGGCTCTGAGGCAGTACAGTAATTAAAATACAGAGTTGCCTGAGGAGATGGCTTGGGATGGGGGAATTCAAGGATAGTTGGGTTTTCCCCAGAAGAGATTCTTGATACCGGTTACTGACACAGAGTCAGTTTCCTATATTATTAACGTGTGCGTGTTGTTGAACATGAACATATGCTTAGAGACTAATAAGTACATTTTATAAATGATGGTGAAATACATTTGTAGCAAAGCATGCTGGTCACGTGTGTGCTTTTTCTGAGGTGCAGGACATGAGTGAACAGGGAACTTTTGTAAAGGATGATCGTTTTTTTGTTTTTCTCTCCTTCCCCCTTCCATTGGAGGCTTAGCCTGCTCTCTTGAGTTAGATACAGTGGCTGAAATTCTGCTATGGATTTACATCCCGTGCCCTCCTGTTGACTTCAATGGAGTTGTATGGGATGCAAGCAGGCCGGAATCTGGCCCAGCATGATCACTACCTGCTGCTGTACATTTTGCTCTGAAGATGCTGTTCAGATGTTCATTTTTCCTACCTACTTTCAGAAATCCCTAGGTCTCTTCTCTTCCCCATCACACGCTGTGAGAGTCTTATTTACTTGACCTAAAGGTTGGGATAGGTAAGTATAGGACACTGTTCTTTTGACTTACATAGCTGATCCTATTTCTCTGTGGCATGGAGGCTCAAGTCAGCCTTAGACAAAAACTCTTCTTTAAACATGGCTTGTATTTATTTGGCTGCGTAAAATCTACCATCTCAGAGATAAATTTACAGTTCAGTGATTCACTTTATCTTCTGTCATGTAATGCTGCATAATGGGTAGTACATACAATGTAAGCAAAGGATCTGTTGGTGCTTTTGATATCTTGGTCAAAGAATACTAATTGCCAGTGATGAGCCTCATTGAGGGCATGACCTCAACTTATTAAAGGTAATCAAAGAACAGTGGAAGCAAAACCTACCTACTTAGCTGTGTTTTGATTGTGAACATTAATGGGCTTATGACTGCTCCTAAATGTAATGAAATAGCTTGATCTGCTGAAGCCATATAAGGCTGCTTCTGCAATAAATACTGTAGTTCCAAACAATTTGGACTGGCTTGATTAAGAACTAGATCAGTGATTCCTATTTACGTTAAAGCTCCTTTCTCCTGCTAGAGACTCTGGACCCATGTTTCCTACTCATCTGTAACTTTATTTTGCTCAGCTTTGTTTTAAAATGTTTGTAGCAGAGATGTGCCATATTATACCAAAATAACAGGATAGTTAGCAAACTGCAGCATCTGCAAAGTGGCAGATGCCAACGTGTTTGCACCACTTTTTTTCACCCACTGTTTTTATTTTGGCTCCTACATTGTAGCTGCCATCCAAACGGATGGTGATAATTCAAAACAACTGTTAAAAAGCATATTTATTTAAATGTGTCTTCATTTACATTGCGTTAGAGTTAGAGTTGGTGAGCGTGTTCTCCCTCTCTGTTTCTCTATGCATAATTCCCAAGCTTAATTAAAAGTTACTGTAGAAATCATCCTGGTTTTTATTGCACAAGAAAAATGACTCTGCAACTTGTACCTTCATAGAGCACACTCAGTCGCCTATAGATATGTCTACATGGAAAAACAAAAAAAACCCCACAACCTCCCCACCCATCAGTGAGCCTCAGAATCCAGGTCTACAGACTGGAGCTCACATTACAGTGCTAAAAATAGTCTTGAAAACAATTCCGTCTCAGGCTGGAGTTCCGGCTCTGAAGCCCAGGGCATGGGGTGGGTTTCAGAGCCTGAGCTCCAGCCCAAGCTGGAACATCTACACAGCAATTTTTAGCGCCGTAGCATGAGCCCCTTGAACATGAGTTTGTAGTCCTGGCCTCTGAGACTTGCTCTCATGCTTTGTTTTTGTTTTTTTTAATTTTTTTTGCTGTGTCGACATACCCCTTGGATCACCTAAGACCTTGTCTACTCACAGAAGTTGTACAATTTTTAGCTATGCTGACAGTTCACACTATACCCAAATGTGGAGGTAGTGATAGCATATTCCCTTATGGGAAAAGAAATAAGCTATACCAGTAGAAGGCACCTTTATACTGGTATAATTGTGTCCTCACTAGGAGTTGTAATGGGATAACTATTTTGGTTTTTAAAAAAATCTACCAGAAATCACTACACAGTACAAAATCTCTATATAGACCAGACCTTAGCCCTAGAGGCACAAAAGGAGACCAGCTAAGCTATTCACCTTCTTACTATCTTTAAGACTGCTAGTCAAAAATACCACAGAGTGGTGACATGTCATATTTGGGGACTGCGCCTGCCATGCCACATTACACAGCTAAATAGATGCCATTTGTTCCACAGGAAGCTAGCGTCAGCCAGAAGATCTGACTTGTGCTGGACCTCAAGATTCTCACATTGCAATCTCCCAATAAACTAGAATATTTATTAGATGTACTTGCCCTTAGCTGAGGAGTCAAAGTACTTTCCAACCACCAATGAATTGAGCCTCATGACACTCCTGAGCAGTAATTGATATTTTCTTCACTTTAGAAATGGAGAAATGATCACAGAGGTGTAGGACCAAATTTTTAGAAGTAGCTACTAGTTTTAGAAGCCTCCGGTTTTGGGCCTACAAACAACTTGAGGCACCTTAGGCAGAAGTGCCAAATTTTTCAGAAGTGCCAAAACCTTAAAACTCCAACTGAAGTTAATGAGAGATCTTAGTGATTAGAACTTCTAAAAATCAGATGAAAGGTGTCTAAACTTGAACACTGAAAAATGAGGCCTCCAAAATCAATGGCCACGTCTGAAAATTTGGGCCTAAACAATTTCCCCAAGGTCACACAAAAGATAAGTAGCATTCTGTTTCAGGAATAGATGTCAGGAGTGCTGACTCCCAGGTTCTTGCTCTGATCTGGTCCAGATGTATACTTGAGTGGAGGGGGGCAGGAAGAGAGAGAGAGAGAGCCATTTGTATACAGATCATCATTGTTTCTTTGGTTTATATGGTGTCTGTATGTGTATATGTATCTATGAAATTTGGATTTTCAAAAGCCCTCAGTTTTGGCCTAACTCTCACTCTCAATGGGAGTTTTAACCACTGACTTCAAGGGGAGCAAAGTTAAGCTCAGGCTGAGAACATTTTAAAATCCTACCCCTGATATTGTTAGGACTATTATTTAGTCACAGAGATACTAAGAACATTTTTTCTGTTCTTGAGCCAGTCAGCATTTTGACCTATTTTATACTGAAATTCAGAGTAGCAATATACCACCTGAGGCTGTGACCTTGTCACGTGTCATAAACTAAGCAAGGCTTAGTCTAGCTATTATTTGGATGGGAAGTCTCAAAGGAACTTCTTGATGATGAAGGAACTGGTGTTAGTGATTTCAGTTAATAATATTCTTCTCTAAGGTCACTGCTGAATTAACGCTCCAGTGTGGTCTGAGGTGACACGTGGTGCTGGATGTACTATCATCCAAACACAGAGAGTTATATTGGCCCGTGGTGCCCATGCTCCACTAATATTCAGGAAGGTGGGCCTGGCTCCACCAATGTTTGGGCTTATATTTCAGAGCTGTCCTGTCCATAGGATGGACTGAGGCAACCTCTCTTGGCCCCATGCTTTGGGGGGACGTAGGGTCCAGGGCAGCCTGAGGAGTTAGCGGAGGGCCTGGCGCTGGCAGCAGCGAGCAACCCGGGCCCAGTCCATCCCGCCTCTTCCCATCCCTGCTCTGACCTGACCCCATTCTACCCCTTCCCTCCAAGCTCCCACCCTGTCTCTTTCTGGCTTCCACCCCCTCCCCCCGAGTGACGCCAGGAGCTGGTGGGGCGAGGCAGAGCGGGGTGGGCTGGGGCCAGGTCACTCTCTGCTGCCAGTGCCAGGCCCCCCACTAACCTCTCAGGCTGCCCTGGACCCCGCATCCCCCTGAAGCATAGGGGCCCAGGGCGGTTGCCCCCATCCATCCTATGGATGGGACAGCTCTGAGGGCACCACCAAACATTATACAAACCTAGCACCCATGCCATCATCAAGACATCCTTTATCATCCTTTTATTATTGTGGTAGAACCCAAAGTTCCCATCAGATTTGGGGCCCTATTGGGTTCTTTTATACTCAGACCCCTTTACGCTGACAGGCATTGCACAGACATAGTAAGACATGATCTCTGGTCCAAAAACCTTGTAGTGTATTTAAAGACAAGACACATCAATTGAGTGACAAACAACAGGAGGGAAGGACAGAGGATGAACTAGGGTAACATATGAAGTTACATAAACTAACAATGTGACCTATGTAAAGCCCATTAAAGTCAATGGAAAAACTTTCCTTTGATTTCAATTAGCCTAGCTAGGATCAGGTCCATGGTGCTCAGCTTTGTGATTTTAGAATATTTTTTACTATTTAAACATTTCCCATTAAGCAATTATCCTTTGTGCTCACAACATCTATTCATTCCTCTGCCTATGCACTGTAAAAGTGGTCTTGGGCCCTAGGTTCACTTATTATTTTAATATTTATTTCCCCTCCTAGCATCATTAACAGGGGCCCATATGTTCCATGATTCTGTAACCCTGGAAACTGCTGCAGAACTCACCCCAGGCTTCAGAATTGTGCAACAAAATCTAACCATTCTTTTATAAATCAAAGGAATTTTATAACTTTTTCAGAGGAGCTGCGTGCCTGCAGCTGCCATTAATAGCTGAGGTACTGTCCCTCTTGGCTCTCCTGCTGGGGTGGTATACCTCCACATAGTTCCCAACATGGGGCTGTGGATTTGTTTCACTTCAATAGAGAGAGGCTCATTTATCCCAGCTGAGGATGTCGCCCTCTCTGTTTACTCATTGTGTATCATTTGAAATGTATTTCACAGCTACAGTGGTTACAGTGCACGGTGCGTAAAGGACACTGGCTCAACACATCTGAAAGGCTTTTCCTTTCTTGGTCACATAGCCTGTCAATTTAATCTGTTGGTTTGTTTCTCAAACTCAACTACATATTTATATTTTGTGGTGTGTGTGTGTGTTCACACTGAATAAACTTAAAACAAAGGGATTTTAAGTTTTTGGTTTGGTCTAGCCTGGTGAAGTAATTACTACATGAAAACTCATAAATCTGGTATAGACAAAGAGGAAAATCTCAAAAAAGCTCAAGTAACGGAGTCTACTTAACAGGCTAATTTTGGATCTGAAAGTCTATCAAATGGCGTGTAAGGGCTAAATGACATTTTATTATTATTACTTTTAACTACAGTCAGTCTCTATAAGAATTACTGATTAAAGAATGAAATGCTTAAAGAATCAATGATTTGTCCCAAACCATTTCATATACCCCTCAATGATAATTGCAGCTGTTAAATGGATTGCAGTTAAATGAATAAGACAGAGAAAAGAATAAATAGCACCTTTTATTGCTTGAAATGTGCTCCTCCGACCCACTAGGCATCAAACTCCCCATCTTCAGCATGAAGTTGGTAGTTTGTATAATGAGAAAAACTTTGCAAAAATGCTGGGGTATCTGACAGTGAAATTGACACAGGAGAAGCTGAGCTCTAGAATCAGTCAATACTGAACTCATTATTAAAATAAATTAAAAATAAAAAGGTGAAAACTGATAAATATACTGAACATTTTATAATGCTTTTTATGTTCTAAGAACTGTACAGATAATAACTTACTAGTGCTCACAACACCCCTTTGAGGTAGATAAGTATTATCCCCATTTTATGGACTGGAAAACTTGAGACAAAGTGGGGCAATGACTTGCCCAAGGCCAAGCAGTGAGTCAGCATGATACTCATTCCAAGTTTAGACCCTCTGATATCTGCTACATAGGAAGAATAATTGTTGTATCAAGATATGTGTGTGTGTGTGTGTGTGTGTGTGTGTGTGTGCATGTGTATATACTTGTATATATTTATAGGACCAACCCTGAAGACCATATTTGGAAAGAATTCCCAATGAGATCTGCGGGAGCTCTTCCTGAATGAGAAATGTGGGATTTTGGTTACTGAATATTTTATTCCTATCCAGTTTCCACAGAGGTGATTTTAAGAGAGACAAGATGGGTGAGGTAATATCTTTTATTGGACCAACTTCAGTTGGTGCGAGAGACAAGCTTTCAAGCTTATGCAGAACCTTCTTTAGGAAACCTGAGATCAACATTACAAGATAGCAGGTTGGCCTTCAGAGTGTCTTTGTAATGAGTTCCAGCCTGCAATTCTCTATAATGGACAGTCTACAGTATTGCACTGTCAGACATAAGGACCCCATGGCCACACCATGTCAGCTGCACTCTCATTATAGAAGCTTCAATGCTTGTGACATTGCAGCACTCAATGACCTCAGTGTTTGGAACCAGATCTAGCCATTTAATTCCCATCATCTGCCGTATGCACTGTAGGTGGAATTGGTCCAAACATTATATGTGATGTTGACAAACAATCCACATATCGCAGCCATAGAGGATGTGGTGATGATGAAGGCATGGTAAACACCAATTTTTCTGATGTCATCGTTGGCTGCCCTACTGTGTTTCGTAACATCGTTGCCAGTCATTGCATCTTGTGAAATGACACTGCCTCGGTAGCAAAATTTGTCAAAAACCTTGAGTTGTACATTATCAGTGGACATAACTGAAGTAGTTATAGCACTGCCTGGTTGAGGCTGGACCATGACTTCTGTTTTTAGACTGATTGTTAAGCCAAAATATTTTGCTGCACATGCAAAGCTATCATTGCACAATTGACTGTCCCTGACATTATGAGCCAATAAAGCACAATTATCAGTGAACAGTAATTCATAGCTTTTGTGTTCGCATGCTGATGATGCAAATTCAACACACCTTCATCCATATGGTACTGCATATAAGTGCCATAATCAATGTCTCTGAATGCATCCATCAGATCAGCTTTAAACATGGTACTAAATAATGTTGGAGTAAGCACACAACTTTCTTTTACTTCATTGGTGACAACAAAAGGAACTGAGAAGCAACCTTGGTCAAGGATTCAAACCTGCATTCCTGCTTGAAAATATTGAATAATGTTGACAAACTTATTGGGGCAACCAAACTTATAGAGGACTGTCCACAGACCATCTCAAATTATAGTCAAAGGTCTTCGAAAGATTAACAAAAACTACATATAGGTCTTGATGCTGCTCGTAACATATCTCCTGAATTTGCCAGAGTGCAAAGCTCATGTCTGAAGTACTGTTCTCAGGACAGGAGCCACATTGGCTTTCAGACCATATCTTCTCTGCATGTTGATGAGTTAGCCGATTTAGCATGACCTGGCAAGTATCTTTCCTACAATGGCAAAGAGTGCAATGCCATGATGGTTATTGCAAGAACCATGATTGCGTTTCCTTTTGTAAAGGTGAATAATGTTGGCATTTTTAAGTTCCAATGGCAAAGCCTCCTGTTCTCAAAACCTTAAGCAGAGGTTGCTGATCAATTCATCATCCCCACATTTGAAAATCTCCGCAGGAATGCCATCAGGACCCACTACTTGGCAGTTTGATATTTTCTTGACATCAGACATGACTGGTAGAATTAAGAGTTTGTTTTCAATTGGAAATTGTTCAGATTCATCAAGCCCTGATCCTAGGGTGACCAGACAGCAAGTGTGAAAAATCAGGACAGTGGGTGGGGGGTAATAGGAGCCTATACAAGAAAAAGATCAAAAAATCGGGACTGTCCCTATAAAATCGGGACATCTGGTCACCCTACCTGATCCTGACATGGTGGATGGGCAGTTCAGAGCCTTATTACAGTGTTCAGCTCATCTTTTCAGAATTTGTCCATGATTGGTCAGCAGCATTCCAGATAGAGGCGGTACCATTAGTTTGCGGGCCATACATGGTCTTCAGCTTATCAAAATAACATTGGGAGTCTTTTTGGTCTGCTGTTGATTGAAGTTGTGCTCAGCTTTTGTTTTTCCACCAGCTGTCCTTCCTGTGGCAAAGATTAGCTTGCACATTACACTTTGTATGTGAAGAAGCCACCTTTTTAATAGATGAGGTTTTATCGATGATCCATAATGTGTGAAGAGCATGCATGGATGTTGCTTTATCTTGGCGTAATTTTCATCAAACTGGTCCTGTTGCTTTCTCTTTACAAAGCCAAGGACTTCTTTAGATGCATTGAACATTGTTTCCCTAAAAGATGAGCAGGTAGAGTCTGTGTTTATTATATTTGACTGAGAAAAGTGTGTGGACAACTGCATCAAGGTTTTTAACAAGCCTTGCACACAGGAGCTCAGGGTTCCTCAGCGCATGCACATTGAGCTTGGGCACTGGAGTTTGATAACATCTGTGCTGTTTTAACTGGGGGATCAGTATCATTTTACATATCACAACTTGATGATCAAACCTCATGAATGCTCCCTGTGTTGCATGGGTAATTTTGACATCCTGACACACACTGACATACAAGAACATAGTCAATTACATGCCAATGTTGCTTTTTACTTTGTTGCTTGTTGAAATATCGTGTTTGGAATGACTAGCTGGTTCTGCATACACTTTGTGAGGAGTTGTGTAGCATTTGATTTCTCTTGCCACACACCATGTTTGCCAATCACTTTAGGCCAATCTTTGTGATTGTGACCAACTCTGGCATTAAAGTCACCTAGGATGATTAATTTGTCATGTTGATGAACTGACTTTATGGCGTTGTCAAAGTGTTCATAGAATTTTTCTTTGATCTCATTAGTCCACGTCATTGTGGGTGCATATGAGCTAATGACTGTTACATAATATGCAGATGTCAAGTTGAGGCAAAGGACCATCAGACAATCTTTATTCCTTTTGGTACACAATCATGTGTGCCTGCAATAGATGTCCAAATAGCAAAGCCCATCTCAGATAGTTGCCTCTCTTCTGCAGACTTGCCTATCCAGTAGAACGTGTATCTGGTACTGACAGCTTCAAGACGGACCTTGCCCAGGAGATGTTTCACTGAGCACAGCTCTATCGATGATGTATTTAGCCAGTTTTCTTCCAATAAGTGCAGTGCACCTTTCAAGCCCACCAGCATCATCAGAAAGAGTGCACACATCCCAGGCTGCAAAATTCAGTGTTCTTTTGTGATGCTGCTTTTAATTGCACAATTGGATGACCAGCTAGTTGCAGCATACTAACATATTGATAGTGGAGTGAACAATATTTAGAGATCCTTTTTTCTCCCTTCCCCAGAAGGGGAGAACGATGCTATCCCTAAAAAGGACTGTTCTGTTGCACGAGGATACAGAGGTTGATGTCAATCTGAGTCAACGAGGAATGACCATCACTCTCACACTGCCTGCGTGCAGGTTTGTGACTAAGGTTCCCCAACAGCATCCTTTTCCGGTCTCCATCGTCACTTCCACATTGCCATAGGACTTTCAAAGAACAGAATGAGTGAAGAAATAGCAAGAAATTAGGACTGTAGACATGCACAAAGAATTGTTTAAAGTGGTACTAGGTTATGCATGACTAGTCACGCTCTTTCGTCTTTATTGGCCAGTTTGTCCACTGGTGCAGAAGGTTGCAATGAGTAGGCTGACAAACAGAGATGCAGCACTTTGGGAGGTGCAGGCAAAACAAGTGACCACAGCCCAGTGCTGGGGCTGTTGCAGCGGGGCTGAAGCTTGCTTGCTAATGCCACTGAAGACTGAAGTAGAAAGCAGCTGCTCCACTGAAGTTCGTGGGCCATGACTGGTTAGCAGGCCGGACCACCACAGTTTGAATACAGAGTATGCCTTCTCCTATACAGCTGGGCTAAGAAGTCTGGTCTATCCCAATAATGGATTGCTTTTTGTCTGGTCCCTACCCTTTAACTTGTCCGCCTGAGGTAGCCCTACCAGGAGTTAAATTCCTACTGGAGTAGCTCTTAGGATCTCAGCTCACTAGCTTTCTCACCATGTCAAGGCGTAACTCCCAAGGAAGGGGGCATAGCTACAAACATTGTAAATGACTGGAAGTTTTTCCAAAACCATTGCTACTGATCTATTTAAAGGTGGATTGTGGGCAACCATTTTTTAAAGCAGGAATCTGAGCTATTTATCTATGAAATCCTCATGTTTCATATTTTATACAACATCTACACACATCAGTGTATCTCACTGCTCTCCTGTTAATCTCTTCTATCTACTATGTGATTCCTACTATGAAATGCAAATCTGCTTCAGTGTAAAGGTAGCAGATATATTCTTGATATATTCATAAAGATTTATAGAACATAACATTATAATATACAGATTTCAATGGTGTTGAACAGGATGGCAAAATTTTCCACAGACAGCTAGCCGATTACCTGGCTCGATCGGTCTTCAGCTGTCGGTAAGACTGCACCGATCACAACACATCCGCCATTCTTCTCGCATTCTTGCCTTTCTTCTCTACGTTCATCTGAAATGTTTAACAATGTCATCTTCCCATCTTCTTGGAGGCCGACCAGGTGGTCTTTTCTGTTCTCGCGGGTACTACTCAGTAATGATTGCAGTCCACCTATTGTCCGTGAACCGTGCTATGTGGCCCGCCCATCGTAGCTTATTGTATCTGCTTTCCATGATAATATCTTTCACACTGCTGCGTTCTCTAATCGTTTAATTTGGGATACGATCCAGAAGGGAAATTCCCAACATAGCTTGTTCCATTGCCCTTTCAGCTACCAACAGCTGCTGTTCTTCTCTCTTCGTCAGTGCCCAGGTTTCACTGCCATACAGCATGGCTGGCAGCACTGTTGAATTGAAGATATTTGTACATGTGGTCTTGTTGATTTTTCCTTTGAGGACGTCCTTGATGGAATTAAATGCACGCTATCCTGCCAGAATCCTTCGCGAGAGTTCTCCGTTCATGTCTTGGTGCATATTAACTTCTTGGCCCAAATACACGTACCGTTCCACTTCTTCAATTTCTTCTCCTGTTACCTTTATTCGGGCTTTTCTTAAGACGTCTGATCGCATGTATTTAGTTTTGCAACGATTCATTTTCAGACTGACCTGACTGCTTTTCTTGTCGAGTCTTCGTAGCATGCTCTGCAGTTGGTTGGTGCTTTTGGCAATTAGTACGATGTCGTCCGTGAATCTGAGATGAGATAATAGTTCTCCATTTATATTAACATCACTCCTCCAATTGATCTTGTTCATAACCATTTCAAGGCAGGTGGTAAATAGTTTTGGTGAAATCGTATCTCCTTGCTTTACCCCTTTCTCGATTTGAGATGCGGAGGGGAGTTTCGAGGAGAGTAATGTCTGTTGTACATGCAGTATTTGCTTCCTTCAACAAACTAATGTACTGTGTATTAATGCCCTGCTCTGCCAGCGCCTTTAATATTGCATTGAACTCGACGCTATCGAAGGCCTTTTCGTAGTCAACAAAAGCAATGAACAGCAGGAGTTTGTATTCTCTCGCTCTTTCTAGGAGCTGGCTAAGAGTAAATATATGGTCGATCATGCTGAAATTTCTTTGAAATCCTGCCTGCTCTCTTGGCTGTTGTTCGCCCAGACTCTGCGAGAGTCGGTTCATTACCACCTTTGTAAAAAGTTTATAGATATGAGAGAGCAGGCAGATAGGGTGATAGTTCTTAAGATTTTTTCACTCCCGCTTCTTGTACAGCAAGATGGTATTTGACTCCTTCCAGCTTGATGGTATTTTTCCTTCTTCAAGATATCGACTGAATCTTAAAGCGAGGGCCTTCCAAAGTTTTTCACCTCCTCCGGAAATCATTTCTGACATTATTCCATCTTTGCCTGGAGCTTTTCCCTTCTTCATCTGGTGTAGTGCGCTTTGGACTTTGCTGACGATTACTGGGGGGATGCGTTCTTCTGACTCTTGGAGCGTTGGGAGAGGGACTTTGATTCTTGATTTGAACAGTTCTGTATAGAAGTCCTTGCAGACCTCCTCCATCCCTGCTCTGTCAATTACTGTCTCTCCAGCCTTGTTCTTCAATGCTGTTACGCTCAATCTATAGTGTGCCAATTCCCGCTTGCATGTCCTGAGGCTCTTGCGTGATTCAGCTGTTTTAAGGAGCTTTTCTTTCCAGAAGTTCTCAGTCATCCTTCAGTTTTTGCCATATAAGCTTGCACAGAATGTTGTACTCAAGGTTGTTATCCGAGCTCCTTTTCATATTTCTCCACTTCTCTGACAAGCTTTTTGTTTCGTTCAAGATTCTTCCCTTTGCCTTCTTCATCTTTTCAATTTCAGCTGCTTTTATGCAACGTCTCAGCTTGTCAGCAAAGATACTATAGTCCTCATCACACTTTTCCATCTGGCTCCAGTCAAACCCAGAAATCATTTTCTTCAGCTTTGCTTCATTGAATGTCTTTGGGTGCTGTTTCCTGTTTGCCATCTGTAAAGCTTTCTTTTCCACTACTTTGCTGAAAATCAACTGTGCTCTAAACAGGCAGTGGTCACTGCCAGTGTTGAAGGGCTGCACCACAGAGACATCTTGAACCATGCACCTTTTATTGACTAAAATATAGTCAATTTCATTCTTACTCTCTGCGTTTGGCACGATCCACGTCCACCTTTTTGCAATCTTCTTTTTGTACCAGGTGTTTGCCACGTACAGGTCTTTCGTTTCTGCCATCGTTACCAGACTTTCTCCTCTTTCATTTCTTTTGTCGCTGCCGTATCTCCCTATGAACTTTTCACCAGCTTTCCCTTGCCCTACCTTAGCGTTGAAATCTCCCATCATGACAGTGTAAGTGGACTTTTGCACGAGGGCTCTTTCGAGCTCTTTGTAGAATTCTTCCACTTCTTTGTCTTCACTTGCACTTGTGGGAGCGTAGGCCTGGATGACCTTGAGGATAGCTTTTGACTCCATCTGAAGATGCAACACATCAATACATGATGATATTAGCTGGCATGATATGACTTTCGAAACCCAATCCTTACTAATGATAAATCCGACTCCTCCAACATTTCTAGCACCATCTCCCTTTCCAAGCCTCACAGCACTTCCATCCTTCCAGTTGACTTCCAACTCCTTCTTTCATCGGGTTTCACAGATACCGAGGATATCACATCTTATCCTTTTCTTCTCCTCCATCAGATGGTTTAACGTTTCCTCCCTCGCCAGCGACCTACAATTGTAATTACACACAGCGAGAGTTATCCTTTTCCGTGTTGGCCTAGCACCTGACATTTTTAACAATCTTTCATCACTCAATTTCCACTCCACCACCGAAGAACGGTTTGATGACATACAGGGAATTAAGGCCCATTTACTCGTATTGTTTTAGTCATTAACTTTAAGCCATCCCACTGGCTAGGCGGGCAGGAATATGTGCCTCCTCAAGCTTAGCTAGCCTTTAACCTCTAAGGAGAAGGAAAACCGCTCTTTCCTCTGAGAGAGCAATCCCTCTCCTTGGATTGGATAGTCTGAGACCTTTTGTAGCATGGTTAGACCTACCAGGGCATATGCCCCACTACCATAGTTGTCAGATGGCCAGGATCACCGCTGCACCACGATGAGGTGCTGAGGTAGGATTTTGAAGCAGTGACCCTGGCCATCTGACAACTATGGTAGCGGGGCATATGCTCATATGCATTTAAATTATACTTTTACATTTTGTTTTGTTTGGATTATGGGTGTAAATTCATGATTCTATAACCAGATACCTGCAGCACTATCAAAGTTCACAGGATGTGGTATAAGAAAATCTATATCTAGTTTGCCTAGATTATCTTGAGGGAAGGATATAATTATCGAAGACTGAAATACCTTTAGGTCAGATTCAATAATAATCCCCTCTAACTGTGTGTGTGTGTGTGTGTGTGTGTGTGTGAAAGAGAGGACTGACCACCCTGCTGACCACAGGCTACTCAAAGCTTTCAAAATCTATAGAGGGGAGCAAGCCCAGTAGCTGAAGGGTTAATACGACTATTGTTTCTGAAATGACACCTAGAAATGATAGAACAATGAAATTGGTTTTTTGCTCTATCCTCTAAAGAGAATGGTGTCTCCAGGCCAAGAATGAGGTGAATTAACACAGCTATGTATAGGAAAGCTTGCATTATGCCTCACTACCTTATCTGTGGATAAAAAGCAATCGTTTTGGTTGCTAAGGGTAGCAATCCCAGGCTTTCCACACAATCAAAAAGTAAGCCATTACAATAAATAAAAAGGAAATGGGCTGAAGGGCTAAAAGAAATGTTTCATCCACTCATAGTATTTACTAAAGCTGACAATTTGTAATGAGTATTGGCAACAGAATAGTGCAATTACTTCTTTACTTCCACTGAGCTGTGGAACTGTTCTCCCTGCAGGAAGCTTTAGAACAGTGAGGTTGGGGAGGAGGGAGGGAAGAGACAAAGAAGCCTATCCTGAATCTATTAGCTGTAATGAACAGGTACTAAGTAGCAGAGAGTAGATGTTATGCCACATAACATAAATTACACTCTAAATGGAATACTCATATTTACATAAGTACTTCCTCAGGCACTCCTAGCTAAGTTCGGGGTGGCGGGGAGGGGGAACATCTACAAAATGCCATTCATACCACTAGGGATAATTGAAGGACTGGAAGTCTCTTTGCCATTATTGGGGTACCAGACGGTGGTAGTTTTAATTTTCAGTTTGAGTTACACACTGTTTTCATATCATAGGGACTACAGTTTCAGGAGCTTTAACTATTTTTTTTTAAAAATGGTATGGTTTTTCTTGGCTTGCTTTAGAATCACAGAAAGAGTAAGCTTGCAAATCTTTTAATAAGGCAATTACATGCAGACAAAGATTAGATCTCATGGCACAATAGATTTTTGCTATATTATTCAGTATCTTTTTGATATTCCACTGTCACTAGACAAAAGCTCTGAATAGTAATGTGACAAGTCTATTCAGGAGACAACAATAAGAGTTTCCTTAATTGTGCTCACTTGTGTGCCACACAAACCCTCACTTAATTTTTTTTTTTGCCTGTTTTGAAAAAGCAGAAAGAAAATACTATTTAGAGGTACAAAAATCACTGTTAAATCTATCTGTAAAATCTGCATTTTGTATTTGTAAAATGAAAATGTTGAGATAGTCAATCACTTAATTTTTTCCCATCCAGCAAAAATCTTATAATCTCATGATTCAAAATGTCAATCTTAATATAGAAATGAATTACTTAGTATTAAAAAAAATAAAGAATTGAACAAAGAATAGAATGTAGAAGAGAGGATGTACTATTTTGTATGTAAATTAAGATTATAAACTCGTATGTAGATTCCTAATGATTTCCTGAAAGGAAAATCCAAAAGGACATGGGAATATTTGTTTTCTACTACAGTTGATTTGGTATATTTCAGTGCAAAGGTAATAAAAATATCACCTGCCTTCTTTTAAAAAAATGCCCTGTATAAGAGCTAAATATATCATTACCCTCATTTTACAGGTGGGAAAACTGAGTCACAGAGTTGAAATGATTTGCCCAAGGTCACACGGCAGGTCAGTGGCAGAGTAAGCAATAAAATTTAAATCTCTTGGATCAGTGTGTGTATTCTTCTATAGATATGATGAAGATCATAGGATCCTCCTGTGGTGGCTAGAGAGGGAAAAGATCTATTAACATTGAACCAATCCCCTTTGCAAAGGCAAGTTATTACTCCAATATTAGATATTAAAATGACTTTAACTAAAAAAGCAAACCATTTTTGGACATCTTTCATGGATTTAGAAGACAGGAAAACACACCAGGAAGATAAATCAATCATGGTGTCATTGAACTAATATAGATACAGAAAATGCAGAAAATTGTATTTTAAAATAACTCGTTTTATTAGGCCATATTGGGTGTTAATATAGCAGTTGAAGTACAAAATTAAGAGTAACATACCAAACAGCTGCTGTCTTTTTAAAGTGATAACCTCTTCCCTTTGGACTCCATTATTTTTCATAGACCAGCTTTATTTAATCTACTAGTTTTCTGTAGTGGAGGAATATCTTTCTACATCATTCTTTGGGCTTGATTTAAGGAAGTACAGACTAATTAATTATATACACTAAGGCTTGATTAAGTTATTTATAGCATTATATTAGGCCACCTTCCCTTATTGGAAGATTTCAACAATCTAAATGTCTCTTTTTGACCAAATATAACCAACCCATCCTCTTCCCCTAAACTTTTATACGATGCTTTTAAAGTTACACTTTTGTTATAGGTATTAAAATCACACACAGAGGGCATGACATTTATTGCAAAAGATCTCAAGTGTAATTTTTCAGCATAACATTCTAACTCTACAGAATGTAATGAATGAATAAATTCTTTATTGACTTTGGCTCAAATGGTAAGGCAACGTGACTAAGAGAATAACCAAATGTTGGCAGAATGAAAGTGAAAAATCAATAGCCATTGATTATTTAAACTCGGAATTTCAGGGTACTAAGGCAGATTTATACCAACTTCAACCCCAATAAGACTGCATTCCATTCAGGTGGGTGAACTGTTCCCAACGTAGTGTATCAGTTATGAATTCACTTTCAGATTGTGTTTTTTAAATGTTGTGAGGAAAGGTGCAAATTACAGGGTGCTCTTCATAAGGAAGATCTGACTTTGCTGTGATTATTTTGCAAGATTCTTCTCATCTCTTGCTCCCCTACCCTACCTGGTACTGTCTGTGCTTGTCAGATGTTTGTGAGGACTGGACTGTTCTGCCTTGATTCCAAGGGATGTGAGAAAAACCCTTCAGGAGTCTAGTATCCCTGTGGTGTGATATTGAATGAATTAGAAGGAGGGGGAACCCAGCTGATCTCAGTCAAATCAGACAGTAGTATCATTAAATTGAAAGCCAGGAGGGACAAGATTGAAAAAGATATGTCACCAAGCTTCTTGCATGCTGCACCTGCCACTTAGTGTCATGTTAAAACTCAAAGCATTTTCAGAAATAAGTAAATAAAAAAAACCCTGGCAGATGCTGAAAGTGATTAAAAAGATTATTAAAAACTGGCACATTGTCTCCACGAAGGTGTCTCTGTCTTTTCCATGCTGCATTAGGAACCTCGGAGCTACTGGTGAATTGGCAGTTGTGGCAATACACAGGCAGCATCATAGTCTTCCTTTCCCTTGCAAGGAAGAGAAAGGAATGCATGAGATGGGAATACAGTAGATGAGCCTGATCAGGGCAATGCCTAGGGCTAGATCCTGAAAATGGATCCTCATGGGCTCATCCTTTCGCAGGATGTAGACTTTACTATCTAGCAAAATGCTTTCCCCCATGAATAATCCCATTGTCTTTATGCAATAACATTTAAATGTCAAAATGTTCTCTGCTTTTCTATTTTTCCAATATTGGAATCTGCAGTAACCACAGCAGCAAAGGCCAGTCTTGTCCAAAAGGCGATAGCAAAATAACTTTCCTCCTCTTACAGCGCGTAAGAATTCCTGATCTAATAAATAATACACAGATGCGGTCAGTTTTCAGATCTGGCACTTTTTTTGGATCTAGTTTCCCCATTTTTGGAGAACTGAGATAGTTACATGGCTGATGACACTAGCCAAACTATTCCTGAAGCTCCTGTTATTTTCTGTATCTTAGATCCTTCCTTCAGCACTTGATGCGTAAATATTGACAATAAAATTATACCCTTTGTTTATAATCCTTTAATCTAACTGATTAAAGCTGTCTCTTATGGTGTAGTTACAGGCAGATTAAATATGGGTATATACTGTACTTTGGAAACTATGTGTAGATTCTGTTAGCCTAACTACAGTAAGACTCCCTGTCTAACAACGTAAAGGTTATAGGCCACATCCTCACCTGATGTGAATCTGCGTAATGCCACTGAAGTCAAGGTTGTTCTGTTGACCGTGGAACATGGTCATGTTAGCCAAGATACATTAACAATGCTGTATTTATGGATGAGGCATCTTACTGATGAATAGCTGTGAATGGCAAAGACTTCCCTGGCACTTCTCTAGACAGAGTTAGACTCTTCCCTTCAGTTAAGTCTTCATTCCAATAGCCTTGAAATGATTTTGGAAACAAACTGTGTATTAAAAACTTGTTGAGTTTGCATTTTTTGGAAAAAATATTTCTATTTATTTTGATTTATAAACCACTTATCCTAGTTCTCTGAGTGCCTTTACAATATTAAAAAAATATACAAGAGCTAAAATAAATTTAATGTCCAACCAGGATTATTCAAACTGAAAATAATTGCCCCCACATATAATATAATAAAATAATAATAATAACAAATTATTAATAATAGAATTCTACCACAATTCCTTCCTTAACAATAATTTTGGAGAAAAATTGGACTTTCCAGCCTGCCCATGGAACCCATGCTTGCAGCTCTCCATCCCCCTCCAGTAGCAGGCCCATAGAGATTTCTGAGTTAGCTATGACCATTGTCTAATAACTCAGGCAATGGAAGATTACATTTCTCAGTACAGAAGTCCTGGGTTCAGTCACCACTGTTAATGACAGATCCACCCAGGAGTTTCTCATTATACCTAGAAGGTTACCAAATCTGGACTCTGCTGGAGTGAGGAGTTGAGATAGTATAGGATCTGTCAACAAAAATATGCTTTCTTTTGAACTGCAAAAGCTCAAGCAGGAAAAAAACCTATATTCTCTCTCTTCTCCCCTGCTCTCCCTCCCCCTCACCTCTGCTTTCTGCAATAGGGTTCTCTACACAGAAGTTTCCTCTATCAGTAAAGCAGCTGTGCTATCACTGCTCAAAGCAAGGAGACATACCAGGCCCTTAACTTGGAGCACACATATAATTTCTTGATTTCTCTAGCTGAAGTTCAGTAATACCAATGATTCCTCCTCATTTTTAACCAGCTTTGTTTTGTTGCTCTCATGTCTCACTGCATTCTGAGTCACTGTCTCAGAAAAGCACCACTCTAATGACAAGATGACTGGTTGGAACCACCTGCAACAAAAGTAAATATAAAGATGAAAGGAAAACATGAATGCTGCCCAAAGAACTTTCCAGAGCAGCGAGGACCCCGAGGATATAGATGTGTTTATTATTTTGTCTAGATACGTGTATTTCTCATGCTATCTAAGTAAAGAGTAATGGGGTCTTAGAATCTCATGCAAAGTCTGTCCACTTATCTGTTGGTTTTCACTATCATGTACCTCTGAAGTACGAGGTAAGCTATAAACCAGAAGGCTCTCACCTTGGTGGGATTCTGGGGAACATCCATGAGCTGCTGGGGAGGTTTGGAGGAGATGGCAATAGTTTTAGGCCCCAGACAATTGGATTGTGGGGTACCCACTGCCAAGAGAGGTATCAGACACTAGGTCTCCACCTGGAATGCATGCCTAGAGGGCCAAAGCCAGAAACAGTGCCTAAACTCTGCTCAGCCTCAGCAAGTTGAGAGCACATTGGGTTCAGCTTCTGGACTGCCTCACCAGCAGGGGGAGCCCAACCAGATATGTAACACTTTGTCTCTGCTAGAGAATTATAGTGAAATATTTCCATCACGGTTTCTGTGCACTGATGGTAGAAAAAGTACGAGCACTAGTGTAGATAAGGCTCTGGTGGCTTCAGATATTTTTATTATGAAGTCATTTGAACACACATAGGAATAAAACCACCACAAGTATCAGGAGCCTGGTCTACACTGGGGAAATGTACAAAAACTTTCCTATTGGCTTTAACAGTGGCTTAGCTGTTCCTTAAAATCAGTGGGAGCAGTAGAGTAGACAAGTTCCATAAGCCTTATGTTTTATCATTTTTATTTGTGAAGCCTGCTAGAATCCAGTTTAATCAATGTGATAGCAAAAATGGAATCCTGTCTACATTTCAGATCCCATCATTTCTAACACTGGTTCAGCTGAACTCTGATCACCCTCACAAAACAAACCTGGACACATTTCCCTACTGGAAAAACATAAGGCAGTGTATGTAAGAAGGCTTCTGGTATTTGGTACAAGAGGATAGGCTGGTATAATGAGGCCACCCAATAATGTCATAATTACCAACTTTGTGGAGGACACATCAAACAGAGACAGAACTCATATTACTGTGTAATCACTAAACAACCCTCCAGATTTGCCTGTGGATAATTTTTCTCTCTTGGTTTATTGGGGCTGTGCTTCCTTTCGCCACTAGGCTGATGCAAGACCTAGTGTACTTAGACCATCCCTGACAAGTGTTTGTCTAACCTGTTCGTAAAAATCTCCAATGACAGGAATTCCACAATTTCCATTGGAAGCCTATTCCAGTTCTTAACTATTTTATAGTTGGAATGTTTTCATTAATATATAATCCAAATCTCCCTTGCTGAACATTAAGACTATCACTCCTTGTCTGACCTTGAGTGGATATGGAAAACAACTGATCACTGTCCTCTTTATAACGGCACAGGAATCACGGCCAATGGGAATGGCGAGGGCAGCGCCTGCGGGTGAGGGCAGCGCGTAGAGCCCCCTAGGGGTGGCAGGGACATATTGGCCACTTCTGGGAGCTGCCTGAGGTAAGCACCGCCTTGAGCCCACAGCCCAAACCCCCTCCCACACTCCAATCCCTTGACCCAGCCCTGAGCTCCCTCGCACACTCAAACTTCCTCCCGGAGCCTGCACCCCTCACTACCTCCTGCACCCCAAACCCCTGCCCCAGCCTGAGCCCCATCCCACACCCAAACGCCCTCCAAGAGCCCGCACCCTGGACCCCCTCCCACACCCCAATCCTTAGCCCTGAGCCCCTTCCTGCTCTCCAAACCCCTCAGCCAAAGCCCAGAGCCCCCTCCTGCATTCCAAACCCCTCATACTGAGCCCCACCCCGGAGCCCACATCCCCCGCTGGAGCCCTCACCCCAGCCCAGAGCCCCCTCCCGCTACCTGAACCCCTCATTTCTGGTCCACACTTCAAGCCAGAACCCCCAACTCCCTGCCCCAGCCCAGAGACACCTCCCACACACCAAAACCCTCACCCCACCTCCCAGCCTGGAGCCACCTTGTGCGCCCCAAACTATGCATCCTCTGCCCCACCCCAGAGCCTGCACCCCTAGCCAGAGCCCTCACCCCCTCTTGCACCACAACCCTGTGCTCCAGCCTGGTGAAAATGAGTGAGTGAGTGAGGGTGGGGGAGAGCAAGTGACGGAGAGAAAGGAGATGCAGTGAGCGGGGGGCAAGGCCTCAGAGAAGGGACAGGGTGAAGGTGTTCAGTTTTCTACAATCAGAAAGTTGGCAACCCTATTTCAGATCAATTCTACAATTTGTCAAAATCATTTTGAATTCTAATCCTGCCTTCCAAAATGCAAGCAACACCTTTCAGCTTGGTGTCTTCCACAAATGTTATAAGCATGCTCTCCCCTTCATTCCAAATCATTAATGAAAATATTGGATAGTACAAGACCAGAACAGACTCCTGGGGGACTCTGCCAGATATGCCCCCCAAGTTTAAAAGTGAACCATTAATAATTACTGTTTGAGTTCGCTCTTTCAACCAGTTGTGCACTCACCTTATATTAATTTCATCTAGACCACATTTCCCTAGTTTGTCATGTGGGACAGTGTTGAAAGCCTTACAAAAATCAATTTATCATATCTACAGCTTCTCCCATATCCAGTGGGCCAGTAACCCTGCCAAAGAAGGAAATTAGATTTGTTTGGCATGATTTGTTCTTGAAAAATCCATGTTGCCTATTACTTATAATCCTATTATCTTTTAGGTGCTTACAAATTGATTGTTTAATAATTTGTTCCAGTATCTTTCCAGGTATCAAAGTTAGGCTGACTGGTCTATTAATCTCTGGGTCCTCTTTGTTCCCCTTTTTAAAGATAAGTACTATGTTTGCCCTTCTCTACTCCTCTGGAACCTCATCAGTCCTCCATGAGTTCCCAAAGATAATCGCTAATATGTTGCTTTGTTGAAGTAATTAAAGTCAACGTGTCCTAATAGTTACCACAGATATCTCCTTTTCTGATAAAAGGAAAAAAAATGGTGGTAACTATATTATCTGTAGTAATTGTTGTTGACAAATGTTGGCTTTTTTTAGTGGCAGCTCCTGTATCTTTAATCTTTGTAACTTCAAAATAATGCCCATCACTGTAGAATCATTAATTATCCATAAATTAGTCTATTGTATCTCTGAAAAAGCCTTCTCAATCACAAAAAGAACTTGAACTGTGGTGCAGCTTTTGAATTTAGAAACAAAAGTTTGATTATGCTAGCTCAGGGCTTCTCAAACTTTTTCATAGTGGAAGATCATGTCTTAATAGACTGTCTTGTGGATACTTCTCATCCCATTCTCAGCCACATTGGCTACCTTTTCTTTCACTCATGGCTATTCATTGCCTCCCTCCTATTTGCAATCATGTAACATCCTTGTAGTAACTACCACAGTAGTGCAGAGGAAAGAGTTTTATTAGGAAAATATTTACGTAAACTTCTTTAGCGGTCTTTGGGGGATAAGTGTTTTACTCTTTTTTGGAAAGTTAATCACTCTGCTGCTTTTGCCCTTCAGTTAATCTTCCTTGGAAACAGAATCATGTGACCAACCAACTCTCCACAGACAGGGGCGGCTCTAGGAATTCCACCACCCCAAGCAGGGCGGCGCGCCGCGGGGACGCGCTCTGGCGGTCGCCAGTCCCGCGGCTCCGGGGGACCTCCTGCAGACGTGCCTGCGGAGGGTCCGCTGGTCCCGCGGCTCTGGTGGACCTCCCACAGGCACCTGCGGATGCTCCACCGGAGCTGTGGGACCAGCGGATCCTCCGCAGGCATTTCTGCGGGAGGTCCACCGGAGCTGCGGGACCAGCGGACCCTCCGCAGTCATGCCTGCGGGAGGTCCGCCGGAGCCGCCTGCCGCCCTCCCGGCAAAATGCCGCCCCAAGTGCGCGCTTGGCGCGCTGGGGTCTGGAGCCGGCCCTATCCACAGACCGCCAGTAAGTGTTCTGCAGACTGCTGCTGGTCCATCAACCACTTTGGGAACATTTATGCTTGAGGCTGCTAAGGTTTGAATCTTATTTCTCTTATAAGATGCATGATACAGGCAGGAGGTTGACATAATGACAACTAAACCATCAGCTCTTATATAATAGCTCAAATAATCCTAACTTGCACAACCCATTACTCTTTTTGTGGATCTGTGAAAGAGAGAAATCTACTCTTATTGTACAGGTCTTCCATACAGTACAGTAGAACTTGATTTTAGGGCTAACCTTCAACATAGAACCATGAGATTTGTAAAGCAGCAAGAAATAGGAGTAGCATCAAGTTTTCATAGCTGTGCTCATCCATAGAAACAAAGAATGGAGAACATAGGAAAACGCTTAGAAAAGCAACTATCCTTTTCTCTCAAATTCTTAGAAGAGCCACTGTGGTCCTGAGGCACTGGGAGTGTTCAAAAAGGGTGGCCATCACCAGCTTGGCATTGAGAGATACCCATCCCCCACATCCATCTCCTCCCCTTTATCTCTCAATGAGGACTGGGAGGAATAGAGCCAGGGATCATGTCCTAGCTAAGGTAATTATATGGCCCCCATTTCCATTGTGCCTGACCATGTCTTACTCCTTAAAGTATTTACCCCTGTGAGATAGGGAAGTGCTATTATCCTCACTTTACAGACTTGCCCAAGCTCACACAGGAAGCCCATAGCAGAGCAGGGACTTGAATGTGGGATTTCTACATCCCTGGCTGTTACGCTAACCACAGCACCATCCTGCATCTCATTTCTTCTCAAAAAGCAACACCAAGCCAGCAATGTCCATCAGTTCTGAGAGATCATGGAGATGTGCACAGATCAGTGACCTGCTGAATATCCTGTTTTCAGTACACTTCTACCTGTTATATGTGACCCATCCATCTCATATAAAAATAATTCCATATGTATGATCTAAACAACATATCTGCTCTTACTAATACTCTGGTTATTTTATTTTAAATAAATGTGCTATATATTATTATTTCACATCTTCCAGGAATGCCTTAAGGCAGGAATTTTGATTTTTGAGTCCTTTGAAGTAATACTACCCTGCACCAGTCACTTGACCTCTCTGTGCTTCAGTTTACCCATCTATGCAAAGGGGGATAATGATACTCACCCTCCTTTGTAAAATACTTTGAAATATGCTAAAAGCAAATCTGCTTGGGAACATGCTAAGTCTGTTTCATTCTCTGCAGCTGGTATTGCTAGGGAAGCAATACTCCCTGCTCCCACTCTCAAGCTCATGCTATACAGCTCATGTCCAGTGCAGATTCAGGCTTGGCTCCTGCATATGAAAGAACATAATACAGCCACTAGGCCATCAAATGGCCTGCACCTTCATGTCTAAAACAACTTTTCTTCCTTGTAGTAGTCTATGAATCAAAAGTTTTTGAAGTTTGCTGTGTGATATTTCTGAGTCTCACCTGCTTCCTCTAGTGAGGAAGACTAAAATTTTATTATTTTAGTGGCTTTTGAGACCCATCATTGTATCAAGTTAAATTCTCTGAATTGGTCGTTGCTTACTCAATGGAGGGTATAACAATTGGCTTAAGGCAGTGCATCAACCTATGAATGTGATCACTGTCTTTTATTTTGGCTCATTATAATGGTAATTATTATTTTCATGATATTAGAAACAGGCCATTGATTATGCCTTAGTCCAAGAATGGGATATTAACTTTCCTCCATCTCCATGAAACATCAGATCTCAACTTTCCCCCCCCCCCTACAAGAAAGAAGAGGATAATTTTATAGATACATATATACATTATAGGTAGGCCTGTTCCCATGTCCATCAAAATCAGTGGCAAAACTCTGAGGGGCAGATTTGTCCCTGAGTTGACACAGGGATGGAGAGAAGATGAATTGTACTTTCCCTGCTGAGAGGTTATGGGGTTTTGCTTCTGGCCCCAATGCAAGCAGCCCTCCATGAACCAATGTAAAGGGAAAAAATTTCCAGGCCTCAGGGCTGCTGCATCCAAGTTTCTTCCTGCCACTGATGAGCTCTCCACCCCTATTAGCCCCCAGAATGCTCCCTGTACTGGAGGTTTCTGCTGAGGAAACAGTACAGAGATGGCAAAGGATTCACTGGGCACTGGTACAAAGTGGTCACAGTGCAGAGGAGAATTCTCCTCTTGTTGTCTTTGATGGGTGAAGTTGTGGGCTCTGTATCTTTTCTTTCTGTCTTTCTAAATGGTAACAGTTACTGTGGTATCTGAATGCCAAGTAGGGTATTGAAATAAACATTTTATTTAAATAAAAAAAAGGAGACTGCTCTTGTCCTTATAGGATTTGACTGCTTACAACTGTCATGTTTTCCCTTTCTTGCCCTCCTGTTGATTCTGTATTTTCTGCTACTGCATAGAGGCTTCTGGATCCTCATGGGACAGTTTCTACCAGACTCTGGAAATGATCACATGTGGACTGATCTCCTTTTGCAGCATGTTCCCTGGGAGACACCGGGATCTCAATGAACAGAAAGGGAAGGTTTATTAAATTTTCTAATAAAAATGGATACGAATTAGAAAATGTGTATTTTGCCAAGGAATGAACTATTTGAACCAGATGGAGTGATCTGCTGTGCTGTGTGATAAAAAAGCAGGAATGCTGGAAATCTAAAAAATGCAGTTCCTCTAGCTCTAGAGACCCAAAAGAAGTAGCAATGTTCTGGGTCTCATCCACCATACATACCTCACCACCCTTCTCTAACCTGTGCAATAAGTGCATGATTGTATAATTGACCTCTCAAGTTATTTACTTCCCTTTTTTTCTACTTTAAGTATCTCCTCTTAAATATGTAGGGCTTTATGCACTGTGGTGGGGTGTGTACCCCCCACAGGCCTGAAGGGAAATGCCCACCAGACAGTGGGTCTGGAGAGACTTTGTTACCCTGGGAGGGGAGGACAAGACAGTGACCTGGCCAGAGGCCAAATCACAATGAGGGAGCACGCTGAGTCATGTGGAGAGAGAGACAGGGCTCACGGCTTGAGCAACCAATGAAACATGGTACCAGACTCAATGAGAGCTGATACCCAGAGCAGCCACAAGGAGGTGCCACTGGCAGTGTGTGAACCCCATCACAGGCACCCTTCATACCCTAATGTATTTCCTGTCTTCCTTTTTTTTGGGGACTACTCAATTATGCCAAAAGAAAAGAGAAATTAGCCACTGAGCCAAAAAAACAAAGCCAGCCCTTCACATTCAGCAATTACCCATGCATCTCTACCACCTCTTCCAAGCAGTTGCAGGACACAATATTCATAGACATTATGTCCCAAATATTGTATAAAGCATACCCTCCTAGCTGATTAGGAGTTCCTAGGGCTCACAGTTCCATTGTGTATCTATACTATATCTTGCTGAAGTGTCTTGTCATTGCTAACACATATCCTTGTACGTAACAGATTACCCCAAGAGAGATTTTTTTGAAGTGTAATTAAAATTAAAAGACACTGCATACCCCACACTTTTGTAAATATTGTCCTGTGCTTATACTAACAAAAATACCCCCACAACCTTTTATTTCTTGTGACTTGGATACCTTACATGTAGTGGGTTTAGTAGACTGAGCAGTAAGATTTATCTGTAGTTTGCAATAAAAAAGGCCCCAATCATACAAACCCTTACATAGGTTTAATTACATACATGCCAGAAGTCCCACTGGATCAAATCGTCTGCTGCTATTAACTTCAGTGGAACTATACTCGTGCACATCACCTGAGGAAGTGGTGTTTAGTTAACAATGTTTCCAACTTTCACAGTATTTGGTACTTTTCTTAAAACCTCAGCTCCTGGAACCATGTTAATATGTGAGGATCTCATTTAAGAAGTTTCTAGCCCTCACGGTTGTGGAGAAAAACTTGAAAATACAATCCCTAAAGGTTAAAATCACTATTGGAAAAATAAAAACACCCAAAGTTACTCTGTTTCAAAATGTCATGATTTTTTAATTGTTGGTAGTGTTGCTGTAGCCATGTTGGTCCTAGGATATTAGTGACAGGAAAGGGCCCCAGGATATTAGGGACACTGTTGTTGTAGCCAAGCTGGTCCCAGGAAAGAGAGAAGCTTTCAAACTACACAGTGCTCTTTTTTAGGCCTGGGAAAGCTTGTCCATTTTACCACCAGAAGTTGGTCTAGTAAAAGATATTATCCCATTCACTTGTCACTCTCATGATTTTTTTAAAGAAAATCTTATGACTTTGTGACCTGACTCATAATTTTTTGAATGCTTGCAGCTGGCAATACTGATAAGCATGTGAAATGTTTGTAGGATTGGGACCCAAGACATCTTATTTATGCAGTGCCTTTCCCCCATAGCATCCTAAGCACTTCGGAACCATGCAGTAAAAATCTGCTAAACCATGACTCAGGGTATGTCTACACTGGCAGAGTTACAGTGCCGACAGTTACAGCACTGCTCAGAGAGTGCTGAAGGGAAACTGCTGTTGTGTGTTCACACTGTCAAGCTGCCTGTGCACACTTGTGGCACTAGCAGCGGTATTCAGAGTGGTGCACTCTGGGCAGCTATCCCACAGAGCATCTCTTCCTCTTCTGCTGCTAAGAGTTGTGGGAAGGCAGAGGGGGTTGTGGGACATCCTGGGTCCTGTCCCAATGCCCTGTGATGCATTGCTTTGCATCCCAGCAATCCCTGTGCTTCCATCTGCATTTGGTGCCATCTTTCAATGGTTTGTGTCCTGCACATCCTGCCTCTTCAGTCTCCAGGAATGGATCCCGCACTGTTGACCAATATGCTGCTTGCTCTCACTAATGAGTGGCAGTGGAGTTATTCCTTAAACCTCAAAGGCAAGAGGGGTTTGACATTGATCTTGCCACACTTAGTAGCTAAGACATGAGATTGTGGCATTTATGGAGGTGCTGACCACAATGGAACACCATTGTGGTGGGATCACATCATCATTCATGTCTGGGATGATGAGCAGTTGGTACAGAACTTTTGGATGAGGAAAGTCACATTCATGGGACTGTGTGTTGAGCTTGCCCCAGCCCTGCGGCACAAGGACATGAGAATGAGAGCTGTCCTGTCATTGTAGAAGCGCGTGGTGATTGCACTGTGGAAGCTGGCTACTCCAGACTGCTACCAATCGGTCGCTATCCAGTTCGGAGTGGGAAAGTTGACTGTTGGACTCATGTTGATGGAAGCGTGCAGGGCCATTAATCGCATCCTACTCTGAAAGACCATGACTCTGGGCAACATATGTGACATTGTGGATGGATTTGCACAAATGGGCTTCCCTAACTGTGGAGGGGCGATAGATGGCACACATATTCCAATTCTGGCACCAGACCACCCTTAGCCACCGAGTACATTAATTGCAAGGGGTATTTCTCTATGGTTCTCTAGGCACTTGTGGATCACCATGGGCATTTCACGGACATTAACGCAGTCTGGTCTGGAAAGGTGCATGACACACACATCTTTCGGAGCTCTGGCCTGTTCAGGAAGCTGCAACTTTCTTCCCGGACCAAAATATCACCGTAGAGGAAGTGGAAATGCCCATTGTGATCCTGGGAGACCCCACCTTCCACTTAATGTCGTGGCTCATGAAGTCTTACACAGGGCAACTTGACAGCAGCAAGGAGCGGTTCAGCAACTGGCTGAGCAAGTGCACAATGACTGTCGAGTGTGCTTTTTGCTATTTAAAGGCCCACTGGTGTTGCCTGTATGGGAGGCTGGATCTGGCCGATGACAATATTCCTATGACTTTAGCTGTGTGCTGTACGCTCCATAATATTTGTGAAGGGAAGGGTGAAAGCTTCACTTAGGGCTGAACCGCTGAGGCTCAGTGCCTGGATGCTGAATTTGAACAGCCAGAGACCAGGGCTGTTAGAGGGGCACAGCGCGGGGCCATAAGAATCAGGGATGCCTTGAGGCAGCAATTTGAAGCCGAAAGCTACTAATATTTATTGCTATGCTCAGGATTGCAGTGCTTATAATGCTAGGAGGTGATTGTGATTGGTGCAGATGATGCACTGTGAAAGTTTAAGAAAATTGCCTGTTGCTTTGCAGGGCTCTGTTTGCTTTCAATTAATGGAATAAAGATTGTTTTCAAACCAACACAATTCTTTTATTAAAAAACAACAACCAGAGGAGAGAGAGAGAAAAAAAAAACCACATTGACACTGCGGGGGATGGGGGAAGGAAGGGTCCCAGGAGGGGGTGGGGTCCCAAGATGATTAAAGATTTGTGTATGCAGTCTTGTCCTTTGAAGTACAGTGCAGTGGGTGCTGTACTTCAGCAGGGCTAAACTGCAGAGGGATGGGCATTGAGTGCAGTGGGTACTGGGAGTCCGCAGGGCTGGATTGTGATGGGGCAGGAGTGGAATGCAAGGGGTACAGACTGGAGCCAGACGGTTGATAAGAGTGTGTTGGCGGTGTCTGGGGGGTGCATGGGAAAGGGTTTTGTGACAGCGGCTGCAGGGGAGGGCGAGTGTGGAACTGTTTGGTTTGCAGTGGTAGTAGTGCCTGGAGCGTGTCCGCGGCTCAGACTAGGCATGTGGTGGTACGTGCATCATCCAGACACAAGCCTGCTTTCTGCAACCCTCCTGACCCCAACGACTCGCTTCAGTGATTCCCAAAATCAAAGCCACTTAAGAGGAGCCTCCTTTCCTGTTTACACTTTGCCAAGCTCTGACAGCTGTGACTGGCTGGCCTCCTCTGGGGTAGAGAAGAGCTCCTGGCTGCATGCATCTCTGACCTCCCGCGTCGTCCTCTGCCTCTGGGTCCCTCTCCCCCTCCACATCCTCGTCCAAGATTTCCTCCTCCTGGCTCGGTCCGCTCCCAACTGGCATGCGAGCCACTGAAATATCCACATTGGCCTTCGCAGTGGAGGTGGCAGCTCGTGGGCGCAGCACCGGAGCAGCAGTTTGCCTCCTGTGCCTTGTGGTAGGCGTTCCGCAGCTTCTTCACTTTGACCCTGCACTGCAGTGTGTCCCGGTTATGGCCCCTTTCTGTCATGCATCGTGAAATCTGTCCGTAGGTAGCATAATTCCTAAGCCTGGAGCACAGCTTGGGCTGAACAGCCTCCTCTCCTCAAATGCTGATGAGGTCCAGCATTGCTCGGCATTGCTCCAAGTGGGGGATCACCTGGTGTGTGGAGCAGGCATGGTCACCTGGAAAGATGCGCTGAGACCACTGCACGTGTCAGAGAGCAAAGAGGAAGGGGGCTTTCAAAATTCCCAAGAAATTTAAGGGGTGGGGCTCACGGTTGGTCATCTGAGAGCAGGGCAGTAGAGTTCAAAGCGATGACCAGAGAGCTGAGAACAGGCATTGTGGGACACCTCCCGGAGGCCAATTGCAGCGCTGTAATCGACCAGGATGTCTACACTGGCACTGCGGTGCTGTAGCCCGGCGCAGAAAGCTGTACGCCTCTCATCCGGGTGGGTTTTTTTACAGCACTGCAACTGCGCAGTTTGTGTGCACTAAGTGGCTTGGCAGTGTGTACACCTCGGGAGTTACAGCGCAGAAAGCTGCTTTACTGCGCAGTAACTTGCCAATGTAGACAAGACCTCAGATCAAACCTTGACAACATCTCCATGTACCCTACTACTGGCATTAGTGCCATGCCCACTTATGTAAAGGTTAGGTTGTTGACCTTTAAATACTGATTATTGTTAGCTATTTTTTCCACATGGCTCTGATCTTGTCTGTTTGTTCAAAGGTTAATGCTAATCTTGAAGCACTTGAAGCTCCAATTTTTGTCATGCTATCTAACAGTTCAAAGAGGCACTCATTTCAAGCTTAGTTTTGTGCTTCTTCCTAATTTGATACTGCAAAACAAAGCCAAGATATCAATAATCAATTTTATGCTTTACAATACTCCCAGCATTTCTGTTCTGCTTCTAGCATGCTTGTGTGCACCAGGGGGGAAAACACCTCTTTGTGAAACCGTGTACCTTATTTTGAAAGAAAGCTGATCAATAAAGCTATTCACTTAAGCCCACAGACGGATTTAAGCCAAAATGATTCATGACGCATGTTAGAGAGGTGCAGCTTCCTATCTCTACAGATCAAATTCCACCAATCTTTTTATTATAACCCCCTATTTTCATAGGTTTGTAACGAGATAATAGATAGGTGGGGATGAGGAACGTTGGCCATATACTGTCTGCCCAGGAGTGAGAAGTTATTTTTTTTACATACAAAACCAACCTTTTAGTGCATTGGGTGGGAGTGTGGCCAAAGTTTCATATTCCCAGAGTTCCAGAAGTAGCTTTTGTTTTTAATTGGAGAGGATAGTTGCTGTTAGATAGGTAGAACCTATCTATCATGTACAGTAACCTTAATAGGCCATTACACTGACACATTGGGCCAGTTCCTAAAGCCTTTAGTTGTGACTTGGGCAAAATCATTAAGTTTATTAGAATTTTTAACCAAAAGCCTGATTTTTACCTAGCTGCTCCAGCGCCTCTTTCCCACCCCGCACAATTAATCAGGGAATGCTCTCTCCTGCTCTTCTCTTGGGTGTTATACACCTGGCAGTGGGAGACATATGGTTCCCCTGTGGCAGGGGATGGATTGTTCCAAACACGTTCAATTGCCTGTAGGACATGATGCAGTAAAGTACATTTCCTCTTAAGAGGCAAATCTGGATCGTTGCTCAGATGGCGCAATGTGGTGATCTTGGAAAGGAATGAGTGTAACTGCTGTGCAAGGTGGTGGTGAGGGGGTCATATAGGTACACCCCCTGTATGGCACAAAGGAATGAAGAGGGGCTCAGAGAGGCTACAACAGCCTTTAAATTGGAGTAACATCCACAAAGTGGCTCACTATTACTCGGCCACATTGAAGTGGAATTCTTCCCTTTCTCCTTAGTGCTGAGATGACCTGCTTAGGCTGGATGCTGCAGGAAAAGATTTTGCTCGTGGAGAACAGCAAGCGCCAAGAGAAGGAAAGGAAAAGTGTTTATTGAAGTGGGCTGGGAGATGCGCCACCATGGTCTTTGGTTATGGCACTAGCATTAGGCACTGCATGTCTGTCTATCAAACTAAAAGGGAGTCAGTTCTCCCTTGAAATGGTGTGCGTAGCTCCTGTGCCTTTAATGGGAACTAGGCAAATGTGCCGAGGAATAAAGAGAGTACCACTGTTTAGGTAGTCCTCATATTCAATAGTTGTGTATTTCTGCCTTTAGCTTCCTCTTGAAGCTGAGCAAGCTTCCCTGACCAGGCAGACTCACTCATGCTAGTGGGGCTCAAGCTAGCATGATAAAAACAGCAGAATGGACGCTGCAGCTCTGGCAGAGATTTGGGCCACCCACCTGAGCTAAAAGCCCAATGGCTCCCCTGAGCTCAGGTGTAGGCCAAGTCTCCGTAACAGCTATGCTTTTATTTTTAGCATGCTAGCTCAAGCCCTGCTAGTGTGAGTCTATCTATCCAGGCTGGGACGCTCCTTCCCATCTGCAGTGTAGACATCTCCTATAGGGGATGAGATCCCTTACAGATGTGGCTGGACTTAGCTACCATATATGTGCATGTACCTCTCTGCTCACTTAAATGAATTTTTCTTGCTATAATACCCATAGCAAAGCTAATGAATTACAATGGAAACACATTCTGCTCTGCCACAGCTATTGTCACAAAGTTGCTGTCTGAAGCAGTTTAAAAGGTATTGCTCCTGAAACTAAAGAGATTTTAATCTGTGTACAAGGGAGGCAGCAAATGGTGAACCTTAAACCAAACTACCCATTTTTTTCTTTTTTTAAAATGTATGGATTCACAGATGCTGCAGGACCATTTTGATCCTCTGTTCTGACCTCCTGAATAACACAGGCCATGTGTTTTACCCTGTGAACTCTTGAGTCTAACTCAACAATTTCCAGTGGAACTAAAGCAGACGTGGAATTTATTTTGGATAGTGGCAGGAGGCAATATGACCGAAGCCTGTCTCTGTAATGTCATCACTTTGACCTAGTGAATTCCCTGGCCAACATAATAGCTTAGTACATATTCAGGACAGGAAGTGACTACTGGGGGCATGCATACTAGACACTTTTCTAAGCCTAGTTATTCAAGTAGGCTGTTCACTGGGAGTCGTAGTTTTGCTCCACTATTTCTACCATCCGGTTCCTCTTGCTGTTAAAGTGGAATGTGTCATGTTTTCATCCTAGACCTAACTTCCTCCCTCTCAGACCTCACATAGATTATCTCCTGTAGCCCTCCAGTGAAATCCTGTGCAGTTCCTGGCACAGGATCAGAGGAGAGGCAGCTTGCACCCATCCAGTCCTGAGATGATCAGGAAATAGTTCAGCCTCCAGAACTGCCTAAGTCCATTGTAGGCTTTGTAGCAGCCTGGAAATATCCAGGGAGTAGGAGTGCCTTGGCCACACCTTCTCATCTCCTCAGGTTCCATCTGGAAATACTTCTCTAACTGATGGATCTCACAGCATGCAAAGAAGGGCCAGGGTAAGGAGGGGCTTTTACAGAGAATGGCCAGACAGCAGCGCCCTCATATGTACCAATGGGGCTTCACCTGGAGTGGCCTTGCTGACCTCACCTGTAGCAGAATGGCACAGGAAGAGAGGTGGCTTCTCAGGTAGGAAGCTCCCAGCAATTTAGGGCTTTATAGATAAGAAATAACACTTTAATCTCCACCAGGAAGCCAACGGGCAGCCAGCGCAGATCCTGAAGCACAACTGTCATGCTTCTGGCAGGATACTCCTCTTTGCGATGTCCTGTCCCTTTTAATGTTTGAGCACTCCCTCCTCCCTGGTGCAAAGCCTCCTTTCATGTTAATTTAATCTTATCTGCCACCGAACCTATCATTTAAAAGAGGATCACTGATTTGAATCCCAAAGATCCCTACAATCCACACAGATTTGCTGTCCTCTCACTTTTATTGATGAAAAATATTGATGTCAGGAATACATTGATGAGATGGAGGGTATAGAGAGAATTACTCACTCAGTCCCACAGCTTTGTAAATCTCTCCTTGAGATGGTGTTTGATGTCCCTCAGTTTGTATCTTTGTCAAATGTTGCATCGTATGTTTGGGCTTCCACAAGCTGAGAGATATATCTGACACTCTATGCTTCTCAGGCATAAACAGCATTGGAACCAACAGCACTGGAAACCAAGGACTGTTTTCACAAAAGGTCTTAGGTGCCTAGCTGTCACATTAAGCACCTAAATCCCAGAGTCCGGCCCCACCGGGATTCACAAAGCCTCCGCTCAGCTGCCACCAAATCTTGTAGTTGCCTAAACTTACTCGGCGCCTACATTTTTGCAGTAAAAGTTCATTATGTGCCTATGTTTCTGCCTACAAGCATGTACACTGCAGCCCCACCCCAGGTGTCCAGATATCTAAGCCCCAGAACAATTCATGAACTGGGAGAAAATGGGATTTCTGTGCCTAACTCACCTCAGAGGCCTAGTTTGGGAAGTTTTATTCAGAACTTGCATTCTGTTTGGGCCATTATAGACAAGTTTACATAAAACAACCAGGAGTGGAGGAGGAGGCCTCCTAGATAACTCCTAGGCCAGTAGTTATAGTACTAATGTTGGACATGGGAGACATTATTTGTCTTGTTCTGCTGTGGATAAATAATGAAAGTAAGAGCCAGAGAGAGCAAGCAGGCATGAGAATTACTTGGCAGCCTCATGGTTAGAGTACTCAGGGAGACCCGCTAGCCCATCTCTCTACTCTGATGACTTTTTAATTTTTTTAACTACAATGGAATAGATTCAACAGGAGAGACTGAGGGAACCCTACATCAAAATACCCCATAGCCCAGTGGTTAGAGCATTCACCTGAGAAGTGGCAGAGCCCAATTCAAATTCAAATCCTTTATCCCCGCCACAGGCGGAGGGGGAGTTGAACTGGGTAATCTCCTACTTCCTAGGTGAGTACCCTAACCACTGCCAGGGCCACTTCGGGGGAGAGGGGGAGTCTGTGAGCAGTGAGCAGGGGTGGGGCCTTGGCCAGAAGAGGCGGGGCCGGGGCCAGCCTTCCCAAGGGGAAGCTTCACTCGCCACCTCTGACTCCCACTGACACCAGACTTGTGCTTCAGGGCCTCTCACAGGGCTGGAACAGAGGTCCAGAGGGAGAGATCTGCCCCAAAGGTTGGAAGTGTGACACAGTTCAATATTACCTCTATAATCAGGGCCACTTCACCTTTGTGTGCACAATCCCAAATGGGATTGTTTCAGCTTCTGCCAGCCTGTATAATACTCTCAGAACTATGTAACCATTTTAAAAAGAAAAGTTATATCTTAAAAAATAAAAGGAAGTGAAATTTGCAGCACTCTCTCCCAGCTTCGCTCACAGCTGCAAATGTAAATCATGGCTGCTGATATGCAAGATATGTTCTCTCTTGTGTACACCACAAAGAAGTTCTTATAAAAGCCTTTGTTGTAAGACAGAAATAGCTAATTTTATCACATTGTTCTGGAAAAAAAATATGGAAATGTAATCTAAATGCATTGTATCCTAACGCAGAGAGCCTTTGAGGAGAATAAAGGTAAAATGTTTAATGTCCTCTATACTCTGTGCCTGCAGCTACACTAGCAACAACATTCCAGGATGATTTTCTGGACTAGCCAAGCATAGTGCAGCATCATACCCTAAACTAGGGCTCATTTGTGAGCCAACCTGTACTACCCAACATGGGCTCACAGCGAGGGAGCTGGGGGACACGTTGCCAGTGCTGCTATTCCACTCCTGGATACGTGGACGGGGAGTGAATAGAGGCTTGGTTCCGCCAACCCCAACGCCATGACTCCAGTCAGCACAGTTGAGTGGCATGGAGGGGTATAGAAGCAGCTCTGGGAAAAAGAGCTGACATAGACTGCTTCTTTCCTGAAGCAGGGACTGTATTATGCCTGAGTGAGGATTTAGTCCATAGGCTGCCCTTTATTCAGGTGCCAGTCTAGCCCCTAATGACTTGCAAAGAGTTTCAGGTTCCTGCGAATTTGAACTGTCGTGGCCTGCCCACAATGTCATTAAGGCTTTTATCCTAAGTGATGACAGTTAATTTAGAACATAGCAACGTGTGTGAGTATTATTCCACCCAATGGCCATTACCCTGCATTTCTCAGCACTGTATTTCATTTGCCAGTTGCCTAGCTTTGTTAGGCCCTATGGAGTTCTTCTCAGTCTTTTCTGCTCTTCATAAACCTAAATAATTTTGTGTCATCTTCAGACTTTGCCACCTCACTGTTGATCACTAGAATAGAAGGAATCAATTGACTCAAACAGATTATTTGTTCATAATATAGAAACAAAACAAAATTACCCTTAGATGAGACTTTGGATGGTAGGTTTCAGTTCACAAAAAATGTTTAGGGCTACATTATAAACCCCTGAGCATGATTTGTGTTTCTAATGAAAATGCTGAACCAGATCAGTTAAATTTGAATGGTGACTTCCTACTGCTGGGAAGCTGTTCTTTTAATTTTTCTAGTTTGTCAAATCTCTGTTGACATATATCGTGCTGCAAAGACAGAGTCTGTGCCCTGAGAAGCTCACGGTACAGCCTACAGTGGTTTTGTTTCCTATATTTCTGAAAAGTTGCACGTCATCTAAACAATGTAAAGTGCCACCAGATGCTATGGTGACGTGGACCTCTATAAATTCCCACCATGAAAACAAAGAATAATTTAGACTGGGAACATAATGAGAAAAGACAGCAAATCAGATTGCAAGGGGGATGTACAGCAAGAGGAGGTGTATACCAGTAAAACGTGAGGTGAAAATGGCCAACAATATTTGGCTAATCTGTTACCTGAATGATTCACTCATGACTTAAGAGTACAAAGGGCATTATACCATCCGACAGCTAGTGGGCAAAGTGAAAGTTTATGGTCTCAACTCATTTCCTGGCAGGCAAGTATCCATAACATAAAAGCCCAATATTACAGTGGAGAGACAAGGTCTTCTTCAGGTCTAGCTCTGTGTAGGTTCAAAAGCTTCTCTTTCTCATCACAAGAAGTTGGTTCAGTAAAAAAATGTTACCTCACCCACCTTGTCTCTCAAATAACCTGGGATCAACATGGCGACAGCACCACTGCAAACAATCTTACAGTTGGTATCCTCATTGGAATCTCGGCAGAGTAGCCAACGACTGAGTGGGTCTTTACCCCTCCTGACACAGAAGCCTTCTGGTGAGGACACCACAGAGGAATGTGGCAAAAACTTGCCTTGCTGAACCTGTTTTTGTATAAAGAACTTTGTATTCCAGGAACGTCAGTGTAGCCCTGTTCACAAGAGCACCAAATTATCTTCCCAGGGAAAAAAGGACATCACTTTAGCATAAGCAAGTCCTGCATTATTTAGTATTCCTTACACTCAGAAAGACAGAACATAGAGGCGTATAGCAATTCTATTCTCCTTGAAAGAAGTGTAGCAGCAACATGAATTTAGCTATCTTTATCTGCACAGTAATTCCAGATCCCAAATAATCCAGTCTTTCCATCCTTATTCCTTAATACACTTACCATGTTTCTGCTTCATATCCCCATATAGACCAGATTGAATTTAACGAACGTACGCACCGAATGATAGCTGATTCTAATGTGATGTGCAGGAAGTTAAATCCAATCACAGTTCTTACGGTAATGGAGGTGGTAAAGGTATACAGATCTCTGTAGAAGCAAAGAGATTAAATGGGACTAGACAGTTCCTTCAGCTATAGCCACTAGAAAGCTGCAATACCTTTTTTAGATATGTTGCCCCCAGCGCCCACAGGGAATTTTAATAAACCAAGAAAGCACCGTAGTCAAGCAGATGCAATAATTATGCAATCCCTCAAGCTGTTAGATTCAAGTCAGGAACGATGTTAGCTAAGACTCTTTATTTTGCATGACCTTCCCCCTCCACAGATACTGTATTGACCATGTACATCCCGGAAACCTGTCGATTTCAGCCAACAATAAAAACAAAATAGAATCAACCAACATTTGAGTAGAAATCTTTGAAAACAAGACAAAATGCAGTCAGTGGCTCTGTGGAGCATACATGCCAAAAATCTGAAAAACATTTGATTGAACATCTGTAGATGAAAGCTGTGGACTAGTAGTTCCCCAGGGAGGCTACTATGGCCAGCATCTGATGGTAACTAACAGGAGACTGCAGCTGGAGCCTTTGCTAGCTCTGTCTGTAACAACCCTTCTATGTAGGATGGCAGGATTAGGGATAAGGCTAAGATAATGGAATTTGTGCATGCCTGGTCTGATTGCTCAGCCTGACCAGAGCATTGATATCATTGTGACAGCTGCTTTCTCAACACCCTCTCCCTGTAGCAAATGGTGGGCCAGTCTGTCAACTGCATATGTATATTTAGCAGAGACATATTGGCAATTAAGAGAATGATTCACATTTGTTTTATATATGGGTAAGTAGTTTAGGAAGTATTTAGGCATAGAATTTAAAGGTTTAGGATTGCTGACGTAATTCGTTGTGATTTAGCAGGATTTTGTTTCTTTTAGTAAGGTAATTGAAATGATCACTATATTTAACATTGGGGTGCAGGTTGTGTGTGTATGTATGTATAACTATACACACCTTTGACTTGAGTAGCAGCTTCTAGATGGTCAGTAATTTTCAGGAGCTAACCATATATTTAGGTGCTCTAATAGAATCAGAGGGTTAGAAGGGACAGCCAGGGTCATCTCGTCTAACCCCCTGCCAAGATATCAACAGAGGAGCCCAGCTTTCAGCACCCACTTTTGAAAACAATCGCCATATATTTTGTGTGTCTCACACACAGATCTGAGGTGTAGGATAGGCAATATTCAGTCCTGGACCAATGACAGGTTGCAGGTTTAATATCTACTCCTGGGGGAATTCTGTGCCACTGCGCATGCACAGAATTTATGTCTCCTGCAGATTTCATTGCTTCCCCACAGAAAAATGACTTTCTGACATAGAAGCAAAGGTCATGCAACCCTCCCCAGAAGTATGTTTTGGGTGCCCCGGGCAGCTGGCAGAGAGGTAAATCACTGTGGAGCAGGAGGTGGGATTGGGGGTAACCTGGTTGGTGGATCCTACCCTGTGCCAGGCTCAGCTGCTAGTCCAGGCTGGGCGGGGGAGGAAGGGACTTCCTCTTCCCCTGCATGGCATCCATGGCCAAGTCAGATCCACCCCCAGATTTCTCCCCTGGCTGCAGGAAGCTCTGCAAACTCCACACACACCCTGCCCCACTTCCTGCACCCATTGTTCCTTGGCTGCACTGGGAGGGATCCCTGTATAGGGAGCTGCTCCCCCATCCACCCAACCCCCATGCATCCAGACCCCTCATATCCAGACCCTCCCACACTCAGAACGCCGCCCCCAGATGAGCCGCATTCCCCCTGCATTTGGACCACCCCAACGAGCCACCTGACCCGGATCCCCACCCCATCAATCCCCAACCAGTTGCACTTGGATCCCCATCCCACTGAGTCCCACTCCCCCAGCATCTGGACTCCCCATTGAGCCCCCCATACTTGTACCCCCCTACTGAGCTCTATCCCCACCACACCAAGACCCCCTGCTGAGCCCCAACCACCTTCACCTGGACCCCTCTGCAGAGTCTCATTACCATTGCACCCAACCACCCCAACAAGCCCCTGTGAACCCAGATCCCCCACTGAGCTGCCAGCACCCAGATTGCCCCCCACAAACCCCTCTCAACCCACACCTGGATCTCCCCACACTAAGCCCCTCCATACTTGATCCTGCCTTGCTGAGCCTGCCTGCCCACACCTAGTGCACCTCACACAGAGGGGCAAGGCCCTGGGGTGTTTCTGGGGCAGACCCAGTCCTTGCACTGAGTCAGGGTTGGGTGCAGCCTCACCGCTGAGTCCGTGTCCTGGGTGGGAGGGAAGCTGCACAGTGATCTCCCAGCTCTGTGCAGCCGGTGGCCTGTGCTCCCCAATGCTGTGCTGGAGCCTCCACCTTTATTTGACAAATAAAATTTGCAAAGTTTTGCAGAATTTTAAAATATTGTGCATAGAATTTAAATATTTTTGGTGCAGAAATCTTAATTTTTTGGTGCAGAATGCCCTCTGGAGTAAATATCTTGTGACTCAGCAGGGCTAGAAAGGAAAGCTTTTGATCATTGGGTAGGGGAGGAGGTTTCATGTTAGCTAACAGCACTTACCACAGAAAGTCCTTGGGTATTGTGCCATAAAAATCTGTGCACTGGGCGCTTGGCTTTGAAGGTGCCACACTCCAATTGTAGCATGGGAAATGTGGGTCATAGATTCAAATACAGTGGAGAGAGGTAAGGCAGAAAATGATCAGGATCTCATTATTGTTAGTATCAGAATAAGGGACTTTTAATTTGAAAGCCCATAAAAAGTATATCTTAATGTAGAGAGTTCCAATACTAAAAATGGATGACCTAATCACCCCCTTATGAACAAGGAGACAGCCATTAAAAACCCTTGATTTGAGATCTAAGCATTTCTAATCCTTATCTAGGCAGAATTCCTCACCCGGGGCCACATTTCTGCCCTGAAATAAACTTCAGAGCTTACCTGGGCCCTTAACTGGAGTAAGTTCCATGTGTTGGAGACTAGCTTTGTCATTCCTGAGTTCCGCTCTCTATTGGTTCTAGCCAGCCAGCCCCCTCCAGACCTTTCCTTGCAGTCCCCCACTTTTTCTAATACATATATATTTTTCCTACCTCATTAAATCACTCTCCCATCTTACTCCTTCTAGCCAGGAAGAAGCCATCACCAACAAAACACCCCAAACAAACCAACCCAAATAATATTTGGCAGTTTGCCACTCTTGAGTGGGACACTGTAGTGCTACCTTCCTAGCAATACTGCATTCCTAACAGCAGATGGCACCACCTAAAATTATAAATAGTGGCTCTTACAAGCCCCCTTCACTTGACCCAAAATGGAGTCCAGCACTTAGCTTCAAACACTATGGAAGCCACTCTGGGCCACTGTGGCTCCAGAGAAAGACATAGTAAATGTTGCCTGCAGGTAAGACTCTCCAAATGTGTACTTTCCAAAATAAGAGGAGTTGGAAGATAGAGTTTCCTTTTGTATCTCACCCTTAGAATGTTATTAGGAACTCAGTAAAGGGGCTTAATGCATGTTACATACATTGTTACAACAACCCTTTGCACTAGTTGTCCCCTTGGGTTTACACATGCTCTGTGGTGACCTGCTTGGTCACAGAGGGTTTAAAAAAAAAACTCAAGTAAAATTTCTCTAGAAACTTTTTAGAATCATTTTTCTGTAAAGGAGGTAGCATATGGTAAATGCCTGGCTGTGCTGTAAGTTGGCACTCATGTGATAGTCTGTGCAACTCACGTAGCATGGCTTTGCCTCTTTCAGTGCCCAGTAATGTATAGAGGTTTTGAGTCTTCTGCTGTCCTTTAGCTCAAGTGGTAGAGACCGTGCTTTTAGATAAAGAGGTCCCAGTTGGTTCAGTCCCCACTGATGACCTATCTAGGAGTGTTACTGCATCTGCATAATTTACTTATAGCTCTTAAATAATGCAGCCACCCCAAATTCATTCCGAGATAACTTTGTCATCACAGCTCGTTGTCACACATTCTCTATCTCTTTCTGCTGCCATTATTTGTTGTGCTGGTTCTAACTTTCATTGGATGCCTTCATCCTGATCATTTTAGTTCAAGTTTGTATTTTCAGAATGTTTATGAGAATTAGTCACAAAGCAGTTTCATTTCAGTAGCTACTTTTCAAAGTTTAATATCCTGCATATTTATTCTACCCCCTCAAAACTGGATGCGCAATCTGTCTGACTCTTGCCTATTTTGATTTTAACCTGCTTTTTTAAACAGAGCACGGTTTTAGAAATAACTCGCTGTATGTAATAGAAAAAACAGTGCCAGCTCCAGGCAGCAACACTGAGAACATCAGGGTATGGTTTAATTGTTCACTGTGAATTTTCCTACACTGGGAGGGCATGTTTACACACTTCACTAATACATATATGTTACTGTGAGGTTTTCTAGACTGTGGTGCAGGACATCCCCCAAAAGGTATTAGGGGTTAATGCAAGAAATTCATGTTTTTCCTTTAAGGCTAACTCCTCTGAATAATGAACAATGACCAGTTCTGAATACATTTTTGTAAAATGAATAATAAGGGTCTGACCCCAAAAGGGCTAGACGGCCCTTGTGCAGCAGCTTGCAGGACTGGACCATGATAAGGTGACAGTTCACTACGTTTCAGCCAGATCCGTGTGAAATCCAGCATCAGTTTGTGTTCTTGGTTTCATCATCATGTGAGGTTGATGTAATGTGTGTCTTTGCAACTTGCCAGTACCTGTTGTTAACCATGCATTGTGATGACCGATTGGATATGTACATGTGCAAAATTCCACCCAAAAGTAGAGGCAGAAGAAGCATTCTGCTTTCATAGATTATAAAGCTGGAAGGGATCAGTGTGATCATCAAGTATGACCTTCTGTATAACACAGGTCAGAGGACTTCCCTGAATGAATTCCTGTTGGAACTTGAGAGTAATCTTTTCGAAAAAAAATCCATTTTTAAAATGTCCAGTTATGGAAAATCTACCACAACCCTTGGTAAAGTTGTTCCAGTGGTTAATTACCCTCACTGTGGTTTTTTTTTAAGTCTTGTTTCTAGTCTGAATTTGGCCAGCTTTAACTTCCAGCCACTGGATCTTCTTATACCTTTTATCTGCTAGCTTGAAGAGCCCTCTATTAAATTTCTGTTTCCCACATGTAGGTACTTATAAACTGTGATCAAATCATCCCTTAAACGTCTTGTTGTTAAGATGAACAGATTGAGTCTTTCACTATAAGGCTTGTTTTCCAGTCTTTTAATCGTCCTTGTGGCTATTCTCTGAATCCTCTGATTTATCAACTTGCTTCTTGAATTGTGGACACCAGAACTGAACACACTATTCCAGTAGTAGTTGCACCAGTGTCAAATACATAGGTAATATCACCTCCCTACTCATGCTTAAGATTCCCCTGTTTATCTATTCAAGGATTGCATTAGCCCTTTTAAAGCAGCCCTCCAAGGTTTGAATGGCATAATATTTAGAGGGAAATGTAATGTGATTTGTTTAAACCTGTCAGGTGTTTTTCCCCCTTAAACATATTTTCTATTGAATTAGGGTAGAGCCTTAGATTCCCCAAGGAGTTTTCATTTTCTTTTTTTTTCTTTTCTTTTCTTTTTATGGTCCCTTCACCTTGTTTATGATATGATTTCCAAGTTCTACAAACTGTCTGAATGCGATAACTCAGAGCCAAAATGTCTTTGGCATTAAACATTTGTATTTTTCACATTGAGCATTTCATAGACAATCAAGGTTGGAAGGGACCTCAGGAAGTCATCTAGTCCAACCCCCTGCTCAAAGCAGGACCAATCCCCAACTAAAGCATCCCAGCCAGGGCTTTGTCAAGCCTGACCTTAAAAACCTCTAAGGAAGGAGATTCCACCACCTCCCTAGGTAACCTATTCCAGTGCCTCACCACCCTCCTAGTGAAAAAGTTTTTCCTAATATCCAACCTAAACCTCCCCCACTTCAACTTGAGACCTTTACTCCTTGTTCTGTCAAGGACAACTATGGTCTGTGGTACCTGGCTTTTGATATTCAACTATTTATTTTCAAGTAAACATATTGAACAGCAATAAAGATCTGCTTATTATTAACCTTGCTCAGAGTGCAGTCTGCTCTTCCTTTTCTCTTCTTGCTCTCTCTTTCTCTTTTTATTTTAAAAAGGCTAAATAAATGAATTTGACATTTTAGAACTGCAAGATCTTGATTTAACTGCAAGGTAGGACTTTGGATACAGAGGGACATCTTTTCACATTTAATTAATTCTTTTCCCTGACATTTCTCCCATCATGAGGCAAATTTGTTTGTGGTGCTTAACCTTTAAGTACTATATCAGTTTTCTGAGGAGTCATGCAGTGGTCAGAAGCATCTGGATAAAACAACATGTAAACTTTATCATAACTTGGTAATCAAAATAGGAAATATTTTTCTCTCTCTTCTGTATTACTATTGCCCAGGCAAGGAGAAACTAACATGAGCATGTATAGCAGAGGACAGAATTCTGGGGCTCAGAATGTGTATCCCAGTCTGCATTCTCTCTTTCTGTTTCTAGTCCTAAAGGGGGAAGAGGGGAAAAAAGCCTTAGTTACAGTTGTATAGTTTTCCATAATCGTTATATTTCTGCCATCTGCTCCTATCATAGAAAGAAATTTTCCCACCCCAAAATATGATTGTGTCTGGCTCCATGGAGGAAATGTGCTGAACTACCAGGGGGTGGAAAGGGGTGGTGGTGGTGGTAGTTTGCAGGGCCAGCCTTAGGGGTGGGCGACCTGGGTGACTGCCCAGGGGCGCCAGTGGTCAAGGGGGCGCAGAAGTGCGCGCTGCAGATGTAGTGTCAGAAACGGCTCCCAGCTGGCAGGGGAGTGTTGCATGGGGGAGGGGGGGCTCCCAGATTTCTCCCTGCTTCCTCCTGGCAGAGGAACTAGAGGGGAGAAAGAGTGGAGTGGTGACACACAGATACTGCTCACCCCCTCAACGTTCCTTCGTGCCCCCCTGGGGGTTGGGGGCGGGGAGAGTGAGGAGCCACTCCCACAGGGCAAAGGGCACCAAAATACAAGTTCACCCAGGGTGCCATTTTCCCTACAGCTGGCCCTGGTAGTTTGGATAATAACTGATCAGCTATTGATGCCACTTCACAGCGCATGTGGTTTGGTATTCATTCTGTCTGTGTGCGCGCGCTTACGGGGTAGATGGCAATAGGGAGGGAACAGGATTTTTTGCTTTGTTATCAAATGGGGTGTAACACTATTGACCACTGAAGCAATAGTATCAAGGCAAGGAGTGGCAAATTCTCATTTATATTGCAGTGGTGTCTGGAGGGCCCAACCAAGCTCAGGCTCCCATTTTACTTATACGCTGTAAGAGAGAGTTCTCACCCTAATGAGGTTACACTCTAAAGAAGCAAGACAAAGAGTTGGAGAGATGAAGTATTATTCCCATTATACAGAGAGGTTATCTAAGGCACAGAGAGACTTCTTTTGCCCAACACATACTCAGTCAGAGGTGGAAATTGAATTCAGATCTCCTCAGTCCCAGTCTAATGCCTTAACCAAAAGACCAGTGTCCCTCAATATTATCTTTTTAGACCAGTGTGTTCCGACAATCTGCAAGGCCTTCTCCCTGCAAAGATTTATGCATGTGAATAACTTTACTCCTGGGAATAGTTTTACTCAGTCTCATTGGGACTATTGCATGTATTAAGATTTTTGCAGGATTCAACCCAAAGCTTCACTGGGAAAATGTTACTTCAATGGCAAGAGTACTCAAGGCAGCTGTTTAATGCTCTTCACTTTCTTTGTGAGTTATTTGTATACTTGCACTTTGTGGCAAAGGGATTTCACCAATTCTGATTTATTTCAAATTTGAAAATTGTACTTGATGCTTTTCTTCTCCAGAGTGCTTTGCAAGCATTATGAAAACCTGGGGTTAATACTTGTTGTATCTACACACCTTAATGTATCCTCAAACAGTTGAGAGAGAGAATTTGGTATACTTGAAGTTTCTAAGAAAATGGGGTATTCCAGAAAATTTGTCTGGTAACTTACTGGAACTATGCATTGTCCTGAAATATATATTCATAGAAACAAATCCAGTAAGAACCACTATGGTCATCTCATCCACATAACAGAGGTGTCACAATTCAGGGTAACTGCACCTGTATTCCCCTCTCTTGGTCAACTCCAGGAGTTCTCAGTTAGGTTGCAAGTCTCCAGCCATCACCATGTTCCTTGTCCCATTCCTATCTGACTGGGTTTTTTTCAGTGATTTCCCTACACCCCTCCCTAAGGAGGGTGTACACCCCCACCCTGAATTTCCCCAACAACCCCCCCCCCAGTTTTGTGAACTAGTTACATGCCAAACCTGGTGGTTGAACTTTGCAACTTTGTCCTCACCCACAACTATTTCATATTTAGGGACAATATATACCTTCAAGTCAGCAGCACGATATTTTCTGTCTTATTATCTATCCCTTTCTTAATGATTCCCAACATTCCGGTTGCTTTTTTGGCTGCCGCTGCACATTGAGTGGATCTTTTCAGAGAACTATCCACAATGACTCCAAGATCTCTTTCTTGAGTGGTAACAGCTAATTCAGACTCCTTCATTTTGTATGTATAGTTGAGATTGTTTTCCAATGTGCATTACTTTGCATTTATCAACATTGAATTTCATCTGCCATTTTGTTGCCCAGTCACCCAGTTTTGTGAGATCCCTTTGTAACTCTTCGCAGTCTGCCTGGGACTTAACTATCTTGAATAGTTTTGTATCATCTGAAAATGTTGTCACCTCACTGTTTACCCATTTTTCCATATCATTTATGAGTATGCTGAACAGTAATGGTCCCAGTACCGACCCCTCAGGGATACCACTATTTATCCCTCTCCATTCTGAAAACTGATAATTTATTCCTACCCTATTTTAACCAGTTACTAATCCATGAGAGGACTTCCCTTTTAGCCCATGATGGCTTACGTTTCAAAAGTCAATTTAAATTAAATACATTTAAAAAATATATATATATTTTTTAGAAATCTAGACCTGTTATATGTAACTTGCATTATTCTTATGTTAAATTTGCATTATCCTAACAAAACATTTACTTTATTCATATCTTTTTTATATATCTCATTGGCCCTGACACCCCCCCTGTAAATTCAACCCCCCCCCCCATTTCAATTCCTGGGGAAATACTCACCAGCAACCGCTCACCATACAACATAAACACTAACCCAGGAATCTATCCTTGCAACAAAGCCCGATGCCAACTCTGTCCACATATCTATTCAAGTGACACCATAATAGGACCTAATCACATCAGCCACTACATCAGGGGCTCGTTCACCTGCACATCTACCAATGTGATATATGCCATCATGTGCCAGCAATGCCCCTCTGCCATGTCTATCCCCACCAAACCAGTGTGCCTAAAGGTCAGTGTCTGTGCTTTGCTTTCTGAAGGCTACGAACAGTGTATTGCCAGCGGTTACAAGTTACCACATAGCTCTTTTGAAGCAAGCATTGTTAAGGTAAAAGCAAAACACAGGAAACATAATGAAAACAGATTTAAATGAACACTAAACATAACAGAAGTCATCCATCATTTTTATGGGACCCTAGTAGGCCAAAGTCTTTCCAATCCTTCTGCAAGGGTTGGGGTCCCCCTAGGACACAAGGTTCCATCTGTTTGTTGTATCAGAAAGAAGACCCCAAGTCAGTTTAAACCATCCTTTTTATGCCAAAAGCCCTTTCTTTGTTCATTTTGTCTCTGTAAAACCCAGTTTGAACCAGTATATGCAAGCCTCTCCATGGGGTGGTACCTCTCTGGAGGTGTTTTCAACATAACTGTTTCACCTTAATCACCCCTGCCCCTCCCCCTGGTTTGAGTTCCTAGAGGAATTGTGGTAACCCTTCCCTCTGGAGTTGTGTACAATCCCTGGCCCACAATGATCCATAGACTTAACACAATACGGTCCCCAAAAGATACTGCATGGGATTGTAATATTCGTCACATCAGGCCCTAGAATTTCACTCCCTAATCTGGCTCCAGGGTTTGTGCCACCCCAAGCAGCAAAAAAAAAAAGCAAAAAAAAAAAAGCCGCTATCAGCTCTACCGCCGCCATTTCAGTCTTCGGCGGCTGGTCCTTTGCTCTGAGAGGGAGTGAGGGACCCGCCGCCAAAGACCCGGACGTGCTGCCCCTCACCGTTGGCCGCCCCAAGCAGCTGCTTGCTGGGCTGGTGCCTGGAGCTGGCCCGGCATGGACGGAATTACTCTTTCCTACTATGAAAGTACATTTTAAAATTTAGATACTAGAGAATTTACGGAGGTACCAGCTATTTGGCCTGAAATATACATACTGTGGGGCTGAATTGATCACTGGTATAAATTGGTGTCCACTCCATTGACTTCACTGCACCTGATTTATACTAATGGGAAATGTGTCTGCAAATTGGGTACGGTTGGAGAGGATGCAAATTGGATTTGATCCTGCAGGCTTTCGGACACTTCTTGAGAGGCAACAAGCATGCTCAGCTCACATGAACCAATGGGAGGTGAGGGCACTCAGCTTCTCTCAGGAGGCACCCTTGTCCCTGGAGGATCAGGCCCATAGAAAAGTTACAGTGAAAGAGACATTACTATTCGGTAACCGTTGGGGAAATTGTTCACTGTGATGGTTATTGTGGAGGGTGCCCCTTCTACACTGTGGAAAAGGCACTTATTTATTGTTTATATAGAACTGTAGTTGTCCCTAGCATATTACAAAGCAAGTGAAAAGACAGGCCTCTACTCTGAAGAGTTTACAATCTAACTCAGATATCACAGCAATAATTCAAAATTGGGGTGTGTTCGGGGGTGAGAGGTAGGTAGGTTTGTAGTTAGGCCGTGGGTGTTAGGTGTGGGACTCAGATGACTTAGACCTTCCTAGGAAAGGGATTTACAAGCAGATTACAAATATTAACATTGCTTTTTCTTTTGTGAAACTACTGAGGTATTTTGCCTGGCTTAAAGGGACATCATCAACTTGAAGTCTACTCAACAAAAACTACACCTACCACTGACTCCGACAGTTGTAGGTCTTCAATTTCATTTTTTTCTACATGTTAAAATGATCTACTCTCCTCTGTTGTTGCATGGAAGACCCACACAAACAAGGGGGCACTGACTTACCAGACACAGGGGAAACAATGAAACTAACTACACACACGCAGTGCTGTCAATTGCACAACATATACTAGAGAGAAATATTTTTTCTCTGACCTCTTTCAATCATATTATTCTTAGGTATTACTTCTGATGTTAGAGAGCAAAAAAAAAATCAGATTTTTTTTAAAGTTAATTGTGTCCTTTTAATATTCAGTAACAATAATAGTATTGAAAATTCTGTCATAAAATCAAGTCCTTCTGATTATAGTCTTGCTTTGACCTCCAGTTAAATTCTGGCATGACTATTAGCAACCAAGATTCTCATGAATTACTAGAGTGAGAGTTGCAGACAAAAGGCATCACACGGTTTTGGATGGTGGACAGCACTTGTTTTAGCTCCAAAGAGTCTTGTGACAATGAGCCCAGTAAAATTGGGTTAAATTGAAGAGGGAAAAGGCAGGATGGTAATCAGAATGATGAAAATTTAATGTCCAATATCTTTCTCACCAAGCCTTAAAGAAAGTGCTTATAAATCTTTGGATAGCTGGGGCTCCCATCTTTCTCGTGATACATAGCATTAGTTGGAATTGCCAGTAATTCATGTAAAATGATTCTTTAAATTGGTCACTAATCCCACACATCAGGCTAAAAAAATAATAGGTCATTTATCAGACATGTTAGGATGCTTTCAGCATCCTGAATAATCTGACCCTGGTGGTAGGATTGTAATCCACTGGTGAGTGTGTGTTCCAGGGCCCCCTCTGCACCTGACCACAGAGCAGTGAGTCTCAAACTTTTTTTTACTGGTGACCCCTTTAAAACAGCAAGCCTCTGAGTGTGACCCCCATAATAAATTAAAAACACTTTTTACTATATTTAACACCATTATAAATGCTGGAGGGAAGCAGGGTTTGGGATGGAGGTTGACAGCTCGTGACCCCCCCATGTAATGACCTCATGACCCCCTGAGGGGTCCCGACCCCCAGTTTGAGAACCCCTGCCATAGAGAATATGAGTCTGTTACAGCCACCACCTACACAACGTTGGCTTTTTAGTGAAGGATATGGCCCCAGTTCAATCCCAGGTGTATCAGTCAAGATGGTGGCTCCCACAGAAGGGGGAAAGAGCCAAGGCTGTTTAGTTAGGGTTGTAATAAACTCATGTCCTCTGTGTCCCGACCTGTAACACTGATCATTGGATTACACCACATCAGTGGCAAACAGCCAAGGTAAAAGGATGCCAGCTCTGTCAGAATGTTTTTGGTTTTGTTTTTTTTAAAGTGGATTTTTAGGTCTAACTCTAATTAACAAAAATTGAGTTTGAGGAATCGAAATAAATGTTTGGGGGGATTAATGCTAAAAACAAAGTATCTGAGTATATTTTCTCTTGTGCTGTGTAAAGGGTCTACTGACTTAGACACCATTGCAACTACAGTGTATGAACACAGAGGCACAATAATTTATACACTGATGAGCCCTAACTGCACACAGGGGCCCTAATCCTGCATGTGACTCCATGTGGACAGACCTCTGTGTCTAGATGGAGTCCTTAGTTTCCAGAAAGGGTGAACATAGTCCTATAGGAATCTGGTCTGTCCAGCAGTAGTTGTAATGTAAGCATTTCCCATTTATATTCTAACTGGAGAGAAATTAGGAGACTGAGCAGCAGGAAAAAAATTAAACCGGGGAGGGGAAATATGTGAGGGTAGGAATGAAAAGTGGTTATGAGACAATTGCTGTTGTGATATTATCCTTGAAGAATTACTCCTAATTTATCATTTTATAGAGATCTTGCAGACCAGTAATTACTGAGGGTTCTTATTTAATAAAGGTGAGAGCACATAGGAGAATTCCTACTACCCTGTTCCCATTGCCTCCTAGTGGAAATATATGGCTATGAATTCAAATATTAATCTAGGAGAGCTAGGTAAAAAGAACAGTTGAAAACAGATGGCAACAGTTATTACTGGCATATTCCCAGTTGGGGGCTCTACCATTTAGAAACAAGCATCTGTTCTTCTTCCCCATTGCAAAGTGGTTCTAACTCAGAGGTGTTAAAAATATGTAAGTTGCTGTTTTATTCATTTTTTGGTGTTTACTGACTTTAATGACTTATATCCAATGAAAAGTACAATGTTTACCCAAGTGGCAAGGGACTCAAAACACAGAAATACGGGTCTCTCTGATGCAGAACCTTGGATTGTAGAACACAGTAGGTATAGCTTTAAAAAAACCCTCTTAAACTGGAAAAAGGGGGATAAAAGGCTGAAGCTGTAGCAATTTGAGAGTCCTGCCTCGCTAACACTTGTACTTTCTTTAAGCATCCTTCTCTTTCCTGTAGCTATCACTAGATTTTTGAGTCTGAAGAGAGCCTGCATTTAACTGTTTCAGTGCTTGCCTAACCTAACTTGTACTGTATGTGGATTCAAACAAGTGATGGGTGCATCTCAAAAGGCCTGGGGCTAAATTTTGGTTTTAAGCCACAGCCCCAATTAGACAATGCTACTGAGATCATTTCCCCACTCCACCGCCCAGCAGACGCTCCCAGAGACACTGTGCTTACGTAGGTTGACCAGATGTCCCGATTTTATAGGGACAGTCATGATATTTGGGGTATAGGGACAGTCATGATATTTGGGGCTTTTTCTTATATAGGCTTCTATTACCTTTCCCCTCCCATCCCGATTTTTCACACTTCCTGTCTGGTCACCCTATGCTTATAGGAGGCATGTCAGCAATCTGGGAGGAAAGCAGCTGCCACTAAGCCCATTTCAGAGGATGCAGCATCCACTCTTATGAGCACAGAGCACAAGGGCATATCAGCCGGTGTGGAGGGGAGATGGAGCCACTCTCCAGTCCTCCTTGCCCCCTTAGATGTTTCTGGTACCACCAGTGATTAAGGGAAACCCCTCAAGTCTTCTCATCTGGGGAGGCTCAATGTGAGTCTGAAGTTGATTCTCGTTTTATCCAAGATGGACTTTAAAATAAGCTTGAGCTTATTGAAGTGGTGGCTGGGGGAACCTACTTGTAGCAGAATATATCCTGACTATCTATGTGTTTAGCTTCATCGAAGATCTACTGCGAACACTATTCAAAACCCAGATGTCTAAGAGAATTCCTATGAATATATCTGTCCTCTTTGAGCTTCAACAGCTTACAACAGGCAATAAGCCACGTAACCTTAGTTTGTTGTGCTTGTAGGCCTGGGCTCCAGGCCAGCACCTAGATCTGTGTGGGTGCAGGGGGACCTTGGTGGATTTGGTTGCAGTAATACCTGCATGACCAGAATTCTTTTCACCTAATGCTTTGATACTAATACTTTGTGGGCACCCAAGTTTGGGAATGTTTGTGCCCATGACATGGAGAATGCAATAGATTTGTTGACTAAATGGTATTGTTAATGTAAGGGGACTGTTGCCCCCTTACTAACATTCAGTGGGGGTGTTTTGGCTGCTAGCTCCCAGCACTAAAAGGGGAGGATTGAGAATCAGGACCAGGACCCTGACTGTCCCCAGTCAGGATGAACAAGCAATGGAGGCTCCAGGTCAGCCTGAGGGAGAGAGCAGGGGGGCAGGTCAGGAGATCAGGAGACAGTGGGTCCTCCCCCTCCGTGTCCTCCGTGTGTGAGTGTGAGTGTGCAGAGTGGGGCGGAGCTAGACAGGGAGGGAAGAAGCAGGGAGCTGGGCTGAGCTGCAGAGCAGAGCAGAGAGAGAGAGAGAGAGCAGCAGCCAGAGGAGGCCAGAGAGAGAGAGCCAGAGGCTGAGAGCAGAGAGGCTGGCAGGAGCCAGCCAGAGAGCCAGAGCCAGAGAGAGAGCAGAGAGAGAGCAGCCTGGCCAGAGGCAGCAGAGCAGAGAGGCAGAGCCCAGAGCAGAGAGAGAGCAGAGAGCAGCAGAGAGCAGAGAGAGCCAGAGGCACAGCCCAGAGGAGCAGGAGAGGAGCAGGAGGCAGAGATCCTGAGCTGCTGGCAGGCAGCAGCCCAGAGGGCCAGGGGTGGTGGCCCTGGGGCCAGCCAAGGGGGGGGGCCACCTGAAAGCAGGCAGCAGCAAGACAGGAGGCAGCCGGTCCAGGCATGGGGGCAGGGGGGGGAGGGCACTGGGGGCCCCTGGTGTGCACCACCAACCACCACACACCACCCACACCCCCACCCCCCACCACAGCACCACTGCAGCACCCCCACCCACAGCATCCCTGCAGCACAGCAGCTGCCTGGAAGGAGGGGGTGGGGAGAAGGAGGAAGAGACTGCAGTGCTTGTGTGTGCAGAGACATTGTGTTTTGTGTTCCTTGTATTCCCCAGGGGTGGAGTTCTTGTAATTTTATTCTTTTATTTAAACATTCTTTCTTTTAAATTGATTGTTAAAATAAATTGTTAATTGCTTAGTGCATAGGTGGGATGTGCCCAGTGTCAGGGGGTGGCCAGTGCAGAGAGGGCCCCCCCTGGAGGGGAGTGGCCCTGAGCCCCAGGGTATCCTAGCAGGGTTCCAGGGTGGGGGTCCAGCCCCCAGTAATCAGGGGCCCAGTCTTGTTGGCCTCCTCAGAGAAGGCAAACAGGAGGAGAGTAAGGGGGCAGGAGCGAGGAGAAGTGAGAAAGGAGCAAGCCCTTCAGATCTTTTCGGACTCCCCCCCACCGGCACATCCATTCCAGCACGAAAGGACACAAACACAGGACCATTCCCCGCCGCTATACACAGGCTACCGAACAGGATCCTTCCCAGGAGGTTGGACACCCTAGGCCTGGTTGAGCACTTCTTCATAGTAGCATGAGCAATGAGCACTGACCCAGTTTACCATCCAAAGAACTACTTATCAAACTAGAAGCTGTTGCGAAGCTTTTGCGCAAACTGGGCATTACAGCAAGCCTTAAAAGGCAAGAAGGAAGAACAGCTAGAACTGAGACCAGAAGAGGCAGAAGCAGCAACAGGCAGCAGAAGCCAGACAACGGAGCGGAAGCTGGATTGTTGTCCCCAGGGTCCACAAGTCACAGAGACAGGAGCAGAGAAGAGTGGGCCTAAGAGACCAGGGGTAGATCTGGGAGAGCCTAAAGTCTGTGAGGGAGAAGAGTACCTAGAGAGAGGCAGTGAGACTTCATAAGGGCATGGCTAGGGCACAGCCAGAGCCAGGCAGAGAAAGATGTGGAAAGCCTATTGGAAGTGAGAGACAAGGTGATAAAGAAGTGAGTATTGAGGAACCTGAAGAAAGTGTGCATAGAGAGGAAACTGCCTAGGAGGCGGGAGAGAGAGCGGGGAGAAGAGAGAAAGCAGAAGGCGAGACCTCCCCGAGAGACCCAGAGGAGCGTCCAGGAGAGAATGAGCAGTGGGGTGTTGAGATACAGTTGTTCCAGAGAGAGAGAAAGTTGAACTGAAAGAGCAGCTGGTGCTGGGGCTTGAAGAATGAAGGCGAAGAATAGAAAGAGGCAAAGTGAAGTAAGAAGTTAAAGTTGTATGAAGAAGATGAAGAAGTGAAGAGCAAGTGGAAGAAGAGAGAGGAAGAGCTATAGCCTGCCCCAAAGCCAGCAGCTGCTGGGGTGAATGCAAGTGCTGGGGGAAAAGCCCTGCTGAAAAGCAGCCCCCCAATGTCAGAGCTAACATTGGCTGTGAAAAATGAGAAAGTCCAACAGGGAGATGCCAGAAAGGAGAAACCAAGAAATGAAGAAAGAAGAGCCCAACTGGAAACATGCCCAAGAAGAGAAGGCCCCAGCCCTCTGAAGGGAGAGCCAGAAGAGCCTTGGAGAGATACATTTGTTACAGAGGGAGGCACTGTGACAGGCCAGAGAGAACAGTGAGGAGAAGGAGAGGGAGAGGTCCAGGAGGAGTCCCAGGAGCACAAGTGCCAGGGGCACAGGGAGCAGTGTGGTCCAAGGCATGTAGAGAAGAACAGGCAGTGAAGCATTCTAGGCCTGTCCTTGGTGGGAAATTGGTATGCAGCAGGTGAGAATAACACGTGGCTGAAGTGCATTGGAGATTTGGTCTGTAAGCTTGAGCATTTGAGACTGTCTAAACCAAAGTGGAAGGGTCCATAGGTAAAGTGATTACAGACCACCATTTCTATCTGCCACCACGCACACCACAAGCACAGTTAATTTAAAAAAAAGGACCAGGGATTAGGAGCTGAACATGCACTGTTGGCCACAATATGGGTGGCTGACAGCAGCTGCGGGACTGGGACATGCGGGGTATGCATCAAAATCAGACAGAGAGAAATGGGAGAAGCAGGGAAAATGCAAATCATCAATTTCAGAGAAGAAGGAAAAGGGGAGCCATGGGAGAAGAGAAGAAAGAAGGAGGAGGATAGGAGAGTGAACAGAGGAGGAAGAGGAACCAACCTACCAGGAGAAGGAAACAGGAGAACTGGGTGAGAGAGTATTACGAAGAGCGGAAGATTAGCAGAGTAGGAGGAGAGACAGAAAGAGAGGGAGGCATATTGTGGGGGCCCAAGGAGGCAGAAATTAAAGTTAAAGTGGGCAGAAAACAGAAGACCATTATTTGATGAACAAAGGAAGATGAGAGATGATGAAGGAGGGATGATGACCAGAAAATGAGCTGCAGATGATGAGGGAAGAGGGATGGTTTCCCAGAAATCCTTGGGCTGATTCGGAGACCATGTGTGCTGATTGACAGGCATACCCAGAGGGCGATTCCTGCACATTTCTAAGGAATAGGTGACCAATTAGGATGACCAAGAAGAAATCACTGAGTCCAGTGAGGTATTAGCCTGTGAAGTTGCTGACAGTTAAAAGGACACCCAGTACAAGGTAAAGAGAAAAACAAAAGTGTCAGTGGCACTCTCATCAGGCAAAGTAGGGCTCTCATCAGGCGCCCTTGGTCCAGTGGGGGAGGTAACCATAGAGTGGAGTTGTGATAAAAAAAAGGACACTTTGAGTCAACCCCCACATTGTAGCCAGAGGAGGTCGTATCCGAGCTAGCGTAGTACACCTGAGAGCCTGAAGCTCAGGTTCCAGTGAGGCCATTAAGGAGGGGACCAGGGAGGTCACACAGAGGGAGTCAGGACCAGTTGAAGGAGCGCGTAGTTAGTCCAGACAGGGACCATAGGAGGGTAGTAAACCAGGGGGGAAAGAAACCAGAGATCCAAAAATGGGAGTCAGAGGGGCAAAACCAAAGGGGGGGGGGAAAAGACAGAGAAGAACGAAACCCCAAGGGTACTGATCCCAGAGGGACTGAAAATTGTGTTAATAAGGATTACTTTTTAAGGAGGTTATTATTAACTAAGTGGGGTAAGGTAATAATTATTTAGAGGTACTATATTGTTATGTGGGTGTATACTATGTGTTAATGTTGTTATTGATAGTTGTGGTGTTTTATGTGGTATTGTTATGTATAAAGGTAATGTGTGTTTTTAATATAATGTTGTGTTAAACTAATAGGATTGTGGGGTTTGTTAATAATATGAATGGATGATAATGTAATGGGTTATGGGGCCTGATTGCCCCCTGAGGCAGGGGTGGCAGCATTTTAGCAGGGATTGGGAATGTATAACACTGCTGCTGACTGCCAGCTCAGGTGGGGGCAGTGGGGACAGAAGGCTCCGCAATAGCAGGAGGGAGGGAGTGATCAGAGAAGAGGAAGGGAGAGAGGCCAGGGAAGCAGGGGAGGCCAAGAGGGCAGGTCCCCAGGCTGGCCAGCAGGAGGCGCCAGCGGCCCAGAGAGAGGGGGCCAGAGCTGTGTGAGAGTCCAGCCCAGGTCCGGCGCCAGAGGCAGAGGGGGGGGAAGGGCAGGGAGCAGGCAGAGAGCCAGAGCAGAGGGCAGGCAGAGAGCTGGAGCCAGGAGCCCAGGCCAGAGGCCAGAGGGAGCAGCAGAGCCAGAGAGAGGAGAGCAGATCAGGTGCTGAGAGCCAGCCATCCCAGGAGGAGCAGAGAGCAAGAGCAGATCCTGTGCTGGGAGAGAGCAGCCAGAGAGCCAGAGAGAGAGAGCCAGAGAGAGGCAGCCAGAGGCAGAGAGCAGGAGCAGCAGAGAGCACCCAGAGGACAGAGCAGAGAGCAGAGAAGAGCAGATCCTGCTGCAGCCAGAGGAGAGAGAAAGGAGAGCAGAGAAGGGCCAGGGGGGAGCCAGCCAGGGTGGGGGGGAGCATGGGGGAGCAGCCAAGCAAGGCAGCAGGGTGGGCAGGGGCCAAAGGGCCTGGGGGGGGCAGCTCACTGGGGGGGTCCAGGCTGGAAACCGGAGGAGTGTGGCACCCACCCACCAGGGCTGGGGCGGAGCATCTCAAGTGTGCCACCCACACAACCAGCACAGCACCCCCAGGCCAAGTGGAAGCAGAGAGCAGGCCCCACAGGTTGTACAGAGCTCCCTGCTGTAGCCTGGGGTTCCTTTTGAATTGTTTGTAAGTTATAGCAGTGTTTTGGTTTATTAATTGTGTAACCGAAATTTTTATTTTTTGATTGTAAAGTTGTATTTGTTTTAAATTGTATGGAATACACCTTGGGTTTGTCCTGGGAAGGGCCAAGAGGTGGGGAGGGAGGTGGTGCAGGAGGTATGGGGTAAGTTGGAGTGGGGGGCTGTTAGGGTCTCAGAGGGGTTGGGGGGTGTCCCCAGAATCCCAGGGGAGAGGGGTTGGGAGCAGAGGAGGGACTCTGGTAGGGGTCTGGGCAGGGGAGTCCTCTGAGGCAGGAGGAAGCCCAAAATAGGGACAAGTCAGCAACATTAATATGCTTGCAGATTCTGATAGGGGTAGTTGGATTTGTGTTTGCATGACTACCTTTTTCTTTATGAAAGGTGGAAAGGTAGCAATGGATGACTTTCATGTAAGGTCTGACAGGGCTCTGTTATCTAACCCCTTCTGTTCACGGTCTGTACGAAATGTTGAGGGAGCTTTTGAGATGGTTTGCATTGCAGGGCTATCAGTTTCAAGATGATACTCTGTTGTTGGATGTTGGCCTGTGGTTGCTTGGCTTTCCCAGTGCCTGGCTGAGTATGGCTTAGCTAGCTTGTTAAAGCTGCATCCTGGTAAGGCAGAAGTCATGCTGGCTGGCTGAGGGGAACCAGACAATATGATGGAGGTCATAGGTACTACTTCAGTTCAGTAGTTTGTCTACCCATTGTTAACCCAGTTCAAGACCTAAGGATCCTGTTGAATGTTTAGCTGTTTATGGAACAGCAGTGGCCAATCTGTCTTGCACTCGTTAAGGAGTTTGGTATCCTTTATTTCAGATGCCAGCCTCAAAAGAGTGATCCTTATCTTTGACACCTGGAGACTGGATTACTGGTATGTGCTGTTCCTCAGGCAACTCTGAGATTTCTCAAACTACAGCTTTACCCAGGTTTTATTTGGGGAGGTTATTGGAGAGATGGAATGGGGTTTGAAAGAAGAGTTATTTTGCTTACTCTAACATAGTTTTGGTTGATATTTAATGGTGTTTTTGATTGTCAGTGCGCCTACAGGCTGGCTGATAGGCACATTCTATATATGGAAGTCTGATTAAATAAAAATGAACACTTAATTGTTTTCCATTTGAAATACTTTGTATCCATGACATGTACTATCTGTTTAGCCCTGCTTTTGGAATCCCCCAGAGGTAGCAGCATCTTGAGGGTAATGCCAGACACGATCTGCTCCATAAGGTAGGTTTGTTTGCTTCTTGAATTAACTGGCCCTTCAAAGTACACAGAAGCAATGGTCTCCTAGAGACCCATTAGCATCCTTTTATTTTGGGAAGGATCACTTTACATTTAGAACAGCGCTATTTTGGGGTATGTGCTATGACTGCTTGCTGCCTTCTTTCCTGCTATGTAAAGAAACTGTTTTCTCATGGAAACTAATTGGTATCCAAGTATTAGGTGAAAAGAATTCTGGTCATGCAGGTATTACTGCAACAAGTTAAATTTGTGGCATGATTGTGGGTCAGTAGCATTCACACCCATAATGACCAGTGACAAAAGCCACCTATTGTGACATAAAACTTCAATTTTACAGCAGCACCAATCACTATAGTTCCCTCAATGTTAATACAACAGTCATATATGGAGTGCTTGTGGTACTGTTCTTCTGAAAAGGACCTGTATACAATTATGACTAATTTGCTCACACAGTTACTGCCACTTGTGAATGCCCTCATAGAAACTCTATATGAAAATGGCCAATTGCACATGGTTATTTTCATGTGCAATTGCCACGACTGTGTTCACACCGATGGCAAATACATGATTAAATTAGCCATGAAAATGCATGTGCATATTTGCATACACACATTATATATGCATGAAAATTATATATAAAACCGTGTCCATGGTATGCAAAATGGCTCAGCTTTTAAATCCAAAAGTTGCCTTATTCTGCAGTGTATTTAGTGGACTGTACGTACAATCATGGTGGAGGTGGACATGGTCTGTGGTACTTTGTTTGCAAGAATGTCTTTCTGGTAATTGATGTCCTACACCCCAATGAAGTCTGTTTTCAATTTTCTGTTTGGCAACGCTGTGCACTCTGGGTTTCAATCTATATTCTTCTTTGTCAAACAGTTGAGTTGGTTCAGAAAAGTCTGAGCTGCCTCTCCTGTCTGCATTACTGCAGCTGCATTGTTTTTATTTTTTAAATGGATTTGTATTAGTTCTAACGAGATGTAGGTGCTTCAGTAATGTGTTACAGTAATTGTCTTTGGGCTGTGTACATGCAATGTTGCATCAATTGAACCAAAGCTGTAATTTTAAAATTGATTTAGTTAAACCAGTTCAAAAACTTGTGTGCACACTCTTATTTCAACCAAAGGGAGGCTTCTTTTCTTTTAGTTAAAGTTGATTAGTAATAGGCTTAAGCTAAACTGAAATAAGCCACTTTTAAATTGAAATCAAAGTGTCTACAAAGGTGTTTATACCTGTTTATCTAATTTGGTTTCAAAACTAATTTAAGTTAAACCAGTGCAACTTCTGTATGTTAGATTAAAGATGCATTGTTGGTCTGATGTGTATAACTATCTCATGTAGATGACAGTACTCTTATAGTTTGTCCAGTGTGTACCAGCAGCATTAAGAATATTAGAGTTACAAAACCTAGCTGGCTTAGTTGAATTTGTTTTTTCATTTGCCTGCTTCATATGAGTAGTTTTGCAGCTAATTCCAGAAGGGTTGTGTCCAAACTCTGATCTCCATACGGTGAGTAAAGAATGCTCAAGGGTATGCTGTGTATGTAACGGCATTCACCACAGATTGTCAGCAGATTTTGAGACTGGGACTTTCAGCACTGGAATCTGGACTTCCACTTGAGCTACTGAAATGACTCCATTAGCAGATGGCAGTAGTAGGTTGTTATCTGCAGTGTATGTTAGCCAAAAGAGTGGACCAAAACACACTTCACAAATGTATCATACGTGCATAGATGTGGAACTTACACAAAACCTAAGACATAAGTCTTGACTCAAGTGCACAGCTCAAACTTTCTCTATAATGGGCAGAATCAAATGTTGGGATTTAAATCTGGATTTTGCACCATCTAGTTTGGGAGTGTTCAGATTCAAGGTTTTGTTTGTCCATTTTAGAAACATGAAGTTTGCTATCAGGTGTTTGGTGCAGGTTCATCTCTGCTGTTATAGCGTATGCAGTGCTATGATGACCCTATTATTTGACAATTTGTAATGCTCTGCTAGAGACTGAAGAATAAGCAAGACATAAAACCAAACTATAAAAATCACCAAGGGCCGATGATCATTAGTGCCTATAAATGATAATGAGGACATTTTAAAGGCAGGAATATATATTTGAATGGCTGTTCAAAATAGTAAGATCTACCTGCATGCAAATGCATGGGCAGAGCCAAGTGAATAACTTATAATAAATAATGTAGAGTTGTGTGTCTCTTTTTTTATTCATGTGTATGAACAGATTGCCACTCTCTTCAATGTATTTGTTTGAAATTAGTAGTCAAATTTCTTCCTATGCATTCCTAACTCTGACTTGCACTTTGAATTTTCAGCAGCTACTTATGGTAGATCAGCTGAACCCCTGATATTGTTTCTGTCCTGGGTTAGATGGGCAAAACTCTCTTAAAATCAGGTTTCTGGTGTGAATGCTTGTGGAAGGTGCATTTACTTTCATGAACATTAAAACAAATGAGCCTAATATATTTCACTAGTACAAATGCTCAGTGTGCAAACAATTGTTAGAATCTTCACGGAAAGAGTACATAAGAAGGCTCTGAATATGGCTAGTGTGAATTCAGTCTAAAATTCAAATGAATGCCACTAGGATTTTTTCCCTCCACTCATCTTCTAGCTCTCTGTGTTTGATCACTCCCAGCTCTCTCTGCTTTATCTCTGGAATTCAGTGCACTAAGAATAGGGCTTAGCAATGTGTAGAAGAAGCAACAGCTTTCCATTCACTACAGTTTGCAAATAAAAAAATAGTGCAAGAGCTTGATTCACAGCCACACGTGCAAATGGCGCTGACGCTCCTGTCAATCACCAATAGAAGGGATAGGTGGCAGATGTTCTGCCTCATGCCCTGGGCTACTCTAGCAGAATCCAGCGTGACTCATGGTTGAATCTACACCTAAATGTTAAGTAGGAGGCTATTCTTTAAAAAGCTCTGAAGACCTAGCTGCAGGGTTCCTTACCCCTCCTGTAAGCTAACCATTTTGTCAGTGGTATTGGAGATGAGCTTCAGAATTAATCTTGGCACATACCCTTGGCACTTTCTTGATGCCCACAATGTGTCAAATTCATTGGTTCTTAATCAAGTAAAAGTCCTATTAAAGTCACTGCTGCAGCAGCCCTTGCTCCATTTTGGCATTGTGCCTTCGCTTCCCAAATTCAGGTTTGGTTATCCTGAGCCAGTGGCACTGGCATTATGCCTAATTGTGTGTCTGTCAGAGCTGGGGCTGAACAGACAAGCAGACTGATGCAATTCCAGAGTAAGCAGAAGCTACTTATGAACTGACCTCACCAAGTGACTCATGTGGTTCTTGGAATGTTTTGTGACGTCTGTATTGTGAGTACTGTACTGATCTTTCTATTTCCCATTGTTCTTCAAGGCATTGCTGTGATTAACCCTGGAGAGAACCCCAAAAGATCTCCAGTTCGGTTATAATGGGAAATTGTTTGAGATCAGCTTTGATTATCAGTTTAAATTGGCAAGTTGTGTTATACTAACGGGGTTTTGGCATAGTGTTTGTTGTTTGTTTGTTTGTTTGTTTTTAAGAAATCGTAGTTTTTAGCACATTGTATTTATTTTTATTTCTAGGCTTTTCTCTGGCACTCATCACAGTTGAACCTTAGGGCTTTGTCTACTCACGGAAATTCACCAATGTTGTTATACTGGTGGAATGCTACTGGTATTACACCCCATGTGGACATTCTTACTCCAGAGTGTTCATACAAGGAGTTATACCGGTATAACTACATTGGTATAGTTATGCTGTTAAATTTCTACATGCAGAGAGTCCCTTAGTAGCTCATAGCCATTGTGATATTTGTTGTTTCTCTTAAGAACCACTGTTCACTTGCTTATCATAAAGTGATAAGAACATAAGAATGGCTCTACTGGTGCATCTAGTTCAGTATCCTGTCTTCTGAGGGAATGAACAGAACAGGTAATCATCAAGTGATCCATCCCCTGTCGCTCATTCCCAGCTTCTGGCAAACAGAAGCTAGGGACACCATTCCTGCCCATCCTGGCTAATAGCCATTGATGGACCTATCCTCCATGAATTTATCTAGTTCTTTTTTGAACCCTTGGCCTTCACAACATCCTCTGGCAAGGAGTTCCACAGATTGACTGTGTGTTGTGTGAAGAAATACTTCCTTTTATTTGTTTTAAACCTGCTGCCTATTAATTTCATTTGATGACCCCTAGTTCTTGTGTTATGAAAAGTAGTAAACAACACTTCCTTATCTACTTTCTTTACATCAGTCATGATTTTATAGACCTCAATCATATCTCCCTTTAGCCATCTCTTTTCCAAACTGAAAAGTCCCAGTCTTATTAATCTCTCCTCATATGGAAGCAGTTCCATACCCCTAATCATTTTTGTTGCCCTTTTCTGAATCTTTTCCAATATATCTTTTTTGAGATGGAGCGACCAGATCTGTACACAGTATTCAAGATGTGGGCGCACCATGGATTTATATAGAGGCAACATGATATTTTCTGTCCTATTATCTATCCCTTTCTTAATTTATTCCCAGCATTCTGTTCGCTTTTTTGACTGCTGCTGCACATTGAGTGGCTGTTTTCAGAGAACTATTCACAATGACTCCAAGATCTTTCTTGAATGGTAACAGCTAATTTAGATCCCATCATTTTATATGTATAGTTGGGATTATGCTTTCCAAGGTACATTACTTTGCATTTATCAACATTAAATTTCATCTGTCATTTTGTTGCCCAGTCACCCAGTTTTGAGAGGTCCTTTTGTAGCTCTTTGCAGTCTGCCTGGGTCTTAATTATCTTTAGTAATTTTGTATCTTCTGCAAATTTTCCCACCTCACTGTTTACCCCTTTTTCCAGATCATTTATGAATATGTTGAATAGGACTGGTCACAGAACAGACCCCTGAGGGACACCACTATTTATCTCTCTCCATTCTGAAAACTGACCATTTATACCTACCCTTTGTTTCCTATCTTTTAAGCAGTTACCAATCCATGAGAGGACCTTCCCTCTTATCCCATGGCAGCTTACTTTGTGTAAGAGCCTTTGGTGAAGGACCTTGTCAAAGGCTTTTTGAAAATCTAAATACACTATATCCATTGGATTCCCTTGGTCCACATGCTTGTTGACCCCCTCAAAGAATTCTAGTAGATGGGTGAGGCATGATTTCCCTTTACTAAAGCCATGTTCACTCTTCCTCAACAAAGTATGTTCATCTATATGTCTGACAATATTGGTTTTTATTATAGCTTCAACCAGTTTTCCCGGTACTGAAGTCAGGCTTACAGGCCTGTAATTGCTGGAATCACCTCTGGAGCCCTTTTTAAAAATTGGCATCACATTAGCTATCCTCCAGTCGTCTGGTACAGAAGCTGATTTAAATGATAGGTTACAGACTACAGTTAGTAGTTCTGTAATTTCACATTTGAGTTCCTTCAGAACTCTTGGGTGAATACCATCTGGTCCTGGTGACTTATTGCTGTTTAATTTATCAATTTGTTGCAAAACCACCTCTAATGATACCTCAGTTTGGGACAATTCCTCAGATCTGTCATCTAAAAAGAATGGCTCAGGTTTGGGAATCTCCATCACATCCTCAGCCATGAAGACTGATGCAAAGAATTCATTTAGTTTCTCTGCAATGGCCTTATTGTCCTTGAGTGCTCCTTTAGCACCTCAGTCCAGTGGTTGTTTAGCAGGCGTCCTGCTTCTGATGTATGTAAAAAAAAATTGCTATTACTTTTTGAGTCTTTTCTAACTGTTCCTCAAATTCTCTTTTGGCCTTCCTAATTGTATTTTTACACTTCATTTGCCAGAGTTTATGCTCCTTTCTATTTTCCTCACTAGGATTTAACTTCCACTTTTCAAGGATGCCTTTTTTGCCTTTCTCTGCTTGTTTAGCCATGGTGGCTCTTTTTTGTTTTTTTGGATGACTAATTTCCCTCTCAAGCCCCAAAATGAACAATTGTAGGTGTTCTCTACTGACTATAAAACTATATTACCCAGCAGGTGCAAAATGGAGTTATGGGGAGGCAAATTGTCTGAGATCTGGGTCTTAAGGCAGGAGAGATGGAATATGTTGTTCCCCTCCAGTGAAAACAAGATTCAGGCTAATGAAGATGAAACATCTAGTGCTAGGGCTTGTTTGTAGTTTTTATTAGGTTGGTTTGTTTCCAAGGAAAGCTTGATAGAATCTCAAGCTGGAACTTTTTCTTATTTGTAGTCTGGATTCATTACAAACTGTTTTATAGAACTACCGTATTAAATATAGATGAAAGGAACTTCACACGGTAAGGTTCCTTCCCATGAAGGAGAGTTTGAATCCTTTGACAACTGCAAAGGGCGGTAAATGAATATGATAGTGTTAGCTTGTGAATTAGATGCATTGTGGTCAGCTTTAGATCTCATCCAAAAATTGGCCAGGGTAATTTTAGGCAAATGATTTTGCTCCATAGAGGCCCCTCTAAAAGCCCTTCTTCTTTGCTTAATACACTGTGCAAAGGGCAATGTGCATAGCTGCACTTCTTCCGGAAGAGTCCTTTGTTGTTCCCAGACTCAGAGGGAAGTAATTTGTACCTTCCATTTATTGGGAGCACGTTATTTCCCCTTGTGTGCTTTGGATAGCAGTGCCTTCGGTAGGGAAGTCCTTGCCCTCCTGCCTGGGTAGGGAAGTCCCAATCTTGCTCTCTCCTACCCTGAGCCGAAGCCAAGATGCAGGGATGTAGTGCAGGGAGATAGGTAAGCATTCTTATCCCTATTTTACACAGGGAGAATGTGAAACAGGGAGGTTAATCCAAGGTCATACAGCAAATCTCTGCCAGAGCTAGGACTACAATCCAGGTCTCCTGTCCCTGTACCCATCCTTTAACCACTGTATCATGCTGGCTCTCACAATCCAGAGCAATCCTTCCTTCTCACCTCAACCGTTGCCATCAAATCGTATCATGGTCACAGCAGACACTTCTCGTTTCAGGAAGACTTGTTTCTCTAAAACAAGCTGTGTCGATTTCCTTAGAAAAACCCAGAGAAATACATGGCACTATCTTCACTGCAGGGCCGCCCTCTTAACGGAGAATCAAGGTTTGTGTTTTTAAAGGAAAGAGCTGTAAAAGGAGGTGATAGGTTAAGGTGCTACTGAGAAACGTTTGCATAAAATCTGTTATCGATTCCAGACAGACATGACAAAACAAAAATGGGAAGGGGGCAGAGGGGGAGGGTGTCCTCCTCCAAGAGTCTTTATTTTTTCTGTTGGAATAGCCTCACATTGTGTTAAACCTTTCCTTTGCTTTTTCCCTTCCTGTAAGTCTCATCAGACTATTTTATGTCCTTAAATGCCTAAATTTGAGTTTTTGCTGTAAACAAATGATGACCTGACAGCTGGAACCCTGATATCCTCTTATTCCACCCTGCCTATCTGTAATCATAGTGATTCAATGCCTCTAGGCGATCACCAGTCTTTTTGTATAATGTATCAATTAGAGCCCATAAGGAACAGGGTTTTTCGCTTTGTCTCTTGTAACATATTGTTTAGAAATGTGTCCAGAAAGGGCTTAGGAAGCAACAATAGGGACTGAAAGCCCAGCATTGTACATTCTACAGTTCTGCTTGTCTGTTTGGTTTCCTTTTTGTATTTTGTTTTCAGCCATCTGACTAACCTCGCCGTATTGTGTGCAGCAGCTGAACAAAATGCACAGGGCGATAGTCAGAAGTGCCCACTCGTTCTTCGCTGCTTTTATGACAAAGCTGTCCCTCCACATGTCTGTCTTGGCCTCTGACCCTACACGTTTACTTCAAGTAAACATGCCAGATGGCAGAGAAAAGTGGTAGGTCAAAGAACAACCCTCGGGGGGTCAGGAGTCATGAAATCCTGCTTCACAAAGCAAACTTAAAAGCAACAATTTCAACAAATGCCTTGGAGCAAGTTCACAGTTGGAACCAAAGGAAGGGGGAGGGGGAAAAAAAGCCCAACCCAACTCTCAATTACATATTTTGCTTTCAGGGTCTAATGGGTATTTCATTGGCTGTGTTAGCACTAAAAAAATTATAAGTGACAATGGGGAAAGATGGACAGATGGACTGGATGTTTGCATTGAGAGGTGGAGGCTGGTCTGTAGCTGGAGATGAGCATTCAGAGCTGGACCCCGAATATTATAACATCTTTCCTCTCTCCCCCATCCCTCCTCCACATGGGCATTGTTAGAGAACGAGGGATGAAGTGACTGCCATTGTTAAGTGTGTTGCTCTTCCTTGCACAATAGAAAGAATCTGAGTAAGAGGACCGCCCTAACCATCAAAAGTCACCTGCCCCCATCATAGTGAACATATTACAGTGATTGGCATGGTAGAAATGACTAAGAGAGAGAGTGAAATCTAAATCCAATTTATTCCCTGTTTCCACAGTTAGGCCCCTGGGTACTGGTTACCCAGCAGTTCCTGGATACACCGTTCCCTAAAGCCAGCCCTTGCCCACGTCTTCAGCCTGAATCCTGTGATTAATGCTGCTTAACATACCTTCAGCCCAATTTTCAAATGTGCAAACTTCAGCGAGCTACTGAAATTCCCTAGCTCAGCAAATATCCATTTGAGCTCTAGGTGCTGATTTGATTATCTACAGGTGGAATTGGATGCCCCTAAATTTGAAAACAGCATTTTTTTTCAGATGCTAAAAATAATTTGACCCAAATGGAGAATTAAATATTCTATTATGTGAAAATAAGTGTTGTAAATAACACATACATCGCATTTTTCCTTCTTAGACCTCAAAGCACTTTAACAGAGGTGGGTAAACATTGGGTAAACATCTTTTATGAATGGAGAAATTGAGGCAGAGAGAGATTAAGTGACTTCCCCAAGGCCACACAGTAAGCCAGGAATAGAGCCTAGGATTTCATACACTATGCTTGGTGCCCTGACTACCGCACCATGCAATTCATAGATAAAGTTGTAATAATTTTTGTAAAGATAATGTACTAACTAGTTAAGAAGAAACAAGAAGAGAATAGTGCAATCTAAAGAACTGTATTAATTAGACCTAAGCCTGTAGTAAAATACAGTGAGGTTAGGCAGAATTCCAGCCAGAGCTCTGATATTCAGCTCAGGGCAAATAATTTTTCAAAGTCCTATCTGAAGCCAGATTGCTGTGAGGGAGCCTCTGCTGGCTCTTTGGATATCATGCCCATGGCACGGCCGCCTCAGCTGATCGTCTTCCAAATGGCCAGTTCTCATTGTGTCTCAATATGAGTTGTGGTCATGAGGAGGACCTGGTCCCTCCTTATGTAACTGACCACCAAATGTATGGGTCCCTCCAATGTATGGATGTCAAGTATCAGAGGGGTAGCCGTGTTAGTCTGGTTCTGTAGAAGCAGCAAAGAATCTGTGGCACCTTATAGACTAACAGATGTTTTTGCAGCATGAGTTTATGGGTGATTCGGATGCAAGCAGATAAGCAGTGCTTGCAGAAGAAGGACCCACCCAACGAAATGCAATGCTAAAAACATTCTTATATCTATAAGGGTAGAACAGATAATGTATGGATGGTTAATGTTAGACCTTTATACTGTTGGTCCCCTCCTTGGTGACCGACATTATCTCACTGTTGTTTCTCCCCCTCCACTACTGGTATCAGACAGCTCCTTACTCCCATTGAACAATTAATTTAGGACCCTTGGATATCTGTAGATTTTGTGTTCCTCAGGGATTCCTCACTCTTGCAATCTGTATTTTAAAACCGTCTTTACACCTCTGCTAGCAAACTTTCCTTAAAAAAGAGACAGCTAGGAATATAATAAAGTCATGGGACCAAAATCACAGCTGCTGTAAATCAACCTACTTCCATTGACTTCACTGGATCCAAGCCACTTTACATCAGCTGAGGATCTGATCCATGTGGATTTATGTCCTTATCTTAACACTCCTACGTCAACAGTATAAGGAAAAGAGTGTTTTTAGCAAGGTTTTTAACCTTGCCAGACTGTATTAGTCCACTTCACACTTTAGAGGCAAAACAATTAATCATTTTTATAAAAGCAAAAGCAGTTTTTCTCAGAATAGATTTAATTGCTAAAATGTCTTGAAAATTGGAATAACAAGCTTCTAATTATGATTAGGGGCTCAGTATTGAAATACTGACACACTTGTTTAATCAAAAATAAATGTTGTTTTTTTCTTATAATGTGCTGTGATGAAAATAGCTTAGTTATTAACAAAATATAATGGAATAAGTAATGGTTAACCAATATGTTTTGCTTTGCAAAGTTATGATATTGCCTAACTATTGGTGTTGGTTATTTCATTATTTTGCAATTATATCTTTTACATTTTCTTCCTAAATAAAGATAACACATGAAGCAAGACACGTTTTGCAGATATATATGTGTTAGAACATCCACTAATGTAAAATACCCCACAAAGGCAGCTTCAAAGTGTCAGAGCATAGTCGTATATGGTCTGGGGGAGTGAGCAGGTGACATATGGAGTCATATTGCTTAATGCGCTACTGGAAGATGCTTGGATACTGCAGTGATGAGCAGGTATTAAAAACAATATAGAATAGAGCAAATGCCTAGAGAACTCAAAGGCATCCTATTGCCTTCTAATATCCTCTAGAGCTGTTTCTGCCTTGATGTCTATAAGAAACCAGCAAGATAATGGAAAATTTAGGGACAAACCTTGGCCCTTACCTTATTTATAATTATATTTATATTTTGCATCTCTCTCCTTGTATAGCATCTATCATCTTAAGCCCAGAGTTCAAAAATTGAGTCAAGCCCCAAAATACTGAGATTGGCCTAAAAATCATGAGATTGTTTTCAAATGGTTCTTTTTCTAATGGATTCTGAGCCTTTAAAGTGAACTTGAGTCATATTTCAAAGCTTTTCTCACTACCATGAGACCTGGAAATTTACATTTTAAAATAATAGTGCTGAGAGTCTCATGTAATCACATGGCTACCTGAGCTGGGGCTTTAAGAAAGACATCAGCTATCATGAGACTTACAACACAATTGTGAGAGCTGGCAACATTCTAGGCCCCACGCCTGCAACCCAGACCTGCTAGCATGGAGCCCCATTCACTTCAGTGGAGTTCTGCATGTGGGCAAGGGTCCACATTAGTGGCTCTAATTGCAGGATCAGGATCTTATATTGTAAGCTCTTCAGGGTAGAACTCTGTCACTGTTTGTATCTGTTCAGTGCTCAGTGCAATGGGTCCCTGCTCTTGTCTGGGGATATGGGAGCTACTATAATATACATATTAAAAAACAATAGCCACCAGTGTGGTAGCTGACTTGAGTGAATATAAAGAGGATGTGGGGAAAGGTCTGTTTTATAAGAATATAGGATTAAGTTACTATGCCATGTGAGAATGAGAATCCATGGGCTGGTGTATATTTTCCAGTTTTTTCTCCCAGATAGTGTTAATACTGGTTTTATTAGCAACCAATGATCAGATTTGCTTATGATTGTATCACTTCTGGTTCTATCAGCTATCTAGCTTTTCATTCATCTTTGGATCAAATGCTATAATTAGATACTTAGTTCTTCCCCTAGTTAGAACAGGAATAAGTATTGTACAAAACGCTCAAATGTTGCATTATCTTTTAGATGTTAACCCTTTTTCTCCTGACTTTTCTTTTAAATTCAGGATTTAGTGTGGGGGAGAACTTGGAAGTCTTTCTCCAGGGGCAATGGGGTGGACAGGAGGCTGCTGTGGAGGGAAGCTGAAGTAGTGTAGGCTAAACTTGGAGGTGAATGGGACAAGGAGACTCATCCAGGTGGACAAGGGAGGGGAGCTCAGTAGGCAGCGGGTCATGAGGAGCAGATGGCTGGTTGGTATTGCAGTAAGCAGCTGCAGGTCTGCTTGTCAGTCTTGAGTGGAGCATTAGCTTCAGGCAGCGGCAGCCCATACACAGTGGAAAGGCAGTGTGTTGTCTTGGTTGGTGAGGAAAGAGGAGACGTACTTGGTTTGGAGGGCTAGTGGCTAGAGAAGCTCCAGAGCCATTGGCTGAGTGAAAGGAAAAGTTACAGCATATGGGGAGCTCTGGGCATGTGCATCATAGTGAGAAGTGTTTTTATTCAGGTTGAGGCAAAAAACATCTTATAAAGGTGAAGAATGTGTGGGTGAGGGTGGGGAGCTTTTTATTCTCCAATACGGCAGCTCAGTGGTTTGAGCATTGGCTTGCTAAACCCAGGGATGTGAGTTCAATCCTTGAGGGGGCCATTTAAGGAACTGGGGTAAAAAAAAAACTGTCTGGGGATTTGTCCTGCTTTGAGCAGCGGTTTGGACTAGATGATCTCCTGAGGTCCCTTCCAACTCTGTGATTCTATGAAGTCTGAAAACAGCTAAAGGGATTTGCCTCAAACGACACACAAAAAATAACATTGTCAACTCTGGACTGGAACTGGCTTGGAAAATTTTATCCTCCTAGAAAAGCTTTCCCAGAAAGATAGGAGCATGTGAAAATGGGGTGTGTGTGGCAGGTGTTTATCAGGACAGCCCTGAACTACTGCAAAAGTTATGATGTTGCTGAGAGTGCTAGTCAAGCCCAAAATAAGATGTTTAATAAATTTACTACTACCTACGAGTGCCAGAACTGCTCAGCTTTGTAGCCTATAGGACTAGCCTGCTTGCTTGCATATATATATCTTTTCTTATAGTTTAAGTATTTGGTTTATTGTAATAGGTTTATAAATTTATATAAAAGTAAGTTTGGCTGTAATGCAAGAGACCTAGAGGCCATATCCTGTATGTTAAGCTAAGGCAAAGTTAGCATATCTATATTAAGACCTCTTACTCAGAAAGCAAAGTTGACCTATATCTTGTTACCTAAATAGATGAGTACCCATGCCTATATGTCCATGACCTTTTATTTAGACCAATAGACAATGGAGAATGGCACAGGGGTTTTTTCAATGTTGTACCCACAGACTTAACAAGTACACCACAAGAGACTGATGTGCATACATACCTGTCATCAATATGCACATACATACTAGCCATTTCTGTGGGTGAGGAATGAAATCTGGGCATAAGAGGAAGGATTTCTGGCATTTGCCCTATAAAAGAGGTAACCCACCTCAATAGAGTACTCAATTTCTCACTTTACTCCATCTCCATTCTCGCTTACTTACTTCCTCCACTCTATCTATTCTATCTATGTATGATGACTGCTACTATTAGTGGGCTATACTTGTTCTTCTTAAACTTTAACTTTCAAAGGAACTAGGCTAAGCTTGGTTTCCCTAAGTTTTATTCTTAGTTTGTTTATTAGGTTTTGGTTTAAGTTTAAGTTAGTCAAGTAAACCCTAGTCAGCTTTGATACTCTTAGCATTTTCTAAGCACTGCATCCCTCACTCAAGAATTGAGAAACCTGAACCGCAAGGCTGTTCCTGTGTCTCTTACCACCAGGTTATCAAGGAAGGGTGTGAGTATATTAACCAAAGCTTTGTTGCATATAATACTATATTATCATATCTATCTTTTGAATAGCAGTAATGCAATTGTAACTTTGTAACTCTGGTTATTTTACCATTTACTTACTATTATTGACTTTAATAAAAAGTCTTTATGACTATATCTGTCTCAGTGTGAGTTTCCTGTTATACCACCAAGGGTCCTTTATAAATTCTGTGGAGCCTGATTCAGGACAAGAACTTGCATCTCCTCATAAAAAAGATTGGTGAGCCTAAACCCCATACTAATTAATATTGATGATAATTATTAATATTATTATTAAAATCAAATAAAATTAAATGAATGTATTAAATTCCCATATTATCCAAATTAATATTATCAGTACACCCTAAATCAGGCTACAGCTTTCTGGTTCTAATGCATAAAATTACTTATGAAAACACTTGTATTCTAATTCATAATTTATATACTGTAATAGTTTTGTATGATAGGAAATCTGACTAGGATTGACGTAAGTGGCTACGATTAGAGAATGCTTGTTGCTGCTAGCACCCAACAGTGGTTGGTTAAATAGAAACATCTCCTTTGGGTGTCTCCACACTTCTAGGCATCCAAATATCACCAATAAACAGTGGCCTACTGCATGCTGAGTTATGTTTGGAGCAGGTCTAGGCACTGAAATTGTAGCTTCAGCTGATTTTACCTTTTATGAAAATGAATAGGAGTTTTTTTTCTCTCTCAATAGATACTGTAATGGAGAAAATGAGATAGAGCTGGTCAAATGATATTCTGCAAATATTTTCCCCTCCCTTCAGGCATTGAATAAACTCTTGCTCTTAAAATGTACAAAGCACCTACACCAAGACTTTCACAACAGTACTTGCAGCTCACTGAATAGTCCAGCTGCCTCACTAGAGGACTTTCGGGACTAAGGGGCCCTTTCAGAAGTGCTCTTAATTGTCAATGGGAATTGCAGTTGGTATTCAATTACTCACAGGATCAAAGTCTTCAGGATCTGAACCAAAGCCGATGGAGGTCAATGGCCAGATTCCCATTGACCACGATGGGTCTGCATCAGTCTCTTGATGAGTATTTGTTCAGCTGTCTCATTTAATATCTTGACCAAAATGCTGGTGTGCATTTTGAAATAAACGTTTTTAACTTGTGCTTTATATATCACTGGATCGTAGCCAGCCCCTGCCCAGCAATGGGTGAGGGCGCGGATAAGGAGGCTTCTAACTCATCTTGCAAGGCACAGCCACAGGTGCACCCTTTGCGCTTCCTCATGGGTGGTAGCCTCTCTGAAATATATGGGGACGAGGTGGGGTCATAAGCTTCTAAAATTTTGGCCAGTGGAGCAGTATGGCTGCAGAAGGGACCTCTGGCGTTTCCTCTGAGCAATCTGAAGCACAGTACTTCCAGGAGTGTGTTCTTGGAGGTGTAGCTCCACACCACCCATTACTTGGGGAGTATGCCTTAATGGCCCACTTGAGGCCATGCTTAGTGTGTGAGGAAAAATTAGCTACATTGCTGGCTGAATGTTTTGTTCTGGCTGCTGTCCCTGACCCTGAAAATGTCATCCATCTTAACAAATGTCGTAAATTATGGAGAGGAGGTTGGGGAAAGAACACAATCTGTGGGTTTTATCCCCACGTCTCCCTTGGCTTCCTGGTCCAACTTGTACAAATCTCCTAAGGCCTTAGTTTCCCTATCTCCAGTATCACCAAGCTCTAAAAAAAACATGGGATTTTTTTTGTTAAATGTTGGGTTCTTTAATTTGCCTTCCGGTTTCTGAGCATTTAGGATGCACTCACTTCATGTTCTTCTCAAACATGAGGGCCAGAAACGTTTTCAGTGAAAACTGACCTTCTCACCTAATAATATGATTGAAGAAGCTGAGGATTTGAGAAAAAAACGTAAATATCATGAGACTCGCAATGAAAATACTGTATCTCTAAAATGAGTGATTTTTACCCACCTGTTCTACAGCAGCATTTTTACGCTTAATTAATAAATATTTGTAAAGTGCTTTGAGATCTTTGGATAGAAGAAGTTAAAGTGAAGAGCATGATGTGGCAGGGACTGTCTTTGTTTTTATGTTTGTACAATTCCTAGCACGATATGGTCCTAGTCCATGATTAAGGCTCCTACCACAATACACATTGTTATTACTAATAATTGCTTATGAGCCATTGAGGGATCTGGGGCAAAAATCTGTCAGGGATGGTACTTGGTCCTGCTGCAAAGGCAGGGGAATTTTTCAATCCTTGAGGGGGCCATTTAAATAACTGGAGTAACAAAAAAAAAAAACACGTCTGGGGATTTGTCCTGCTTTGAGCAGGGGGTTGGACTAGATGACCTCCTGAGGTCCCTTCCAACCCTGATAGTCTATGATTCTAATAATAATTACAATGAATGATTAATAGCATGGCTACTACTAATATTTGCAGGTTGTTATCATGACCTAGTTACGGGGCCTAGCACATTTCCCTGAAGCTGGACACCCCCCGTATCCCAAGTCTCTTAAATTGTTTAGGGGCCTTTTTTTCCTTTGTGTTTGCATCAACAGCAGCCATGGTCTCACAGACCCACAAATGGACAAGATGGAGTCCTGCAGAAGTTGCCGCCTTGCATATCTTGGAAAGACAAGAATGAAGCTGCTGAAAGGCAGCCCTGTTAACCCCTGCTAGGGTTTCCATGCAAGTCAAGGACATCGGCATTTAAGGTAGTTGACATATCAAACAATATCAGTTTGGACACTATTGTCCTCCATTACCAGGAGGCGATCATCTACCAGTGCAGTCTCTGTGCTCTCCTCAGAACTTTGAGACTAACAAGGGTTAAGGAGATAGCTAGATATTCCTGAGAATTGTCTTGTCAGAATCCTCTCAATAATCTTAACCAGGAGTGGAAAATTAACTGTCATTTCAGGTGATGAGTTGAGCAGTGGTCCTATAACAGTTTCCTTAATAGAAGCTGGCAAATTGTCCTTAACGTAGATCTCCACAAACAATGGATCCAGTTGTTCCCCTCTGCCCTTCTCCAGTTGTGGGTCCAAAGCACATATTGTACAAAGTATTCCCATCACCTCTATGAGTAATAGAAAGCCTAAACTCAGTCAGAGAAGATGTAGCACTTGTCCCATCAGAATTTACCTTTGTTCCCAGATGGTTCTGCCCAAATCCACTCTATTTTATCTGCAGAATATCAATAAAGTTCCTCACAATAGGCAAGACTCGTTGGGGGGCATCTCTACATGGTGTGTCAGCAGGCAGCAAGCCAGGGTGTGAATCTACAGCTCAGCAGCTTGCCATGTGCTACCTCGCCATGTGATCACTGCTGCAGCGCAGTAAAAAGTCTGGGATTGCAGCTTACCGTATTACTGCTTTGCATTTTGCTACTTCACCTACTGTACTCATAAGAGTAACTACATGGGGCTGAAGTGGAAATGTCACTCTTCTCTTTGTTCCCCTCGGTACAGAACTGATACATTTTCCCTCTGGGTCTCCCACGCTAACTTTTCTTACTATTGTCTATAGTTTCATGTTATTTAAGAAATAAATATCTGCTTTTGTTCATAGGATTTAAGAAAAATATTCTGGGCCCAATTTTCGACCTCTAAAATGGCCTGGTTTTCAGACGTGTTGTGCACCTTCATGTCTTCTTGAAATCAGTGGGAGCTACGAGTGCACAAACCTTTTGTAAACCTGCACTTTGATTTAGATGCTGAGCTTTAGCTACGTAAGTTAGAAATTTTTGGTCATGGAATTTATATGGAAATTATAGAATTTAATAGAATACCAGCGCATTCCTACTCTCGGATGAAACAGGAAATAATTTTGCAGTGGGAATGGAGGGCAGGGAGTAAAGAAGTAGGGGGAGTGTATTTTTCAGAATTTGTGAATTTATCTCCATGTCAGGATTCCTATTTATTGGTTATTTTATTTATTTTTGGGGGTCTAAAGCAAAACTCAGCTTGGCAGAGAGTAATTTAAAGCTGGAATGATCTCTCTGAAGAGTGTATTGAATGTTACAACGTGCATGCAAAAACCACAGCATTTCTTTTAATAGAATTTGGAAAGTCTACATTTTCCCCTCAGTTTTGATTGCCTGTCCCCTTTAATTTATTCACTTTGGGAACCAGAGCAGAATCCATGAATGGTAAAGACATACAGTATTTTCAATTCAATCTTCCTCAGAGCACACCCAAGACAATGCTCTCCATGGCATGCCTGGGAGTAATTATGCTTGGTTATCCAGAACTGCTTCTCCCCCACCCCCCTTTAAGGATTTTCCCTTTCTCTCTGGTGAACAATTTTTTCAATGTTGTTTTATATTGCTCCAGACTTTCTCTTCTCAAGCTGAAAATAAAATAATATAATTTCTGGTTGCAAGGAGGGACCCCTGTGCGTAGGAGTAAGTGCTAAACTGCACGTCACGTGATTAAGGTTGTGTAAATGGGTCTTATTTTTCCAAGACAATAATTTAGGATAATAAACCATTTCTGTGGGAGACTGTAAACCTTCACACGCTTTCCCTCTGGATTGTCATTTCCCGGCTTCTGTTGCCCAGTTTATTCCCTGCAGAGCAGCTGTGTTTGTGTCACTCACCCTAAGAGGGCAGACAACTGGCTGTCATCAAAGCCACTCTATGGACTGGCCGGTGGGGAGCTGTGAGGAGCCATCTGCTCTTTTCTATTGCAGAGACTGAGAGTGTCACCTCTGCAATATTCTTGGTTCATAGGCGGATAACAGGGTAGTTGTTAATTTAGCTGAAAAAAGATTCACCAGTTCTCAGCAAGCAAAATAACAAAGATCCAACCAGTGCTAGTCGTCAGGTATAAATTAATGGCAGGCAAGTAGTTTGATTGTCCAAGTGTGAAGGGTAACAAATAATAGCAGCTATCTGCTTACCTCTCATGCAGCATTAAAAAGAAATCCTCTGTTCCCATATTGTGTGGTCCGGTTTAAATCTGTTAGGAAACAGGTTTGCCCTCAATGTATGAAATGAGAGGAAACCAGGCTTTAGTGCTAAACAGGGCCTGCCTTGTGGCTGGGGGAGACAGTGCTCACTAGAAACCAAGTGTTCAACTAGTGTGAAGTGCTGTAGCTCCCCTGGCTTTAATGGAGTGATATGATTTATACCACCCCCAGTACCTGGCCCACCCTATAATTTGGCCAAATAAAAACTTATCTTCAGCTGATCACTTAAAAGCATTTATCGTCAGTGAAAGGCTCAGATATTAAGGCGATGTGGTTCTCTAGAGATTTAGAGCTTTCTCCATTAAACTTCTATTTTATCCGTTTCTAAGCTAGATTGTTTTTGAAATACAATGTCAGTGAGATTAAAAAAATAATTGCTGTTTGTGTGGCAGTAGCACCTAGAAGATTCATTCTCACGGTGGTAGGTGCTGTGCAAGCATGTAGTAAACAGCAGTCTTGCCCCCAAGAGGTAACAGTCTAGGGTAAAGGTTCTTAACCTGGGGTGCACACACCCCCTGGGGGTGCGAGATGCCCTCTCTGGGGGTGCAAGACATGCCAGATTTTTTTTAGAAGGTAAATCATTGAAAACGCAAATTAAACACAGGCACGTAAGTACAACTACTTTGTTTCATCAAACCTATGTATTTATTAACGTTATACATTTTTAATGATTACTGTAATATACAAACAAAAATTTGTTTTTAAGTTAATTGGAGGGGTGCGAGAACATATTTTGAGAATCAAAGGGGTGCAGTAAAGGTTAAGAACCACTTTAGATTCTAAAGTATGATGTAACAAGTGTGTGAACAAATGAGAGGCTGGATGCAGAAGGAGGGTGCCTGGGGGAACAATAATAATAATAATCATAAATAAGGGTTGCTAATTCTCATGATTTTATCATAAGTCTCAGGATAGTTGATGGTTTTTGTTAAGACCCCAGCTCCTGGAGACAAGGGCATGTGAGAATCTCAGCTTTCATTACCAAAAAAAAAAAAAAAAAAAAATTAGCCTTCATGGTTGTGGATAAAAGCTTGAATATGCAACACAAGTATACCCAGATGACTGAAAAAAAATGAGAAGGTAAATAACTAGGACTGTCAAGTGATTAAAAAAATTAATCACGCTGTTAAACAATAATAGAATACCATTTATTTAAATCTTTTTGGATGTTTTCCACATTTTCAAATATATTGATTTCAATTATAATACAGAATATGCTCACTTTATATTTATTTTGATTACAAATATTTGCACTGTAAAGAAAAGTATTTTTCAATTTACCTACTATGAGTACTATAGTGCAATCTCTTTTTAATGACAGTTGAACTTACAAATGTAGAATTATGTACAGAAAAAACCTGCATTGAAAAATTAAACAATATAAAACTTTAGAGCCTACAAGTCCAATTAGTCCTATTTCTTGTTCAGCCAATTGCTCAGGCAAACAAATTTGTTTGCAGAAGACAATGCTGCCTGCTTCTTGTTTACGTGCCAGATGCGCTAAAGATTCGTATGTCCCTTGCTGCTTCAGTCGGCATTCCAGAAGACATGCATCCATGCTGATGACAGATTCTGCTCCATAACGATCCAAAACTGACACATGTTCATTTTCATCATCTGTCAGATGCCACCAGCAGAAGGTTGATTTTCTTTTTTGGTGGTTTGGGTTCTATAGTTTCCACGTCTGAGTGTTCTTTTAAGACGTCTGAAAGCATGATCCACACCTCATCCTTCTCAGATTTTGGAAGGCACTTCAGATTCTTAAATCTTGGGTCAAGTGCTTGTAGCTATCTTTAGAAATTTCACATTGGTATCTTCTTTTCATTTTGTCAAATTTGTAGTGAAAGTGTTCTTAAAATGAACCATATGTGCAGGGTCATCATCCGAGACAGCGATAACATAAAATACATGGCAGAATGTGGGTAAAACAGCAGGAGGCATACAATTCTCCCCCAAGGAGTTTAGTCACAAATTTAATTAACACATTATTTTTTAAACAAGCATCATCAGCATGGAAGCGTGTCCTCTGGAACGATGGCTAAAGCATGAAGAGACATATGAATCTTTAGTGTGTCTGGCACATAAATATCTTGAGACACCAGCTACATCAGTGCCATGCGAACGCCTGTTCTCACTTTCAGGTAACATTGTAATTAAGAAGTAGACAGCATTATCTCCCGTAATGTAAACAAACTTGTTTGTCTTAGCGACTGGCTGAACAAAAAGTAGGACTGAGTGGACTTGTAGGCTCTAAAGTTTTAATTTTTTTTGTTTTTGAGTGCAGTTATGTAACAAAAACCCTACATTTGTAATTTGCACTTTCATGATAAAGAGATTGCACTACAGTACGATTAAACACAATTAATTTTTTGAGTTAACGTGCGTTAACTGCGATTAATCGACAGCACTAAAAATAACCCCAAACTTGTTTAAAACAAAACTTCATGATTTTTAAGACAATCTCATAATTTTGGGAGGACATGACTCATGAGTTTTTGAATGTGTGGCATTGGCAATACTGGGATGGTTTGATGACGATAAATATGTCGTTCACTTTCCTAATTCTCAAAAACAATGGAACCAATTGGGTTTAAATTTTTAAAAAAAAGTCTCCCTTAGGCAGACAGCAGGCCTTTGAAGTGTCAGCCCAAAGGGAGAGTGTTTCAGCAAGTTTTGAGCAAAATGTAAAAACGATGGCAAAATTGACAATGGCATTTTCTGGTATTTCAGATGGAATTCAAAATCCTGAACATTAGTATAATCTGTGTATTGTTGCTTTGCAAGGAGCATCTTTTCACCTTTTCTGTACAGGAAAGAAATTGCCATTTGGGTTGTAGCTGTAGGGAGAGTGTTTCAGCAAGTTTTGAGCAAAATGTAAAAACGATGGCAAAATTGACAATGGCATTTTCTGGTATTTCAGATGGAATTCAAAATCCTGAACATTAGTATAATCTGTGTATTGTTGCTTTGCAAGGAGCATCTTTTCACCTTTTCTGTACAGGAAAGAAATTGCCATTTGGGTTGTAGCTGTAGTCTCTCCTTAAAAACAAACAGAAAAAGAAACATTAAAATAAAATCTATGGGATCATTAAGGATCATCTGGGTCCTGCTCCCATAGACCACAACAGGTCTAGCTCTCTGCTGTTCATGACACCAAATATCTACAGGCTCAAAACACAAAAGTCATGTTACTTTACTGAGATGCTGTGAGATCTCAATCATCACATGATCATCAGATTCCTCTTATTAGTGGACAGTGTGGCCTAGTGGATAGCACACAGGGTGGGGCTTCAGGACCCCTGGGTTTTATTACTGGCTCAGCCACTGGCCTGCTGGGGGACCTTGGGCAAATCACTCCATCGCTCTATGCCTCAGTTTTCCCATCTGTAAAATGGGGATAATGAGACTGACTGCCTTTGTATTGCCCTTTGAGATCTACTGATGAAAATTGCTATATGATGAACAAGGTATTATCTTACAGTGATTTTTCACAATGGTCTTGTAATCCTGATATATTGTTCTTATGTAAATTACTGTTACTTTTTCTTGAGGGGAAAGATCCAGTGTCCACTGATGACAGTGGGAGTTTTTCCAGTAATGTAAGTGGACATTGGATCAGACTCTAGATGAGTAAATATTTTTCAACTAATTTTATATAGGAAACCAATATGGCAAGTGGCACAATTTGGTTGATCACTAGCTGCACAACCTGTTTGCTTTTATGCTGTTCCTTCTTTTTCTGTTTTGCGTTGCTTGATGTGCAGTTACTGAGTCTCTTGAAATGCTGCATGGCATTTTATGATCCCTGTATACTAACTGCATAGCAAATCCACTATAAAATGGCAACTGCATAATAGCTTATATTTAAGCAGCATACATTATTTACTGTCTCACCATAAGATCTTCCTGTGGGTCAGAGTAGTACAAGTTGATTAACTTTATTGAAAAGAATGATCTGCAGACTTGTTGGCTCATAACATGGCATGCCTCACATTATAATCTCTTGATAATACAGTTTCAGTAATGTATATCACCCCTGTAATGACACAAAGTGAGTTTCCCTATCACATATATGGCACCAGCATGTGCAAAGTGCTTTTATTACATTAAAGGACTGCAGAGGGGCCTGGATGTCTTAAGGAACAGGTAATAGGATACACAGAGCTTTTTACTTCTGCTTTATATGACTGGATCACATCCATCTCTGGTCAGTAATGATTATAATCCTTTATCCTCTCAGGGCTGGTTAGTGACATATATGATGTAAGTTGGATGCCTTATTGGCGTTTCTAATGGATAGGTGCCCCGTCACAAAAATCACCACCACTTTCCACACTGAATTGGACCCTTTGTTAACAACCCTAGCAGAGATGCTGAGGAGTGAGAGGCCATACTGAAATATCCTTGCACTCCTAGAAGTGATCCTCTTAGATCAAGATTCATACACATTGGTAGAGGTGAGGAGTTCCTGTGAAATACCTATTCTAAGAATAGAAGATTTCATTTCCAGGAATGTCAAATTAGCACTAAAATAATGTCAAGGAAAAGAAAAAAAAGAAAAACCTACCCCAGACAGTACTGATGCTGGGTTAGAGTCTGTTCTCAATTATGCCAGCGTAAATCCAGAGTTACTCCATACAATTCAGTGGAATCATGTTAGATGTACTCTAGCATAAATGTGAGCAGAATCAGGCACATCTTCAAAATGTTGGCTAATGCTTTTCATTTTATACAATGAGATTATTTTAGGCCATTTCTTTTTGCAAATCAATTAAAATTTTGCTTTTATGTGAACATGTGAAGAGAGCTGCTAAATATTAGACTCTATAGACATGTGGTACTTCTATTGACACTTGATTTAGAAAAACTTTTGTAGGTTGGAACAGATGCTTGAAATGGAAACCAGAGGAGTGGCTTCAACAAATACCTTTTTGTGGATGATTGCTAAATGCAAGCAGTAAAAGCAAGATTATAAACTGTTGTTAATTTTAAATAGAAAAAAATATAGGCATATAAAATATTGAACATGTTATAGTCTTTCAGTTACTGGTGTGCAAGTTACCTTAAATGGTCATCCCCTACAGACTGCAGCTCTTACCAAAGCAAAGGCAAGATGAGGCAAAAGAGAAGTGGCAGCACTCCCACCGGGGTCTTATGCAATGACATTTTGCATTGCTGTGAAATAAGGCAGTGTCCTCTTTGATAGTGGTGCAGGATAAGAAGCATAAAAATACCTCTGCTTTCTCACTGGAATTCAGACTTCATGTGGCAAGCATCAAAGCTTCCACATTTGGAATTTGAAGTTGATTATGTATATCAGACATTTTAGTATGGTATGTATGTGTGAATATGTATTTTTTGGGACAGATTATTTCATATCTGCCTACTGCAGGGTTCTGATGCCTTCCTCTGAAGTCAAGCACTACTGGCTGCTGTCAGAGATAGGACACTGGACTGGATGGACCTTGGGTCTGATCCCATATGAGAATTCTCCCTCTCTCTCACACACACACACGTACGTAAGATACCTCGCAGTTTAGTAGAAAGGATGATTTTCTGAGGCTGCCACAAGTATTATTTTAAATCTTTCCTCACAGCATACCAAGAGAACCCTTCTTTAATAGAGTGTATCTATGCTTCTCCCCTGCCCACCCTCTTACCCCACCTCCCATCAGGCTTTCAGTGATAACAGTAAGAAATACACACACAGACACACACAATTTCTCTCTTTCTTTCCCACCAAAGGTGAGCAATGATCTCGCTCTCCCACTTGTCATTGTGGCAAGTTCTGGTTCTTCATTTGTCTAATGATGTTGGAGTCATACCAACCTATGTAGTGTCGAGCTACAGGATAATGCCCCATAGAAAAATCCTACCCGAAAATAAAAGCGGGATGTCATTTTTTAAATAAACAAATCTATTTACAAAATAGATGCTCTTTTGCAAAGCTTTCAGAAATATGCTTTATTGAAGATGAGCTGGCAGTGGAGTTTTTGCTTCCTGCTGATAGCTGTGAAATATCTGCCTTTCATGGATAATTACCTACTTCTACCTTCTTTCCACTCACACATGTTCTCATGCACTGTGTGTGTGTGTGTGTGTGTGTGTGTGTGTATAATGCCCTGATTTTTCAGAAGTGACACGTGATTTCTGTGTGCCTTAGTTTTGGGCTACACAGCTCGATATACCTTGAAACAGCCTGATTTTTCAGAGGGTGGGTGCTCAGCAGTTTCTGAAATTCTGACCTCCATAAGTGTCTCAAGTTGGGCATCCAGAAATTGAGACACCAAACCCCTATATCCTTTTTGAAAACATAGGCTCCATAGATATAAACTCATTCATCTATAGAGTTAGTCCCTGTAACGGGATTCATTCACCACTGTGGCACCTCCTGCTGGCTGTTTTGGGAATTAGCTCTGCATGTTAGTGCACCCTCTTCGGGTAGTATCTCGCCACCGTTACTGCTGCAGTAGGAACAACGTCCCTCTGAGGACCATGGTGTTCTCTTCAGTGACACAGCCCTCCAGCTATCACACACTGTGCTCCTTACCTCCAGGGGACCTGCAGTCTGCTGTTCAGCCACTTCCCTTAGTGGCTACTGCAGTGAATTCTCTGGCCACTTCCTCATGGCCCCGGCATCCTCTTTGCCCTGGCCTCAGCCTGCAAACCCCAGCAGCCAGCCAGGAGCTGTCTCTCGCTCCCTTGGTCCCTGCTTGCAGCACTGCTCTGGCCAGGGTGCTGGCAGTTCTCTCAGCCCTCCGAGGCACTGTCATTCCTCCCTGGGCTCCCAGCAGAGAACTGCCTTCCTGTGCCCTGCAGCTCCCTTTTTATATGGGCCTGCTTGGCCCTGATTGGGTGCTCCCTTTAGCCCTTCTCTGATTTGCTGCCTTCTGCACAGCCTCCCTAGGACTCCATTAACCCCCTTAGAGCTCAGCATGGGGCAGGCTCCCCATCACACACCTTCCCCTTCAAGCCTACAATCCTCAGGGGTAGGGAAGTCTCACACTCGGTGCTACTCTGGGATGTCCCTTTAGGTTATCCCACTGTTTTTTGATTTCTCTCAAATGGAAACACACATCTTCCTTCTCTTTTTTAGAATCCCTAAACTGTTCCCTCAGGTGTTCCAGTTCTCCCTCCGCTCTTAAGCGGGCCTGCTCTGCCACTGCTAACTGGGCTTGTAGTTCAGACTCCCCCAATCCCTTTTCTGTCAGGGTCTGGGTCCCCACAGTAGCCTGTTTCACCAGTGTTTGTTCTCTTGTCCCAGTCATTTTGTCTGCAACCTCCTTACCACTTCCTACTGGGTGTGGGAGATGACTATCTGGCACATCTACAGCCATCACCGCTGCATCCATCTTGACAGTCTCTGACCCATGTACCCCTTTCCTATCCCACCTTCTCCTAAGGGGGCAGTGCCTTTTTATGTGGCTGACTTCATGGCACCAAAAGCAAGCTCGTTGCCTCTTCTTGGCCATGGGCCTCTCATAGTCCTTCCCTTGTTCAGCTCTTCCCCTGGGCTAGCCTTGACCCTGCAATTGATGTAAGGGCACTCCCTCTGTAGGTGCCCCTAATGCCCGTCCTCTCCTTGTTCTCCTCACAGTGGGGACTCTCTAGGGCTCTCGCTCCTTCCCACTCTCTGGTTGAGGCTTGAGTCCTCCTTCCCAGTAGGGACAATCTCTTTTCCCACATCCTTGCCGCCTGCAGGCATAACAATCAGTCAACCCAGCCACCAGCCTCCTGGACCTGGCGCCTGGATTCTCTCACGCTTTCTGTGGCTTCTATTCTGTGGCTTTACCAGGGCTTGCTGTTCCTTAACCGGATGCCCCAAATAAGTCTAGAGGTACCACTGTGCCTCCTATTGTTTCTTCAGGATTTCCTGAAGCAGGGTCTTGAGCCTTCCCTGCTATCTGTCAGTCCCTTTCTACCAGGGTACTGACCCCACAGTCCTGCCTGGAATGGCACAAGAATCCTCCACAAAGAAGACCTTTGCATACTCTCGATCCATCGTCCCCACCTTCAATATCTCTCCTTTAGTTTCTCAAACTCCATTGTACCTGGGCAATTGTCCCAACAGTCCTCTCTCCTCCCCTTATCTCAGTGATGACCATGTGCCCACATTCTCCACCACATGTAACGAGGTGCACTCACCACTGTGGCATCTCCTGCTGGCTGTCTTGGGAATTAGCTCTGTGTATTTGTATGCCCTCTTCAGGTGGTGCCTCACCACTGTCACGCCTGCTCTAGGACCCACGTCTCTCCAAGGCGTGTGGTGTCCTCTTCAGCAACACAGCCCTCTGGCCATGCCACACACTGTGCTCCCCCCTTCTGGAGGACCTGCAGTCTGCTGTTCAGCCACTTTCCTTGTGGCTACTGCAGTTAATTGTCTGGCCACTTCCACATGGCTCCAACATCCTTTTTCCCTTACCTCAGGGCCTCAGCCTGCAAACCCCAGCAGCCAGCCAGGAGCTTGCTCCCCCAGACCCTGCTAGCAGCACTGCTCTCTGTCCAGGGTGCTGACAGTTCTTTTAGTCCTCCAGAGAGACAGTCCAGAGAACTGCCATCCCTTTTTATATGGGCCTGCTTGGGCCTGATTGGCTGTTCACTTCAACCCTGCTCTGATTGGCTGCCTCCTGTGCAGCCGTCCTAGGGCTCTATTAACCCTTTCGAGCCCAGTGTGGGGCAGGCGCTCCATCACAGTCCCCTATTTTATCCCTGTATACATTCACAGAAACCACACTGATTTTGAAATGAAGTGCTTGTATTTTGTGTTTCATTGGGTTGCCTCATCTAAGGCAATGTAACTGGAGGGCTCATAGTTCAACTCAATCTTTGTGTTGCATCAGAAACTCAAACACAGCTTTTAAAAAGTGGTTACCTAATGCCACTTCTGAGTAAAGAAAATGCCAACATGGAACATAAAGCACTCTCTGAAGCTATGCAGAACTGAGCAGCAGAATGGATCCAGTTTTGCTAAACCCTCATAGAATAGAAATACACTCCTTATTGTAAACCCAGGTATAGTACATAAACCTTCTATTGTACTGTTTCAGGGTTACCTACATTCAAGCTGCACTAATTCCCATTATAAATCCCTCCTGCTCTTATAATGAGCCATGTGATCCATAGAAAAGCTATAAGTCAAGTGTGTGTGGAGGGGAGGCAGAGAGGCGCGAGTGTCCATTTAACTCTCCAACACGCAGCTTTTCTGTTAAAACATTAAGCACAGTCAAATACTCAGAATAGTTCTTATTTTTCCCTACAGTCAAAACATGGTGTCAATACCGAGGTGAGGTAACATCAAAAATATATGTGAAAGCCTAGAGAACACCAATCTTTCCAGGCAGGGGGTCTCTTTAAAAAGCAGCCTCTGTCAAAGATTCAATTTGAACTCTTCTTTTGAATTATACACAAGACTTTTTTGAAGAATCTGACCTGCTTTACATCATTCAAACACATCATCCCAGAGAAGATTTTCCTTTTCATCTGACCCTAAGGGAGATGTTGTACGCCCCAAGTGCATGTGCCCTGGCACCGATACACCAGATGGGACACAAAGGGAGTGACAATGATTAAATACTTCCTGGGGGATTCACAAAATAGTTCTGGCAGAAATTGAAAATGAAAACTAGGTGATAATTGGAGTTTTGATCATTCTTTTGATTGTTTTTCTGAATATGTTTTTAATGTATCTTCAGTGTGTAGGATAGAGCTCTGCCTCATTTACATAATTGATTTATACTTGAAGAAACTGAACCATTCAGTTGATTATAAGACTATAACTAATACTTTGATGTTCCCACAGAGCCTTTCATCCAAAGGTACTTTACAGGACTGCTTGCTTTATAAACGTTAATTCTAACCACACCTCTGGAAAGTATTATGATGCTCATTTTCCAGATGGGTAAACTGGGGCAAAGGGGAAAGTTAAGTGACTTGTTCAAGACCACCCAGAAAGTCAATGGCAATGTTTGGAGCAGAACTTGGGAGTTCTGATATCTTGTCACTTCCTCTAACCATTGGACTATGCTGTCCCCTATGTTATATGGAGAACAAAAGGTTTATCCCATTCATGACCTATATATAGTATTGTTTGATGGGGCTCCGTGAGAGTGTGGTGTGACTTCAAATGAACCCAACAGGCATGCACTCTTGAAAAACATCTTGAGTGTGGTAGATAATACTTCAGTGTTTTGATGTTAACATAAAATCTGATGTTAATGTTTGGGGTTTAGTATGCAGATTGATGTGCACAGTAAATGACTAAGAGATGCTGGGTTGTTTTATGATTAATTAAGGTATTTGTGTGTTTTAAAGTTGTTTACTTGAGGTGTGATGGACACTTTACTTGAATATGTGAGAAAAGTTAATCCCTCTGCCCCTGACCTTTGGCATACAGACATTGTGCTTCCAGGAGAAAGTGCAGTAAATGCCAAGTCCTTTGGGTAGTGGATGTTCGCATTAATATTTTCTGTGCTGGATCCAAAGTCATAGATTTTCTGTCAGCAATTCTTTGCACTTCTGATATGTAATAGGTTGAGCTGTAAGTAGAATACAGTGCCTGATGCTGTCTGCCTTGACACATTGAATATTTTAGACCACACATACATGCAAAAATACACTTTTTTCCTCCAGCTGCACAATATTGAGGGTTGGGGGTGATTGCTCAGTTTAATGTGATATTAAAGGGATTAGTCATTATTATATCAAGAGTAAAGTGAATATTTATTGTTATGGATGCAGGGGACCAAGGAGGAAAGGGAAGGGGGAAAAATCTGAAAGGAATATACCCATTTAGCATGAAGAATTATGAAAATACCTGAATGCTGAGAGCATAGTTTTTGCTTGCTTAAATCTGGTCTGCTTTTGGGGGAGGAAGAAAGTTTGTGGAATACTCTTTGTGTTCCTGTGAAAATGAGGACTGACGCTTAGCAATACAGTGATTATTTTCATAAGCACAGTCCTCTCTCCCACAGCTACTCTGCTGGAATTCTTCAGCTCTGAGTGTAATGGTAGCCAAGCCCCCCTTGACAGCTGGAGGACTCCCTTCCTGTTCATTTGGTTAGAAGCACTGAGCTGGGTAATAACATGAAATGATTCCATGTTTCTAAAACTATCTGTCTCTTTATCAAGGGAATTATTTGCAGAGGTTTTTCAACTGTAGTTAGCATTCCAACCATGAGTACACAGACCAACTTTGTGGTGCCGCCTTTAAACACTTTCCACCTGCAACCTGTGTTCCTCCCTCCAAGTTCCATGCAGGTTGCTACAGACTCAAAGCTGGATCACTGTGTCCCATATACAGCAGGTAATCCAAATGAAAACATTCCTTAGGTGAAGTCAGAACTCTGCTGAGCTTGTCTGGGTTGTAAATTGATCTATACAAATCTTAAGAGGAGGCAACAGATAAAGTTGTTTCAGGAACAATATAATAGAGCAGTTTTCTATAAAGTGTACAGTCATATAAAATACACTTGAAAGGGTTATTTTCTCTCACCTCAATTATAAGAAAAACAGTATAGACATACAGCTGTATAGCATCTCTTGGTAGAGATGAAACTGAAAAAGTCCCTAATTTTTGCCCCTCATAATCACCGCCCTGCACTTTAAGCAGGGGCGCGGGGGTGTTTGGCTGGCTGGCCGGCCAGGAGAAGAGGGCAATGCTTTCTGGCTTGGGGGAGGAGGGGAGACGTAAAACTGCTGGAAAAGCAGTCACAATGGTGGATGACTCACCACCAAGGAATGAGGAGTTTAAAAAGGTCAGCCTGGGCTGGGACCCTCCCCTCATCACTCGACACAGACTAGGCCGCACTCCCTCCTTATTTAGGTCAGAAGAATGCCGGGTGTTTAGCTATATCTGCTGTGGGCATTATGCTCCCTTGCCTCTCCCTTAGCCTGCTCCTTTTTCAAATATACTTTCAATTTCCCTTTAGGGTCAGTGATACCGCGCAGCTCTAAACTGGCATTTCCAGGCAGGTATTATTTCTGCAAATGCTGATGATACATGGAATTGGACAAACATTGCCCAAGAAAATGGAGGGGCAAAGTTCTTTAAAATGTGAGCTTATTGTGTCATATAAAGTAGGATGATTTACAAGCTCATTCAGTCTCTGCAAAACCAAGGTAGTTGACGAAACCTTTTCCAGTCCATCCCTTATGTCTTGCAGCTTATGCCGTGCACTTCCTTTCTACTTGATGTCCAGGCTACTCTGCAAATAATGGCAAAGGCAGAACGCCATGAGTATTATTGTCATATCAGTGAGAACCCTCGGGAGACATTTAATTTTCATAACACTAAATTGGGTTTTAGCCACTGTTGGGAAGCAGACTATATTAGAAGATGGATCATGGTTATGATCCAGTATAACAATTCCTATGTGTTGCATATAAAGGGTATGTTTAAAAGTTGTATGTTACAGTGCCCCTAGAGTGAGAGTGGTGGAAAACACACACAACTGAATGAAGACTATTTTAAAAAATGGCAATGTGTGATAAATAGGATGGTGCTACGACACTTACTCATTTAGTGCAATTTTCCCACTTAGAGACAATTTAGCTGTGCCAAAAAGTTGGTTTTGTTTATCTGTCTTTCGTTAGTTTAAACTCAACATAAATTGTCTTTAAACAGAGCCATTTAAAAACATAAACATGGACTTGCTCCTTATTTTGTGTAAATGCAAATTAAATGTAAATGAACCAGAATCAAGTCAGACCGACCCATTTTTTTTTAAAGTAAGAAGTGTATAATATAGTCTTTTGGCTAGCAAATGAGCTCATTTTTCCAATCAACTATGCATTTAAAAATGTTGTCAGTATATTCATATAAATGATGCATGTTTTTACAAACGTAAAGAAATTAATTGAAAATCCCTCACAGACAAGGCATTTCAAAATATGGGACATGAAATTTATGTAACGGGACTTCCTAATTGTTTTCAAGCTTGTCCAGTAAAAAGCGGCTTCTGTAGTGGGCCACTAAAGATAAACGCATTTAAAAACAGAATTGTTGTAGGTTTATGCAATCTTGTGTGGATGCAACCAAAGTGTGAGGCAAGGTACATACAGGTTGCAAATATGATCATGAGAAATTCTCTCTCACTAAATAGAGAAGGCACTAAATAGATAAGAATAAGTGACTACATATTGGCCCGTGGAGTACACTTTAAAGGGTCAATCTGCTCCCATTGCAGTCAGTGGGAAGCATCCTTCAAGTCCCTCCTCAAAACTTCCTTCTTCTAACATATCTGTAAAATTTACTTTTTCACACAATGCACAATTAGCATGTGGAACTCATTGCCACAAGATATCAGAGACCAGGAACTTAGCAGTATTCAAACAAGGAGTGAGCATTTATGTGGATAACAATATCAGAACCAGAATGATGATGATATGATGATGAAAAGGAGTTTAAAAATGTGTTTTGGAAGCTTGCCTCATGCTTCAGGGTATAAACCAACCTCTAACTAATATTTGTTAGGAACATGTTTTCCCTTTGGACAGTTTATTCCATAATTGCCTACTGCAAGGCTCTTGCCTTCTAGTCTGAATCAGCAAGCACTGGCAGGATATCAGTCTATGGATTACTGGACTCATCCAGTATGGCTATTCCTAAATTCTTCATCCTTTCTGCAGAGAAGATGTGGTAACAAAATAGCCAATAGCAGGTCAAAAAGAAAACAAGAAGAAACCCAACTGATCTGTGTTCCTCCCCATCTCAAAAGCTGAGGAGAACCAACCAAGAGCGGTGCTGAACTTCAGCATTCTAACCTTTATTTTGTTAAATCCCTTTCCTCCATCTCTTACCTGATGGGTACATAGATTTTAAGTTCTTTGGGGGCAGAGAGGTTTTCTTCATATTGATCTGTAAAGCACCTAGCATACTGAAATCAATGGAGTTCCATGCTGCAGAATCAGGCCAGAACCCTATATGTGAAAATGTACTTGGATTCCTTGTTCCTATTATGGTTTCAAGAGTGTATTTCCTTTTAAGGGCTTTGGACAAAAACGAACATCAAAATGTTAGTGACGTGGCATTTACAGTATTGCTCACAGAGTTATGACCATCTATATTAAATATTTTCACACTCATCTGAAGAAGTAGGATAGTCTTATGGTTAAAGAACAGGATTAGGCATCAGGAGATCTGATGCCTCAGACTTCCTGTGAGATCTTGAGCACATCAGTAACCACTCTGAGCCTCAGTTTCCTCACCTCTAAAACAGAGGTCATAGCATTTACCTACCTTACAGGGTTAAATCACGAGTGGTCTGTGTATAGTGCTTTGAAATCCGCAGATAAGTGCTACAACCAGCTCCACTTGTACTCCCCTAAACCAGTGGATATTATATGAGACTTTCAAAAGTCTCTGATGTAAAGAGTTAAATGAATGAGTTTCTGGTTAATTGAATGCAGTTTTCAGTGACCTATGTCTTTTCAAATGTCAAGCTGTGTGTGTCAAAGAGAAGATGTTTCATGCCCAGTTACCTATGTGTCTGACTGGTATGTTACAAGTATCAGCATAACCAGCAGTGTCATGTCATCAGTAGTCCTCTATCAAACCCAGGATATTTAATAGAAAGGTAACTCGTGAAATGTGTTCCATTACCTGCCATCATGGGGCCAGATCCTCAGCTGATATAATCAGTATAACTGCAGCATTACCAACCATGCTCATTCAAATATCTTGAGTCAGGACCCCCCAACAGTATTAGATTGGCTTAAAAACCATGGCCCTTTTTAAAATTTGACTTCATGGTTTCTGAGCCCTTGGGTTACACTCAAGTCACATGTCAGGCTTATTCCCACAGCCCTTAGGGCTAGAAGCTTCCTTTGTGTTGAAAGAAAGAAAGAAAGACTGAGATTCTCAGATCCTGGAGGTGGAGCTTTAAGAGAAACAATAAATATTGTGAGACTCTGCTTGTGATAAAATCGTGAGAGGTGGAAACACAGCGTCTGCCTCTCATGCTGTGACTCTTTTGTGGCTACGTAGAGGACATTTGGCTTCTATTGAAACCAGTCACCTATCATCAACTGCAGAATAATATTCTTTGGGGTAAAATTTACTCTTTTACTAGCAAAATAGATTTGTATGTGCATGTGGGGAGAAGGGAGAACTGTAAGGCAACGAGTCACTTCTGTGCTAGGCTCCAGCAAATCCACAAGCCAGGAACTGGGCTGGTGACTCTCATGGCAGGTAGATAAGTCCCACAGGAAGAACAGCAGCCGAGTCAATGTTGCTCCAGGGCTTGGAACTTTCTCCTACCTGACAGTGGCAACAGACTCCCCAGCCTTAGCCCGCTCCCGCTGTTGTTCCAGTCCTGTTTCTAGTCTTGCTCCAGCCTTGCTTTGACTCCCATCTTGCTCCTCAGAATGTGCAGCTTCCCTCAACAGCGCGGGCTGGTCATTTGCAAAACTGGATGGCCCATCATCAGGCAGTTCCTTACCACCTACAATCTGTGTAGGGTGTGACCTTACTCACTCCAAAAAGGAGTTTCATTATCTCCGAGTTCACCATAAGCAGATTCCACTTGGTGTTTGTACCATGTGTGCATATGCATGCGCATGTGTGTATATCACTCTTGGGATGACCTGTGTAGTTTTCTTATAGGTTTGTCCATCATAGTATTAGGAGTATTTAGAACATAAGAGCAGCTATACTGGGTCAGACCAAAGGTTCATCTCGCCCAGTATCCTGTCTTCCAACAGTGGCCAATGCCAGGTGCCCCAGAGGGAATGAACAGAACAGGTAGTCATCAAGTGACTAGGGACACCAACACTGCACATCCTGGCTAATAGCCATTGATGGACCTATCCTCAATGAACTTATCTAGTTCTTTTTTTGAATCCTGTTATCGTCTTGGCCTTTACAACATCCTCTGGCAAACAGTTCCACAGACTGACTGCGTTGTATGAAAAAAATACTTCCTTTGGTAATTGAATAGGACCTTTTTTCATTTGACTCTTTCTCATCAGATCCCACCTGTATTTTATCATCTTAAATCCTCTCCTCCTTACCAGGACATAGAGAATCTCCATTAATACATACTTTCCTAAGGGATGTCTCTGTCCGAATCACATGCTCCTCTGCACCTGTCTGCTTTCCCGCAGCCCTTAGTTTAAAAACTGCTCTACAACCTTTTTAATTTTAAGTGTGAGCAATCTGGTTCCATTTCGGTTTAGGTGGAGCCCATTCTTCCTATATAGGTTCCCCCTTTCCCAAAAGTTTCCCCAGTTCCTAATAAATCTAAACCTCTCCTCCCTACCATCATCTCATCCACACATTGAGACCTGCAGTTCTGCCTATCTAACTGGCCCTGTGCACGGAACTGGAAGCATTTAGGAGAATGCTACCATGGAGGTCCTGGACTTCAATCTCTTACCTAGCAGCCTGAATTTGGCCTCCAGGAACTCTCTCTTATCCTTCCCAATGTCCATGGTACCTACATGTACTACAGCCATCAGCTCCTCCCCAGCACTACACATTAGTCTATCTAGATGTCTTGAGAGATCCGCAACCTTTGCACCAGGCAGGAGTTCCCTCCCCTCGAGGGGTATCCTCAGTGCAAGAGGATACCACAATGTCATCTGGAAAGAGGGTTCCAACTATGGGATCGTTTCCTTCTGCTCCATTTGGATGTTTTCCTTCCCTGAGACATTCATCTTCCTTAACAGGGGGTGTGGGTGGGACCATACTACTGTGTCCCGGAAAGTCTCATCTATATACCTCTCTGTCTCCCTCAGCTCCTCCAGTTCAGCCACTCTGGTTTCCAAAGCTTGTACACGGTCTCTGAGGGCCAGGAGCTCCTTGTACCAAGTGCACACATACGCCACCTGCCCATAGGGCAGGTAATCATACATGCTGCATTGGTTGCAATAAACTGGATAGCCCCCACTCTGTTGCTGGACTTCTGCCTGCATTCTCTTTTTACTCCTAAAGCTCATTCCTTTGTTGTTGTTTTGTTTTTATTGGGGGGTGTTTTGGGCTTTAAGTTTACAGAATGGTAAATGTATCTAGCCCCCCCTCACACTCCACCTCTTAAACTCCCTCACAAAACTCCCCTGTTAGCTGCTCCTGTTTGCTAGCTCAATTATTATTAAAAATAGTAGTAGGAGCCCTACTCATGGACCAGGACCCCATTGTGCTAGGTGCTGTACAAACAGCAATAAAACCTTTATATTACACATACACCATTGTGCATTCTGTGTATGTCATGTAGGTTACAAAATGGCCCTTTTTGGAATGCTTTAGTGAATCTTTAAAATTGAATTTTCTATCCCTCCACCCGTAGAAGCAGATGTCTTAGTTACCACTAGACCTACTCTTCAGGGTGCAGAGAGAACCCCTAAATGTGACCTAAAATAGCTTTTCTGCGTATAAAAAAATGATGTTTGCAGTCAGTTACCTCAGGATGTTGCAGTGTTAGAAGCGAGTGCTGTGGTTGCCATTGGGAAGTGGAGAATGTCCTCTTTCCAGTGGAAGATAACTCCTGTTTCTCTCCCTGCAGGGTATGATATCTGACTGTGAAATGGGGACTCTTTTATGTCTAGAAAACTTGTCACTGATTCCCACCCCCTCGAATCTTGGTTGATTTTCGTTAAAGGAGGAGCAAATGTTTTCCTGGCTGGTTGATTTAAAACTAAGAAGGGAGCTATTTGAAGTTGGTCTGAGGGTTTAAAGTGTTACAAAAAGTCCCAGGAGATAGATGAGTGGGTATAGGTGAGGCAGTCAAAGATGCATGACAAATTCATTTATCAGATGGCTCTGCAATTATCAGCTGGTTGTGCAATGTATCACATGGATATCATCCATAAGTGTTTGTGTATTAAACATTGGAAATGCTCTAGCTGTTTAGGGGAAATATGTAATTTACTAAAAGACTGTTCAAGTTTCTTTCTGTTTCTAGAAGTTTTAAACTAAGTTAGTATTGAACCAGCAGATGGAGAAACCTTTGTCCTTGAACAATGGAACAACTTGATTTTGGGTGGGGGGGCAATCTGGTATTATTTGAAAAATTAACTATTCAAGGCATAGTCATTTGCCATCTCCAATAGTATCAGGCTCTTTCTTTTAAGATCTCTGCTTTATCTTTTCAAAGATGAAGCCATAAAATACAAATGGAGACATGAAACCAAAACTGACAGCTACACAAATGCTGCAAGAAAAGCCTGAACCATAAGGCTTGCACAGAGAAGTAACTTTGCTTACATAACCCAATCCTGTCAATAATGTAAAGGTTAATCTAAAGTGTGAAATGGGAGGTTTGGTCGTGATTGTTTCCTTTTAAGCAAAATTTACATTGTTCTAATTCAAGAGTAGAAAACTGTCTTTGTGCATAAAAATCAGTTGCTGTCTGAGAATGAGTCTATAGGTGATATTTTATGTGCCTCACCAGCTAATTATCTGTAATCAAATAGGATTGGACATGGCAAAGGACACCTAAGGAAGAAACCTGGGGCAGCCTTCCAAAGATGCTTTAAATTAATTATGAATGACTGGTAATTAAGAAATTAGTGTAGTACAATTATAGGGACTGAACAGGGTTCATAAGGTCACAATTCCATCCAGATGAGATTACATAGGGACATAGGAATTTCCATCTTAAGATAGAGCAATGGTCCATCTAGTGTGGCATCCTGCCTCTGACAGCTATGTCTCTGAGATGCTTCAAAGAATGGAAAAAGTCCCCGTAATGCTCCTGTGCAGTTATGCAAAAGAGATATTGTTGATTCCAAGTTGTGATCATTGTAAACCCTGGAATGTATGGATTTGATTGCCTTAATTTTTTTTATATTTGCTAGTGTAACTGTCAGTACTGCACTTATTCATAGAAGTGTCTAATCCCTTTTTTAAAAAAAATTGACTAAACTCTTGACCTCAATAATATCTTGCAGCAGCAAATTGCATAGGTAAATTTTTAGTATGTTCTATATGTTAACTCCTCTAAAAGTACTCCCCAGATCAACTAGAAGGAATCTGTGTTTCACCTTTTTTTTTTTTAATTTCTCCTTGATAATCCAGTGCCTAAAGTCAATTAGGGAATATCCATCAAATATTTAATATCTATTTTGGTAGGAGTGCCAGTTGCAAGGAAAGTCCTTAAGTGGCCAAAAGAGGAATTCTGAAGTGCAAGATCACTATATAATGTCGGGGGGAGGTGTGTGTGTGTGTGTGTGTGTAGGAGGGAGTGGGGGGAGATGGTCTCAAAAGTCAGTACTTTAAATTAAATGTGCAGTTATTAGCTAGAAAGACCTCTCTAACATATGCATTGGGGCCCAAGTTGTAAAAGAATGGGGGGAGGGATAGCTCAGTGGTTTGAGCATTGGCCTGCTAAATCCAGGGTTGTAAATTCAATCCTTGAGGGGGCCATTTAGGGAACTGGGGCAAACATCTGTCTGGGGATTGGTCCTGCTTTGAGCAGGGGGTTGGACTAGATGACCTTCTGAGGTCCCTTCCAACTCTATGAATATATTCTGAATCCATACTAAAGTGCAGTTGTCTATGGGGGGGAAAAATGATTAGGGCAATAGAAGTGACTCATGTGACTGGAAATAGGGAATTTACTCAGTTGCTGGTGTAATTGAAAATGCAATTGTGCAATCGGTCTCTAAAACTAGAAAAATTGCCTCTGCAGAGTATCCTCAGAGACCTGCCCGGGAATGTACGCAATATTTATTTAAGTATGCAATAGTTTCTTTACCTTTAAGTGTCACTATTGGAAGTGTTAAAGTGTGTGCAAGTGTAGCTGCAAACCTGACTAGATATGTAGTTGCCTTCACTTCTTCTTAGTGTAAGTGCAACATGCCTCAAGTAGCACGTGACCCGGATTCATCACTGAATTTGGTCTGCTGGTTGGATCATTGGTTTTCTTGGCTATGGCCAGGTACTGATGGGGAGTGCGACATGAACAGTGATCCATACCCCCTGTTGCCTTCACTAGAGGTATAGTACAGGAGTCAATGTTCAGTTTGGAAAATCTAGCCCTGGATATCACATAACAATATAGCAGTGTCCAGAAAGTAGATTTACTGTCCCTTGTAAATATTTGATGGCTAGACATGATCAAAAATATAATGTACCTAGCATAAAGTCAAATCTGAAAATTCACTGTTAAAAATGATTACATGCTGTCTGACCTGAGTGGAATAAATTAATTGTATCATGTTGTATTTTATTTAATGTGATGGGATGAATAGCAAATTAGTGCAAGGTCCATTGAAGTGGCCTTAGTAAATATATTCGTATAGGTCAGAAATAGGCTTAGATACATGAAATCAGGATGCAGAAGCTTTTTACTGGACACAGCAAGAACTCAGATCCTTGATGGAAGGAGTTAGTGGATGAATTTGAGATGATTTTTTAGAAAAATAAAACAGTCATTTGAGTCCATATAATTTTAAGAGATACTGTTCCCTTTAAACTTGAACATTTCCTTTCCATGTTACACATTTTTCAGAAATAATGTAGCTAGTTCTGTAACCTTTGTTTCCTTGTTCCCACAGTCTTAGCTGAATCCTTTCCCTATACTTTCTAGCCCAGCTCAGCTTTTAGTCCCTGAATTTAATCAAAAATAGCATCTCTCCCTATTGAGAGACACCCAATAAAGAAGGACCAAGGTCCCTGCAAACTTAGATCAGCCCTTGACAGGTATTGTTAGAACATGAGCTCCACAAATGACCCCTGAATGTGGAAGTTCAGCTCTTAAGGCCCAGGGAGTGCGGTGGCACTTCAGCCACTGCAGGCTGCTTTTGTTTTGTGAAGGCTGAAATAGAAAAGATAGTGGCCGACAAAAAAATGCTATGCTATCCCAAGACATTACAGTAGGGCTACAGGGCATTCTCCACACCTATTCAGCCTTAGTTTTAGTTTTAAAACAAAGGCCATATTACTTCATAAAGCGAAAGGACAAATGTGGGGAATGCCACAGTCCTCAGGTTCAGAATTATGTAAATTTTTGCTTGGATAATTAAAGGACTAGTTACTAATTCCCCTCCCCTTTAAAAACCATTTAAGCAGTGCATATACCATGCTGATGTTTCTTTGTTAACTCTGGCAAAGTGAAACATCTAACTTTATATCTATCAAAGTTGAATAATACCAGTAATAATTGTGTATGTAATGTATGATTGATAATTACTATAGACACAAAGGTTTTTCTGCTAAGTCCATGAGATGGAGCATATATAAATTTTTTTAGCTTTACTAGTTGACTTTCAATGTTGCAAGTTTATGTGAAGGCGATTCTTCCTCTTGAAAATGCTGATTGTGTTTCAGCTCATTAACAAGAATACCTTTGTTAATGGAAGTTTCTCTAAAGTTTAACTGAAGCTCTCAGTGACCTACTTCTAATGCTTGTAGAGTGCTAAGATTTTTCACTCTTATTTAAGTGTCTACCTTGCATTTGATTGGCAACAGTGTAAAATAGGCTCGCAGTCTAATTTTAGATGGGAAGATATGGGTTTCCTTCGCTGAGAAACAAATTCAGAGATAACTTCTTAGATCACAAGATGCTGACAAGTTATGGAAACGATTCACGTTCTCATTCTAGTTATTAAGAAAGGAGAGGTGGCAGTCACAGGAATTGTGAGCATTTATGGCTCTATTCTGACTCTTTGTATTTATATGAATATATATATTTTCCTCATCTTTGATCCAGGAGGAGTCCCTTCAGCAATTGCCTTGTACTGCAAAGGCTCTTTATTTGTATTGCTCTCATTGACAAAAGCAGCATTCCCTTATAGAGACGTTCTGTAGAACTGAATAGGGTTTAAATGGGTTTTACAGACATTTAAGAGGTTTGTAGAATAATTTCTACAGAATCCTAGAGAATGAGACCTCTTTTATGGGATTTCTTTCTCCTATCTTATAGAATTGTATTAACAGGATTTCATTCTCTATTAAAACCTACAGAGCAGTTGCAAAAATCCATAGACTAGTTAACAATATCTGTTCAATTATATAGGGCTTTTCCATAAGGGAGAAAAGCAGATTTTTAGATTAAAGGGGATTTGTTTATTTATATGAGGATTACTGGAGTACTGTTAAGGGACTGCCAAGGTTGTGCATCACCACTGGGCTTTGGACTTTTTGGGTTTTCTAGGTACACATTAACTTTGTTGTCATGACTGGATATGGCACGTCTTTAGTGACTGGCAAATGGTCTTGATAGGAGCTACTAGGTGATGTTCCCATGAAGTAAGAGTCCAATCTAAAAATGTTTGTGCACCAGGGAGGCTGAAAGATGGGCTCTAACTAACAAAGCAGTTATATGGCTTGTCACACTGTCTGGAGGGGCTCAGGACCATGAATTACAACCTCAGGGCAGAATGTCCAGGAACAGGGCATGAACCCCAAACTGCTTGTGTGTTTTATACTTAGATTTCACCAGTCAAGTAACAAGTGTGAACTCCTGAGGCACTATAATACCCTTAATAGGGAGCCACAGACAGTCCTCTTGGGTATTCCAGTCTATCTTGCCACCCAGGCAAGCCTGCCTCTGGGATAGATGGTTAAGGCTGCGAGTCTGTCACGGATTCCTTTCTGTGACTTCGGCAGCGGCCAGCACGGCTGGCCCGGGGCTGCCTGAGCCGCTTAAGCAGCCCCTGGGCCAACTACACCGGCTGCTGCTGTGGCAGTCTCGGGCCACCACATTCCCCCCACCCCCAGCAGCAGCAGCAGGAGTTTGGGCGTGGGAGGGGGCTGGGGGTTGGAGTGCAGGAGGGGGTGTGGGCTCCAGGCAGCACTTACTTTGGTGCGGCTCCCTGGAAGCAGCAACACAGCCCTTGGCTCCTAGATGTACGCGTGGCCAGGCACCTCTGCACGCTGCCTCTGCTCCGGGCCCGCCCCTCTCGCACGAGCACCCAAGATTTAGTCAGGGATATATAGTACAAGTCATGGACAGGTCATGGGCTGTGAAGTTTTATGACTTTTCCATGACTTTTGCTAAAAATACCCGTGACTAAAACGTAGCCTTATAGATGGTCCCAATATTCAGGTTACTCCCAGTCCCAAGGGACCAATCACTTAACCCAGGTCAATTGTACACAGTGTGTCAAACCACAGACAATGCTAATAGCTAATCCTGTAACAAACTCACTAAAAGTTTATCAACTAGGAAAATTACATAAGAATGTTATTTACAAGGTTAAAACAGGTAAAAATACACAGACAAATGATGTACATTTTTAAGCTCAAAAGGTAGTAGACGCTTCTATAATAAACATGCTTTCATGACCTTTTGGACTAACATAAGACAAGCAATGCGGGCATCTCTTGCTTATGTTTAGGAATATTTGCAAATAAATCATTGTCTCCTTAACAGGCATTTCTATTCCTTTCCCCGAGCATTCAAGCTGTGGTGGGATGAGGGTTTGTGCATGTACCCTCTTAGCGGAGTGGGGGAAGCAATCAACCAAGTCTTTTGTCCAAAATGGCTTGTCTGGTGTCTGTAGGCCTTTCCTACCTATGCAACTTGGACTTACACAAATTGAGACTAGCCCTAATGCAGGTTTTCAGGACAGTAAGACCCCAGCTGTACCCCATGTGATTGCACTACATGGATCTTGGTTTTGGACCCTAGGGGCGGAGCTTCAGGTGTGTGTTCCAGAGATTCCCACCAGGGAATATGCAGATGGAGAGGGTCAAGACATGGGTGACGCCTTTGCTCCAACCCCAAAGTACCAGCCAGCAGAACTAAAGGGGCCTTACAATTACTGCTTTTCCTTCCCACCTCTCACTCACAATGCCTCCCAGAACTGATCATGGGGTGGCATAGTGGCACGCTACCCCTTACGCGGGGCTAAGTGCAGAAAGTGCAATCTAGTCCTTAGTTAGAAAGTGGGGCTAATGATAGCATTCACTTTCCCACTTCAAACTGGAAGACACTCCAATACTATTATGATGAGGGTGGGATAGGACCCTGTATTGAATAGGATGAGTGCTCTGAGAATTAATCAGTTACTTGTTTATAAAACATTTGAAGAAGTAAAGGATAATAGAAATAAGTATTATTAATGGTGGAGTATTAGTAACTTGTATGTTAAAGGTACAAGTTGTGAATCCCTCAGAATCTAACTGTTTTGTAGGATTATGTTACCTGGAGACTGGCTTGTTTCCAAGGTTTATTTCGACCACAGTGATGGGGCAGGTGGGAGATTCTGGCCACTTTATGATCTTCACATGCCTTAAATGCTAAACATTTGTTTATTATTTTACAATTGACTTCAATGGAAGTTTTGCCATAGTAAGGACTGAAGGAACAGACTTGCAGTACATACGAGTCCCGGGCTAATGCAATTACTCCCTTCTGTCTTGCAAATAAACCATTTATAATTTTCTTAAGCACTTATTGCAAATCCAGGACAGATATCTATAAGTCTTCTTTAAAGGCCTCCATTCAGCTAGGTGCTTGGCATGTGCCTAAATCTAAGCATGTGACAGACCCATTGAATCCAGTGAGACAGTTATGTGCTTAAAGATTGACATCCTTTAGTAACTCGCTAAAACAGCGCCTAAGCTATCAAATGGTTCAGTTAACTTATATACACTCTTGACCAGTTAGGAGATCCAGAGAACAGGCTTTATGCTGCAATAGAGGCTTACCTAGGGTTGCATGAATGTTAAGAAATAAAATGCAACCTTTTTAGAGTATGACTGTAAAAGAGTCCTGTTTAGTAAACAGAGAAAGTCTCTGTGCATAGCTTTGATAGCAGCTGATTATGTAGTGTTCCCATAGAAGAATAGCCCAGCCTAAAAAACGTTTGTAGTTGTAGTTTGGCTTCCTCCCGTCCCATTTTCTTCTGTGGGTTGGGTTTCCCGGCTGGACTATACGTTCCGTGATGCACCCTAATCAGGGACTCCCATGATGCCACTGCTTTCTCTACCCAGAAGGGAAAACCTCTGAGAGATGTAATCCAAGAACCAGGGAGCCCAGCCTAATGAGGACAATAGGGAAATGAGACACTTGAATTACAACTCCCATAAGGCACTATGGCAGCATTTCCAAATCAAAATAGTTTGGTTTTTGAATTTTGGCTGAAAAGTCAAATTTTCTGTGGACATTTTTGGCAAACGTGTTTTTTTTCCTTTTTTTTAAATTTTCAGCAAAAGTTTCATGGAAAATATGTCCCAATTTAGTTTTTAATACCTTTGCTAGCATTGCAGAACCAGTAGAAGTAAAGGAAGGAGAACAGGTTTCAAATCTGATTAATGAATCAATGTTGATTATGGTCTCCATTGTACAGTAATATCCGTGCGCTTAGACCTCTGTGGAGCCTCGTTGAAGTCATTAGGGCTTTGCGTAGCCACATGGGGTAACCTGCATGGGCTGATTATAGGTACAGCGGTTGAATTGTGGGGGCAGGTAAAGGTGATGGTATGCTTCTAAGCTCCACCCACAAAATAAGCTCCACCCATATGAGTTGCCAAAATGAGATGTCCCCGCAGTAAATTATGTGCATCTGTGATTCCCTTCTCTCCTTTCTTACAGGAGGAATGAAATAGTTAATAATGTTGACATTTAAACTAGTAGAGGGTCACACACATAGTTGCTCAGGTAGGAAGAGCTGTATGTGTCATCCAACTTCTTAAGCGCAAATAGGATTTCAGGTTTGAGGACCATCTAAGAAGGTATCTGTGGGGCCAGGATTTCGTTTGGTTGTCCTCAGAAACTGAGAACATAGCTGTGGAATCTGAGGCTGGAAGGATTATGACGGTATGAATTCCCCATAGGAACAGAATGGATGAAGTATGTCCCAGCTAAGAGATTGCACAGAAACAATAGACACTCAGCAGCAACTCCCTGAAATTAGTCCCTCCCTGGTTGGCTGAAAAGAAATCGGGCAGGGAGAAGAAAGCTCCAAGGAAATGTGGAAGGGGTTAAAATTTGCTCTGAGAGAAACACTCAGATGCCTTATAGCTTCTTTTAGGCCAAGTTCACTGCACATACTGGGGCTCCTTGCTTTCCTGTTTCCCCCCTGTTCACACACAGCCACATGCCAAAGGCTCTGAGTGTCCTTTTTCCACCATCTCTCTCCCCCCACCCTTCCCCATCTCAGGCTAAAAGCTCTGTGTGCTGCCCCATTCCTCTCCTCCCATACCAGGGCCCTCAATTCTTCCCCCAATACCTTGGGCTCTGTGTGCCTTCCCCTACACCATTATTATTTCCTTCCTTTTTGTCTGGAATTTAAGTCAGGGTGTCAACAGTTTTAAATTGAGATGGGGGTACTGTTAGGCTAGAAGGTGTTAATGGCTGCCATTAACCAGTTCTTTGATTTATACACAATTACAGAGGCAGTTGGAGCTGATGAGTGCTAACTGTGTGCTAGGGGTCCCATGTCTCCCCCATTTCCTCCTTCCAGTTTCCAATTTGCACCAAAATCAATAGGGTTTTTCCCATTGATGCCTAGAACATTCTCTGAAATTTTGGAATTGATCAGATATGGCGTTCAAAAGTTATCACATCATATCCAAACAGAGAAATGTCATGGAGTTGAATGCAGGCTTTGCTGGGCCACAATTATCAGAGCTAGCATCACACTGAGAGGAATGGGGCAGTTCACACTTCTCAAAGCTATTGTTCCAGCTTTCCTGAAGACATCTGCATCAGTTACCTTGCTTCACATTTCTGAGATTTTCTTTGCAGCCATAGTAGCGAGAAACTTGTTTTTCAAATGAAAACTGAGATTCTGGAGAATAAGATAGAAGAAGTACAAGTACAGCTTAACACTACATACAGGCCCAGTCTGAGCCTAGGACAGGCCATATTCTGCCCTTTGTTCTACCTGTAAAACTTTCTTGAGGGCAGAATTTGGCTCATATTGAAACCCCATGGAAGATAATGATGGGGTTGCACAGGCGTAAATAAGAATGGAATTTAGCCAACAGAGTCTTTATTCTGACTGAAGCAGAAAAGATCACAGCTTGACTTTCAGATTCCAGGTTGAGTTTCCAGGGCTTGTAGCTAGATGGGGATGATGATGATGATAATAAAAAAGTATTTTAAATTGCAAACTGAGCAAGTTTGAATGTGGAAATCAATACACAGAGAACTGTGATGCTATTTTTTGCATGCACTTTGTAGAGCAAAAACACATTTTAAGGTAACAGCCATTACCATTTATGTTTAATTACTCTTTTGATAATGGGTCTCTTCCTGGTGCATTAAGTGACTATATTATACAACACACAAACATTATTCACCTAACTTTGTTGGTACTAAAAAGAGAGTGTCGACATTTTAGTCTTCACTTCCCTCCGTGTTATTTAAAAACATGTTGACAGCTAAGTCCTCTGAAAAGGGCTTGCAAACGTCCTTTTTTTAAGGCTGCACTTTGGCTAACATTGCTTTTGGGTAACTATGTTGTGTTTTGTGCAAATGAAGCTTTTATCCTGACATAGAACTTTCAGCTTTATGTGTGGTCAAGAGCCGTATGGCCTAAATGATCTAACAGCCGGTCAACATTAAAAAAAAATAATAATAATAATAATAATGATAATAAAAATTGGTATAACGATGTAGGTTAGGAGTGTGATTTAAAAAAAAATAGTATAGTGAGATTGAGGTAAATCCTAGTGTGGGCACAGTTATACTGTTATAATTGTGCCTTATACATTATAGTGTATGCCAGTTCCCAATATGGCACAAGCTAAATCAATATAAGCACTTTTATACCTATATAACTTTTTACTGGTATAACTTTTACCACTTTAATTATATTGGTATTGTTAAAGGAGCAACATTTTTAAAGCCTTACGATTCTTGTTTTAAAAATATTTTACTAAATGGAGTAGCCCCCATCCATATTTGCCTTATTTCTAGAGTTATTTTGAACACTAGTTTCTTATAGGAAAGTGGAGCTAATTAAAGACACCCTTATTATAGCGTCACTATAGTGACTTCATAGTTTTCATGTTGAAAGTCTGCTTAGTATCTCCCTTAGTCCTCGATTTTGTCTGTCCAGACATAGGCAGAGAGAATTACAGCTCCAAATTTAATTTCTGAAATGAAGATTAATGACCAGGAAGATAAGATTTCCTCATACGCCGATGACCTAATGTTATTTGTAGCTAGCTCTGAGGCCGGCCTGCTCCTCCTTCTCTTGCCCTGCTCCACGGGCCCTTTCTTATTAACGAACATGAGTCAATGTTTCATATGAAGAGAGGAGGTAAGATTAATTATTTCAAGGCAGATATCTTCCCTGTATGTTTAGGCATATAACGGTGAAAGGGGGAGTCTGAGAACTTTAACTGCTTTTTAAAAATTGCATAATCATTATCTGGAAAACTTTGTAACTGGTCCAGCTTGCTTGCCTGCTCTACACTCTGTCCTGCTCCCTTTGTATTAATTAGCAACATAAAGGGAGTGGAGTAGCTTCTCTGCTCAGATTGCCCTAGGCATAGTGGCTTATCATGGGGTGGGGTGAAATGGCCAAAACACAGTGCGCTCCAGTTTACCCCTAGCGTGCAGAGAATCAGTTATGCACCAGTGGCAGCTGGTGCCAGCTAGAGAAGACCGAGGTCACCTTAACTTGCGACTGGTGTCAGTTTGAAAAGTATGGTGTTGTAACTGACTGCGTCCCCATTAGGAACCATTGCCATGTTGCAAGTTAATGGTGGCCTGGTTACTCTAATTTGTATCTGAGGCCCAGACACGGCAGAGAATTTGCCCCAATATCTTATCTGATTACCCCTGTTCAGATGTACAGGTATTTAGGTGGATCAGAGGACTTAGCAAGTTGACATGATGAGATAGTGCTAAAAACCTTCTCTTGATAATATGAAGGGTTTAAAAATCGTGGAAGCCTGGGCTTTCTTAACTTTAGAAAAATATATATGAAAGGGCTTCAGAAGCTACAATGCCATTTTATAATGATTAAATGAGATTCGCCATTCTGAATGGATCAAATTCAGTGCTCAAATCCTTTTGTATCCAACAACTTTATCTCAATGTATCTCTTAGGCCTGGTCTACACTAGGGTGGGGGGTCGACTAAGGTTACGCGACTTCAGCTACGCGAATAGCATAGCTGAAGTCGAACTACCTTAGTTTGAATTACTTACCCATCCAGACGCCGCGGGATCGAAGTCCGCGGCTCCCCCGTCGACTCCGCCACCGCCGTTCGCGGTGGTGGAGTTCCGGAGTCGATGGGAGCGCGTTTGGAGTTCGAACTATCGCGTCTAGATTAGACGCGATAGTTCGAACTCCGAGAAGTCGAACGCTATGCGTCGACCCGGCAGGTAAGTATAGACCTACCCTTATTCTGGAAAGTTGCCAAGAGAAACCTATAATGATTCTAGGAGTCTTTAAGGATTTCTGTAGCACTCAAGTGTGTGTACAGAGAGTGGTATTTACATGTGGGAAATACATTTACTGATGCACAAAATGAACTTGGATTGAGTTTTAAATTTATAAGACGACCCCAAACCAGGCAAGTTCAGCATGGTTTCAGAAATTTCTCATAGCTTTTTTCTTGCTATGGCTAAAGCAATTTTAAAACACTGAACTGTTTTTTGTTTTTGATTTTTTTGCTGGGAGGGAACTTCCAAGCTTTTGACATCTGTATCAGAATTTCCAATGGGAAGACAATAATCTCCCTCTGCTTTTAGGTAATGTATTTGTATTTCAAATTACTTACTGATGTAGTACACATGATCCTATTATTCTATTATGGATTGTTGCTAAGATGTTTTCAGCATGCCTGATTCCTATTCCAAATGTCTAATTGACTGTTTCATATTTTGGTCTTGTTGACCAATAATACATCCATAGATCTCTCTAAGCACTTAACAGATGAGGAGGTTCATTGCCTCTGTTGTACACATGAGAAAATCAAGGCATAGAGTGATATAACTGTCTCACCCAAAGTCACAGAGAGTATTTCTACACTGGAATAAAAAACCCACAGCTGGTCTGGGTCAGCTGCCTCAGGCTCATGAGGCTTCTTCAGGGCTAAAAATTGCTGTCTACATAAGAACATAAGAGCGACCATACTGGGTCAGACCTAAGGGCCATCTAGCCCAGTATCCTGTCTTCCGACAGTGGCCAATGCTAGGTGCCCGATAGGGAATGAACAGAACATGTAATCATCAAGTGATCCTTCTTCCGTCGCCCATTCCCAGCTTCTGGCAGATTCTAGACATTTGGGCTTGTGCTGGAGCCCAGGATCTGAGACGCTCTCCCCTCGTCGCGTCCCAGAAACCGTGCTCCATCCCAAGGGTCTACACCACCATTAAACAGGCCCACAGCCTGAGGCAGCTGACCCAGGTCAGCCGTGGGTGTCTGAGTGTAGACCTATCCATAGTGAATCATTGGCAGAAGCAGGAATGGAGCCCCACGTCTTTTGAGTCCCAGTCCCATGTGCAAGTCACTGAACCCTGGTGCCTACCAGCAAAAATAAAGTTAGCGTGGGAGACATTCCCTTGCATTTGGATCATGTTTTATTTTGAATAGCATCTTTCCTACAATTTGTATCCCAAAGTTCTATCCAGCATTCAATAATACAATTAGAGTTAAATAATAAATAATTCCTCTTTTCCTCTGTTATTCAGTGGCATAGGTAAAGAGTTTGGGGGCCCGAGGTGAAAGTTTCCTGGTAACATTTGTAATGAGATGGAGGGTTGATGAATTAGAGAGTTATATTAAGCTCATGCAAAGGGGAAGACTCTCTCTCCAACCATGGCCAGGCTCTGGGAAGAGACAGGGAGATAACTGGAAGGAACCGGAATAGGAACAGAGAGTTGCAGAGTAGACAAGTGCTCTGAGGAGGTCTGGAGCAAGCTCACAGAGGGTTTTAAAAACGTGCAGTTTTGAACTGGATCCTAACGTGAATCTGAAGCCAGTGGAATTCTCAGAGGATGATGGTTATGATGTGCTTGTGCTTTCTTGAAGGCAGTATTTCTAAAGAACCACTGGTGGTGTGCCTCTTGGAGGCTTGGATAGGTTATCAGATGGATATCTACTATGTATATATATATTATTCATAGCCGGGAAATGGATCTTACAGTCAATATTTGGTTCTATGTCAACTACACAGCATAAGTGGGTGGAATTAGTCATCGTATTTCCATAATGGAAGAGACAACATACTGCCTCTCTCAGGGCCAAGCTTAAAACTTTTAGCAGAACAATGGGTTAAAGGGTGTCATGTTTGCAGGACAGGAATAGCAACTGGATAGACACGGGGAGAAATTGATGTGTGCGTGGGCAGGCTGGTTGGGGGAAAGAGTCAACTAAATTTTTGAACGAAACATAATTTTTTAAAGGTTGGATATGGTATAATAGATCTTTATAGACTCAGTATATTTTACACAGGGTTCTTTTCATTTGTGACTGAAATGCAGCCATCTTTAGCCTGGCATGTGGCAGTTAGTTAAGACTGAAGAGCATCATTAAACAATAGTTTAGGGCAAGAAAGGAAGGATGAACTAATTAACTGAAACAGTACTGGAAAAGTAAGTAGACTGATTAGCACCCTCTTCTGCTCCCTGGCCCCCTAGAGGACTCTTACCTTTGCTGACTATATATTCCAAGAATATATGTTCTAGTTATTGCCAAGAGTCACAAACGCAAGTGCATTCCTGTGATTTAAAAGTGGCCTGCAAAGGACTTTAAAACAATCTGACTTTTTGCCCTCTTTTTTTACTTCTGTGTTGTATGGAGTGCCTGAAAAGTGTTTATTTTTAAGTGTTTTTATTTTTAACTTAGAAAAAAATTAAGAATGTCAAGTCGTGGCGGTCTTTGGCTTTTCTGGAGGTTCATTTGGAGTTCTCCAGGATGTTTGTGAGCTCTGACATTAATGGGTGTGGGTGTTGAATCATTAACTGATTGCCCTTGTTCAGCATTTTATTGAAGTTAATAGGTATTAACAAACAAACACAAAATTAAATCTCTCCCCTCTCAATTACTTAATTTTCACAGTCTCAGTGAATGTGGTGAAACCACTGCACTATTTCTTCAGTCATCATCATCTTCCAGCCTAGAAGCAATCTAACGGGGAGATTATGAAAGGTACAGAAGGGAGTTAGGGACCCAACTCCTATTGACTTTCAGGGCGCATCTTCGGTAGGAAAAAAGGATATGTTCTTATTTCATGTTAGTTAATACAGAGTAACTAAAGAGTTAATCCTGTGAAGACAGGCAGTTTGTAGTTTTCATATGTGTTGGAAGTTCTAGGTAAAGAATATCAGGGAGCTTAGGGTTCACCTCAGCCTGCTAAAATGTGTAGACAAGATAATTGTGGTATTAACACTAGGATTTTACCTCATTTTAGCTACCATATGTTAGCTAATGCAAAGTATTACACCTTTTTTTTTCTAGTGAAGGCTAGGCATCAATGGGTAAGTCCACACTGCTATTAGACACCCGTGGCTGGCCTGCACCAGCTGGCTTGAACTAAGGGGCAGTTAAACTGCGGTATAGACATTCAGGCTTGTTCTGGCTTTAGGATCCTGTGAGGTGGGAGGGTCCCAGAGCTTGGGCTGCAGCCCAGGCCTGAACGTCTACACCACAATTAAACAGTCCCTTAGCCCAAGCCCAAGCCAGCTGGCACAAGCAGCTAATTGCAGTGTAGACACACCCAAAGCGAGTTGAACACCCACTTGCCCTTTGTAATTTTGAAGATCTCCCCATAATTTCTAACGTTAAATCAGAATTTTTTTTCCCCCTGATGGACCACTTTTTTATATGTCATGGAGATGCCTAATATCTGTTTAAAAATATTTTACATTTTATATATAGTAAACGGGGAAAATATTCATGTATCTTACAGAATGGAGAATGGCTCGGATAAATATCTGAAAATCTGTGATTAACTGACCAGGGTAGGTCTATAGAGTAAATAATAGTCAGGACAGTGGCTTGTGTTGAAAAGGAATGATATGATTTGAGAAGCATAAGGCACCTATTTTCTGCACAGTGCATAGGAATTTATGTACAGAACTCCCATCATAACTAATAATAGGACTTGTCCATCTAAAACCCTGTATATGCTTCTAAAAAAATTATCGTGTAGTGTCAGTAAAAGGCTTGGTGACATTTGAAAGGAGACTACAATTCAGTGTATTTCTGGGTTGTGGCTGGCTGAATTTTCTCCCTTGTCATACAGTAGGAGTTATTTGCAATAAATAAAATGCATACTTTGCCATTTGTATCTTTTTGCAAATTACACACAAACTTTTGATTTTTTGCAGACTTGTTTGTTAGAAACTATTTGATGAATACTCTGTACAAATGTATTTCAGTCTCTGGGTTGTTTGGACATTATTGCATTTAACTATGTCTAAGGCCATGTCTACACTAGCACTTATGTCGGCAAAACTTATTTCACTAAGGGGTGTGAAATCCCGCCCCCCCCCCCGAGGTGACATAAGTTTTGCTGGCATAAGCGGCTAGTGTGCACAGCACTATGTTGGTGGGAGAGCTTCTTCCGCCAGCATAGCTACCACCGCATGGGGATTGTTTATATCAATTGGAGAGCTCTCTCCTGTTGGCATAGAGCAGCTACATGGGAGATCTTACAGCGGCGCAGCTGCATTGGTACAGCTGTGCCACTGCAAGGTCTTTAGGGTAGACACAGACTTAGATATCTCAGCTGACCCACAGGCGGTTTGCCAGGGAATGTCACTGTGCTGCAAACCACTGGTTGGTGGAAGAGAGGGAAATGAAAAGTCCAGCAGGCACTAGGTCTCAGCGGGGACTGTGAAGGGAGGAATAGTTTCCTGTGTTCCTGCTACTGCCTCTGCTCCCTTCCCACTCTTCACCAATGTCAGTGCGGTGCTTCCCCCTTCCAGGGCCACCCGGGGCGGGGGGGCAAGTGGGGCAATTTGCCCTGGGCCCCACAGGGGCCCCCGCAAGAGTTTTTTGGGGCCCCTGGAGTGGGGTCCTTCACTTGCTCTGGGGGCCCCGGAAAACTCTCGTGGGGCCCGGGCCCCCAGAGCTTCTTCCGCTCCGGGTCTTCAGTGGCGGGGGGTCCTTTCGCCCCGGGGAGGAAGGACCCCCCGCCGCCGAAAACCCCAGGCCCCCTGAATCCTCTGGGCGGCCCTGCCCCCTTCCTGACGCCCCTCCAGTGGTTTGAGCATTGGCCTGCTAAACCCAGGGTTGTGAGTTCAATCCTTGCGGGGGCCATTTAGGGAGCTGGGGTAAAAATCTGTCTGGGTAGTGGTCCTGCTTTGAGAAGGGGGGTTGGACTAGATGACCTCCTGAGGTCCCTTCCAACCCTGATATTCTATGATGATAAAGAGCTCATCTCTGGGAGCGTAGAAGCAGCACCTCCAGAAGCTGTGTGTCCAGCTCCATCCACAAACTCTCCATCTGGCACCAGCTTCTACACCAGTACCCCCCTGCCCCAGTCAGCACCTCTTCCCCGTATCCCAGAGGTGGGCAAACTATGGCCCGAGGGACCACCCTGCCCAGCCCTTGAGCTCCTGGTCAGGGAGGCTAGTTCCCAGCCCCTCCCCCCGCAGCCTCAGCTCGCTGTGCTACCAGCGCTCTGGGCAGTGGGGCTGCGAGCTCCTGCGGGGCAGTGCAGCTGCGAGAGCCACCAGGTGTAGTGTATTAAACTGTTCCCCGTAGGAATGTGCTACTTACATAGCACCAGACTGGCATCTGTAATTAGTACACTGTAAGTAGCACATTCCTACAGGGAGCAATTTAATACACTACACCCAGATGGGGAGGGCTGTGCCTCCCCAAACAGCCAGGACCCCAGCCCCTATCCAACCCCCCTGCTCCCTTTCCCCTGACTGCCCTGCCCCTATCCACACCCCCGCCCCCTGACAGGCCCCCCGGGACTTACATGCCTATCCAACCCCCACACCATGTCCCCTTACCGCCCCTTGGGTCCCCCTGCCCCTTATCCAACCTCTGTGCTCCCCGCCCCCTTACCATGGCACTCAGAGCACCAGGTCTGTCAGCCATAAGTATACTTACACCATAAGTAGCACATTCATACGGGGAGCAATTTAATACACTGCCCCTCCATACAGTTTCAGAACCCCGATGTGGCCCTCAGGCCAAAAAGTTTGCCCAGCCCTGCTCTAGCCCCTGTAGCTAGCTTTGTCTCCTTCCGTCCCCACCAGCCTCAGACCCAGAACCCCAACTCAGCACCACTAGCTGACACCGTCTCAGCAACCCTTCCTGGCACGCCCTCCAGCAACAGCCCCACTGGCTCCCACAAGCCCCAGCAGCTATGACAAGCATATAAAGTGCCACAACTGAATCTTGTTTCTTGCTCAGCTCCTCGTTAACCCTTATAGTTCTGTTTACATGGCATTAAACAAAGCTCTGTTTTAAGGCAGAAGGGAGAAGACTATTAACTACTGTTGTCAAGCCATTTCCAAACGGTCAGGAGTAAATGGGACTCCAGAGAATTCTTTGAAACTGGAAATATTTGAAGAGAGAACCTTCTCACTTACAGCTGTTTGCAGAGATGCAATTTCTGAAATTCCACACCTAAGAGCTCTCTAATTTCTCCTTATCCATGTTTAAAACTAACATCTAATAGTCCTCCTACTGAAGGCCATTTGACAATGAAGAAAGAGAAGCAGCATTTGCAATAGCTGTTGAGATTCGCCTTTGGTTACATTTTATGAGTTGTAATCTATGTCGAGATTCAGAATGAATAAGTGAATCCTGTTAGAATCTGCAGTGTGAACAAGACCCAGTATCATCCCCATGATTAGGGATGGGGTGGAGTTGGGGTGGGGCCAGGGGCAGGTTGGCATGGGCACCCACCAGCGCCAGAGAAAATTGGTGCCTATGCTTGGACCCATTCTGGGAGCTACATGATTGATGGGAGAGACACGCTTTCAAGCTTACACCGAGCTCTTCTTCAGCTTCTCACACCAACACAGGTTGGTACACTAAAAGATATTGCCTCATCCACCTTGTCTCTCTAATATCCTGAGATCAACATGGTTACAACACTGCATACAACTATGGAAGATTATCTCCTTGTAAGTCATGCCTTGCTTTGCATACAAAGTTGGGAACATGATTTGAGCCTGATCTAGATCCCCTTTGAGTCCATGGCAGTCTTTCATTTACTTCAGTGGGAAACCAGGTCAGGTTCTTCTGGTATCTGAACAAATGTCAGTGCTATTGTGATTGATGATTAGATGTAAATTGACATTAAATTGTGAGAGATCATTATAAGCTCTTTGGGACTGCGACTTTCAATGTTTGGTAAAAGTGCTATATATGTACCTGGTCCTAAACAAACTCTTAATGGCCCATGTTCTGAGGTCCTTACTTGGGTCCTCAGTCACTGAATTTAGTGGAATTTGGACTGAGTGAAAACTCAGCAAGGACTTCAGGATTTAGTCCAACAGTCAGGGCCAGCTCCAGGCACCAGCTAAAGAAGCAGGTGCTTGTACCAAGGGGCGGCACTCCAGCCGCTATTGGGGCGGCTGTCTTTGGCAGCAATTCAGTGGCAGGTCTCTCAGACCCTCTCGGAACAAAGGACTTGCCGCCAAAAAGTGGAGCGGTGCAATCGCGTTGCCACATCTTTTTTTTTTTTTTTTTGCTGCTTAGGGTGGCAGAAAACCTGGAGCCGGCCCTGCCACAGTAATTATAACAGTGGTGCTGGCATTCACTCATAGCAGCCTTTTATAACAAAGTACATGTTGGCTGCTATTCCAGATGGCAGGACCCTCATATGATACTCAGACCTGTATTAGCTAGATTGTATAGAGGGACCTGTAGGAAGCCATAGCTGAGTAAGAAAGAGAATACAGGCAAAGCCCATAAACTGGGCTGTTTTAGCGCTGGGGGAGGGGGACATTAGAACAAACAAGGAGAGTAATCATGAACCGAATCCTTGAAGGGAATGAGGAACTCCATGTGAGGACTGGGGCAAAGGGGTTGTGCTGCTTTTGTGCGTGTGTGAAGGTGTTTTGTACCTGAAGGCATTCTACTGGGAGAAAGGGATCTTAGTAGCCCAAATCTCAGGAGATGAAGGGAAGGATGAGGATTTTAGAAAAGAATGAGTCCAGGTCGTGGTTTGTCATGCATGGGCAATGTTGCTATAGCACATGCAGTAGAAGTTCATGCTTCCCCACGTTGCCACACCGTTTTTCTAGAGGCTTGAGTGAAAAGGTAACGCTGTCTGTCAGTTCAATTCTTTCCGACACCTCTGGCAATGGGGGTGATTGTGATATAAACGCCACCGGACAGTAATCTTTATTGGACACTATTAACTTGGAGCGGGTTCCACCTGATTACCTGCAGGGGAAAAGGTCCATTACCATTCTCCTGAGGCATTTAGTCACTAAAATTGGCACCTATACATAACTTCATTTTATTCAGTTAATAATAGGTTAATACTCAACAGTTGACTCAAAGGAAAGAAACATTTTAATGGGTTATTTGCACATAAACAGCAGTACTGAAACAGTGATGAAGGTTTTGTATTCCATTGAGAGGCTTAGATCAATCAAATGCAAGTGAATGGAACTACCTGGTAGTTTGCACTCATTTGAATGTCTCAGAAATCAGAATGATGAAAAAGAAAAGAGAGGACACAGATATGTGAGACTTCTACACCGATCACGTTTTTATCCAACAAGTGATGAGGAAAATTATGTTAGTCCATGCGTTCACCCCGTGTAGATTAGATTACATCAGCCTCACTCTGCATTGGGCTGACAACTTCCCGCACCGACTACAACTCGCTCAAAATTCTGCCTCGGGGGCATAAACACACATGCAAAATTGACTCCGCTCATTTCTCCCCTGCTGAGATCTCTATACCGGTTTCTGTTAAACTACTGAACACATTCTAATGTTCTCTTCCTTACGTGCCACATTGGTACTAGCGTGGCACCTGTGCAGCATTGTGAGCTTTTCACTCATCACATTCACAATCCTACTCCATAGCTAGCCATAGAGGAGCTTTGGGTCACTTCCAAACTCAGCTAATCTTCATTATAGACTTAGAACCTTCTCTTTTTATGCTCTTATTCTTTGAATTCCCCTGATTGTGAAGTTTGGCACATAGGGATTACTATACTGGACAGGACAGAGGTCCTTTTAATCCAGTAGCCAGTGCCAAATGTTTCAGGGGAAGGTGCAAGACATTTCATAATGGACAATTATGAAATAACATGCTCATGGGGAAAGCTTTTTTCTTACTCCTGATAATTTAGTGATTGTCTTATATGTAGCAGATTAAATGCATATATCCTTACATTGAATAGGATATTTAAAGAAACTTGGAGTAAAGAAATATTTACTTCTTCCCACAAAGAATGGCCATCTGCATAGTGGATACCCAGATGTAAAAGCCATCTACAAACGGATACCCAATTGTAAACAACATAATGGACTTGTGCCAGCATGGGCGTAGGTCTGATGTAACAATGGTGTTGAGAACATGACCTTTTAACTAGCAGTCTTAATGGAGGAGTGATCAGTTTGGGTGAGTTGTATTCCACGGGCTTTGCCCTTTCATAAATTCCTCCCCCATCTGCTTGTTTTTGCACTAATAAAATTTTTGTGGCACCAGTGTGTTGTGTGTATGTGGGGGGGGGGGAGAGTGAGCTTTTGGGGGGCTGAGAGCATATCAGCATGCTGTCTTGTAAGTTCAGACAGCAGCATACCCCCCCTCCCCCCGCCTCTCTCTCTCTCACTCACAGCATTCCACAGTAATGGTTGCTTTGTCTCGGGGCAGATAAGCAGCCGGATGTCAGAAATGGAGCTTTGTAAAGGGCATATCTGCGTTCCTGCTGCAATTCAAAACAATGACAAGAGTGGCCACTTGATTTAAGGGGATTGTGGGACATTTCCGGAGGCTGATCAGAACACAGTAATGCAACACCTCATTCACACTGGTGCCATGGCACTCCAGCAGGGGCGCAGCAAATGTTATTCCACTCGCCGAGGTGGAGTACCAGCAGCGCTGTAGCCGTGGAGTCGGAGCGCTCTACGTGCCTTGCCAGTGTGGACGGGAAGTGCGCCCAGGGCTCCTTTTATTGCGCTGTAACTCGCAAGTGTAGCCAAACCCTGAGACTGAGACATGGACCAGAGCAAAGTGACTAAAGTGCCATCCAGACAAGACTGTGGTGATGACACTGGACTGGGAGAAGTAACTGAAGGACATGACTGTTATAATATTGACCTGTGTAATTCAGGGTGGTTGCCAGTGTGGAGTTTGGAACATAGGAGTGGTTTTAGATCCCCATTCACTTTCAGATGATCATATTACATCAGTGGCTAGGGTCAGCTGTTTACCATCTGCGCCTGGCTAGGAGGTTGTGACCTTTTCTTCTTCAAGATTAGATTACTATAATGTGCTGTATTGGGGAGGCAGGGGAGCGGTGTCTTAAGTTCATTCAGAAACAGAAGCTTGTTCAAAATGCAGCAGCTCACTTAGTAAATGATGTGTCTTGTCAGGGCTGCATAATGCTAGTGTTCCATTATCTCAACTGTCTCCTGCTTTCTGGGTGGAGTCATTTTGAGTTATAAAGCTTTAAATAGCCTGGAATCTGAAAGACGGTCCTTCTATCACTCCAAGCCACACTGCCATAGCTCTGATTTCCTTTAATAATAAAAAGAGAGAGCTGCTAGCAGGGTGTTCTCCCTTTGTTCTGAAACTTGTTCAAACCGTTGGTCCCTAATAGCCCAAATTTGTTGATCTTTAAGGCATGCTGAACAGACCATCTGGTTACGAAGGTTTTTGGGTAGGGCTGAGAGTAAGGGTGATGTGTATATTTTGTAGTTTTGCATCACTGGCTGTTTAAAAATAATCAGATATTGTTGTGTATCAGTGTTGGTGCATTTCTGGATGGACTGTTGTTCTAAACAATTGTCAGGGTGCCTTAAACTGTGGATAGTTGTCTGGTATTGTGTAGATTGAAATAAATAAAAGATAACTTGTGTTAATTATGGTGGTATTTCTTTTGAGATTGGATACTGTCTACTAGGAATTCGACTCAATACTCTGTTGCTGTAACTGATATTCAAACAATTATTTTGGTAGGAAAGAGATCTAAATTCTATAACTTCATATTTATGCCACATTTGATCTTTTACATGCTATCAAAATAAACGAATGTATTGAGGTATGATTTATGAATGAAATGATTTACCATGCAGTAAATACCATAAAGTTTGTTTGTAAAATTATTTTGTTACTGTAAGTATCCAAATCAGTTTTATATGTATCTTTTCATATGTTCATTTTGGCACAGGTATATTGAATATACATTGGTTGCAGTTTGATCATATTGGGCCACACTCATCCCTAAGACAGTATAATGCCCCTGAAGTCAATGGAGTTACAATAGGAATGGATTTGGCTCCTGATAAGTATAATACAGCATTCTTGAAAGTATTATATTTTGTATATGCATCAGATTTTTACAAAGTAGCAATACTTAAGAACACTAAAATTGTCAGATTAGTATATTCAACAGGTTACGCTGAATATCTAAGTATAGTTATAAGTATATAACTTTTTATTACAAAAAGTGACTTGATAATATAATTTAACCAATAAAAATACTATAGGACTGATTATCAGAGGTGCAGACTACTCTTACAGCTCCTATTGACCTGAACTGGAGCTGTGCACACACAGCTCCTGTGAAGAATCAGGCCCATTGTCCTTGCATGCATTTACCCATGCTTCTAAGCATGGGCTGTAGTACTTGTTCTAGAAAAGCACACAGAGTTCATTGATCAAGTACATAGTTTTGTAGATGGGACCGAAACAAGAGCCTGGCTTTCATTCCCTAGTACTCATAGAAGAGTTGAGATATGAATGTGAACTTTATGGCTGACTCTTGTCTCTCTAATGAAGCAAACCAAACTCCCAGATGTGAACATCCCCAGACTTTGGCAAAGTCTCTCTTGGCAGTCCTGGCCCATTTCTACAATTTTTCTGAAAGGAAAACAAAGCTAATACTAGCCTTTTTGTTTATTTAATGGGGAAACAGAGGGAAACAATTTCTGCATCCTTATGGCCAGCTAATCTCCTCATCCCGTACTCTAGAGCAGCACAAGTATGTACTTTAGTTCATTGACGAAGTACAGCTTATAGAAGGCTTTTTATTCTTCATAACTTTTGACTTGCCAAAAATGTCCTCATTGAACTGCCAAGACAATCTGCATTATATTTCTTGGATGACTTTTCTCTTAGGTTTCTTACTGAAATGTTGTTAGTGTTCCTTCCCCACTCTGAGCTCTAGGGTACAGATGTGGGGACCCGCATGAAAGCCCCTTAAGCTTATTTCTACCAGCTTAGGTTAAATCTGGTATGCTGCCACGACCAAGTGATTTAACAAGAAACAGAGAAAGAACCACTTGGAGTTCCTCTTCCCCTGAAAATATCCCCCCAAGCTCTTACACCCCCTTTCCTGGGGAGGCTTGGGAATAATATCCTAACCAATTGGTTACAAAGTGATCAAAGACCCAAACCCCTGGGTCTTTGGACAATGGAAAAATCAGTCAGGTTCTTAAAAGAAGGATTTTATTAAAAAGAAAATGTAAAAATCATCTCTGTAAAATCAGGATGGAAAATAACTTTACAGGGTAATCAGATTCAAAGAGCCCAGAGGAACCCCCTCTAGCCTTAGTTTCAAAGTTGCAACAAAACAGGGATAAACCTCCCTCTAACAAAGGTAAAATTCACAAGTGGAAAAAACAAAGATAAAACTAACACACTTTGCCTGGCTGTTACTTGAAAGTTTGAAATATGAGAGACTTGTTCAGAAAGATTTGGAGAACATGGATTGATGTCCGGTCCCTCTTAGTCCTAAGAGTGAACACCACCAAAACAAAGAGCACAAACAAATGTCCCCCCCACACCCACCCAAGATTTGAAAGTATCTTGTCCCATTATTGGTCCTTTGGGTCAGGTGTCAGCCAGGTTACCTGAGCTTCCTAACCCTTTACAGGTAAAAGGATTTTGGTGCCTCTGGCCAGGAGGGATTTTATAGTATTGTATACAGGAGGGTTGTTACCCTTCCCTTTATAGTTATGACAAATGTGCTTTTTCTTTTTGAACTCATTGTGCCGCTTATGTTCGAACATCACATTTCTAAAGCTTATTTGGTTAGTGCTAATACAGCAGAAAACTCCTACATCTCTGTAACCTCATTGAAAAAAAAAACAAAACCGTAATAAAAGTAACTAAACTGCCCATAAAGAGAAGCCAGACCTTCATGTCCATTTATTAATCTGCATTAGAGATGGCTCAGAAAGTTTAAATGGGGTAGGGGTTGCTGAGGGGGGGAGGGTAAGATCAATGCTGTCCATGCATGAAATTGGGTTTGGTAATTGGCTTTGGCGGTAGTAAGGTACTAAACCACTGTAGCTTTGCTAAATGTGAGGCTCTGAAGAGCAGGATGCTCAGTAATTAGCCAGTCACTTTGACTTCTCCAGCATGGCTTAGCATTTATTACTGTTTCGCTTACTATACTGACTTAATTCTATGACCTCTAAACTGGAATATATCTTGTATTGCCAAAAACAATCTGAAAGCATGGCACATAGGTACCTATCTATGGATGAGATACTATTTTTAACCTCACTGGAACACTGCAGAACAGTGTAATGGGGTCTACAAACCCCATACTGATCACAGATGGAGCAGGGAGGAGAGTCTCCTCTGTTTACAAGCATGCAACTAGATCACACCCCCACGCAGTTGCCAGAGCTGCCAATCATAGAGGCAGGCTCCCACAGCTGAAGCCAATAGAGGAAACAAGGGCTGCTGTAAAGGGGAGAGCACAGAGAAAAAGGGCGAGACAGAAAGGTCTGGGACAGCCAAGAGGCAATACCCCTACACCCAGCTGCCGTCATGAACACAGCCAAGAGACTGAAGCAGAGTGACGCTAGACTTAATTAGAGGTGGGGGGTCCATGAACTGCCCTGACTGAGAGCAAACTAAGGAGGGCCAGTTTGGAGAAGCAGAGACCCCATAAAAGACCACACCAGGAGACAGTGACAAGTAGTTAGTTATAGGGCCAAATTCATCTGTGGATTTGAAGTGTGAGACCAGCAATGAATTCATCCCATTATGACAATGTACACTACAGTCAGTCAAAAGTAGATGATACATAATAGAACCCCCACCTCACCAGTGTGTAGTCAGGGTAGATACATTAAAGATTTTGAGATACTCAGATACTATGGAAGTAGAGGCCATATAAGTACCTAAGATAGGTGGATGGGGGAAACGATCATGACATTTTTTCTATGCCAATGAGCAGGCACGTGCTTTCAGTCTGAATGACTTTTGTTTTAGATCAAGAAAAACAGGATTCTGACAATGGGTGCACTCAGGAGGAGTTCTTAGGCTATCTCTAAGAGCTAGGGGTATTGATTCCCAGCTTGAGTACATATACTCATGCTAGCTCAATGAGAGAGAGCGCTGAGTATATGTATGCAAGCTGAGAATCACACCTCTAGCTTGTAGTCTAGATGTAGGCTTAGAATTGTGAAGATGCAGTGCACAGTGAGCAAATGTTCCAGTTTCAGAATTACTTCCACCACAAATTCCCTTCTCAGACTCATCTCTTTCCATTAGCCTTTTACTGGATAGCATTAATTACCCTCCCTCTCTTTGCTCTCTTTGCAAATTCAGAACCCTCAGCAATGCACCTTTTCATTGATTTTGTTCCATCTGCTCCTCCTCACTTTTGTACATTGCAAGCTCCCTGGGGCAGGGACCTTGTCTTTTTCTTATTTCTTTTCTATTCTTGTCTAGTGTGGTCTTTTCTTTTTTCTGCCCTTAAAGCTATTGAAAAAGTAATAACAAAGCCTGTGAAGAAGATGGGATACACAGCATCATCTTTTTTTAGATTTTCTTTTTTGCTTAAAGAAAAAAAAAACACAGTGCAATTCATAACCTTGACCACTACCCTCCTTTTTTCGTTTACAAACAACCACCTTCCAAATTTCTACCTTGATGTAGACCTTTGAATGTGAAAAACCAATTGGTATCCATGGAGGATTACACACATGTTTTGCACTAATGGTGAACACATATATGTGCTTTTCTGTATCTGTTATTGATTTGTAAGGTTATTATAGCTGTTAAAATCTCCAAAGGATTCTCCTGAAATACTCCATTTTTCCTAAGGGAAAAAAAGATGTACAAGGATTATTCAATGCAAAAATCTTTTTTCATTAATGTAAATATTTGCATAGATTTTTCTTGGGTTTTTTTTTTCCGTTTGTTTTTTAAATAGAGAAATTTCTTTTTAGAGGGAGGAAGAACCAAAAAAAGTAAAAGTGGGGAAAAAAGTAGATGGGCGAATATAATATTACGTATAAAAACTACTTTAAAAGGACATTAAATTTGCAAAGCCAAGTGCTCAAATGGTAAGAAATACCAAAATTAACATTGCCAGTGCATGTGCATCATCAGTCTTTAATTACATAGTCACATGAGTGTATTTATTATGATATGGTTTTTAATTGTGATCACATGTGCATATGCATTATGATACAGTCTTACATTATATGATCACATGCTATTTTTTGCACATGACCTCCCAACTCCTCTTCTGAAAGGAGAGGTTTGAAATGGACACACCAGCTCAGTCTTAAGCATAGTAGCTCTGGTGGGTACTCAGCTACTTCCTGTGCTAAGGAAACATAAATTTCAGTTCTTGTAATGTGAAGTCCTTTAAATCTTGAACCATTTTAGGTAAAAAATTAAGTTGAAAAAAAAAATGAACAGACTGTGTGACGCAAAGAAGTCTAATTTTAATATAATCATAGATTCACCTGATAAAGAATGGATTTGTTTTAAGAGCACTGAATAGAAATACTTTATACCGTGTAATCTCCTGAAAAGAGTCCATCCTGTTGGAATAGGTTTCCTCTGCATCTAGCTCATTCATTACACTGAGAAGGTTTTTTTCATAGTACCAGTACTTATCTGAGTCAGTCCCTTTAGGAGTCCATCATTTTAAAACAATGTGTCGTGCTAGCAGTACAAAAGCTTTGTCTACCCCCTACCATCTCTGAACTTACTGAATAACACATATACCTTTACAACTAAGTAATTGCTGAAATGCTGTGCAATCAAAGTGTAGCTTGTAAGAGATCACATTCACTCATGGAAGGAAGATAATTGTTAAGCTTCTCTCTGATGGAAGAGATACATTGCTTTTTATTGTCAGGATAAACGGGATATGCAGAGGTTATTTAATTTTTTTTTTTTACCTTCTAAAAATATATATCTAAAACACTAGACATAAAAACCATTTACAACCTATGTTCAAGTCCATTGGAACTAATGTCCATATTAGACCTTCCTGAGATACCAAAAATAATATTTTTCCTCCCTCTCTGCTTTCTTCTCTTCAGCCCACACCTCAGGGAAAGCCTGGAAGAATAGATAAGCCACAAAGCATGCCTTGAAGAGCGAAGCAAAGGGGCATTCACCAAAAACTCCCTGATATTAGCCACCTTGCTGTTAAATGAGGGAAGAGGCTGTTAGCTTGAGCACCTCAGCAGTTCTCCTGTGGTATCCCACAAGGAGATAGGGAAGTCTGTAATGTAGCTACGCTCCACATTTAGAATTGTGTAAGTGAAAGTCAACACCCTGGAAAGTCAACCTGCTCCTAGAAACTAATTAGAAGCCAGAGCAGACTCTGGAGCATACATATAATATGCACAGTTAGGCATTTGTAACCCCTCCAGATTGAAATACGTGAATGGGTTCTATGTCAGACAATACCTGAAGGCAACTCAGCCTTCAGCTGGTGCAGACTTCTGCAGCCCATGTGCCCAGGGTGACATGAGAGACTTGGTCTGTACTGCATCACCCTGTTTCTTGGTGACATGAGAGACTCGGCCTGTACTGCATCACCCTCTCCCTAGTGGTTTTCTATGTACAGGAGGAGTGACAGAATAGACATGCATGGTATTCTACCTGAGTACTACTCACTGGATCCTCTCAGAAAATAAGAGCCACTCAGGAGGAACCCCGTTTATTCCTGCCAGGGTTGCAGATGTTTCCACAGTTCCTCATGTTCAATGATAATGAAGGTAGCTCTAAAGGAATTAAGCATAGGTACCTGATCTTCATCTATCACATATCGGCCAGTACAGATCTAAAAGCAGACTGATGAGATGGAAGAAATGCGAGGCCTCATGCTGTCACCAAATTTCTTTAAGGTTCTCAACAATTTTATTAAAGAATGGGAGTCCAGTGACACTGTGATAATTGGTGAAATTCTCAGTGCCAAGAGAGGGTTTAAGGTGGCATGTGAGATGTTTTCTTGAGTAAGCCTTTACCAGTCACTTTAAAGAGAATCTGGCAACAGTTGGGGACACAGTGCTTTCCTGCTGGACTTTACCTCAAAAAACAAACATGGATCCAACCTTTAGGTGATACCACAAAGCTTCCTGGTATTTCAAAGACCTCAGTGAATGACAATAGCATAAACTCAAGCAAAGCGAAGAGACATCCCTCTGCCCTACTGTAATAATTGCAGCCTAAATGACATCCCAGATTAGGGAAGTGAGCCAAGGTTCAGAGCAATCTGGCAGACCTTCGAGTCCCAAGCATCTGTCTGAAACTGACTAGCCACATTCTGTCCTCGGAAGATCAACAAAAGTCATATTTTCTCCACATTTACTATCCTACCTCTTTTTCAAAGCAGGGGAAAGGGACTATCATTCACAATTCAGAATTCAATAAGAATTCAATACTTTCTTTCTGACCACAAAGGTCTGCTTGACAAAATAAGAGACTAATGATACCTTTGGTCTGAAAAAGGGACTTTGATAAATTTTGATTGTTTGCTTTGCATACCAACTCAATTGCAAAATGCTTTGGTTTATTTTGATTCTTTTTCTTTTATGTATACTAATTAGTAAATGAATTTTCTTGTGTGTTTGTCCTGGGACTATGCAGGCCAAGGCCTCTGTTCTGAAAACACCAAACCATCTTTGACTGTTTAGTGTTGCACAGTGATAGGGTCATGTTAACATGTTTGACACTCTGGGCCCATTTATTCCATTAAAATGAACACAATAGCCTCCACCAAATTGTCTTTGGTCCCAGGGAGGCTGATAATCCAGTCTGAATCTGAGCAGTTTTATCTGTAAATTAGACTGTAGCTTCCTCACCATGTGGAATATCTGATTCTGCAACTGACCTGTGAGGATGAAGTAGGAGAAAAAAGACGTTAGGAACCAGTGTAGTTCAAAAAAAAATAATCTGCCTTTGAATATCAGAAGTATTGTCCTAGTAAAATGCCTGTACATTAAGGATGCATGAGTGTGCAGGTATGTGAGATAATGCTTTTAATATACCGCTCCCAGTGTTTTACAGAAGGGTCTTAGCAGAAGAAGCTCTCAGTGCCTGATGGTATGTGACTAATGATCAAGTTAGGTCATTTGGGTAGAGTAGTTGATTGTTGGCCCATCTTTTGTATCAAAACACAAAACAGCCTTTCAAAGTGTACTAAGACAAAATAGTTCTCTCTCTGATGGCAAGACAACACCAGCTGGACTGCCATTAAGATGGGTGGCAAACCATTTTGCTCCATGCTCAGGTGGCTGAGGTGGGGACCAGTTTTTGTACCGTTACAGAATAGGAGGCAGTCCCAAGCTGCACTGCCCCAAAGGAGGATGTGGGTGACACCGTAGGGTGTAGCCGTGTCACTGCCTTTTCCCCACCCCTTTGGGAGATTCTAGTGCCCCTTGGGGCACCAGCCCTAAGCAGCCCTTGCACATGGGGGAAGCACAAGAGTTGTGACTGAAGCCATCTCCTGTCCGGGGGACACAGGAAGGAAGACTTCTTGGTGCCCTTTTTCCCACTGACCCCGTTGTTCACCTGACACAGGAGAGAGTGGCAGTCTAGTCTAGTCCCGAATGACAGCCCAAATAAACAAGGGCTTTGTAACGTGGGTGTGTCTAGGAAACTGACAGAGGGTAGCTGCTGGGTAAAGGCACTGAAGTGCCACTGTTTTATCTGGAATTCTGAAAGGAGAACTGGCTCCTGAATCTTTGCTGCTGCTTTTATTATTATTGTTGGAGCAAAGTGGAGAACATTATTATCCTCCTCTGGGAGCTGAGGATAATAATTACAGTGACAGAAATGAGACTAGGGCCAAAGTTCCTGATACTTACCCCAGGGATAAATCAGTTTAGCTTCATTGAAGGCAGTGGAACTACTCCAATTTAAACCAACTGAAGATCTGCTACATAGCACATCTTTAATTTATCCTGGGTCCTTTGGATAAATCCTTTCTCTTCATCAATACTGACTGGCTCTCCTGATTCTTGTCATGTGCAAATTTCAACATCCCATTGCATGTCCCTCTCTGGGTCACTACAGATTGAATAATTCCAGCCTTGGAGGAAACTGCTCTTCCCTGCTATGTAAGTGAACACTATCAAGTTCAGTAATTTGCTTCTTTTGTGTGATCTGCTTTCTCTTTCACAGATCTGGGGTACTAAATATCAACTCCTAAGCAGCATACACTTCCAGTTACTCCAGATGCTTTTTATTCCCCCCCACACTCTTTTTCTTGTGCAATCCTGAATTTTAGTTTGTTTTCATTTCACTCTCACGAGAACATCTCTCTCACTCTGGTATTAGTTTCCCAGCAATATCCACATTTTCTGTTGCTTTTCCTCTCACCTTCCCTCAAGGAATCAGCAGCCTCACTCGCCAACCTCTTGCTCTTTATCTGTTTGTAAAATCATTTATTATTTATCATCACACTTTGTGCTTTATTTTTCATTCATTTTTAGCCCTGGCTTTCTTGATCCTTCTCTCTTGTTCTTTTACTTTACCTTTTTAGGCTTGTTTCTGAAGCACTGATCCTTGTTGTTGTTGCTGCTCTTCTCTTTCATTTAATTCACCCTCTGTTTACCTGACCATTCACGGTGGTCATTCATTTTCCACAGCTTGTAGATTCATTTCTCAATTGTATGCATTAGGGTGTGTAAAACATGGCTTGCTCGTGGAAAGTTCATGTGCATTTTTAATTTAAACTTAATTTGCAATTATTATTTCTTGCACACAGCATCCCACTTAACGACATGTAACAAAACAATCCCTGGTAAATCATGCCTTTACCACACAGCCATGTGTAGGGATGGTGAAGACTACAACCTTTCCATGAACTCACCTAATGCAAATGAGGGCACGTGGACGGACTGCATGAGTTGCACCATCTTTTAAGATAATGTGGCTTGTTTCTCCCACCATTTATCCGGCCCACTATTCAGGCCAATGAGAGTGTCTGGACTCATCCCCTTATGGGCTGTGTGAGCACCCAAGGATGCATGGAGGGAATAGTTCTTGTACTTCTGCAAGCACATGGCCTGCAATTGTCAGGCGTTTAAAAGGATCATGCAGTGTTGGAGGTTTCTTGTATCCTCTCTTCCCATGCATCTTCTCTCAAGAACCTGTCACAGCCTAGTCCAGGGATCGGCAACCTTTGGCACGTGGCCCGCCAGGGTATGCTCCCTGGCAGGCCGGGCCAGTTTGTTTACCTGCTGCGTCCTCAGATTTAGCCGATCGTGGCTCCCAATGGCCGCGGTTCACCGCTCCAGGCCAATGGGGGCTGTGAGAAGCCATGGTCAGCACATCCCTTGGCCTGCGCCACTTCCCACAGCCCCCATTGGCCTGGGACAGTGAACCGCAGCCAGTGGGAGCCGCGATCGGCCAAACCTGCGGACACGGCAGGTAAACAAACCAGCCCGGCCCACCAGGGGGGCTTACCCTGGCGGGCCGCGGGCCAAAGGTTGCCAATCCCTAGCCTAGTCCTTCTGTAATGTAAATTAAATTCTATTTACATTTTAAATGACTGACAGTAGTGAAATTTGACAGTATTTACCTCAAATTTTTGGTATTTATCAAGTCTTTGGAATTACTTTTGGAGGTGTCTCTTGCTCTTCTTGTATTCTTCCCAGGCCTTTGATTTCAGTCAGCTTTGGGTAAAGCTTTAAGGACAATCACCTTATATGAATTGACTTGGGGAGGAGAGGGGAGCAGAGTGAATCTATTCTAAGCCTCTGTTCTTTGACCAAATAGAACATTCCTTAAGTTTTGGATAAATACTTCCATTCCCTTAAGACTCTGCCATTCCCATACAAGCAAAGATGCATACAAAACAACAAGAATGGTTCACTGGAAACAGGAAGTGGTCCTGCAAAGAGACATATGTGACATAAGAGAATAATCTGCAATGTATGTACAGTATTACTTGCAGAAAGTGAATATAAAGACAAATCTGTACTTTCCACTACTTGCTGTTCTATGGATGAAGGAAAAAAGAACCATTCCAATGACAATGTTGACTTGGCTACGTTGCGTACATGTTATCTTTTACAAGAAAAAAGAGCACTAGGAAATACCTAGTATAGAATCATAGGACTGGAAAGGACCCTGAGAGATCATCTAGTCCAGTCCCCCGCACTCATGGCAGGACTAAGTATTATCTGGACCATTTCTGACAGGTGTTTTCTAACCCGCTCTTAAAAATCTCCTCTGACGGAAATTCCACAACCTCCCTAGGCAATTTATTCCAGTGTTCAGCCATCCTGACAGTTAGGAAGTTTTCCCTAATGTCCAACCTAAACCTCCCTTGCTGAAATTTAAGCCCATTGCTTCTTGTCCTACCCTCAGAGGTAAAGAAAAACAATTTTCTCCCTCCTCCATGTAACAACCTTTTATGTATTTGAAAACTGTTATCATGTCTTCTCTTTTCCAAACTAAACAAACCCAATTTTTTCAATCTTCCCTCATAGGTCATGTTTTCTAGACCTTTAATCATATTTGTTGCTCTTCTCTGGACTGTCTCCAATTTGTCCACATCCTTCCTGAAATGTGGTGCCCAGAACTAGACACAATACTCCAGTTGAGGCCTAATCAGCGCAGAGTAGAGTGGAAGAATTACTTCTCGTGTCTTACAACACTCCTACTAATACATCCCAGAATGATGTTTGCTTTTTTTGCAACAGTGTTACACTGTTGACTCATATTTAGCTTGTGATCCACTATGACCCCCAGATCCCTTTCTGCAGTACTCCTTCCTAGGCAGTCATTTCCCATTTTGTATGTGTGCAACTGATTGTTCCTTCCTAAATGGAGTACTTCACATTTGTCCTTATTGAATTTCATCCTATTTACTTTACACCATTTCTCCAGTTTGTCCAGATCATTTTGAATTTTAATCCTATCCTCCAAAGCACTTGCAACCCCTCCCAGCTTGGTATCATCCGCAAACTTTATAAGAGTACTCTCTATGCCATTCTCTAAATCATTAATGAAGATATTGGACAGAACTGGACCCAGAATTGATCCCTGCAGGCCCCCATTTGTTATGTGCATCCAGCATGACCGTAAACCACTGATAACTACTCTCTGATAACTACCCACCTTATAGTAGCTCCATAGAGGTTGCATTTCTCTAGTTTGTTTATGAGAAGGTCATGTGAGACAGTATCAAAAGCTTTACTACAGTCAAGATATACCATATCTATCGCTGCCCCCCTCGCCCCTATCCACAAGGCTTGTTACCCTGTCAAAGAGAGCTATTAGGTTGGTTTCACATGATACGTTCTTGACAAATCCATGCTGACTGTTACTTATCTCCTTATCATCTTCTAGATGTTTGCAAATTGATGGCTTAATTATTTGCTCCATTATCTTTCTGGGTATAGAAGTTAAGCTGAGTGGTCTGTAATTCCCTGGGTTGTCCTTATTTCACTTTTCATAGATGGGCACTATATTTGCCCTTTTCCTGTTTTCTGGGACCTTTCCCATCTTCCATGACTTTTCAAAGATAATCGCTAATGGCTCAGATATCTCCCCAGTCAGCTCCTTGAGTATTCTAGGATGCATTTCATCAGGCCCTGGTGACTTGAAGGCATCTAATTTGTCTTAGTAATTTTTAACTTGTTCTTTCCCTATTTTAGCCTCTTTTGATCCTACCTCATTTTCACTGGTATTCACTGTGTTAGAGGTCCAGTCACCAGCAACCTTCTTGGTGAAAACCAAAACAAAGAAATCATTAATTACCTCTGCCATTTCCAGTTTTTTGTTGTTGTTTTTCCCCCTTCATTGAGTAATGGTCCTGCCCTGTCCTTGGTCTTCCTCTTGCTTCTAATGTATTTGTAGAATATTTTCTTGTGACCCTTTACTTCTCTAGCTAGTTTGATCTCGTTTTGTGCCTTGGCCTTTCTAATTTTGTCCCTACATACTTGTGTTGTTGGTTTATATTCATCCTCTGTAATTTGACCTAGTTTCCACTTTTTGTAGGACTCTTTTGATTTTTAGTTCATTGAAGATCTCCTTGTTAAGCCAGGGTGGTCTCTTGCCATACTTCCTATTTTTCCTACACAGTGGGATAGTTTTGCTCTTGTGCCCTTAATAATGTCTCTTTGAAAAACTGCCAATTATTTTCAATTGTTTTTCCCCTTAGACTTGCATTCCATGGATCTTACCTACCAACTCCCTGAGTTTGCTAAAATCTGGCTTCTGAAATCCATTGTCTTTGTTGTGCTGATCTCCCTCCTACCATTGCTTAGTACAGGGATCGGCAACCTTTGGCACGTGGCCCGCCAGGGTAAGCACCCTGGTGGGCCGGACTGGTTTGTTTACCTGCCAAATCCACAGGTTCGGCCGATTGCAGCTCCCACTGGCACGGTTCACCACTCCAGGCCAATGGAGGCTGCGGGAAGCGGTGTGGGCCGAGGGATGTGCTGGCTGCCGCTTCCCACCATCCCCATTGGCCTGGAATGGTGAACTGTGGCTAGTGGGAGCCGCGATGGTCCAAATCTGCGGACGCGTCAGGTAAACAAACTGGCCTGGCCCGCCAGGGTGCTTACCTTGATGAGCCGCGTGCCAAAGGTTGCTGATCCCTGGCTTAGAATCATGAACTGTATAATTTCATGATCACTTTCACCCAAGCTGCCTTCCCCCTTTCAAATTCTCAACCAGTTCTTCCCTGTTTGTCAAATCAAATCTAGAACAGCCTCTCTCCTAGTAGCTTTCTCCACCTTCTGAAATAAAAAATATTGTCTCCAGTACTTTCCAAGAACTTCTTGTACAATCTGTGCCCTGCTGTGTTGTTTTCCCAACAGATGTCTGAGTAGTTGAAAGTCCCCCATCACTACCAAGTCCTGTGCTTTGGATGATTTTGTTTGTTGTTTAAAAAAAGCCTTATCCACCTCTTCTTCCTGGTTAGGTGGTCTGTATTAGACCCCTACCATGACATCACCCTTGGTTTTTACCCCTTATATCCTTATCCACAGATTTTCAACAAGTCTGTCTCCTATTTCCATCTCAACCTCAGTCCAAGTATATACATTTTTAATATATAAGGCAACACCTCCTCCCATTTTTCCCCTACCTGTCCTTCCTGAGCAAGCTTTACCCTTCTATATCAATATTCCAGTCACGTGGATTATCCCACCAAGTCTGTGATGCCAAGTATGTCATAGTTGTGTTTATTTACTAGCATTTCTAGTTCTTCCTGCTTATTCCCCATACTTCTCATATTAGTATACAGACATCGAAGATACTGATTTGATTCCGTCCCCACAGTTCTGTCTGTCTTCCGAATCTTCTCCCAGGTCTCCATGTTCTTGACTTACCTGTGGGCTTTGGTCACCTGCCCCCTTCTAGTTTAAAGCCCTCCTCACTAGGTTAGCCAGTCTGTATCCAAATGTGCTCTTCCCCTTCCTTGATGGGTGGACCCCATCTCAGCAACAATGTTTGATAGGGACCTTAATCTCTGCAGTTCCTGACTTAGTTTATTTTTACTCTGCAACATAACATTGCATTAACAATTTCTCCCCATATAATTACTATGTAAGTTTCAATTATGCAGTACTCTGGCAAGAGTTGCTCTATTAGCAGAGATTAGGAAACCAAAATTTCATAAAAGCTGTTGGCTATAGGCCAAATGTTTGCTATTGAATGTGAATAAAAAGTTTCCTCCACATTTTATACTAAAGATTAGTAGTCTTTCTTCCATTTGTCCAAAGAAAACAACTCTAATATTTTTAATTTGTCGTGTGTGTGTGTGTGTGTGTGTGTGTGTGTAAAATCACACAATTATTCTGCTCCCATATATGATATAAATATAATCTGTGGTCAAAATGATTGCATACTTTAAAAAATATGAAATAAGTTAATATTGGAGGGTATACTGTAACGAATGTGTTTGTGTTTCTATTGGTTAGAAAGTCAGATCTGCTCAAGGGTATGTAGTTGTTGTCCTGTAGTGGCTAATTGACAACTAACACAGTTTCTCAAGTGCACCACAGATGATAGGAGCCTATGATGTTTTTCTGGAGTGTAAGGGCTTGAGTTCTGTTCCTACAACAGTGAAGTCCGGTGAGGCCACAGCCTATGTGACAGATTTTACAGTTATCAACTATCTGCCCACAGATTCAATATAAGAGGATACCAGTAGCCTTCACATATAAGTGTTTATATGACGGTATTTTGCTATTCTTAACAAAGTGCAGATCTGCATGTCTTCCATTCTTAAAGAAACCTCGTCCACAGCCAGATCTTTAGAAGCTGCTACAGGCTGAGCGGGATCTAATTTAAATCTGAGAATGGAGCATGATTTGAATTATGTTGACTTCATAGGGTCCAATCCAGTACAGTACTCCTCACCCAGGCTACTTCTTATTTTCTCTTTTTCTTCAATAGGGTGGAACCAGGTCTTTAAAATATAGGAAAAGTTGCCAAAACATTGAAGCGCTTGTCAAAATTGGTGATTTATTGAAAATGAAAATACCAAATGCAATAGTAATTAATACTCAGATTTACTGTATAAAACTTGCCAATTGAACAATGTGGAATTGAATTATTCGAATACCAACTGTAATAATGAAAATGTATTTGGCATAAGAATACAAAATTCCGCTGAAATTGAGAAGTCTCTGTGTATGCGTGCGGGTTCCTGTTTTAATCTATCCTGGCCTCCACTCTTCAGCTGCCCCTAAAATGTTTGTAATGTCTGTGTACCTAAAAGAATCAGCATGATACAGCATGTGTCGGTCTCAGCAATGGCGCTGGTTGAGAATTTTTCTAAAAATGTTTATTAGAAAATGCCAGTTTGTTAAAATGGAAACTTTTTGAAGAAATATGTTGGGTTTGACAAAACTTTGACATATTCATTGGGTCAGAGAGAGAATCAGGTAGAGCAGGGACTTGAAACTGGGTTTCCTACATTCCAGCTAAGGATCCTAACCTTTGGACTATAGAGTCAATTTCTGTCAACTGCTCCTGTTGGAGCTGCTGCACTTTGTATAAATAATGAACTATTCATTGCGCAAGAGCAAGACAGAGACTGACTCTATGATCTGGTGGTTAGGGCACCCACCTGGGAAGTAGGAAACCCAGGTTTAAGTCCTTGCTGTGCCTGATTCAGATCAACCACATTCCTAGGGAGTGCCCTAACCCCATTGGGCGTTTGGCTTTTTTGGGGTATCTCTGTCCCACACACTTGGGTAGTTCTGTTTTTTTCTTGCACCATAAAATTTGAAAGGTCTCAAATTTGTTCTGATACAGAATGAAAACAAATGCAAAAACCTCAGCATTTTGGGCAATCTGGAATACTTGTTTTCTAGCTAGCTCTTCTTAGTAAGTTGCGTTTTAAATAGACTACACCTCTACCCCAGTATAACACAACCCGATATAACACGGGTGTCAAGACGGGTTTGCATACAACGCGGTAAAGCAGTGCTCCGGTGGATCAGCGCGTCAGCTCCCAGCCATGGTGCTGCCGCCAGTGAGTGTGGGGAGGTTGGGGAAAGGATGCCCCCCGTACTCACCTGCGGCGGGAAGTGGAGCGGTGCGGCTGGGAGCTGGCGGAGTGGAGCAGGCTGGGGCCGGGCTGCTCTGCTTCTGCCAGTGAGTGTGAGACCTTTCCCCACCCCCAGCGACATGGCTGGGGCTGGGGCAAAGAAAGTGGAGCGGGCTGGGGCCACGTCGCTCCGCTTCCCGCCGCAGGTGAGTACGGGGGGCGTCCTTTTTCCAACCTCCCCACACTCACCGGGGGTGGGAAGTGGAGCGCCGTGGCTGGGAGCTGGAGTGGAGTGGAGTGGGCTGGGGCCGGGGTGCTTCACTTCCTGCCACTGCTGGTGAGTGCCTGGCAGGGGGCAGGGGTCAGGGCAGTCAGGGGGCAGGGGGCAGGAGGGTTGTGTAGGGGGTAGGGTCCTGGGGGTGATTAGGGATGGGGGGTCTCTGGAAGGGGCAGTCAGGGGACAAGGAGCAGGGAGTCCAAAGCAAGTTCGATATAACACGGTCTCACCTATAGCACTATAAGATTTTTTGGCTCCAGAGGACAACGTTATATCGGGATAGAGGTGTATTTAAAATCAGTTTCCTCTTTACTTTCCTGCCAGGACCCAAGTTCAGGGTTTTGTGATTCCCTCACAGTAGCTGACACGCAAAGCAGAATATATTTTTTCCCATTTCTAGCTTCACTTAAGCGCCTTAGATGCTATTATCAGCTGTTGCAATGGAAACCTAAATTCAGGAATCTAGGTTAAGTAATGCTGGAAGAGTGTGTTAAGATCTACACAGTGCTTGAGAGGGAGATGGACCATCAGGAAAGCAGCTGCAGTTCACTAATTCTCCAGCCCTGCTCTCATTGTAAGTTAGAGCAGTCTAGGGACTGTTGTAATGTGCATCTACTGACAACAATTTGAAGGGACCATTTGCCAGTTTAGAATTGGTGGAGAACAGTGGGTTTCAGCAGCACCCCTCCTGCCCGTGGCATACCCACTCATGCTCCTCAGGCCTGTCCTCCTGCCCGTGGCATACCCCTCCTGCCCGTGGCATACCCACTCATGCTCCTCAGGCCTGTCCTCTTACCCTGGAGCTGGGGGGAGGCTGGCACATGCGCTTGGACATGAGTGTTGTGGGCATCCCTAAAGCAGCCCTGCCAATTCAAAGAGTACCACTAACTAATGTTTTTTTTAACAAGGATCCTTCATTAAGTTGAAGAGGCCTTGTGAGCTGACAGAGCTTCAGCTCTTGCTCACTAGCACACCACGAGACAGCTTTAACAAACTACCCTGCTCACCAACAGCGTTTGATGACTTTGTCCCATCTTTGGTCAGAGGTTTTTTCCAAAGTAAGAGCCCAACTTCTAAAGTGCAATATGACTCCACTTATGTTTAAGTGCTTTGGTTCCCATTTCTGCAGATTACAGGCAGAGGTGTGTAATTAGGGGCTCCATGGAGCCTTTGGAGGGATGAAATGCATTTCTGCTGAACCCTCCTCACTTTGTTCTGTTGACCAAATACGTTTCATTACATTTTTGTCGACAGTATGTCGTTCGACTCAGATCATACTGTCAACAAAAATGCAACTGCATAAAATCTTTTTGTCCGCAAAAAATAAATGGCAGACTAAATTTATTTGTGTGTGTGTGTGTGTGTGTGTGTATGAAAGAAAGTGAGTGTGCTTACAAGCTGGAAATATGACCTTCTCTCTCCCTCCTTCCGTCCTGCTGAGAAAGCATGATGAAATGGCCAGAATAATTCATACAATAAAATCCTGCTGGAACATTCCTGGATTATGATAATTGTTTAATATTTATTTGTATTATCATAGCACCTAGGAGCCACATTTGTGGGCCAGGATCCCCTTGTGCTAGGTGCTGTACAAACACAGAACAGAATGACAGTCCCTGTCCCAGAGCGCTTACAATCCAAGCCCAAGACAAGACACAACAGATGGATACATCACTGATAGGGTTAGCTAATCGTAGCTGCCTACCCTCTGGCTTTTTGTCAGAGATGCAGGAATTTGGAGGGATTTCTCCAGGACTGCAAGTTTGCCTCCAGAGTCTCAATGGGTACTGTGGGTGCTACCACCACAGATACTACAGTTGTGAAAGGGATGTTGAATAGATTACAGAAGGAACAGAGAATGAAATTTATTGTACAGGTAACATTTTTTTCCCTCTGTGACAGGATAAACTTGGGGCAAGGTTGGGGACAAGTAAAAATGTTTTCACTGTCCTGTTGTAGGTAGGTACAGAATGAAGAATTTCCCATCATGACTGTTGTCATTTGTATTGTTTTGCTACCTTATAGTGTCCTTGTCTGTACTGTCACATGTTGATATAACACTGCTGTTTTCATCTCCCTTTATTGCTCTGTGACTTCAGTGTTGCACATCAGGTGGCTTGTGCGTGATGCCACATTCAGCATGAGCAAACTGGTGGGGAGTCGATACTAGCAAGATTTGTGTCAGCATGTAATATCACTGTGTGAGGGAGATGGGTGATGTAATAGGTATTTTGCATATCTGGATAACGCGACTGATTCAGCATGAAAGCAAAACAGTTTCCTGGCTTTTCTTTCAGATTTGGTCTTAACCTGGGGAGGCAGAGTGGTGTAGTGAATGGAGTCCTGACTAGGACTCAGGTGACCTGAATTCTATTCCTGGCTCTGTCATGGGCCTGCTTGGTGACTATGGGCAACTCACGCGCCTCTCCGTGCCTCAGTTTCCCCTCTATAAAATGGGAGTAATAATACTTCTGTTCTCTGTAAAGAGCAGTGAGGTGTACTGATGACAATTGCTATTTATTATCAACACTTGGATATAACATCACTTTTAATACAAACCTGCAAAGTGAGATTGTAACAAGGTTTTGATGAATTGCTAACGGCACTCTAGAGACTTCAGCAAAGGTGAAATGAATGACTAAAGGTGGCAGAGTTCATGCAAGATACTGGTGAGGTGAAGTTTTAAGCAATAACAAGAGAACCTAGTCTTTCTCTATTTAAATAAATTTGCAGGTTTGCCTTTCTCCACATGCCATTTGTTTATGTCAACGGGAATAGCTTCATATGTAGCATAGCCTCTAAGCCAAACTGGTGGTGATGAATATAGTTCATGCAGAGCTGGAAAACAGTGTAGGTTGTAAAATATGTGTTTTGTCAGCTTAGATGTAACAGTAGCCATCAAATGTTTGAAGCTTCTGCCGTTGACAAACAAGGAGAACAAGTACCATAAGACATCATTTTACTGAATGCATTGACAGTTTGCTGCGAAATTGCATGTGTGCTGTGGTGTTTTGCTCAGCTGTGGAGTTTGCTGCACTGGTAACCACTTGCTTAATTAGGCTAGTGTCAAACCAATAAAATGGAAGAAGAGTCACCAAAATAAGTGATTTGGTTAAATTCGTGACTGATTTCCTCTTGTCCTCATGTCAAGCACTTTGCATAATGAAACTGCCTTTTGTAGGTGGTTCTGCAATTAAAACATATCTTGATTTTTTCCCCTGTTCCACATTAAGCTCCATCCTATATTTTTGATATATGGGTATTTCTATCCATAGAGCAAGGAACAAGAGCACTACTTGGTACCCAGTGAAAAAGAGGTTAATTTAAGTACAGTTTACTCTTCCCTTTCACAGGTGCTCTGGGAAAGGGATATATGGTTGCATATACATTAGAAAAATTTAATCCTTATAGCATCTGCCCTGACATTGCAACAGCATTGGAGTGAGAATGGTGCAAACCCTTAAGTAATCCAGGGATTTATACTCCCATGCCACGAATACTTGCCCAAACATCTGGCTTCCTTTATATGGTGGTAAAAACAACTGAACCCTGTTTATATTAGCAGCCTACTGCTAAGGCAGCTGGGCAATTTCTGGTTGTTGTTAGAATAACGTGTTAACTCTTCTAAATGCACTGGAGCAGTTGTCTGGGGGCTGACAGAATACTTTTGGGAATGTGGGATTGTGACAGATTTCTGTTACCAATCTGAGGTGTCAGGTGATCAGGCTGAGGCTACAGGATTGTTGGGGAGGAGATGACGAAACACACCAAGTGTCTAAGTTTTAAAGCTTTATTAATAAAATAATAAAATAACAGCGGTGAGGGTTGGGACTGCTCCCACGTCACTCAAAGGAAGCAAGAAAGCGTTAGTACCCCAGCCCTAACCCACTTTCACACTCACACATGCTCTAACCGAGGCTGGCCAAGCCTGGGTGTAATGTAAGAAGAAGAGGGGGAAGGGTGGACTGGAGTTTTGTCCTGGGCCCAGGTCGTCTGAGGTCCGCTGTTGATCTCCGAATTGCTCCAGGCCTCAGGAGGGTTTTTAGGTCCAGGGTTACTTTGGGGGTGTTTTGCCCCATGACTTGTTCCTGGTGTTCTTTGTACCAGACCAAACCGGCTTTCTGTGGTCGTCTCAACTTTCCCAAAACACACCAGCTTCAGGGGCGTGCAGCTCTGCTCCCCCCCCTCCTCGCCATCTCGCCTGTGTTTTCCATCCCTGGTTTAGTGTACAACTGGCTGGCTGTGGCTGAGTGAGAGATAAACACAGTTGCAGATTTCTCATCTGGCGCCATGACCTTGGACTGGCACCAGCGTAGCATCTTATTATCGGACTGAGCTAGCTAGCTACAGTGTTGAGTTAACCCGATCTCTGCTCTTTTCCTTCTTCCCCCTCTGGCCTTTCACGACCTGCAAAGGAATTTTCTATGCCACGCTCACTCACACCTTTGACCCTTCCCAAAATGCCCTGTGATGCTTGCAACAGTGTTAGCAATATAAATGCTGATCTGCCTCCCCCCGGGGACCCCTTGAAGGAGGGGGCCATTGGGGTGTGACAGGATTCCACCTTCATGTATCATAGGAATGGGTTGGACTTCAATCTGAAGGATTTTCTTCTGTTTAACTTTCTAATTGTTGATTTATTACACCTCTTATGAACACTGAACCTGGCAGAAAAGGCCTTGCTTACTGTGACTCTTCTTGTTCTCCCGCAGAGCCATTCCGCCTTCTTAATATGCACAACTCCCTGAATGCGAAGAGGAGGCCCCCTGGGTTTGAGTCCAGGCTCCCGCCCAAACCCGGAGGTCTACACTGCAATTTTTAGACCTGCAGCCCAAGCCCCGAGAGCCAAAGTTATCTGACCCACGTCAGATCTTTTATTGCAGTGTAGAGGTATCCCAAGTGTCCAATAGATAGATTACCAGATGTTTCATCCTATAGGAATATTTAATTGAACATCCTGACCTGGTCATATTTTACTAAATGCTAACTTACTTAGCACTACAATCACATATTTATGCAATTCCTGGGGAGTAAGTAAAAATGTTTGAAGTAGGCCAAACATGGAATTACTGCATAATCCATCTAGCTGTGTCAATTAATAGCATTAGTTTACTATGTACTCTCTGTCTGTCTGCCTGTCTGTCTCTCCCAGTTATAGTAACACTGCCAGGACTCTCCTCTATATGCTTTTTCCCTTTTGTCTCCTCTGCAATGAGCTCCAGGATCCTGACCTCCCCCACAATGATAGCTCAAGTGTGCTTTGATTTCACAACGCCACTGCTCTCACTTCACAATGTGAAAACTCTTACTGCCACCTGGCAGCCATATTCTTTCCTACTGCCACTGCTCAGGTGTCTCTCCTTTCTCTTTCCCACTCCAACCTGCCTTGCTCTTCTTTCCCTTGTTCATGTGTTGTATATACATACACACACATTCTTACAGTAGATGCATGTGTTTATTCATGAATGTTTGTATTACGTGTAATTTGATAGAAGGTAGTGACACCATAGTGAAGGTTGCAGCAGAAATTTCATTTCAGCAGGTGTATATACATACTTGCAGTTGATGTATGTACACTTTTATGCACGCACGTGTGTGTGTGTGTACGCATGCGTACACCCCTCCCCCATTGAAAGTGTCCATACCCACTGAAATTAATCTCTGGTGCAACCTTAACTATGGTGTCACTTCCCTGCCACCCTACCATAATATGAATATGTCAAAGTAGATAATGATACCATTTAGGTTGATTATGACAGTTGTTACACCAATATTTCCTTCAGCATTTGTGTACACTGCTTTATTCATTTGACCCTGTCCTGATTGAGTCTGATGCACTTCTCCTGAAATGGAGACGTGCATTTGGCATTGTACCAGGATTTCTTTTTTCTCCCGCTGTTCTCTTGCGACTTTGTTGAAATAGTCTCTCATTTACATATATAATTTAGCATTGTCTTTCAGCTCAGTGTGATAGCATCTGTATTTCTGACAGATTTGTCACAGTATTTGTCTTATTTCTATCAACTGCCTGATTCTCTGTCGTTGTCTTGTTCACTATATTTCATTTGTCTCACTACCTGCCACTGTCACTATATTTGTCTTCGTCTAAGTCATTATGCTCCTTCAATCTTTGTCTCATTCACTGATATTGGTTTTTCTCTCAGTATTTTTGTCAATCACAGTATTTTTTGTAAGTTATAGATGCAGTTGTCAGAATATTCGTCTTAGTCTCATTATATTTACTACTAGTTTAGTCGTTTGTTTACTACTAGTTGTTTGTTGCGCTTGGTGTTATAAAAAACATTCACCTACTCCAAGGTATTTATTGTATAATCTACTGTAAATAGACCAACAATGCAGTCCAGACACATGAAGCATGAGGTGACCAGAAAAGATATTTATCACATAGCAATGCTGTTTTTTAAAAATTTCCTTCTCTTTTTTAATAAATAACATTTCTGGTTTGTTTCAGTGTTTGCCTTCTATCCTATTTTTGTCATTCTCAGGACAGGTTTTAGTCCAATATATTTGATTTTTATCTCTCTTCGATCTTTTCTTCTCCCAGTGACCCGTAAGCATAATTCATTTTTCTTCACTGACTCTGAAAATGGCTGAATTGCATGTGCATCTCTGAGGAAAGGATGCTGCGGGAGGTCAGAGCAATGGTGTCATGCAAGTGAATGCAAATATGTGAGTTCTTGCTCTGAACTTTTGTAAGTTCAATCAGGGAGCTCTGGAACAATGTGAATTTTTGCTTGTGGGAGGCCAGAGTGGTTATTCATCAGGGCTTCATCAGCTTCTCTTCTTAGTTTTAATACTGCATTAACCAGCTAGGCACCTGCTGCAATACGTTAAAAATCTCTTTAATATTTTTAAAGGACATTTATTAAATAAATGGCTTGAAAATAATTTTGCAGGGGGAAAAATGCCTTTTTCCAGCTCCCCATAAAGGAATTTTATTGGCAACAGATCTGAAGAAATTGCCAGTGAATGTAAAAAAAAAAGTATTTATGGCGCTCAGCAGAAAAAGGCAAGATGAGAACGAGAAACAATATATACAAAATCAAAACAGGCTTTTAGTTTAATGGTTTTTCAGCCAGCATGCGATATATAGTGAATAAAGGTGTAACAACAAAACAAGTGCACAGGAATGGTATGTCTGTGTTCCATGTACAAGCAGAAGCAATGCAAAGAGGCTGTATTTACAGATGTTATGTACACAGCATACAAACAGAGATAGAAAGAAAACATAAATACTCTTCTTGAAAGGGTGCAGTATAACTATTTTTTTTTTAGAATCCAGAAATCTAATAGACAACAACCAAATATATATATATATATATAGAGAGAGAGAGAGAGAGAAGGCTGCTACCTAAGGCAGAGGAGCACAACTAAACCAACCCGCCTTGCTTGAAAGTTGCTCTTTTGCAGTCTGACTGCTAAGAAGCCAGGTTGTACACTTCCCTGAGCACCTTCTAGCCTGCAAGCAGGACCAGGAAGCCACTTAGGATTTAAAGTGATAGCTTGTAGTTTTAGACACAGTTTTCAGTATAACCATTTCCATATCTCCCAGGCGTTATAAAATACAAGACTCATAAGGAATGAAGAAGCAGCCCAGAAGAATGATGTTGGGGAGAAGTACAATGGCAGTGATCACAGGAGGAAAAGACCCAAGAAGTTAATGTGAATGGAGACAGCAAAAATTTGGTGTGAGAAAACAGAGTGAGACTATAGGAGTGGTTTGGAGACTAGGGATGCTGGAGCATTGAGCTTCTTTAGTTGAAGGACAGAGATATGTCTATCACTTTCTCATTGATTTAAATGTGAAATTTTATTAAGCGTACCAGCCTGCTGAGTGTACTGTTAGGGGTTATCATGGTGTATTATTTGTGAGCGGAAACTCTCAGGCACAATACACAGAAAGAAAGAAGTCAGGACTCAATAAAAGCAATGTTCCTGATCCTTGGCTGGTGTAAATGGACGTTACTGGAGCTCTACTAATTTACACCAGATTAGGCCCTGTATCTGTCTATTGGAGATACAACGTTATGCAAAATCAGTGGAACAAGAAACACTGTTTCTTTCTCAAGAGTGAAACTTCTGTAACCAGCTGAAGGATATTTACTGGCCCTAGAAAAAATAGGGATGACAGGAACCACTCTGATCATAGTTCCTGTAGCAACACACACAGAACCCTGTGCAAACCACATATAGCCAGAGGGGGGCAGGCAGGTGTAAGGAAGAGGGGGGGGGGACGGATACTAGATCTACAGGTCATGCTGGTAGTACTGTGTCCCTACCGAGTTGGGTGAAAGAGAGAGGAGAGGCAACAAAAAAAAATTGTTTGTTTTGTTCAAAAAGCTTAGGTAATAAAATGGAAAATGGAGGAACTGAGCTCTTGGTCCGAGAATTGAAGCCGAATATATCGAAAACATGAAACACATGGGGCCATGACTGAGCATGGGGTAGGAAGGGTATGAAGGGTATGCTGTGTTGGAAAAACAAGATGCAAGGTAAAGGGGGATATATATCAATAATCATATGATGAATGAAAATAATGAAATAATACAAATGGATAATATGATGGATAATGTCTGTTGGGGCAATGGTCACACTAGGGCCTCACCTAGGCTAGCCTCACCCGGGTGGGGGATGGGGTGTGCTATGATGATCTACGATACTAGAGAGAGAGATTTCTTTAATTTTTTTTTTTAATTTAAAAAGGGAAGACCTGCTTGATCATCATGGGGGATTTAACTTCCGGATAAAAATTTGGGAAAACAATGGGTATAAACAATAGCTTTCTTAGAGCTTTTTGAGAGATAGAATTCATCAAGTGATTGCTGAACCGACGAGGCTGAACATTTTGATGGGATTTTTTTTTTGGAATGAGGACCTTGTTGAGAGGACCTTGTTGAGGAAAGGAAAGTAGGGGACCCCTTGAGGCTCATCTGAATCAAATGAATGATAATAAATAAATGATGATAAGATAAGGCATAGGGTGAGAGGAGGAGGGGGGATTTCAAAGGCTAACTTTACTAAAACTAAAAGTAGACTAAGTAGAGGCCTAGATATTAACAGGGCTAAGGATCTAGGGGCATACTTCAGGTTGAGTTTGGTTGAGATGAGAGGGAGATGCAGGAGGCATGTGAGAGAAGAAAGGAAAGGGAAAGTAGGTAGCAGTTTTGGAGGGCTGGAGATGAGCAAAGATAGCAGTCCAGAGAAAAAAAAAAAAAAAAAAAAAAAAAGGAAAGGAAGAAAAGGGAGAAAGGAAAATCAGCAACCTGAGGTCAGAGGTCAGGGGAGGTGGGAAGAAAAAGAAAGAAAAAGCGAAGATGGACTTGGAGAAGGAGGGATTAAAAACCAATAAAAAATTTTTTTTTAGCATATAAATATAAAAAAAAGAAAAAGAAAAGAAGAGAAAGAAAGATTGGAAACTTGAGTGGAGGGAGAGGATTGAGATATGGATAATCTGCTGGGAATCTATTTGAACCTTCATAATGATGAGGCCTCATAAGGAATGATGGCATATGAAGGGAATGAGAATATGGATATAGGATATGAGGGGAGGGGGGATATGAAAGCCAAACGGAGGTGAAGCCAAATGAAAGCCAGGGCGGGAATAATCCCGGGGGCAGAATATTGAGGAATAGAAGAATAGAAAGGAATCCGCGGAGATTGATTAATAATAATCTTTTAAATTAAAATATTATGCTAATAATTGATTGTACGTTGGACTATATAATTTCTGATGAAAATAAAAAATAGTGAGAAAAGAAAAAAAGAAGGAAGTTAAAAAACATCTGTAGTATGCAAAGTTATTTTAAAAAAAAAAAAAAAAAAAAAAGAGAAAAAAAGAGAGTGGAGAGTGGATGGGGATAGAGGAATGGCTATGGGATTTACATGGATTTATACGAACCAAGATCTTTGAGAAAGAAACCTTTTCTCCAGATTTGAAAAAGGCAGAACAGATAAGAGATTTTTTAGAAAGAGGCAGTATTTCATTATTATATAATGAGAAGGTATGGTTAAATGCATGGGATGGGGATGGAAGGAAAATGAAAATTGGATGGGGATTGGGGGAAGGGTGGAGGGGGAGGTGGAGGGAGAGAGGGAAGGGAGGGGTTGGAGGGGGGGTAAGGAGGGGGAGGGAGGGGGTTTTTTAGGGGTTTCCTCAAGGTTCTGTTTAGGTCTGATTTTATTCAAAATATTTATTAGGTGGGATGGGTTGTGGGTGTAAGTTTGGCTGAGGGAGTTTTTGCCAAAAGGGAGGAGGATTGGGATAGGGAGGATGGATGATGGGGATCAGGGGATGATGGAGATTAGATGGAGAGTATGAGATGAGTGTGAGAAGTGTAAGGTGATGAAGTGTATGGTGCATTTAGTGTAGTTATAACAGGATTTAGTTTAGGGATGAAGGCACAAGTATTTGGGAGTTGAGAGGAGGGAGATAGAGTTGGAGTTGGGAGGGAGGGTTGGACCTAGTTGAATGTGAGATGTGTGGATGACCATGAAGAGGCAATGTGAATGGTTAGGATGATTTGCAAGAGGTATATTGGATAGGGATAGGGAAGTGCTGTATAGCGTTTATAAGAGTGAGTTTTGGTTCATTGTGTGTAGTTTGTGCAGTTTGGTTTTAAGAAATGATAAGGAGAGGGAATTCAGAAAGGAACAGGTAAGGAATGGGCCAGAAGAAAGGGTCCGAGAAGAAGGGAAGGCAAAGGAAAGAAGAGGACTTGAGGAAAGCTGAAGGGAGAAGAAGGAAAGAAGAAGGATAAGATAAGATTAGGATAATAGGTTTAGAGGAGAGGAAAAAATATAGGGAGGGGAGGGATAAGGATACCAGGAGAAATAAAAGGATAAGTGGCAGTATGGACAAGAGGATCAAAATAGGCGAATAATTGATAGAAGAGGGGAAGTAGAAAAACTATTTCTAACTCTCAGGTGCAATACTGGAACAGCCTATGAAGGGAATGAACAGGAAATACTACTAGGAGACTGACTTTGGAAGGATGCTAGATAAGTGGATGGATGATGAGATGAATAGTGATAATAATAGGGCTGGAGTAGTAAATAAGTAGTGCAATGATATTAGATATTAATTGTACAATGGATTGTTTCTCCTTCTTTTTCGAGGGTCTGGCTGGAGAGTTTTTGGACATGGCCGCAGCCTGGTAGGATCAGGAAGTCCATTTTTGCTCAGGTCTAGGTTCTGGAGGCTGTGGCCCTTTTGGCTTTCTTCCCTCCTCTCGGGGCAGGGATGGCTGCTAGAGGGGGGGGGAGATCGCTAATGTGTGCCTGGCATCTGCAGCAGAGAGATGATATCTGATCTATGATCTTCTGATCTATGATTCTATGATTCTATGAACTCCTGAATTTTGGGATTTACCTGAGCAGCTGAACTTCTGCCAGACCCAGACACACACATTTTCCTATGTGATCCCTAAAACTTAGATCCAATAATGTGTAACTAGCCTGCTAGATTACTGTACAAATACAATTCTTTATTGCATCTAACACTGCTAATGCTTGCTTCAGATAATTACTTTGTGTCAGTATGTGCTACTGCTACTCATTCACACTCTTCACATCAGGCTCTGTTCAGACTACTAAAAAAGTGCTTTTTAAAAGATAGCTGGTAGGGAAGGTGTGTAGAGTAATATCTTTTATTGGATCAGTTTCTGTTGGTGAGAGGGACAAATGTTGGAGCTTACACAGAGCTCTTCTTCAGGTCATGTAAGTCCGGTGTAAGCTCAAAGGCTTCTCTCTCTCCCACCTACGTAAGTTGGTCCGATGAAAGATATTGCCTCACTCACCTGTTGTCTCTAATATCTTGGGACCAGCACAGCCACGACTACACTTTAACACCCATTGACAGATTAACACCTTTGCAATCATGTTAACTGCTTGGGTTGAAGCCTAAATTTATAAAAAATACCAAGCTAAGTGATGATCTTGAATTCAGAGATTCCAAGGCCAGAAGGGACCATTGTGTTCCTCGAGTCTGACCTTTTGTATACCACTGACCATAGAACTTCCCCCAAACAACTCCTAGAGCAGATCTTTCAGAAAGAAAATCTAGCCTTGATTTAAAAATGGTCAGTGATGGAGACTCGAGCACGACCCTTGGTAAATTGTTCGGATGGTTATAATTTCTCTGTTAAAAATGTCTGTTTAAAAATGTATGCTTTATTTCCAGGCTGAAGTTGTCTAGCTTCAACTTCCAGCCATTGGATTGTGTTAGACCTTGCTCCGCTAGGTTGAAGAGCTCGTTATTAAACATTTATTCCCCATATAGGTACTTAGACTATAATCAAATCACCCCTGAACCGTCTCGTTGAGCTCCTTGAGTCTATCACTGTAAGGCAGGTTTTGTAATTTTTTAAATCATTCTTGTGACTCTTCTCTGTACTCTCTCCATTTTATCAACATCCTCCTTGAATTGGACTCCAGAACTAGACATAGTATTCCAGAAGTGATCACACTAGAGACAAATTTGGAGGTAAAATATCTCTCTTCTCCTTCTCAAGATTCCCCTGTTTATGCATCTAAAGCAGTGGTGAGCAACCTGCGGGCACATGGCCAGTCAGGGTAATCTGCTGGCGGGCCACGAGACAGTTTGCTGACGTTGACTGTCTGCAGGCTCGGCCGCCCACAGCTCCCAGTGACCATGGTTCCATTCCTAACTTATGATTTATATCCATTCATGTCAACTTCCTCTTTCTTTCACTTGTTTTATATTGTTTTTTTTTATATATATATCTGTCTTCATTTCCCTTCCAAATCTGTTCGGTTATCTAACCAATTCCGCTTTCTTCCTCGATTTGTAGCTTTTGGGGCATCTAGTTTTCTTAAACAATTCCCAATTATCATTCACATTTGTCTGATTAAATTCTTTCTCCCAGCTTATTTGGCTCAAAATTGTTTTCAGCTTTGTGAAAATGGCCCTTCTAAAGTACTCTGTGTGTGTGTGTGTGTGTGTGTGTGTGTGTGTGTGTGTCTATCTAATCTTATCTATCTAATCTATCTATATTACTGGTTTGGACTTTATTCTGTTTGAACATTATAAATTTGATCAAGTCATAATCACTTGTACCTAAACTACCATGAATTTTTAGTTGTGTGGTCAGTTCCTCTTTATCTGTCAAGACTAGGTCTAATATAAAATCTGTCTCTTGAGTATCAGTATCATCAACCCCAAACATTCAAAAATCATGTCAGGCCTCAAAAATCACAAGACTTGAAAAATAATACTATTAGACTTCTGTGTGTCTTTTGACTTTGAATCTTTAGAGTTCACATTTTCAGGCTTATCTCTGTAACCATGAAGGCTAGAAATTTAATATTGAAAAAGAAAGAAAGCTGAGATTTGAATGTGTTCACATGACTGCAGGCTATAGGCCCAAAAGAAAACACCAAACATCAAGACATTTGTGATAACATTGCGAGAGTTGACAACACTGAGTAAGTGTTAGGGGATGTTTTGAGTCATGTTTGCTAACTTAATTTATAAAATCACTTCCCCCCTAGTTTGGACAGACCCTGACAGAGGTGTGAAATAGACAAACTCTTGACCTTCACTCAGTGTAATTTCCCAGGTCAGGCATTCTTTCCAGGCAGAGAGGGACTTTGTTCATAGATCATACGTAGTTTGATGCAAGTGTTCAGTATTAAAACTGTGAGCAGTTGGTCTGTTTTAATCAGGCACGCAGTTTGCATGACATGTTTCTCTTCTGTGACTGGATGAGCATAATTCTTAAAACAGGTTTCTGGAATGTTTACAAGTTTCAAATTTGTTTCCCTCAAATATTGTCTAATTCACTTAAATTCACTATTCTAGCAGGTAAATTCAGCCACTAGAATATTCAAAGAAAGAAAATAAAAGGAGCCTGAAGACAGCCACACCTATTTTAGTTTTTATTTGAATAGGTGAATATTCATGGAAGATATTTTGAGGTATTCATTCAGCTGTGATTAAGATTGATACATGGCTGATTAATTAAAAGATAATATTTTCAAAGAACATATTAAATCACAGTACTGGAAAACATGGCCATTGTATCTCATCAGCTGTGTTTATCATCTGAATATATATTACATTTGAATATATATTAAAACAATACACAAGGAACTGGTACATGAATTTAAAATATAACCCTTTTGCTTGACCTACATAAAATATATTGGAAATTTTATAAAAATGTACTTTAATAAAGGTGAAATAAAGCCCAGAACTAGTATGGAAAATGATGTTAATCATTATAAGTACCTTTTCAGTAGTCGTTGTCAAAATGGTATGCTCTATGATGGACCAGTTTTTTCTGTTGGCCACAGTGTGGTTCTTCCGGTGGTAAAATTGATGGATGTGGTCATTTGACAGGTCTCCTGTGGATAACCATTTTCTTCCTGTCATTAACAAAGGTGAAGATTAGAAACAATGTAACAAAATACCAACAGTATACCTCTGATTTTTTTACCCATGTGTTGCCTAAAGATTTCCTGATGGTTGCTCATGTATGTGAACAGCTGGCTTCTGAGCATAATCTGTCACTTGCAGCATTTTTCGGGCTGCCCATCTAAAACCAACCTCACTTGGGACCTGATAGCTAGTGAAGGGGACAGAAGAACCTGTGAGCTGGCTCAATGCCAACAGAAGACATGGGCAGGAGTGTAGGCTGCCAACAGGCCATTACATAGTCAATGAGCGTCAAGTATTATTGGTACTATGCAAACTACTGTCCGCTGGGACTATGCAAACTACTGTCCACTCTCAGGTTATGACCCTATCGCAGTGGTTTCCAATTTTTCTTCTAGAGTGGGCTACATTTCAATAGAGAGGGAATCCTGTGTATCAACTCTCTCTCATTTGCAATCCAATAGCCTCACTGTGCTATTTGCTTACAGGGGAAAGTAATATTAAGAACATATGTTGTTTTATGCTTTGTTTCTGTTACAGTAATTTGGCAGCTGGAAATTGACCATGTGACCAGCTAGCTCTCCACTGATATTTTCTCTGTGTAACCAGACCTGTGGACCACAGCTTGGGATTTAATAGTTTAGTGGACCATCAGTAATATACTGTATATATCAATTATAGAGTAAATTGAGAAAAATACCCCATCATCCCCTCAGCTCAACAAAAACAGTGCTTCGTTTCTGTAAAAAAAAAAAAGTATGTCCCAGATATCCTTGTTCTTTTATTTTACTGTCGGATATTTATCAATTTTTCAAGGGATTAATAAATACCAAGGGGAGTGGTTGCTTCATTCTTTTCTTATGACCCCAGAATTAATCCTCTTTAAATCCATCAATCAGTGATTGGAGTTCCAGGCTGGCTAGTAGTGGAAAGACTCATTTAAGTTGATTGATAAACTGAGTAACTTTGATGAAATATGGTCTGCTTTTATTCATCTTTTTGCTTAATAATGAGCTGTCTGGTTGCCCTCCTTCCTTTGATACTTGCTGTATTATAATGTATAAGCATTAGCATTTTCTATATTCTGTGGCCTTATTTCTTTCAGGACTTTTCTGCTGTACTTGAATGTTTCTTCCTTTGTATTTTATGTGCTGTTATGTACATATGTATTTATATATAAGCCATTTTTTGGCTTACATATAAAAGCTTAAGAGCAGGTCTTTTATGGAGCACAGGAATTACCATGTGGGATCAAACTGATATTTCACCTAGTCTGGTACCATCTTTATAGCGGTGGCCAGTGCTAGATGTATTAGAGGAACAGTTGTACACAGCTGTGGAATCTCCCATAGTGGAAGTTTCTTCCCATATCCTTGAAGCATGAGGATTTGTATTCTTGTTGTAAAGAAAATATTGTTTTAATCATATCTAATATAACTGCGGATGATCTCATCATTGATATATATTGTGTAGGTTAATTATGCTTTGTGTTTTAAAAAACAAAAACTTAGGGCCCTACTTAATTTGCAATATTGCAGAAACTGTGGATCCTGCAATATTAGGCTCCCACCTCAATTTTGTCAGCTGCCCAGGGCTGGCAGCAGAAGCCTTGACTGCCAACTGCCTGGGGCTGACAGTGGGAGCTCTGGCTGGTGTGGCCGAGGTTCCCGCTGTCAGCCCCCGACTGTAATATGGTTGCAGCAAAATATCTGGTTATCAAAAAAATTAGCAGGCCTAACATAATACTTGGGTGTTTATATTGTTCCAGCAAATTTTTCTTAAACAAATAGCTCTGCTCTGGCTTTTCCAGATTAGCGCAGTTAATAAATGTCCATTACTACTTTTCTGCAATTTTCCATGTCTTGTCCGCACCGCAGCCGCAATTATTTGACAATCGTCCTGTGATTCAAGTAGGGCCTTAACAAAAACGTTATTTCCTTTTATCCCTTTTACGTTTGCTTGCCATTCAATTTCATTGAATTTCTCCTTGTTTCTTGCTTTATGACAGGGCCAATAGGAATACATGATTATCTTCACTGTATCATTTATAATTGTGTTATTTTATGATGCACTCTCTTATTTGTCTCCTCTCTAACAAGTCCTGCTGTTTTCAGTCTTTCCTTATATGGAAACCTTTCTGCGCCCTACTCTGAATCCTACACATTTCTGCGCTGTCTCTACTTGAGACAGAATGACTGGAACTGAACACAGTGGGCCAAATTTTCTGCCAGTGTACTTCCACTGACTGCGGTGAAGTTACATGAGCAGAGAATTTGATCTAGCGTTCTAGCTGGGGGTGTATCATTGATTTATATAGAGGCATTATTATAATTTCAGTATGTTCTATTGCATTTCTTATATGTTAGTACACTTTGTCTGCTTTTTTGAACAGATGTTTTCACTGAGCTGACCACAGTGACAACTCAGGGCTTTCCCCAGAGTGGTTACAATTAGTTTAGAATCCAGCATGGTGTATGAGGCCAAATTACCCTTTCCAAGGTGCATTGCTTTACATTTGTCATAATTTCATCTGCCATCATGCTGCCCATTCACCTACCTTTGTTATGTTCATACATAGCTCTTCACAGTCTTCTGTGGTCTTAAAGACCCTAAGACATGTTCCTTTATCTTTTAGGTTTTCTCTCGTGTAGTTACTCTGTTTTCACTATTTTTAGTGAGGCGTTCGTATTATTGTCCTGACCGTGTAATTATTTTCTGCATGTATATTGTTGCATAGTGATATATTTATATGTTAAATTCCTGTCTCTATTTCTGCATGTATGCTTCTGTAATACACAATTGTTAATTTAAAAAAAAATCCATGCTTTTCATTTATTTTTGTGAGAGTTGGGACTGCGAGCCCCAGTGTCCTTTCCAAATTCTGTTCCGAGTAATTGTATACTACACATCTAAATTCCTCACACACTTTATATTGAATAAAGTTTTCTTCTGCATTTACTGTTCTTGACTGTTGGTCAGTGTTCTGCATGCTCTTACAACAGCAATCGTGTTCTGTTCTAGAGGTGACTACATTTCTGTGGGTAAATTAATTCCCACATTTTACGTATAGCTGGTGATCTTGCAGTCAGGTCTGCATAGGGGAACACTTGCTCAAGCCCAGAAACTCACTGGAGTCAGAGGCCTATAAGGAAATAAACAAACAATTCTACCAGGCATAGTTTTGATCAATCTGTCTTACACTGCATTTTCTCTTTCTGGTGGAAATCTGTGAGCTCCATTTTGCAAACATTAATGGACCTGAGAAGCTTTATTCACATGAAAATCCCCATTAGAGTCAAGGGGATAGATCTACAAAAGTATTTAGGTGCCTAAAGATGTAAATAGTTGCCTAGTGGGATTTACTAGTGACTAAGTGAGTTAGGCACCTAAGGCCCATAGATTTTTCAATAGGAGTTTGACACCTAAGCTACATAGGCAATTTTGTAATTACCATTAGGTAGCTAGCTGCATTTCAGGCACCTAAACACCTTTGTAAGTCTGTCCCCTACTCATGTGAGTAAAGCTACACTCATGCATAGAAATTTGCAGGATTGGTCCTTCCTCCCGTCCCCCAAAATATAATGTTTGTGAGCAAGTCTCAGAGCAGTAAACCTATTACAACCTTTTATCCTAAGGAAATAGAACATTTCAGCTGCTGTTTTCATCATATTAATTTCCAAATTAAGCTAATACTTTATTGATTTCAACATGTCAGACCTTTTCCGATAAAATAATTTTTTTTTAACAAATGACCGAACAATTTGAGCTTTCAAGTGCCAAGCCCTACGATCGTGAAATGAAATCAGATAGTTTGCTGTTATAAAAAGGTCAAGTGACAGTTGCTGATAATCAACAAACAAGTAAATTTATACATTTTCTGCCCTCAGACATTTGATTTTTCTTGTTGATGATATTGCTCTCTGAGACTAATCTCAAATGTCAAATTAATCTCATTCCTTACATTTTACCCGTGGCATATTCCATTTCTGCCATTAGCATTCTTATTTCACAAAAAAGTTGTGTAAATAGAGTAGGTTTATTCTCCTGGATATAGATACTATTTTACAATCTCTTATATTTATTACATATTTTAATATCTTTGTTGTATATTTTGCTACTTATTCAACACTCCCATAGCATATATTTGAAACGAGTAAGTGGAGGAGGAAATAAAGGGGAGGAAATAAAGGGTAAGCTAGAATAATTGTAACAGATTCATGAAAGGTAATATTCAAAATGGATGACATCAAGGCAGATTTTTACTTCAGGGTTTCAGTGCCTTTTCATGGTCTTTTCCAGCACCAAGTTGAGTACATCAACTTTGAGCCTTAGAGACGATTTACAAACCTGTCAATATAATTTGATGGCACTTCACCTTGGTTTCCTCACTTTGAAACAGACCTTGAAGATCCTTGGTGAAATCCTGACGTCAGTGGAGCTAGGGTTTCACCCTCTGTTCCGAAGCTGGAATGTCTTGCTAAGTGTGAACAAAACTATATATCAAAAAGTGTGGTGGCTTTCCCGCCCACAGTTCAGGAGGAAGTTTTCTATTCATTTGAATTGGGTGCTACTGGGTGCGTGCTACCCCATTTTTCATACACCACTGTTAGAAAACAGACCCACATGAAACAAACGGGACTAGATTCAGCTTGGGCATATGCTGGTGGCAGGATCCTAGATGATGGAAAGACTTTCAGGGGGATTCTGCATTGGTGGAAAGCTGCTGCAACCACCCCTTTCCCTGGGTGCCCTCAAAAATCCTGTGGAACCCCAAATGGGAGGAATTGTTGGGAGGAAGAATGACTAAGGAGGCAGGTAGTTGTGCTGAATCAGCTTTTTCCCCACGAAAGCCTTCACTGGTGGTGCTTTAATGGATCTCCTGACAGAAGTTAACTTATCTAATATTACCTTATCTAATATTACCTTGAGGTAGAAGAACAGTAGAAACACTTCCCTCTGGGTGAATTCTCCATCAAAAAATAGTGGGCTTTGTTGGTACATAAGTACAGTCAATGCCATTTGCACCAGCCAAATTGTGATGGCAAATGGAGTCCCTGAGTCTAAGCCTCAATTGGTGTAAATCAGTGTAGTTCCATTGAAGCCAATTTATCTAACTTTCTGTAAATACGTGACCAATCTGCCCCTTCTTATATTTTAAGACACTATGTGAAAAGGTAATTTCTAGTATTTGGCCATAATGTTTTCTTTTTTAAAAAACAAAAACATATGTATTTTAAGGGTACAATTTTTTAAAACTTTAAAAATGTAGTGGGAAAATATCTTATCTCAACTCAGCTTTTCTTACAAAGGAGTGATTTCCTTCAACAAATGGGTAAAGACAAAAATTTGCTACTGCACTAAAGGGTTGTAATCTAGTTTAAGAAAAGTATATGGCTTCATCTTTTGATTTAAGATGGTCTGTTTCCCTATGTTTATAATCAATGACTTTTGGTCAAAATTCATGTCCCGGACCAACCCTCATTCTTCAGGACATAAACTGACTTTCCTTCTTAGGTATTGTTGCAAAATTGTCCAATATGGTGTCTGGTTGTGTTCACCGTCCTGTGAAGCATTTAGTACCGGCCACCGCTGAAGACAAGAAAACAGACAGGAAGAACAACTGGTGTGATCTGAAATGGAAATTCCTCACTCTGGTATAATCATGAAATAGAGTCACTACAGAGAATTCCATTGCATCCGGCTTTTCAATAAAAAGGGTTTCCATGACAACAGACCATTGCTTCGCAAGTTGTAAAATTCCAATATTTTTTAGGGACCTTCTGCTTCAGAACTGTGTGTGAGATATCTTGACAGAAGTCAGTCTTGAAATTCAGTTAGTCTTTCCAAGGGACAGCCCTTTCCTGGAACTAAAATATTTGAAAAATTAACATTAACAGGAGTTGTATGGTTAATATCTTTTTGCACTATGCTGAAATGGACTCTTCAATTCCTCATGTTTTCTGCTAAAAATGTGGTCATTGATGGCACTGGATTGTGACAGTTTTAAGTTACAATTCCCTTGCTTCTGTGGCTTTGTTTCTAAATCCAGCTCACTGCCCTTTTGGCCTGCTGTTCCATGGTAGCAAAAGAAAGTATAATGCAATCTCTGAATGTGGTTGTAGGACTCAGGATGACAAGTAAGTGTAAAAGAATAGGGTGTGGGGGAAATCACGTTGTTGAGCTTAGGGGAAATCCGAACTGCCTTTAGTCCTGCCGCAGAGAGAGCTGAAAAAAGACGAAGTTACATGCAGACCTAGAGTTGGTGAAAATGAGATTGAGAGAGGAAAGCTTGACTAGTAACCATGTAAGAAAGGTTAAGAGAAGACTGCAAGGAGGGCTGTATCACTATCAAACATGTTTAGATCAGCCATAGTCAATTTTTGATAAGTTAAAAATCTTCAAAAGGAAAACACCAGGCATTTGATGATGATATGAAATCATTTGGCTGCATTTACAAATGCATTAGACATATTTATCTGTTTTGAATATCTATTTCAAGGAATCAAGGGTTAGAGAGGGGCACGCTTGCCATAAAGTGTGAGGTCCATTGCTTAGTTGTCTCTGCCTGCTGACTGGCTTGCACTTCTGTCTGAGTCCAGGACATCATCCCTGGTGATAATCCCAATAAGGAAGTCATATGCATGTATGAGGAGTCTCCTCTTTCAGTGGGGTGCAGGAGCCACTGAAGGTTAGCTTCTGCCCTCAAATGCATGGGTGTTTCTCAGTATATTCAGTTCATGATGCTTTAGGATCTGATTTTTGAAAAGCCATGCTCGTGTTTTCTGCCAAGAAATTGCAGGCATGAGTCATTTCAGGCACAGTTTTGCACCTGAAGCTATTTGCAGGTGCAATAACATCACTTGGATGTTTTACATACCTGATACACAGGTGTACTCAGGTATGATATTTATTATACATGGAAAGTACTGCAGGTGCAGGAAGTAGGGAAACCAGTCTCAGAATCAGACTCTTAATATTTATTATTGTATTCAAAACATCAATATGTCATTGGCATAGATAATTAAATAATTGTACTGGTTATCAGTGAAAGGAATGCCAGGTTGGATGAAGTTCTTAGTCAGTTTTCGTCTTTTGCTTTCTCATCACATAGGTTAAAGAAGACACAACTCTGCATAAAACAAAAATTTCTCCTCTGTCAGCATATAACTGCCCCATAATCTTGAAGAAACAAAGTACTTTAGAGAGATGATTATAAATTTACTGTCCCCACCTGCCAGAGGGGACACCCTCCTTACATCTAACTGTTCTGTGCTCAATTTTTCCTGCACTGCTGTCTACCTGCCACCCTGCCCCACTTCTTTCCTTCTCTCTCTGCTCCCTGTAGGGTGACCAGATGTCCTGATTTTATAGGGACAGTTCCGGTATTTGAGGCTTTTTCTTATATAGAAGCCTATTACCCTCCACTCCTGTCCCAATTTTTCACACTTGCTGTCTGGTCACCCTAGCTCCCCGTGTGCACTGCGATAGAAGGAAATCCTCTTTTTATTTATTTATTTTAATCAGCCTGTATCAAATGAGTAGTACCTGAGTAGTTTAGTATTTTTTAATACAAGTGTTGCCTTCCCTCTGTGTGTGTGTACATATCTCATCCTCTGCCTCCAGTGAGGAGTATTTGATTTGAAGTAAATGTCATGCACCCTATTGAAGTGAGTTCATAATGCTAATGCTTATTCAGGAGATTACTTCTGTTTAAGGGTTTTCATCAGTGGCAGACAACCAAGGATATTGTCCTGGATCTAGTTCCAGCGGGACCAGGGAAAGAACAGCAAGGCTTGATTTTTCTCCCATTCCTTTTCTGGATATTCCAGTCTCCTGGTCTGAGCATCAGGAGCAGTTTTTTCATCTACTCCTCCCACTTCCCACCTCATCATCTGATCAGCAGGGAGTGAAAGTGGCACCTGCTCCTGCTGAACAGCTAACAGGCAGGAAGCTGGGGTCGGGGGGAGTCAATGTGTGGATCAGTGCATTCTGGCAGCTTTCCTCTCTCCAGTGCAGCTGCAGGGAAGCTGTCAGGTTGGGTCCTCTGATATTTTAATAGAGGAGGAGAAGGAAGATAAACTGCAATTTCTGCCAGATCATAGGAGAAGGTAGTGACTGAGCAACTTTCTCAAATGCAGTTCTTCTCTCTTGCAGGGACCCCCTTACAGCTCTGCCACTGTAGTACTTTGATGAAGAAGCTCTAAGCAGACAGGAGAGAGCTCTCCCGTTGGCTTAGTTACTCCATTTCCACAAGAGAAGCTCTCTCGTCGACATAGCGCCGTCTACATAGGGTGTTTAAAGCGGGTGTAACTCCACCACTCAGGGGTGTGGATTTTTCACACCCCTGAGTGACATAGTTATATTGAGGTAAGTGTATCGTGTAAACCTGGTTTTAGACTTAGAATCTCCTGTGCCTAGTAGCAATTGAGGCAACTCATTTTTTCCCCCCACTGCAGTCTGTCCAGGTCAAAGGGAAAGGGAATGACTCCTAGGCCTCCATCAACTGTTCAGAAGTGACTTGATGGGCATGGGGAGAAAAGAGAACGGAGAACATATATGTGTCGCAGGCAGGAGAAGAGGAAAGAAGAGAGTGTGTACGTGTTGGTGTGAAGCAATATGATGGGAGTAACTGAAAAGATGCAGAATGGGAAAAGAAACAAGATGAGGGATGGGGGCAAAAAGAGTGAGACGGGAATGAAATGGAGTTGGGATATTTAAGTGGAAGAAAGGAGAGAAGAAAAATTAGCTGGTGGGAAATCAGGTGCTGGAAAAGAGATGTAAGTGTTTTCTGCCATTACGTTATAAAATGTATACATTACTTATGATGCATGACATACAGAATATGTACATAACACCCATGTACTTTATTATCTTTTAAGGTAATGTCATGGGTCAGGTTTATCTGGTACGTGGTGTGTGATGTCCCCAAGTAAAAAGCTGCCTTTGTTTGATGTGGATGGAATGGATGATTCTTTCCTACACATGCAAATGCAAGACTGCAGAACTTCTGTTCGGTTTTATGCAAGTTAATATAGAAAATATAAAGGACTTTGTTCAATGTCTTACAGAGTCCATATGAATCCTGTGGCACCATATGGAGGCTCTTTGACTGACTCACTGAGATTCTTCTGTGGCCAGCACAGGGTGAAGTAGGAGCTGCAACACCATTTGCCTCTGCACTGCTCTTCTGCCTGGTGAGAAAGGAGCCAGGTCCACAAGACTCTTAGGGTACGTCTACACTGCAGTCAGACACCTACGGCTGGCCCATGTCAGCTGACTCAGGTTTGCTGGGCTCAGGCGGAAGGGTTATAAAATTGCAGTGTAGATGTTTGGGCCCGGGCTGGAGCCAGAGCTCTGGGGCCCCATGAAGGGTCTAGTGTCGTTAGGGCTAGATAATCCCAGCCCTTGTGTGCTAGGAGCACAGCACTGAACCTGTGGCTGACTCTTAATGCAAGTATGCAAGGCAGGGAGGGGTCTTTGCCTGTATTTGTCCATTCAGGGATTACTACCATCTCATCCAAATCATTAGATTGTCTTTTTTTCTTTACTGTTTACTTTCATCAACAATAAGAGAAGCTGTTCAGAGGAATTATGCCTTGCCTGTCCTGTTAAGCCTTGAGCTTGCCTTTGCATGTCAGTTTTACCTACCCACATTCAGATAACAACCTCTGCAGACTCTCAGAGCCTTACTCAAGCCTCTAGGGAACTTGCTTTCTATAGTTGATCGTTTAAGTCCTTGCTGTGGTTTTGTTCCGTAGAATTTCACAAACCCTCGTTAATTCTACTCTTGTTTGTCTACAGGAATCATAGACTCACCTGACCATGCCCTGGCTATACCAAATTTCCTTTTTGGCCTTCCATGGAAAAAGCTAAGGCAAAAAAAAAATGAGGGTGCACAGAGTCCATATACATACCTGTGTGGACAGATTTTCAAAACACAAGCATTCTCTGCCTAAACTAGTTGGTTAGCACATGGATATCTGCATGTAGTTTTGGTTAGGACAGTCAGACTTCTTGTTACATGCCAATCTGTTCTGAAAATCCAGTCACACTAGTTACACACATGTACACTGAGGGTATTGTGTGTCCATAAACTCAGTGGAGAAGGGACCAGTGCTTGTATGCCTAAATGTGAGCAAAAGTGTTTATGAAAGTAGTTTGTGCCTGATTAGTTGACACTGGAGGAGTCTGGTGACACTCAGTTCTTTTTGTGTGCATTTTATAGTCACATTTCCTGCTTCTCTGATGGACACTGTAGAATTAAAACTCTTATTGAACTGTTGCAGAAAAGAACCAAGATCTCTGCTCAGGAATGAAGCCCTGTTGCACAATAGCAAGAACTCAAGTTATTTATATTCAAGCTCTTTGCTGAAGGAATGTAGAAGTCAGAGTGAGTTGGGCAATAGGGAAGATAAATGGAAGCTAGAGGCCCATACATGATGAAAGCAAAAATAGGCAGATTTATTCTTGATGAATAAGAGGGTAGATGATTAAACAAGGTAGTCATGATTATACATTACTTGTATAGCACTGCGGGTGTGGCAAGCATGGTTCTTTACAGATGGCTATAAAGACAGTCGCAGACAGGAAGAGATGAGAACACAGGGAATGATTGGGGAGTGTGAAGACAATACCATTGTGCAGTCACTTTGGAGATTACTGCATACATTTTGAGGATTTGATAGTTTGTTTTTAAGTAGCTTTTGTTTATCTGAATATGGGAAGTATCCTTGAAGAAGTGGGCTTTGAGAAGGGGCTTGATGGACAAAGTATGGTGGTGTAGTGGACAGAATTAGGAAGGAAGTTTCTAGAGGCAGCATGAAAGCGTCATCAGGTGAAGCATCATGTGCTGAGTGAAGAAGGGATAAAAAGAACTGACTAGAGACTCATAAAGAGTGGGTAAGTTGTGGTGAGCCTGGAAGACAGGATCAATTATCTTAAATTTGATTTGGAAAATGATCAAGAAACAATTGAGGGATTTTTGGAGAGGGTGAATTTGTCTATAGAATTGGACAAGGAACATGATTTTTGAGGAAGCATTTTGGATCAACTGAAGATGGCGGAGGTGAGTGTGAGGGAGGCCATGCTGTAGGCAAAGCAACAAAGCAGCACACAGTAAAGAAGGCTGGTAGGCTGTTGCCTCATGTCAAGAGGATAACAGTTATATAAATGTGAGGAGATTGTGCCTCACTTCATAAAAGGTTGGTTAGAGTCCCAATTCCCATGAATAGTGTTCAGTTTTGGTAATCTTGTTTGTAGGAAGTACTAGGTAAATTGGAGAAAGTTCAATATAGGCCTTCAAAGTTAATGAAAGTGAATGGTAAAGCTAGGATTGGTGCGTCTTGAAAGTAGAGGAGATCACATGGTGGAAGTATTTAAACTCCTTTGGCTAATGAAGGGCAAGATACTGATACATATCCTACTCACCTTGAGTAGTAACTTTCCTCTAGAATAGTCCCCCTGAAATCAGTAGAATTCTACTCATTTTGAATAATAATCTACTTCGCAAAAAGGTGGCAGATTCTACCCCTAAAGTAGATATGATCAAATTAATTGTGATGTGGTTATTGGACAGATGAACTAGGGAGCATATATTTAAATTAAGAGTGAATAGATGGAAGAAGGATTTGAAAAATGAGTATAAAGCAAGACTTGAAAATAGGAAGATTGACCTTACAGCTGAGGTAATAATATTAATACCTAGCTCTCGTATAACACAAAGATGAGTGGCAAAGATATATTTAAGAATTAAAAGAATGATTATATTGAATGTAACAAACTCAAGGGTAATTAGTTTTGTCTTTGGGAATAGCTAACCACACATTCTAGCTGGAAATGTTTCATGAAATTGGCTGTTTGTTTTGTTCTTTGGATGAGAGTGGAGTTTTTGCAGCTTTTAACAGAGGAAGAGGGTTTTTTTCCCCTTTGAGAAAAAGTTTACATTAAGTTTAACACTTGAAAAATGTTTTAAACTGCACAGGCTAGAGTCAAATAGTTCCAGAGAAGAGAGCAGTGCAGTGCACGTTCGTGGCTCTAAGCAACTGATAAATGGCACACCCGGTTCATATAACTGGCATGCCTGATCTACATAAGTGTCAGGGCTGGTATGGTCTACCAGTCCATTTAGCATAGTTAGCATGTGTGAAGTGATATTTGCTGTTGGCATTAAGCACGCTTTTACTGGAGAGGTCCTTTGTTTGTCTCAGGCTTCTTCTCTGTTCCATTACAGTAGCTAAGCCAGTTATTCTTACTTTCATATAATATTTTAAAATGTTTTATTGCTTTGTACAATGGTTATTTTAAAGCAATTCATGAAATAAAAGTGAACATCTTCTGGAACAATGTACTCCTGAGAGTCTGTGATAATTGGGGATCATTGCTTAATTGGCAGGTTGCTCTTTCCACTGGGCTGTGTGCCAATCAAGTGGAGTCTACTGTATTTTAATTAAATATTTTTAGTACGTCCAATATGAGACTCTTAGCTTTTGCCTTGTTTTATTCCATTTTCACTGGTAATGTAATAATTCAGGCATTTATATGTACAGTAGTAATAATTATATTCTAATAAATAGAATCCTTGATGTTCCGGAAGTCTGGCTTCAGCAGTCTGAATACACGAAGACTAGGATTCATTTCAGTATTGGTTTTCCTTAACCCTTTATTAGCTTTAAAAGATAATTTCCCGTAGAGGTTTTCAGGAGGGCCCAAGTTTCAGCAGTGGCATGGATCGCTTGGAAATGCCTAAAGTAAAACTGAAAATGTGTTCAGCAGCAGTTTTTGAGATCCAAGTGTTTGGCAAAGGAGGAGGGATAATAAACAAAGTAGCTATGGAAAAGCCCAGCCTGGAATTTTCAGAGAATTGTAGGGCCAAATCATCCACTTTTACCTTCATGGAAGTGCCTCCAAATTACCTCTTTGAGGTAGCTTGAGTCAACCGCCTACCATGTGTAAGGGGGAAACTGACAGTTTGATATCCTAAACTCATGGCTGTGCAGATACTTAGAAAGAATTTTGCATATCACAGAGAATCCATACAACTCACCAACCTGTGTTCCCCCATGGCAACATGGCTCGCTCAGGAGCTGTTCTCCCATTACGTCTCAGTTACAGTCCTCTCTCAGGACTCATTGTTTGAAGGGATTCCCACATAAAATAGTCTTGGTGGGATTGACATTATCTCATGTGGGCCATTTCTCTGGCCCCACTTCCCTCTAACCCAACTGAGGCTAAACTCCACGAGATCAAGGGGGAACGTGCTAAATGACTGTTGCTCTTCCACTTTTAACTCACTGTTTCACCCGAATGGCTTCTTCTGTGTATGTAGGCTTAATTATAGGCAGGAATGGGAGCTATCCACCCCAGTTTTTATCCTTGGAGGGGAGTAACATGGCTTTCTCACTCTGTATTTTTGGCATGCTGAGGAGGAAGGCAGCACAAGTATGGGGAGAAGAGTTTCTGAGATGGCTTTGAGCAGCTGTGTCCAAAACCCACCTTGAAAAAATGTGATTATTTTCCCGAGAACATTTGTCAGTGATCAAAACACCCTCAAAACTTCACAGATCCTTCACAGTGTATTGCCCATTTTTGAAAATAACCTACTATTTCAGTTCCTTAGAGGACTGGATGGTCTGTCAAAGACAAAGCCTTTCCTTTGCCACTTTCTTTGCCTTCATGAGATTTCACCTGCAGGAAATTAAGCTTTGTTTGTATTGTTGGCACTGCATTTGGAGTCTGCAAGCTGGGTTCTCCCAGCTTTTAAAGGAACATCCATGCAAGCCCGCAAAGAAAAGCTCTCACCATTATTTATCTCCAGAGCCATAAAATGCTGATAGCATGTAGGTGATTTCAGGATTCTGTTAATTAAAACTGAAATGTGAAAGTTCATAAATCTGGAGGAACTAGATGATAATGTGCATATATTTAACAGAAATTTCTAGAAGTGATAATTGAAATTTGTGGTTTTATTTTTTTCCTTCAGTGTCTATTTCAATAAATCTGTTCAAATGATGATGACGGAGATTTGACACTTAGGGAGCCTTGGCAGGGAGAGAGAGCAGGGCCACAGGCATGGAGAAAGTCCAGCGCTACACAAAAATATTTACTGACAGCTTGCAAATAAAGCAGAAAGCCAGTATTTTTTTCCTCCTGTCCTGGATATATGCCTCCCTATTAATCTTTTAGAGCACACTCTGCCTTGCTGAATCCCTTATTAAATAATGAACAGACATGTAAGCATTGTTTGCTCTTGTTTCGAGTCAACTGTGAACAAAGGTTTTAGATGTAGTTAGCAGAAGTTATGTGAAGCCACAAATAAATCACACCTTTAGCGAGCAGATCATCCCCTTGTGCAGAGGGCATGAAAACCTAGTGTATTTGGGTTGATGTCTATGATAGTAGAGAAATCCCTCCTCCATACTGTTGTCCTCTTCACTTCCCGATGCCTCTCAGCAGCCTCTATGCTGTAGCTGCAGTGTGGTTTAGGATTGGGTCTGGGAGTAACAGGGAGTCAGGTACTCTTCACGGCATTGTCCTCTGCTTAGCCTCTACATTTCCAAACAGAATAGAAACTGGGAGTCAAAGCTGCTTGAAAAAACATAAATTCCATCTAGTTCCCCTTCTGGAGAAATTAGTTGCAGATGTAATCTGTCAGGAGGAGAGTGCCTCTGGTCAAACTCCAAGCAGTCTCTACTGAGCGTGTGCAAACTGAGATTTTTCAAAGGTTTGTAACTTGGCCAAATTGACGGGAACTCCCCCTGCCAAATTTCCACTCCCGCTTTGGGGCAGGGTTGTGCTAGAGCATCTCAATGAAATGACTGTCAGAATTTTTTTAATGTGGGCAAAAGAATGTATTTTTTCCTAACCTTGTCCTAAGAAACAGATCTATTTTTGATTGATATATATGTATATATCAACTATATAATATTGGAGGACATCAAGAGTGATGGCAGTTTCAGCCTGCAAAACCTGAAATATACTTTGGCACAGCTGAATGTTGTAGATGATTTTTTTTTTTTAAAGAAATTCAGCCTGTGGCAGACACCTAACATCGACGTTTTCAGCTTCAGCTATTTAAGTCTAGGAAAGATATATACAACTGAAAACAGGGTTTTATAATGGAAAGTATTGGGCAACCTTGACTATAGAGAGTTACCTATAATAAAACCACAATTTATTATTAAATGTATCATGTAGAATGCACTGTAGAACAAAATTATCAGAATTGATTGTAACCCTTCTACCAGGTGGAGTTGGCAGGGACAAGGGCCTTGTTCGTTATCTCATGGTTCCTTTTTAACAATACAACACAGAACTGGTTCAAGCTTCTACCCAGTAACCTGGGAAAATTACACACCACACCTAGCCGCCTCTAAGAGGCAATACTTCCCCTCTTGCAAGCGCTGAGTCTGTGTGTAGAAAAGAAACTTTTAATAAAAAGGGGAAAGTAACCCAGCATTAATTTGGGAAAATGCCACAAGCATGATTAAGAAGCATATGACCATGAGCAGAACAACCATAACAGAGTATGTTGTGTCATGCCTTTTGCCTCAGTTTCTCACCTTGTGGTGAGAAAGTTCAACAAACAAAAATTCCTTCAATGTGCCACTCCCTTCTCCTTTCACTGCAGTCCATTCACCGTTGTTGTCCTTGGTTAGTGAAGACCCAGAGTTCAGAGGTGTATTCACATGGGTTCACCTCCCACCTGGTGGGGGAGGTGGAGTGGGGAAAGGCACCCAGCAATGCCTCAGATGCCTCTTGACTGTCCTATCTCTCATCTGTTGCCCGGCCGCTCTCCCTTGATGTCAGGGGAGAGCTCATTCACATCCTGCTAAGATTATTATTAGAGCTGTCAAGCGATTTAAAAAAAAATGATTTCAATTAATAAAATTGCAATTAATTACTTTTTAAATAATAATAGAATACCATTTATTTAAATATTTTTGGATGTTTTCTACATTTTCAAATATATTGATTTCAATTATAATACAAATACAAAGTGTACAGTGCTCACTTTATATTTATTTCTGACTACAAATGTTTGCACTGTAAAAAACAAAAGAAACAGTATTTTTCAGTTCACCTAGCACAAGTACTGTAGTGCAATCTCTTTATCATGAAAGTTTAACTTACAATTTTTGAATTATGTACAAAAAATAATTCATTCAAAAATAAAACAACATAAAACTTTAGAGCCTACAAGTCCATTCAGTCCTATTTCTCGTTCAGCCAATTGCTCAGACAAACAAGTTTGTTTACATTTGCAGGAGATAATGCTGCCCACTTCTTGTTCACAATGTCACCTGAAAGTGAGAACAGGTGTTCGCCTGGCACTGTTGTAGCTGGCGTTGCAAGATATTTACATGCCAGATGTGCTAAAGATTCATGGACATAAAGATTCATGCTTCAACCACCATTCCGGAGGACATGTGTCCATGCTGATGATGGGTTCTGCTCAATAATAATAAATGGAGATATACCTATGTCATAGAACTGAAATGACCTGAAAGGTCATTGAGTCCAGCCCCCTGCCTTCACTTGCAGGACCAAGTACTGATTTTGCCCCAGATCCCTAAGTGGCCCCCTCAAGGATTGAGCTCATAACCCTGGGTTTAGCAGGCCAATGCTGAAACCACTGAGCTATCCCTCCTCCCTCAATAACACTCCAAAGCAGTGTGGACCGATGCATGTTCATTTTCATCATCTGAGTCAAATGCCACCAGCAGAAGGTTGATTTTCTTTTTCAGTACTTCGGGTTCTGTAGTTTCTGCATTGGAGTGCTGCTCTTTTAAGACTTTTGAAAGCATGCGCCACACCTCATTCCTCTCAGATTTTGGGAAGCACTTCAGATTCTTAAACCTTGCGTTGAGTGCTGTAGCTATCTTTAGAAATCTCACATTGGTACCTTCCTTGTGTTTTGTCAAATCTTCAGTGAAAGTGTTCTTAAAATGAACAACATGCTGAGTCCTTATCCAAGATTACTATAACATGAAGTATATGGCAGAATGCGGGTAAAACTGAGCCGGAGACATACAATTCTCCCACAAGAAGTTCAGTCACAAATGTAATTAACACATTATTTTTTTAATCAGCGTCATCAGCATGGAGGCGTGTCCTCTGGAATGGTGAAGCATGAAGGGGCATACAAATGTTTAGCATACCTGGCATAGAAATACCTTGCAATGCCAGTTACAACAGTGCCATGCAAATGCCTGTTAGCACTTTCTGGTGACATTGTAAATAAGAAGTGGGCAGCATTATCTCCTGTAAATATAAACAAACTTGTTTGTCTTAGCGATTGGCTGAATGAGAAGTAGGACTGATTGGACTTGTAGGCTCTAAAGTTTTGCATTGTTTTGTTTTTGAGTGCAGTTATGTAACAAAAAAAATCTACATTTGTAAATTGCATTTTCAGGATAAAGAGATTGCACTATAGTACTTGTATGAGGTGAATTGAAAAATATTGTTTCTTTTGTTTATCATTTTTACAGTGCAAATATTTGTAATACAAAATAATAATATAAAGTGAGCCGCATACACTTTGTATTCTGTGTTGTAACTGAAATCAATATATTTGAAAATGTAGGAAAACATCCAAAATATTTAATAATTTTCAATTGGTATTCTATTATTTAACAGTGTGATTAAAACTCTAATTTCTATTAATTTTTTGAGTTAATCTTGTGAGTTAACTGCAATTAATCAACAGCTCTAATTATTATATGCAAAAGAATTACATTAATGCAACTGCATTAATGAAGCTGCGAAGTGAAACATGCAGAAGTCAAGAAATGGGAAAATTAGTATTGCAGGTTCAAAGGTAATCCCCATCTGTTGTGCACTATGATATGGTCTTTAATAACATGCTCATGTTCCATTTTTCAATTAATACAATGTTATGTTAATTACTTAAATACCTTAAATGGGAGTTTTTCCTGAGTGAGGACTGTAGGATGGGTAGCTATTCCATAATTAATTTTGCCTTGAGTTTTATCATCAGGGTTAATATCTTATATGAGAATATAGTAAATTATATAATACAATTTTAAATTATTAGATTAGTTATGTGGTCAGATTTTTAAAAAGACTAAGGACTGCATGTGCATTTATGTTCACTAGGGTGCAAATGATTAATGCTATCATCATGTATCATATTTCCAGCAAAAGTTGGAATGAGAGAAATATACTCCCACATGGTATAGAATTACAAACTGGCTTGGTACATTATAGATCAGGATGCAGAAGCTAGTGTCAAAAACAGAATATCTGGTTAAATGAAACATTGATCTGATCTGGTATGGCACTTCATATGTCCCAAGTTGTCCGGTACAGGCTTGCATTCTATTAATTAAAACTGCTGTCAAGACAAAAGTACGGTCACTGGGAGTAGTGAGGGATACAGGATCAGAGCCATGTTGTATGGGGGAAAAAAAGACTAATACATGGTAGGGATGGGCTTCTGACCAGTATTCTTGGTAGGATGTACAGTGGCGCAGAGACCAATGAAACTCTCATCTTAAAAAGGCTTCATTCTGCTTTCAGTCACTGTTCCCTTCATACATGCTAAATAGTCTTTTGACCTTTTCCCCATAGCTACATTATTCATTGCAGCCATTAGTTACGATCATTAGAGGTCAGATTTTTATGTCTGCTGTTAATAGTTACCAGCGCTATTCAGCTTGAACATCAGATAACTCATTTATTTCCCCTTCAACACTGCCATTCTGAGAGCTGTAGCTGATCTCATAGGCCTGAAACAGCCATGGGCATCAAGAGTAGCCAGAATTACAGAGAAGAATGCACTTGAGACTCAAGTAGCCATTGCTAAATCATAACCATGTTTATGTAACTAGTAGTTGTTGATCAACAGAGGGGCCTATCTAGAAGTATGTAAGACAAGGGAATGGGGAGGCAATTAATTATACTGTGTGATTCTTGCATGAAGCTTGGCAAGAAAATAGAAACACAACATTGAGTCACTGAATCTGCTAAAACCTAAACTAGTCACCCAAAATAAGTGATGTTCATGCCTTCACCCAATCAGCTATTATGCAGCAGGCACTCAAGGAGATTCAGTGGCCTCAGAAGGACTCATGCTGCCATCAACAATAGACTTGGAGAAAACATAATATTTGTACAGTGCTTTGAAGATGCATTAAGTGCTGTGCATTATTTTATTTAAAAACTAATAAACTAAATGGATAATTGGAGTAATAGGAATATAGAAATTGCCATATTGGATCAGAGGAGGGTTTTTTTCTAATTCTGTTGGTGAGAGGAAGGGGGCACGAAACTGCAAAAAAGCATTTACAGGATAACTTGCCCACAAGGAAAGTTTCTATCTAATCACCGTAGTTAGAGGTTAGTTTATGCCTTGAAGCATGAAGCTTTCGATTCCTTTCAAAATTCCTATTTTTTAATATTTAATTTAGCTCTGGATATTCTTTTTATCCATATACATATCCAATCCTTTTAGGGTCCAGCTGAGTTTATGGCCTCAGTGATACCTTGTAGAAGTGAATTTCACAGGCTAATAGCTTGTTTTGTGAAATATGGAGTCAGACTAAGTAAGAGGAATCAAGTGGAGAAACAGGTGACTGAGAAGAACATGAAAGAAAAGAACAAACACAAAGGACAATAGCTACCTGACCATTTACAATGGAGAAAACCCACCAACTCATTTGTGAGTTTGGAGGAGGAAGGAAAATCAGTTTTCTATTGTATGCAAGATCACCAAAATGTGTCCGAAGACTTGAATGTCATATATGTCGTCATATATTATCTGTCCCACCACAGAACCTGATACCCTTCTAATATCTGGAAAACAAGAAGAATTCTTCTTCCAACTCCACTTAAAAGAATTCTTTCAGAACAATGATGACACCACTCACAATTACCATGTCATCACTGAGAATCATAAACGAAAATATTAATTCATCTGGATGCCAGAGAGCAGACAAAAACACACCCTTGACCATTACATTGGTTGCTTCAAAAAAAAATTGATGGTGAAATCCTTAACAAGCATCACATCCACCACAATCTCTCCACTTCCGAGAGGACAGTTCTACAGTCCATGAAATCTAACCACCAGATAATGATCAACCCAGCAGACAAAGGGGGCACCATCGTAGTCCTCATTTGTGATGACTACATTAACATGGCCAACTGACAACTTTCCAACATCACCTACTAGAAAGAACTGAAATAAGACCCCACTCCCCAATTTACCCATGAATTTAAGGATATCATCAAATCCTTCCCCAAACAACTCCAATAGAAACTCTATAAACTCATCCCCCAAGAACCCATTCCATCGACCTTCTACATGCTTCCCAAGATACATAAAAAAAGGGAATCCAGACAGACCCATCATATCAGGTCATGGCATTCTTACTGAAGGAATATCGGGACTCTCATAAACCATCCTCAAAACAATCACCATGCAAAGGGCCAGCTTCCTCTAGGACACAACTGACTTCCTTCACAAACTCCACAACATTAACAACCTCCCTTAGAACTTCATCCTTTCCACCATAGATGTCACTTCCCTATACACCAACATCTCTCATGATGGTATAGCTGCCTGTCTCAAATATTTACAAGACAATGGACAACCCTCAGATATCCACTCCAAACACATTGCCAAACTCATCCATTTTATCCTCACCCATAACAATTTTACATTCAACAACATTTGTCCAAACCATGGGAACAGCCATGGGTTCTAGGATGGCTCCCCAATATGCCAAGCTCGTCATTGGCCACCTTGAAGATGAATTTCTGGACAAATGCACCACTAAACTAATGATATTCAAGATATAGATTGATGATATTTTCATCCTCTGGGCTGATGATTTAAACTCGTCCTAGATTTCCATCACAACGTCAACAACCACCACCTATCCATTAAACTCTCTCTGGAACATGCCCCGACATCAACTTCCTCGACACCATCATCAGCTTTTACAATGGAACCCTACAGACAACTATATACAAGAAAACCACAAATCACCACACCTACCTTTATTCATCTATAACCAACTCAGACACATCAAGAAATCTGTTATCTACAGCCAGGTACTCAGCACAAAATATGCTCCAAGGAGAAAGTCCAGATATACACATTAACACACTTAAAACCACCTTCACCAAACAAGGACACTCCACAGGAGAAGTATATGGCATCACGTAACGGGCCACTCACACACCCTAAGAGAGCCTGCTTCAATACAGAAATAAAACCTCCTCTGACTGCACACCCCTAGTTGTCACCTACCACCCCAGATTGCAATCTGTAGAGGGTATCATCAAATAACTTCACCCCATACTTGATGGGGACTCCATCCTGAAAGAAGTTTTCCTGAACCCCCACTTCTGGCCTTCAAATGACCACCCAACCTCTCCACGCTCATCATCAGAAGCAAGCACCCCACAGACCAGGACACAGCAACTCAAAGCAGCCCCAGATCCAGCCAGAACAACAGATACAAAACCTGCAGACATATCTCCACTGCTACAATGATCAACACTCCCCACAACACACCTTTCAAAATCCCTAGGTCTGACACACGCCTGTCACAACATGTGGTATACCTGATCCAGTGCATTAAATGCTAAATAACTATGTGGGTGAAACCAGACAATCACTACACTCTTGAATGAACTCACACAGGAAAATGATAAAAGACAAAAACACCATATCACCTGTGAGTGAACACTTTTCACAAAGCGTTCACTCTATATCTGACTATCTATCCTTATTTTCAAAGGAAACCATTCCAACACTTTCAAAGGACAATCCTAGGAGCTTCAATTCATAACTTTTCTAGTCCTTAAAAATCATGGACTGAATAGACACATTGGATTTATGGCTTATTACAACAATCTATAATCCACTATCAACGCACCCCCAGCTGCCTTCCCCTCTCTCTTCCTTTCTCCTCTACGAGTGGAGGGGGTTTTAATGGGCCACCTCACCTTGAATGATTCCTTGAAATATGTGTTAACTACTTATGCTAAACAATCTTTTCTACTAGCTGTGACACAGAGTACATTTCCCAGACCTGAAGAAGAGCTCTGTAAATTTGAAAGCTTGTCTCTCTCACCGTTAGAAATTGGTCCAATTAAAGATATTACCTCACTCACCTTATCTCTCATCATATATTTTGCTGAGAAAAAGGAAACAATATAACAAACACAATTCCCTCTGCAAAACCAACACCGCAACAGAAAGACACATAATAATAATATACCTAACTCTAACATAATGATTTTTTCATCAGTAGATCTTAAAGCACTTTACAAACAACATGGATCCAAGAGGTAGAGGTGACTATGACAAGGATAGGGGCATTATAGTCTGTAACCACTACTGTAGATTCCCCTCAGAATCTTGGGAAGAATCTGGAATTCCTGAGTCTCATCAGTATTCTGCTGTTAACATAGAGCTGGGGGAGAGGGATAGCTCAGTGGTTTGAGCATTGGTTTGCTAAACCCAGGGTTGTGAGTTCAATCCTCAAGGGGAGGCATGTGGGGATTTAGTTGGGGATTGGTCCTGCTTTGAGCAGGGGGTTGGACTAGATGACCTCCTGAGGTCCCTTTCAATCCTGCTATTCTATGAAAGCTACTGGCGATTGGCACACATAGAAGATGACCTACTGCTATCAATTATTACATTAGCTGAAGTGGCAGATGTCTGTGCTGTGAATTTAAAGGTTCTAACCCTGCAGATGAACCTGCATAATGAACTTTAATTCTGATACTTCCTAACTTTGAAATCCTTGATGTTGCAAACTTAACATTTTTTGAATGTAGTTTTTTTCCTATTTAATAGAACAATACATTGTGACAATTGTTTGATGAAAGATGTGAATCGGAAGATGCTCCATAAACTGTGAAATAAGCAAACTTCATGTACAAATCTTCTTTAAAGAGACAAATTAATCTCTGTATTTTAAATAGTACCTTCTATCCAAGGATCTCAAAGAGTTTTACAAACATTAATGAACTGAGCCACAGAACTCCCATTTATAGTAGGTATTATTATTACTATTGTACAGGTGAGATAAGAGACTCCCAGATTCAGGGGAAAACAAAAATCATTGATAGGTGAGGGAATAGAACTCATATCTCCCAACTTCTAGGACTGTGCTTTAACCACCATTTTTCCTATCTACTTATCTAGATGTGAAATCTTCATCTCTCATTATGAAGGCCAGCTTAAGTCCTGGTTTAAAATCTCAAATCACACTGAGTGGCCATGGAAAAAAGTCAAGTCTCCATATATTACATTCATGTTTCAGTATCATTAAAATGCAAAATATATAAATGTCATTTCAACACAGAAAGTACGGTACATAAAAATAAATATCATGAAATCAGCATATGACATTCAAAAATGTTCAAATGAGACTTTCAGAGCTTTAAAAATGCCATTCTCACTACTCCAGGGGCGGCTCTAGACATTTTGCTGCCCCAAGCAGGACAGCATGCCGCGGGAGGCGCTCTGCCGGTCGCCGGTCCCGCGGCTCCGGTGGACCTCCCGCAGGCGTGCCTGTGGAGGGTCCGCTGGTCCCGTGGCTCCACCGAAGCCGCGACCCTCCGCAGGCATGCCTGTGGGAGGTCCACCAGAGCCGCAGGACCAGCGGACCCTCCGCAGGCATGCCGCCGAAGACAACCTGCCTGCCGCCCTCCCGGTGACCGACAGAGCGCCCCCTCGCGGCATGCCGCCCCAAGCACACGCTTAGCGTGCTGGGCCCTGCTCTCCTCTACAGTGTGTAATACAACTTGATTACAGAAGTGCACTGTTTGCTTTGTATGAACAGAATTAGGAGGAACGGCTAGTTATTGATGAGCCAGGACATTTCTTTCCAAGTGTAACTCTGCAAATGTCTATAAAAAAAGCTTCCCAATATGTATGTACAGGAGTCCTTTCCAATATAATTTCTCATGATCTTCATCAGATTCAAAAAGTACTATTTTGGTCTTTGAACTCCGAAACACACCACAGCAGCACAGTGTTTTTTTGGTATTAAATAACATGGACCTCTTTGATTCTTTGTCAGAAGTAGGTCTCTACCTTGGATAGGGGTTTAAGCTGCATTTGAAGTTTGATCCTCTGTATTTGTTTGTCATTACGATCCATTCCTGGTAGTTCGATGCCATCTCTGCTTTCTACATTCATCCATAGTTGCTACCCAGCAGTATTTGAGAGACCATAGTTATGTTTAGCATAGGAAATAACTGCAATCTCTCAGATACCTTGGAGGCTAAACGTTGACTTTTTAAATAATGAACACTGGTGCCTGTGCATACCTGCATTCTCTCAAATTGTTATACTTATTAATCCAGATGTGCCTGTTTCGAATAGGTGATGGCAGTCCCATTTTTTATGTTAGCACAGGCTGAGTGCATGCATGCTGCTAACAATCCTGTTCAAATAGTCCATATTTATGCCTATTGTTATATTTTGAAGGCTTACAAAAATCACAGAAGACATGCATATTAATGGAGCTCAGGACTTCTGTGATCTTATCCGTTAGTGATTTCTTGCATAATCCAGGCCCTCCAATCTTTGCATTGTATGTACTGCATAGGTTTGTTTTGGTAGATTTGGAGCACTATCCAACAGGGCATTGAACCCCAACTACAAGGTGCTGAGCACCCTTCAACTCCCACTGAGCACTTCGGAAGAAGCACTTAGCTCTGCACTTTGCAGGTGAAAGCCCTTGTTTTGGCTCCAGTTCAGCAAAGTACTTAAAACATATGCGTCAAGTCCCAGTGGGGCTACGCACGTGCTTAAATTTAAGCCTGTGCTGAAGTGTGTTGCTGAACTGGGGCTTAGTGATTACCCTACGCTATGTTGTAAAGAGGTTTGGATTTAGAAAGGTCAAGGCATGAGGTGTGAAGATGAATATTTTTAAGGCCTCTAGATTTAAATTTTAAGGTGCCGGAAACCACTAGTATTAAATAAAAATTAATAAACTCTGCATTCTTTCATATTCTGTGTGCAAGAGGCCAGCTGTTGCACTATACGGTGCCATTGTACTGCTCTTTCATCAGTTTGGAGCTTCTTATTTTCCTTCAGATGTAATTAATTTTCTTAGCGTTGATCAACCGCAGTGAAAATGGAATCTTTAGATTTTTCCCTTTGCGTTATGCTGAAGATGAATGGTAAACAATAATCACATTCATATATTATTTTTATTTTTAAAACACATATGGTATTTGGCATTACATATTAAAATCCCAAATATTAATAAAAAAGATGAACCCTGTAAAGGAAATGAAAATGAAATTTTTATAGAGTCTGAGGCAGAGCAAATGCTCACCACAACCTCTTCTGACAAATCTCTTTCAAGGATCCCCAGACTGAAGATTCACTCTTTGCTGCAATTTACATTCTTAGGCCTATAAATGTTTTATGACCTCCCTCTATGAGCACTCACAGACAGAAGGAGGTAATGCAAAATTGATCTGTGTATTAAAACTGCTGAGCCAAGCAGGCCTCCTCTTGGAATTACAGTGATTGCTTAGTGGTGATTCAACAGGCCTTCATAGAAATATTTGCGAAAATGTCAATCAATTAAATTTGAACTTCCTTCCCACCTACCTATCTTCTCATATCTCCCTCGTGCTTACAGGTGAGTTGTCAAGGTCAGGATTTTCTGGGGATTCTTTGGCTTGATACATGCCCTTTTCATAGCACTATCATACTGTAATTAGGCTCATAACAGTATCATTACTAAGCAGTGATGAGATGTATCCTTTGTGAGATATATTTTTTTAACAGAAGTATGCAAATCCTACCACTACCAAAAATGCTATTAGCAGCCCTGAAATGCAATATAGTAGTTGGAAATTACTACAGTGGAGTTGTCTGTTTATATCAGGTCTGAATTTGGCACGACAGCTATACAAAGGAAAAGATAATTGATTGCAAAATCAACCAAACAACCTATTTTAATATCAGTTCTCCTCTTATTCATTATAGAGCAGGAAAAATCACAATTCTCAATCCAGATTGCCAACTTTCAGTGTTTTTCAAAGAAACTGTTCTGTGTAACCCAATATTTATTACAGTAAAATTTTGGTAAAACCACCATATAAATCCGACAATATGTCTGGCCTAAGATTTGAAAAAAAATAAATAGAAGTTTAAGTATGGCTACTAAATCCATATGTATGCACCTTGCCTGGTTTTCACACAAGGTCTGAGAACTCAACAGCTCCAATTGGAAAAGCTGGACTAAGAACTGATTTTGTTCTGTAGCAGGATTTTCTGTACAACTTTGAGTCAACGATACTTGGCAACACCGACCAGCTAATTTCATAACCACTCATAAAAAAAATAGTTTCTTAGAGCAAATTTAGTTGCAAAGAGATTCATAATGCCACATTCTAGTTTGTTGCACCCATGCAAATACCGTTGTTCAATGGGATCTGCTTAATGAGACTTTTGAAAATCAGGCAGGTGCCATAACTATAAACTTAAGATCTGAATTTAAGGCTCAGTTTAAAAAAAAAAATCTTGGCTCTACATTATGCTTAAGTACAATAAATTTTTCAAAAGGGGCTTTCAATCACACAAGTATATATATTAATAAAGGGACCAATACCAATTTATACAAATACAACATACACGTGAAGACAAAACACAAATAAAGGCTTGCGTGAAAAGCTGAAAATAATGGGATTGCAAAAGCAACAAGGAACAATTTAAGGATACTAAAGTAGTGGAATTGCTGGATTTTTCAAGGTAAGTAAATCCCCAACACTAGGAAAGATACATTCCTACAGTCAAATCCTGCCCCCTTGAAATCAGTGGGAGTGTTGCCATTAACTTCAAGGAGGCAATATGTAAAGGGCAACAGAATAAATTGTTAATGATATCCTGACATAATCCCATATTTTTCATCTCCATAGATGATGTCTTAATAATGGGCAGCCTTTTTAAATTATTTGGTTTGTTCAGTGTTATGTAAATCATTGAAATTTGGCCATTTCTAAAAGGGTATTTCTAATGTCCTATGGATCAGGTTGTTGCATTTTCCAAACTGAAGGCTTTGGGTCAAATTCTACACTTAGTTACACTGATCCCAGGAGTGCAACAGACTACTATATGAATCTCAAATGAACATGGCAAAATGAATTGCATTTCTTTCCCCCTTTTTAAAAAAACACACCTACAATCATATTTTCCCATCGTTATTTTTAAATTGCCACTTCTGTTGCTTTTGTCTTGTTTATTGTTTTTTTTTAATTTACTTGCATTGTTTTCAATTTTGTATGAGGTTGGGATGTTCCTTCTAATGAATGGATGAGAAATTGTTTTTAGATTCTTCAGCACCCCAGGTGCTTTGATGGGGGGTTGCTTTATATCTAAAACGATTATTACTAATTCAAATGAATATTCTGATACTTCCCAATTGGCACTGTTGATACTTTTGTGAAAAGGCAAAATGGTAAGGTTCTTTGTGTATGATGGTGACTCCAGAACTATCTGTAGGTTGGATAGACAGGGATACAGAGATGAGCAGTGTATTGATTGATAGATATTGGGCAGGCCTTCAGTAAAAGAAATGACAAAACAGAATTGTGAGTTACTTTCCTGAACCTTGGATATCTGACATGCTTAAGCTTTTAAAACATCAGACAAATTCTGCCATTTTTCTTGTAGGATCACCAAAAGACAGATTATTGACTGAAAAAATTCCTGGAGGTTGTTAGTGGTGTCCTTTCTGTTGTTCCTCTTCATTCCTAGATGCAAGATTTCAGTATACTGTTGCTCATTTCTTTGGTGGATTTGATGTCAGAAATGGAATGAAACAAGGACTTGAGGAGGATGAGAATTCTATTGAATTTATTTGTAATACTAGTCTGTGTTTGGTAGTTTTGGCCCATTTCCTCACAAATGGATGAAATTTCCCCCCTTGTGAGTTGTTTGGATGAGGGAACTGACAGTAAACCATACATAAATGTTCTGTTCACACTTTTAATGCCTAATCCACATGTAGAATCAGTTTCCAGGGAAACGGAATGGATCCACAATGTAAAGTGAATATTACCACAAAAAAAAATTTTTTTTTCCAGAGTTCAAATTGGGGGTGGAAAAGTGCTAGTACTCTACTCAAGCTTTGACCACTGTTCTAAAGTTCACTCAGAATCCCAGGGTAGGCCTATGAACGTGCAAATTTTGGGAAAGTTCAGATTCAGAAGAATATTTCAATCCTATAAGAACATGCATGTTTTTCCTTGCATCTATTATACAGCCTGATTCTTTCCCTGTGAGATACAAATAATTCTTTCAATTATATCTTGCGCTGGAAAAATCATATCCCCTGCACTTTGAATTTAGGTTTTGCGTTCATTCATCTTTTAATTCTTAGTTTTGTGTTTTGTTTTCTTTTTTATTTGTATTTTTTCCATGGAGGAAGACAGCTCTTTTCCCTTATTGCCATCCCTTTTGTGGATGTGACTGTATCCCTACTAGAACCTCTTATGTGAGCGTTTGAGAAAGAAGCTGGTTCATACTATATTTGTTGTGAAAAATCAAGGTTGTTGAATACCAATTTCACACACATTTTTACATACTGATGTAGGACAGCATGGAACAGGTCAATGAATCATGTATTGGTGGAAATATGTAGGACTGCATGAGGCTGAAGGGAGAAAACATCAACCCACCTACGCGCAATTTCCAGAAATAGTTTGGGAAATCCTGTTTTCTCTTTTTGGCTATGAGATTAAGATACATTTCTTAAGTGTGTTTTTTGCTCTATGGCAGTTAGGTTTCCTCACTCAGGTAAAACTTTTTAATCTGCAACAAACTTTTACAGTTGTACTTTTTTCTAAATGCAACATTATCAACACTACCACCTATGATGGATTCAAAGTGTAATCAATGATACGCCAAGCATCTTGGGTTAATTGGCAAATTCGTTCCAAGCCCTTTCTGCCTCCCATTGTTCTATTTACAAAGCATTAAGTGGAAATTTCAGGACTGTTTTTTTTTGTTTGGTTGGGGTTTTTTTTGCATTTGTATATAGGAAAACAAATATTTCAGAATGCAAGATATTTTCCATATAAACGGTGTTTCACCCAGTAAGCCTGGAACAGAAATTGCAGGTTCTATGGAGATTGCATGTATCTTGGTGGTTGTTTCTTATTTTTTAAATTTATTTAGAATATATATTATTTGTAGAAAGTTTATAAATCTTGCCCAAAGCAGTCTCAGCCTGGGTGATAACTATGGGCCCAGGCCTGAAAACACTTGCCCCCATTGGAGTTGTCCAATTGATGTCACTGGACTATGCATGTTACATGCATAAGTGTTTGCAGGATCAAGCCCTGCACTGCAAAAATGTTGCCCATTGTGGATCAACAGACCTGGCAGGGTATTTTATAAACATATATTTCTTGTTTTGTTTATAAATCATGTATGTTGGGTGGAAAATGAATGATTTATCACACAATCCTAAGAAGCTGTAGTTGCTGTTCCCTTCTCCTAAACAGCACCGAACAGAGAATTTGCTTGGGGATTTGTCATCCTGGTTATTGATCATAATGGGGAAGGTGTCTCTACCAGTCAACTGTGGCTGTAGAGAAGACATAACCCTTATAGAATTCTCTACCCTTCTGTAAAGTTTATCATCATCTAGCTTGCAGCACAGCAACCCTTAGCGTTTGCCTAAAGAAGATAAGAATTACTTCGGGGGTGGGGGAAGCTGATGTTACACTCATCCTTTCTTATCAGTTTCAGTGAGGGAAAGAAACATTTTTTTTAGAAAATTCCTTAAGAAAATATGGCAGTAGACTTATACATGGTGTTTTCTCCGAAGGAGAAATAACTATATAAACTTGATGGAAGATGTCAGAAATGTTTCAAGAGGCTGCTCAGAACTGGGAGAGGTTTGACATACAGCAAGCACAGTCGTGGTGCTAAGTTTGTTTTGATTTGATTCACCTAGTATGCCCTTAAATATATTTTGTCAGAAAAGTCACTTGCTTTGAAGGGTTATTTTTAGTTTTTAGTTTGTGTGCACAAGTGTTCCCCCCTCCCGCTCCACAAGTCTGTAAATAAAGAAAAATAAATATTTTTGTACTCCTGGAAAGAACTTGATATTGAAATCTTCTGGGACTCAGGAACTCATGCCTTACGCATAAACTCAGCTGGCTTGCAGAGGAAGTGAATTAAATATAGATTGGACCTAATCCTGCCACCCTTATCAGTATTCACACGTGTGGTCCCATTGAAGTAAATACAACTACTTGGGTGAGTAAGGGGTGCTGATCAGGCTTTTGAAAGTGTGTTTGCACTTTCTAGCATAATTCTGAACTAAACTCAGATGGTCCTATGAAAACCATGTGTTGGCAGTGTATCATTCTCCCCCTACCAACAAATATTCAATAATACATTTTATAAAATACAAAATGAACAGGTATCTGCTTACCAAGAATTGGCTCTCAATACTGAACTCACATTTCACTGTGTTATATATTGTCATATTGTCAGCCATTTCTCTATATGAAATGGAGTACAGAATGGGTGAATGGTGCCAGATTGACAGGCAGAGAGACCTAAGTGTTCTGTTTACCCCCAGAAATGTCTTAGAGGAGGAAGCAGAAGTGGACAGTCCTCTACACCATCCCACCCAGGGGCGGCTCCAGGCCCCAGCACGCCAAGCGTGTGCTTGGGGTGGCATGCCGCGGGGGGCACTCTGCTGGTCGCCGGTAGGGTGGCAGGCGGCTCCGGTGGACGTCCCGGCGACCGGCAGACCACCCCCCGCGGCATACCGCCCTGTTTGGGGCAGCAAAATGTCTAGAGCCACCCCTGATCCCACCCATGGGTATGATCATTGATGAAGAGAGGGTGCCCCTAGAATTGTGGGGTCATTCAGTCTCCATACTCATTCATTCTTTGGCCTGTTGGCAGAGGCTTCAGAAGAAGCCTGCCAGTTGGGAAGTTATATGATTTCCTCTCTCATCATGAAATCTTGCCCACTAGGAACTGGTATGAGAAACAAACTCATTCCACACTGACCACTGAAGAGCTGGCACACAATCATGACTTTTGGTGTCTTCTAAATTTGAACCCTTGTCCTGGAAGTTAAAGGCTTTGAATCTCCAGATTCCTCCAGCTCCCTCCCAACAAGGTCATTGTTTATTTTAAATAGTTTCCCTTCTGAATGCAAAAATCTATGTGCTCATTTTTTTGAACATTCACAGTCAGTATTTTGTAACTAGCTAGAGGTATAGTTCTGAGCAAATTGGTAGGAAGTAGTGACTATCCAGCCTGCATGTTTCCCACTTCTGGACATGGCATTTTCAGGCATGGATATATGAAACCATATTTTCAAAGTTAGTCATTGAGTATTTTCTAATGGTACATGAAAATGTATCTATGTGTATGTGCAGAGCAGGTATTTGTGATTGCATGTGGCCAGCACCTAACTTTGAGAGTAAGGTGCAAATGCCTAACTCATAATGATGCTTTTATTTTGCTACTTTTAACAGATGACTGTTAATTTTGCTAATTTTATGTTCATGGCGTGTTCCATTTTGTAAGGGGTGCAGTTCTACCTTGAACATTACCTGGGCTGTGCAAAACAGTTGGGAAGGCTCTTATGCCCTCCTGTCACTATGCACCCACCTAGAGTTTGGGCCCAATGAGCACCCAAAGGGAACTGTAAAGGATCCTTAGGACTGGTCAACACACACACTTATGCCGAAACAATAAAAGGCCTGAATTAAAACCACTTTAGTTCTTTGGATGTGAGTCTGTGCGTGGATGCCTTGGAATGAAAGGGGCTAGAGTCAATTTAGCATAAGGTCACTTTGTTACTGATTAGCGCTAAATTATCTTTAGCCACTTTTATTCCATAATAAGTATCCACATGCAGACTTGCAGCAAAATGGTGAAATGAGTTTTAGGAAACCAGGATGAAAGTTTGTGTGTAAACCTAGCCCTTAATGTAGATGAGAATGAGGTTCTTTGGTCTTTAACTCTTTCATTACAAATATTCCCCCCTCTCTCGTGCAAATTAAAGTGTGCATGATCATTTTAAGGAATTCTTTTCCTCCCAAGAGGTGCAGGATTCTATACTTAAAGTCTTCTCAGGAACTGCCAGGAGAATTCAGCTTCCCTCAAGACTCTTTCAATCAGTGCCTTTAGCTTCAAAGTTATCCAGGTACTTCCTATTTGCAAAAGGGTTGGGTCCCTAGGTAGGATAAAAAACCAGACTGTCAATTTAAACATCTCTTTCTTTCTCTAGAAGGGGATGATATTTGACAAATTTGGCACGAGTGCCACAAGTCACATAATAATTCAATGCAATGTGGACTTTGGGCAGGATTGGTCTCAGGAGGACAGGCAGACCATCTGCACACAGACAATGAAAGGAATGAGTTATTCATCTTCAACTGAACCTCTAGGCATCAGTGACTGTAGTGATTTGGAGATAGAGGTCCTTTCCCCTCCACGTTGGTGGGAGGCCACCCAGCCTCACTACGTCTGTGTGTTGCCCACCATTAGGGAATTAGCGGGGTAACGATAGTCTATAGCTCAGGCCTGTATTAGGGTCGAGTGGCAAACACAGTTAGGGAGCCCAGGCGCTTAGTCAGGGCGGCGCAGCAAGAGTTTATGGCTTGGGCCTGTGTTCAGGGCTGAGCACTGAGGGGGTCAGGCATCCTGGCTCCTGCAGACAGCCGACAAACTCAGGCTTCTTGGTCTAGGGAGGGGGAAACTGCCAGCCCAGGGTGAGGGTGGCGGGGGGATGCAGGCCCACTCACTCCACTGCGTCCAAGCCCAGCGCCCTGACAGTGGCAGAGTGATCTGCCACTGGGTCAGCGGGGAATCCAGCAATAACGCACCCAGACAAGGGTTGGCTGGCCCTGGGCCACTTCCTAACTCCTCCTCGGGGCGTAACTGGATCCATAGGGGGTCCTCTGGGTTGCCAGTGTAGAAGGTCTGTGGCAGTCCTGACAACTCCTCCGTGGCTTGGTGAGCCGGTGACTATCGCAGCTCCGGCTAGTCCTCAGCTCCACAGGGGCCTGCAGCAGTCTCCCAGCTCAGGCGAGCTCTGCCCACCAGGGCTCGGTGGGTGGTCTCTCCCCCTCCATGTCAGTGAGAGGCCATCCCACCGTACTACACACACACGCCCCTCAAGTCCAGCTCCCGGTCTTCGGGGCTGGCTTCTTGGCTCCCCCTAGACGAGAGAAAAAGTCAGCTCTGGCATTTTCCTTACCTGTCCGGTGTCTGGCTGAAAAGGCATATTGCTGGAGGGTAAGATACCAGCGCGTTACCCTGGCATTGGATTTCTTCATTGTGTAAACCACTTAAGGGGTGCATGGTCATGATCAGTACAAAGGGGACACCAAGAAGATAACATCTGAGCGTGTCGATGGCCCGCTTGATGGCAAGGGCCTCCTTTTCATTGACTGAGTACTTGCATTCTTGGGAGAAGAGCTTTCGACTGAGATAGAGGATAGGGTGTTCTTCTCGGTTCACCTCCTGGGAGAGGACTGCCCCAAGCGCACACCTCCTTTCTATGCCTTGGGGTGTAACTGGATCCGTAGGGGGTCCTCTGGGTCATCATAATAGAAGGCCTGTGGCAGTCTTGGCAACTCCTCCGTGGCTTGGTGAGCTGGTGCCTCCGGAAGCTCTGGCCAGTCCTCAGCTCCACAGGGGCCCGCAGCAGTCTCCCAGCTCAGGAGCAGACAGGAGGCATCTGGCTCCTTTGGCGGCTGCGGCCCAGCTGAGCTCCAAGACCCGCCTTTTCTACATCCTGTCCCGCCCACTGACTTCCAGTAGGAGGCGTGAGCACATCCGGGCTCCACCCACCAGGGCTCAGTGTGTAGTCCCTCCCCTTCTGCGTCGGTGGGAGGCCACCCCGCCTCACTACAGTGACATTATACTGTAAATTGGATTCTTCATGCTGTTGATTTTCATGTGTATGGAGGAAGCACTTGTATGATCATTTGGAAGGAGGTACAACCGGACATCTAGAGCACAGATACAACTGGACTCCGTTATCTCCCGGCCAAGTCTCTGGACTGTTCCAGCGCTAATGCACAACTTGTTCATTCATTTAATACTCCCATCTAAAAGTACAGCACTAGGCCTTTTGAAGATTTCACTTTTGAAGGATTACCAGTATCAATAGATTGATGACACCTCTCATCTCCTTCATGCCCTATAGCACACCTTTGGAACAGTTTTAGGCTATGAACTTAGCATGTCTGGAGGGAATGCATCAAACTCACTGAGGCTGGATGGATTCTGACAGTACTGACTTACTTTTTCCCTTAGCATTGGAAGAATTTTAACTTTCTAGTCAGTTTGTATGCTTATTAATGTGAAAATCATTATAAATCAGTTTAAAGATGACCTACAAAGGGAGGAAAAATGGTCTGTCCCCGTTTTTTCTCCAGCAGGTATTTATTCTCAAGTCTATTTTTCCTTCCTGCATGTGTTTTATGTTAGATATTCAGATCTTGTTTAACCTGTTTTTACTAGAAGAACTATTGATGTCTGGAAAGGTTTCTGGGATGGTGGCATCACAAATGATAAGAGGTTGAAATTGAGCAATTGAGAGAGAAAGGGATTTGCATGGCTGCTGCTTGCAACTCTCTTTATTCTTGTTTAACCCAATACCTGAGAAACAGTTGGGAGAAAAAGGTTTTGTGAAAGATTCAAATTCCTTGCTCTTTAGCTGTTTGCAAGAGCGCCTGCTCCATGGTTCTCTGAGTCCACCAGCAAGAACAGGGAAGACAAAACTTAAAATTCCTAATAGTTCTAAGGTACGAACCAAGCAGGCCTTTTTAAAATACTTTACAAAGAAGCAATAGGAAACCAACCCAGATTTGTGCAGCTCACTTGTCATCCTCACACAATTAGACACATACTAAGCTTCACCCTTTTAAACTAAACTTTGCCCAGTTTCTTATTTTTTCCCCTGCTGTCTACATAACCATCCCTTTTCCTTCCTGATTACCCTGTTGTGCCAATGAGCAATGCTGATCAAAACCATCAAACCTTGGCACAGCAAGGTGGATTGTTACTCTGACATTATCTCCACTATGCTTCATTATTTCACGTTCTGGTGAATGTGACAGGTCCCAGAGGCCCTGTTAGTCTTCCAGGAAGCAGAGAAGTTCAATCCTTGCTTAGATCTCACACAGGATGAAGTAACCAGGAAGAGTTGGGAACTAAAAGTGCAATCAGACAATGAGAGGTGGATAGAAAACTCTTAAAACGGCCCCTTAAATCCTCCATTCTTGAAGGCTTTTTCAACACTGTTGTTACCAGGTCAGCTTGTAACACAGATTGTCCTTTTTTTTTCCTGTTTGTTTTCCATATCAAACCATATTGTTTCTTCGGTTGTAACCAATGAATTCTAAAACATCAGAAACTCTTGAGGAGCATTCTATTGCTGAACCAGCTGATCTGCACCATAAGCAATTAGGATTGCTAACTTTCTAACTGCACAAAATCGAACACCCTTGTCCTACCCCCTGTTCTGCCCCTTCCCTGAGGCCCCACCCCTGCCGTCCCCTCTCTAAGGCCCCACCCCTATTCACTCCAGCTCCCTTTCCTCCATCCACTCACTCTCCCCCACCCTCACTCACTTTCACTGGGCTGGGGCAGGAGCTTTGGGTATGGGAGGGGTAAGGGCTCTGTCTGGGGTTGCAGGCTCAGGGGTAGGGCCAGGGATGAGTGGTTTGGGGTGCAGTAGGGGGATCCGGGCTGGGGCCAAGGGGTGTGGAGTGTGGGAGGGGGTTGGGGTGCGGGAGAGGGTTTGGAGTGCAGGGTCCAGGAGGGAGTTTGGGTGTACAAGAGGGCTCAGGTTGGGTGCCCAGCTAGCAAGTGTGAAAAATTGGGACCGGGGATGGGGGTAATAGGCACCTACATAAGAAAAAGCCCCAAATAATCAGGACTGTCCCTATAAAATCAGGACATCTGGTCACCCTAGGCTCAGTGCTGGAGCAGGGGGTTGGGGTGTGGGCTCTGGGAGGAAGTTAGGGTGCGGGAGGGGGTTCCAACCTGGAGCAGCAGGTTTGGGGTGTGGGCTCCATCTGGGCGGCCCTTACCTCAGGTGACTCCCGGTTGGTGGCGCAGCGGGGCTAAGGCAGGCTCCCAACCTGCTCTGGCTCCACGCTGCTCCTGGAAGCAGCTGGCATGTCCAGCTCATACACGGAGGTGCAGTCAGGCAGCTCTGCACGGTGCACGCTGCCTGCACCCACAGGTGCCACACCCACAGCTCCTATTGGCTGTGGAGGTACACTGTGGGCGGGGGCAGCACATGGAGCTTCCCTGGCCACCCCTCTGCCTAGGAGTCGCAGGGACATGCCAGCAGCTTCCGGAAGCTGCACAGAGCCAGGGCAGAAAGGGAGCCTACCTTAGCCCTGCTGCGCCGATGACTGGACTTTTAACGGCCCAGTCAGCGGTGCTGCCAGAAACCCTTTTCGACCGGGCGTTCTGGTAGAAAACTGGATGCCTGGCAACCCTATAAGCAATCACAGTCACAGAAGGGTTGATCTTGCATTCCTTGTGCATCCCAAACTCCCACTGACTCTACTGGGAGCATTGTGGTACCCACGGAATCATAGAGTCAAAGAATTTAAGACCAGAAGGGATCACTAGCTCATATAGTCTTACCTCCTGTATAGCACAGGCCACCAGCAACACTCAGCACCCGCACGCTAATCCAACAACCAAAATGAGATCCAAGTATTGCAATCCACAGGAGACTAGACTATTATGTGTCACAGGCAGCAAATAGGAAGGACTGAGGAGCATGAGTACCTGAGGCCTCTGCAATGGCAGGGAAATGATTAACTGAGATATACCCAGATAATCCTGGCACCCACATGCTGCAAAGGAAGAGGAAAAACCTCAATAGTCACTGCCAATCTGACCCAGGGGAAAATTCTTTCGTGACCCAACATCAGTTAGTCCCTGAGCATGCAAGCAAGAATCAACCCCCACAAGCACTGGAGAGACAGGATGCTCGATGCCATCTCAGAGCCCTGCCCACCCTGCCAGTGTTCCGTCTCCAGCCATGACCATCCCTGATGCTTCAGAGGAAGGAGATTTAAAAAAAAACAAACTTTTCAGAATACATGTTGGGAGAGGGGATGGGAATCCCTTCCTGACTCCTGTTGGTAGCTATCTGAAACCCGGAAGTATGAGCTTTAGGAACATAGGACATAAACCCCTACCATCACAAGAAATTCCATCCTACAACTGCACTCCTAAATTTGTCCATCTCTCTCTTAAATCTAATCAAGTTGTTTGCCCCCTACAACTGCTACTGGGAGGCTGATCCATACCTTGGTCTTACCAGTGCCTTGTACAATGGCATTAATGTTTCTCTATCTCTGCCAGAAATGTCTTGCCCAATATATCCTAGGATGTCATTTGCCTTTTTCACAGCAGCAATCACAATGGGGTCTCCCACTCATCCTGTGATCAACACACACACACCCAGGTCTCTCTCCTCCTCTATCACTTCCAACTGATGAGCCCCCAGCTTGTAGCAGAAATGTATTATTAGACCCTAAGTGCCTGACCTTGAATTTCACCCCACTTCTGTTATTCCAGTCTTCAAGATCATCCAGATCTTCCTGTATAATAATCCAATTCTCCTCTGTGTTGACAATGCCTCCCCACGTAGTATCTTCAGCAAATTTTATTAGTGCACACTTCCTTTTTATGCCTAGGTTATTAATAAATCTGTTGAATAAGGCTGGTCCCAAGACTCATCCTTGAGGAACTCCACTAGTAATCTCCTTCCAGTCCAATAACTCGTATTGCAGCACAACCCATTGCCTTCTCCCCTTTAGCAATTCCTTATCCACCTTACAATTCTTGTACTGATCCCCATCTTCTCTAACTTAACTAATAATTTCCCACGTGGCACAGTGTCAAATGCTATACTGGAGTCTAAGTACAGTAGATCTACTGCATTTCCCTTATCTAAAAAAAAATCATGTATTTTCCAAATAAGGAACTCAAGTTAGCCTGTCATGATCAAATGATCTACCTTTGGTAAACTGATATTGTATTGCATCCCCGTTACCATTTACCTCTATGAATTTAATGATTCTTTCTTTCACAATTTGTTTGGAAACATCGCATACTGCAGAAGTCAGACTAACAGGTCTGCAATCACGTGATCACTTTTTTTCCACTTTCTTAAATATAGGTATGATGTTAGCTATTCTCGAGTCATATGGCGCTACCCGCAAATAGATAGATGTACTAAAAATCCGTGCTACTGGACTAGCAATCTCATGTGCCAGTTCTTTCAATATTCTGGGTTTATCCACTCCTCCTAGTGTGAGCGCATTAAGCTCTTTAATGTTTCTTTCACCTCAGATGTACTAATTTCCATTTCTAGTCACTCATTCCCATCAGCAGTACTGCTTTATGCTCAGGTTCTATATTATTATCATAAATGAAAATCAAGGCAAAGTATTCGGTTAGTTTTTGGGCTGTATCTAGTTTGTTTTTAATCTCTTTGCCATCCACGCTGCATAGCAGGCCAACTTCATCATTCCTTGTTCTCTTTTTATTTATGTAACTAAAACATCTCTTCTTATTTATTTTAATTTCCATGCCAAGAACTAATTCAGCTTGACTTTTAGCAATTCTCACTTTGTTCCTCCATTTTCTAACATCCACAGTGCATCTTTATTTGATGATCAACCCCTTTTTTCATTCCTGATAGATTCTCTGCTTACTCCTAATAACCTTTCTGAGGTGGTTAATCATCCAGCTAGGTCTGGAGCATTTCCCTACAAGTTTCTTCCTCTTACTTGGAATATAAATTTCAGATAGTTTTTGAGCAGCTGACTTGAAGAAATTCCAAACTGCCTCTGCATTTTAACCCTTAAACTCTTAAGTCCAGCTGACTTTTTAAACTCTAATTCCCCAAAGTCTGTACTTCTGAAATAAAAAAAATCAGTTGATGATCTGGTTTTGATTATCCTTCCATTTAATTTAAACTGAATCCGTTCATGATCATTCAGTCCAAAGTTATTTCCTTCTATGATGTCCTCACTACTTACTGAAACCAAGTATAAAATTGCTTCACCTCTCATTGGTTCATTCACGATTTGATGGAGAAAACTGTCATCTGTCACATCTGGGTATAACTGAGCCTCACCCAGTATTAGTAGCATTTATTCTCCAATCTATATCCAGGACGTTGAAGTCTGCCATTATGACATAATTCCCAGAAGTATTTCTCTCTCTAATAATATTCAGCAGATTACTGTCCATTACTGACTCTGACCCTGACAGTCTATAGCAGATCCCTAAAACCATCCCAATGGAACCTCCTTTACAATCCCTCCCCAAAGACATTGGCTCTTCAGCCTCATATCCACATCTCGTATCCTTGCTGCTGGCAGAGAGCAACCTCTTTGTTTTCTGGATCAAGCCCATCAGTTCTTTTGAGTGGGGAGTGCTCACATAGACCCGTCTCTTCCTGGTTTTGGTGTAATCTGCCTTATGTTTTCTCTTGCAGTCCCCTGTACAGCATCTCTATTTTTCCTTAGGTTTCTGTCCTTGGCTACCTCCATTATCTCTTCCTGTCTTCTGCAAGGACTGGCTTCCCTTCTTTTCTTGCTTACCACCCCATCTTCGACTTGTTTCTCCTTCTCATTCCCCATTGCAGCAAACCAGGCCCCAGACTGGCAAAGGAACTTCAAGCAGAGTAATTTGTTTTTGATGGCTGGTTCATAAAACCCAGTGACAGACAAACGTCTCCAACTTTTTCTATGGCACTCTAGGAGTAAGAGGATATTTCCATTTGTTAAGTTATTTACTTTATCTATATTATTATTAGTAGCAGTAATAGTAGTATTGATTAATTATTTATTTGTATTGCAATAACTACAAGAAGCTCAGTCATAGACCAGGACCATATTGTACCAGGTGTTGTACAAACACAGAACCAAAGGAAGGTCCCAGCCCCAAGGGGCTTATAGTCAAATTATAAGACCAGAGACAATAGATGGATAAAACAGATGGAGGAATACGAGTAAAAAATGAGACAATATTGGTTAGCATGGCAGGCAATGGTCAAATTCTCTGTTTCATTGGTGTCAATTTGGAGTAACGTCACTAAATCCAATTTACGCGAATGTAACTTAGAACAAAACTTGGCCCATGATGTAGTACTAGGGCACATTAAAACAGAATGCTCAGGGTCTGGCTATATTGCAGACAATACGGGTGTCTTTTTTATGCCCTATATGTTATAAGCCTATCTGGCGGGGGTGTCTCTTGTTCATGTTTGTACAGTGCCTAGCGTATTGGAGGGGAGGCCTCTAGGTACTACAATAAGACAAATAATACAAGAAAGAAAAAGTTGAATGTCAGCACTTCTTCTTCATACGTACCCGCAGAGAGAGAATTTTGTGCTCTCAAGCAGCCACAAGAGGTGGTTTGTTTGACAAACTTTTTGTCAATTTGTAAAGGATGCCTCCGTACATGTTAGTACCTTTCCAGGCCTAAATGATCAATCCCGGTGTTAATGAATGGGTAGCATCTCTTTGAAGGAACTCTTTACACGCATACAGCTCTCCTGAAAGTGGTGAACACCTTTAAGAAAGATCAGTGAATAACTGAGAATATATTTACAGAATGTTTTACAGAGATAGCATAGGGCTTCTCCCCTCCTGTGATACAACAGCATCTGAAAGCAGCTAAGGCATTTGAACTACCAAGATAGGACTTTGGTGGTGCCAAGTGGCCTGGTTCTCCTCATCCACCAGCAAACACCAGGCATAACACCACTTTTCAGAGAGTCAAGCAGAGGGTGTTTTAACTGGAATTTGGCTTGACAGTGCCTGTATTTGTTAACTTCCTGGCTTAGCCAGGATGGGCAGGGATGGTGTCCCTAGCTTCTGTTTGCCAGAAGCTGGGAATGGATCATTGGTGATTACCTGTTCTGTTTATTCCCTCTGGAGCACCTGGCATTGCCCACTGTTGGAAGACAGAATACTGGGCTAAATGGACCTTTGGTCTGACACAGAATGGCCATTCTTATGCTTGTTACAAAGCCCACTTATTTAAGATATCTCTCTGTGAAATTGTAGTGGAGGCAAAACTCTTTAGTTTTTACTGGAATGTAGGTAGGTGAAGGTCTAGTGCTGACCTCACCTAATTCCTGAACCTTGTTTCCCATAAGATTTTACAGAAATGTGGGTTTGTTACCTTGCTGTAAAAAAATATTAAAAAATCCCTAATTTTTCGGTTGTGAAAACATAGTCTAATTTGCTTGATCAAACTTTTTTTTTTTTAGTTTTTATGAACTATTCCACTTAGCATCCCTGCCATCAGACCTCCAGCTTCTTAGATGCCTAGGAAACATAACATGGTACTGAAGTGATAACTGTAGTTGAGCTGACTATTAAGTTTGTTCTGACAGCTAGTAAGTTTTTAGACCATGTTGGTGTGGTCCTTAACTATTTAGAGGTGTCACTAAGTTTGATTTCCTCTTAAAGGGCCAGATTCTGCCGTCCTTGCTCATATTTAGTGAAACAGTACTACAAGAGAAGTTGAAATCAATGTGATTATGTGCGGAGATTATGTATGCAAAGGCACTACTCAGCATGAAGAAGAGGTTAGAAAATTAGAAAACGGCAGAGCAAAATATTCTGTCTCTGTAGTCCCCCACTCCTTTTGGTACTTGGCATATGAGAGGCAATTGGACCTGCATGGAATGCAGACTTTTACTATGCCACCTAGCATGGAGATGTCCCCATGAAAATAAAATTGAAAGATGATATAGAAAAAAATTCAAAATAATATAAAATATATATTTCAAGTATCCAAAACCAGCTCAAGTGTGTATATACCTTACACACATATATAGTAACTGTAAATTAACTGATTTTTTAGCTGTAACCAACATAATAATAACTGTTATTGTTTTGTAATATCTACCTACATATATTGAAAGAGTAGATAGCAAGTATTCTGTTATCCAAACATTACCTACTCAACATTGAGTGATTTAGATTTTAACCAGGAGCAGAAGTCAGACTCTTGTGTAATAATGGCTATTTGATCAATGATCTTGACATTTTTACATTTTCTGCATTGTAGAGAAGAAGAAAAAAACCAGTTTTAAGATTTGCCCTTTAAGAAATTAGAGAATTAAAAATTAATCTGACTGAGAATCACACAAGTGCAATGAGGAATTTTCAGATGTCATTTCACCTAGTAAAAGGCTGTAGTTCGTCCAGCCCTGCTCCCTATCAAGAATGTGACTCTGAGACCCCAGATTTAATATTTTGATAATGCCTTGAGATGAAAAGGTAAATCTTGCCGAAGATGCCCAAGCACAGCTGTTTTGCTTAATGGGCTCAAAAGCCAGATAACCTTTGAAGAATGGGCATTAATATTTTCACATGTAACAAAAATGGTCTTCACCCTCTATGAAGCCTCTTACTCCGGGTCTCCCCTCCCAGGGGAGCCCCCTTCCCTTATGCCCACCTTGCCTCAGTGGCTACTGCCAGTCGTCATCTAGCCCTCTCTCACTGGGGCAAACTGCAATCTGTAAGGACCATTCATCATTAGCCTGGGGATAGGACCAGTTGCCTATACCCGGGCTACACCTCTGCAGCCCTCGTACCTCTCTTAGGCCTTCAACAAGGCCTGCAGCCTGGGGAGTTGCCAGGCTGGAGCTCCCAGCTCCTCTTGCTTTTCCCCAGCCCTGCTCTGCTTCAGGTACCCTTTTCTCCCAGGCAGCTAGGTCCTTCTCCCTCCAAGGCTGGAGAGAGACTGACTCAGCTCCTGGCTCACAGCCCTTTTATAGGGGCCGCTGTGGCCTGATTGGGCGTGGCCCTGGCTGTGTCTGCTTCCCCAGTCAGCCCAGCCTTTTTCTACGGGAACGGGGTAACTGTCCAGATACAGGGGGTTAAGTTCACCCCTTTTCATGGAGCAGCTTTCTCCCTCTTGTTTGCCTTGCAGGTTAGCGTGGCTGGTAAGGCAGCTCTCAACTTGCTCTCAGCAGGGAATATTGACCAAAAAGCACCTACTTTCCCTGTCAAGCCTGGAGTTGCAGTCTGAATGCAGGACCAAGAAGGGAAATAAGGAGGGGCTAAGTAAGGGCTTTGACAATTTACCTATGGTGAATGGGAAGGATGTTCCACTATCATCATGACAATGAGCTCTGTTATAGAAACCTAGCTACAGATAGGTGTGCTATACCACAAAGCTGGAAATATAAGATGTCCCAGTGACCTATCAATATTGCAGAAGCTAATCCATGCTCTAGAAAGATATGTTTTTGAAAACTTACCAGGCTGTGAAGTTCTGAAGAGTATGCTTAAATATTCCTCCCACAGTGCATATATTTTGGTAAATATTGTTCTCGAGGAGTAAGTCTTCCACTTTTCACTTTAGCACTAAATATTTTGACGATGTTTATGTGGAAAGACGTATTTAAAAGCTTCGCACTTTACGAAGGACTGAAAACTACAGCTGATTGAGTAATTCAGCAATGTAATATTTTCCTGAATATGAGGGAAAAAACCCTTGAATTTTGTTCAGTTGTCCTGCCTGTGTTAGTTTTCCATTAATACTCTAGCAAACAAGTTTCCTTGCATGATTATTTATGCAAAGAACAAATTTTAAGTGAATATTAGAGACTATTGGCAGAAGGGGCCTAACTCACAGGCCATTGAGGTCAATGGAAAGGTTCCCATTAACTTCAATGAGCTTTGGATTTTGAATGCATCAATGCATTATTTGTTGACATAACTGCATTGTTGGCTGGATTAGCTTTTTTGTTGTTCTGCTGCAGAAAAGTTTGTTGCTTTTGGACTAGTAAAACACTTCATTGAATAAAATAGACTAACATGCGTAAATCACAAAAAGTGAAAAGAAACACCAACACTCTAGTTTTTTTTCCCCTCCAGTTTTAATTCTGTGCCTAAGAGAAAACAAACTTGTATTTGATTTTCCCTTGAGCCTTACCAACTGGGAATACTTCCACAAATTTTCTTTCATAGGGTGTTATACAATGAGAAGGTCTGGTAGTTCTCTTTCTTTGGAATGACATCTGTAGCATGCCCATGGTCAGACAGTACCAATATCTAAGGCAATACATATTTTAACTTAATTAGTCCATTGTTTCCTATAAAAATTCTTTGAACTTAGTGCGTTCAGCCAGAATCTCAAACTCCTTTACAAATGTTACTTAAGACAGAGATAAGTGCTGTGATAATTCAGCTGTCTTAGAAAGGGGTAAACTGAGGCACAAGACGATTCAAGTGATTGGTTCAAGATCACTCAAAGCCAGATTGTGCCTGGTCCCTTGGTGAGTGCAAGGATGAAGGAGGACTTTCTCACCTCTTCTTGCATTGCAGTCTTGTGCCTAGAAAAGTGTACAGAGTGCTCCCCTTCCAGTCGCCTTGGCCATGTGTACCACTATTCCCAAAGAGGCTGGGGAGAAGAGAGGAGTCAGGGCTATTGCTCAGCGCCCACTCCACATTGGCTGCAGAACAGGATCAGTGATTGGGGGAATCATAGAGAAGTATATTAGCAGGCATGTTCCATGTGCTTGCCAGGGAGGAAATCTGCCTTCCTGAGGCCTCCAAGTGTTCCTCCTGAGTGGTACGAATTGGCACTTTACTTTTCTCTGGGCTGTGCCTAACGTACATGATCTAGCCTTGAGTGAGTCAATGACAGAGCTGGTAATAGAGACTGTGCCAGGAATCCTGAGTCCTGGCACCCTGGTTTAATTACTAGGCACTGGTGCCTCCCTTTTTACTTTGATGTGTAGGCACAATACAATAATTGTAAATGTCTCACTGAAAGCAGCCCTCTTCCTGGTGCACTTCCGCTAAAAGTGTGTCCATTTGTGAGTACTTTACAAAAAAAAGCAGGATTGGGGAGGAGTGCGAGAAAATTTTACAATAATAGTCTATCATTTATTTGCCATTTGTCTTTGAGACAGCGTCTATTAAACTTGATTTCACCATTGCTTAACTAGTTTACGCTGGTACAAATTCAAGAGGACAGTCCTGTTTCTGCTGCAGACACGCTGCTCTGTATGTGCAGTGCACCACAGATAGTTATATTCACAGCCATCCAATTTCTGCTCAACCACTGGCACAGGTCTAGTAAATATTTTGGAAAGGTGAAAGGGGCTGCTGGCTCTGGGGGAAAAGGTAACATTATGCCAAGAGAGAGACGTTAGGTTCTTTCTGAATAGTTCTTCATTAGAGCTAGTGCCAAGCAGTAAGTCAACCTACCCAGGAAAAAAGACAGCATTTTTTTGGGTCAAAAAATTAAATGAGGAACCCAATAAAGAATTGAAAATGGAGAAGAAAAGAAAATCTGGAAATGGAAAATCTGTATTTGTATTTCAGAGTTTGATCACCTTGCCATCGTCTATCATAATCCTTTTAAGCAATGGTAGAAGGATGTCCTAGAGCAGGGGTCGGCAACCTTTCAGAAGTGGTTTGTTGAGTCTTCATTTATTTACTCAAATTTAAGGTTTCTGGTGCCAGTAATACATTTTGACATTTTTAGAAGGTCTCTTTCTATAAGTCTATAATATACAACTGAAGTATTGTTCTCTGCAAAGTGAATAAGGGTTTTAAAATGTTTAAGAAGCTTCACTTAAAATTAAATTAACATGCAGAGCTCCCTGGACCGGTGCCCAGGACCCGGGCAGTGTGAGTGCCACTGAAAATCAACTCGCGTGCTGCCTTTGGCACACGTGCCATAGGTTGCCTACCCCTGTCCTAGTGTAATGCCCTTAAGTTATCCTTCATTATTAGTATTTGTATTGCTTAGAAGCTTGTTACAGTAACAGATAGTGCCCTTGGGAAAATCACTTAACTTCTCTGTGCTTCATTTTCCTCATCTGTAAAATGGGAACAATAATACATCTCCAGACAGGAGCAGACTGGGGGAAGAGCAGATGCTCCTTCAGGGAGGCAGAATAGCTTTCAGGACAAAACTGTTTCCTCTGTTTCAGTGACTTTCAACCCTTTTCCACACCAGGCCCTCCATGCAATTTAGCAAAGTGGAGGTAAGGTGGTTGTAACCCCTTGATACCTGTTAAGAACCCCCTGCTTGAGAACACGTGCCTTATTCTAATAAAGCTCCTTGTTCATTGCTAGAAGAAAGTGATGTTTTCTGTGATTCTTTACATTTGTCACACAACCCTCTTAGACAGGCTATACTTTTTTTTTTCCTGTTTGCTCACAAGCTGCTGAATGCTTTAGAAATGGATTAGAAAAGTTTTCCACCACACCACTGCCATGTAATATCTCCTGCTGATCCTATCTGATCAGAGCCATCTGAGCAAGCTCTGCACTGAGCTGGGTACTCAGGTAAGCCATAAGGTGGGCTGAACAAGTCTGCTGCCTTTGAGAAAAGAGAGGGAGAGCTAAAGGCTATGAAGACCATTCCTTTTCACTTCAGAGACTGAGGAATCCCAGCAGGTTGGGGTGTGTGTGTGTGTGTGTGTGTGTTTAAAAAAAAGTACAATATTTTGTTCATCTCCCTTACCGCCATGTACTCTCATTTTCAGACCTGTCCTCTTTTAGGTTTGATTGACAGGGAGGTTTTGGAAGGGATTGAAATCTTATTTTGGAAAGGATTGAAATCTTATCTGGACTAGTTCCTCAATCCCTATTTAGAGTCCAAAGGCTCTGAGCCAACCGCTACTAGATACCTGTGCTGTGGCTAGTGCCACTGTGATGGATTTACATCTCTGGTTTATTATAGGTTCTTGAGTTCAGGGGGATAGAAAGGGAGGTCACAAGGAGGATATTGAATGATATAATTTGAACAATACAGGTATTGGTATGATGTAAAATAAGAACAACCTCCAAAACCTGTCTCGGTTAATATAGAGATTGAGTGATATAGATGAAGACTTAAATTGATGAGGCACATGTGTAAATTGATAAAGGAGCTTGATGCACCATAACATTGAAATTTATCTAAATTCAATATTGTTAAACATTCTTAAAGATCAGATGAATTATACATGAAGTATATGGATTATTTGTCGCAGGCAAACAATGGTGACATTTCTGTCTGTCACTTAGTATGACAAGGTTAGCATGTTTTATTCAAAACTTTTAAACAGTAAAATGATTTGTATGCATTACTCTTTCTTTGGACTGTCAGAGAAAGCAGAAAGCAACACAGTTATTCTATGACACAAAGTCATCTTTCGTGTTAAAAAAAAAAAAAGACAGAACAGGATTGTTTCCGACATCCATAAAACTCACACTTTAGTTTTCTGCTCATCTGGGGGGGGTGTGGAAAAAAAAATGTAATAAACTGAATCCTAAGTACGAAGGAAAAGAGAAAAATAAAGCCAGGTAGTAGAAAGTAGTTTAACAATAAACTAAGAATGGAATTTGTTGACTATTAAAAATGGTTTGTGAATATTTTTGCAAAATAAATATACCAAGTTCAGTTTGCTGTGATTCATGGGGTCTTATTCATTATTCACCAGTATTTGGAGAAATGCTGGGTATTTGTGTATAAGTTTGTGAATTTTAGTACAAACCATTATTAATTCAAAAACTCATATAGGAAGTTCATTATTCACTCTTTGTTGGTTGTTCTCATGTTTATAATGTTTGTCATTAAGTCACAGAGAACAATAGTGTACGACGTAAGTAATTAACTATACCACACAAATACCAGATGGTTATAGGAACATAGAAATTTCTGGTTCAGACCATTCGTCCATATAGTCCAGTAGCCTTTCTCTGACAGAGGCCAGCACGAGTGGCTTCAGAGAAAAGTGAAAGAAACCTCATAATATACAGATGTGGGATAAACTGCCCCCATGATGGTTTTATCCCTTAATAGTTAGAAATGGGCTTTAAATCCTGAAGCATAGATTTTTTTTATACCGTCCAAAAAATTTTTTTGGCATTAACTATTATAGCTCTGGATATTCTTGTTATTCACATATGTTCAGTCCTGTATTGGATCTTGGTACATTCTTGGCCTTGATGACATCATGTGGCAATACATTCCACAGTCTAATTATGTGTGGTGGAATAAAAACAAATGTCCTTTATCAGTTTTGAATTTGCTGCTTTTCAATATTTTGAATTATTGAAACAAACTGTTCACAAATGACCCATGCTCTGAAATTATTCATTAATACTATTCAACAGATGTTTTTCAAAAGTATGTTTGAAAAAATGAGTGTCAACCTGTGAATGATTTGCTGACAAGAAAGGAGCTAAAATCTTAATAAATATTATTGAAAGTTTGACCAGCTGCACACTCTGGTAATCTAGCTGCTTTCTTTGAACTAATAATAGTCTTTAGTGCTTGTAAAAGAGGCCAATTCAACAATCTTGGAGACTGCATTGCTCTGTTCACAGAACAGATACAGCATGGGCAGTGGCAGCTAAATTTTCTCCAATATCACTGTGCCGATGTGCATCAATCCTTAATTGGAGGGACTCCATTTAGGAATGAGATCAATCTACTTTTTCATTCACTTTTTGCCTTCTTCACTCAAGGGTGTGAATCATGGAAGGATTTTCTGCAACATGGGTACCTGGACTGAGATGCTCTTGGACAGCTTTCTTTCAATAACTAACAACCTGGGTTGGAGTCAACCTAGTGACCTAAAAATTATACCCTTTGGACTTCTTTCCTATTGCTATTTCCATTAGTCGTCCAGTCCTTAAGAAGCTGTTGCTTTAATCTTTATGGCTTAGTGTGACAGGGTGTTAAGCAGAAAACTGCTTAGCCAACCCTCTGTCGCTCCAGCGCCAATTAAGGGAGGTGAATTGGAGTTGGGTAGATCACCTGGCCCTGACTGGGGAAGCTAGAACAGCTGCTGCCTCATTGGGCTGGAGCTGGATAAGACCTCCAGAGGAAGGAAGTCAGGGGAGGACCTGGGAAGAGGGGGAAGCTGCACTAAGAGAAAGCAGGGAGGCGTAGCCTGTCCCCTCTCTCCTGCTGGTAGACAAGCAGAAAGGGATTGTGTGTATTGTGATGGAAAGGTGGTGGGAACACTACTTGTAAAATAAAGCACCAGGTGAGCACTGCAAACAAGGACTCTGAGTGACTTTCTCAGCCCAGCGGGGACCCCACTACACTTAGACTAAGCCTGTATCAGGAATTGAGCAGCATCTGGGCAATGAGACACCATATTCATGGTGCCATTGCTAATGGCATATCATCAACCAACCAACCAAGCAAATTATTTCTCTGTATTTTCTAACTTCAGTAACAAATGTGTGAAGCCGAGAATTCTGTATGAAAATGGTCTGTGGATCAATGCAGAGCTCCTGGAAACAGAACCAGCCATAGTGCAGCTGGCTACTGTGTCAGCTTTTGTGCCCAACTGTCTTGAAATTACTCCCACTCAGCTTCAAAGCCCAATAACCACAACTGCGCTCCAAGAAAGAAAACGGCTCCTGTAAAATCTGGTGCCTCGGGGTGTTTTTTTATTTTTAACTTTGCTTTTGTTTTAAAAGCAAGAGCTAACGGGCAAAGTATTCTTGTTGATTCGCTGTTGTTTTCAGGCCTTACATCTGACTTTCATTCTCCCAGAACTGAATGCAGATACCATTACTGTCCACAGTTGTAGATGCATGAAACATTTTGTGGTTTTAGATTTCCAAAATTACAATTGGTCCATTTCTCAGATATTAAATAAAATTTCATAAAGAATATTTATCTCCTCATTTGCACCTATAGTTTTATTTGTCTTCCTCTGTCTCACATATGTAGTCTTAGATATTAAAAAGAGATCAGTGATTTTGAATAACTCCTTTTTTGGGTGCCACCTTGAGACACCATAAAGGGGCCGGATTTTCAGAAAGTGCTGAGGACCTGCTGGCTGCATACCCAAAACCTGATGCTCGCCAAATCACTAGTCACATCTCACAATCTGTTCATCTGTCTCTTCCTTCCCCTCAGAATGCTCATATATTTAGGTGCTTTCAAGCCTTTGCTATCATCCTGACACCCTGCATTCTTAGAAAATGGTAAGGATGTATCGCATACAGTCCAAATCCTGTTTCTCTTAATCTTGCATATAGTCCTATTGAAGTCTTTGTGTTTCTTTCTAGGCCATAACAATACAATTTACTCTCCTACAGTATCATCTGTTTCTCTCAAGTATATACATTGTTTGCACATTTAAAAAAAAACTTCTATGTTTGTCTCAGATGCAGACAATAGTGACTCACCTTACTATTTAGTGAATGCATTAGGCTCCTCATTATATTATACATACACAGCTAATGGCTGTAATTGATTAGAATCTCATCCAGATTCAGAAGATTAAGTCACACAAATTATTTTTGTAATTGTTTAATAGAGCCCTCTTAAGGAGACAGTCCAGAGATTTCACTGCTAACTCCCTGTTCAGAGCTATACAGAAGCAGCTACTATTGGCTGAAAGCTGGTTCTGTTGCTCCTATTATCTCTTAGGTTCATGGAAAATAATTGACATCTGTACTTGTAAATATAAAATTTTTTTAAGGTCAGATCAGCTCTTTCTCACCCCTTTTATCTCTGCTTCTGTTTTCTCCTAGTATTTTTTGCATTGTTCATGGAGACTAGAGACAGACAGAGTGGTACAGTGCTCTCAGAAGGGAATTTCCAGCAGATAAAAGACTTTAGAGAGGGCCTGAAAATGAATTAGAATACTTGCTGTGCCCACCAGAATGTGCAGCTACCTAAATAGATAAAACAACCAGACACATAACTTCATGTATGCCAAACAGCGGTCAGCACAATGTCATTCTGAGAGGTGCCTCCTCTCTGAAGGCTAGAAATAATGTCAAAGCCCTGGTCTTTCAATACTGCTGACATCACATCCATCAGAGAGAGTACTTCTGGGAATGGCAGTCATGCTGTTTGGAAGCAGAGATGGAAAGCCAAATACCTATCCTTTCTGAGGGATAGATTCTTCTCTCTATACTGTCCTCCACCTGACTCACATACCAATTCTCCACTTCAGAGGTCAGCAAGTTACTTAAGCCCATTCCTAACTTTAAACATGGAAGTAGCCCTACTGACATTTACATTTGTAGTTCACAAATGGGAGTACACTCGTACTTAAAACTTCGGCACATGCTTAAGTACCTTGCTCCATCAGGGTCTCAATGAGTGACTGAGAAAGTGTTTGGCCCACCTTTTTTATGTATCATGAAAAATCTTTAAGTATTTGGAGCCATATCGAAATCCCAGTGAAGTCAGTGGAAAAACTCCCATTACACAAGTAATTGGGCTCAGTATAGGGGTTACCAGGTGAAATTCTACAGCCTCAGATTAAATTATTTTAATGGTTCCTGCTAGCCTTAAAATATACAAATGCTACAAAATTGCAGACTTTTTCTAGGTCCAATATTTAAAAAAAAAATCACTAAGAAAAAAGCCTTTCCTTCCTGGACAAACTTTTTGCCTTTTTTTCTGAATGGTAGAAGTGTTTGATTAGAAAATATCATGGTATAAATACCATTACAATTATGAAGTGGGATCTTTTATCCTCTCAGATAATGAAATTGATTATGGAAAGGTTCTGTATCAGATAGAGAGATGATACTAGTTGCCTTTGAAATACGCATCCTGCTGAGATGAACTTTGCTTTTCTCTTTTTGTTGTGAAATTGATTCAAGAATTCATTTGAGAGCCGCAAGCATGGTGTTGATTTATTTTACACTTGAGGAAGATTTAAACATATTTTTGTTTGCATTAATTATAGAAAGAAGACATTTTGGGGGATTGATATTTGGATTCATTTTTCATTTTTTCTTTCTTTTGTGGCTGAGGGGCAGGTGGTTTTGTTTTTGATTAACGCTGCTTGGTAGCTCAGAAAAGAAATGGAGATGGAGTCACTCAGGTTTAAGAGCATCAATTTAATAGACCTCTTGATTAATTTACTAAACACATAAGTAGTCATTTTGTGTCCTGTGTGTGTTCCAAAGTCTGTGCATTGTGGATTTGTGCATTATTGTGTTCTTGATGTGCTTTTAATTACAATGGACCAAATATTCATCCCTGGTGTAAACCAATTAAAATAATCTGGGCCCAGGTTCATCTCTAGTGTATATTTCTAGGTTCCCCTCCTGTCATCACTTTAGACAGGATGAGGGATGTCCAAATTAAAGGGCGCTACCTTGATTCCTTATCACTCAAAAATTCAATTATAGTCCACCACTCATCAAGTTATTATGAGTGAAGGATTCTGCTCAAAGTCAGCCAGGAGCTTTGTTCAGGGGAGAAACAAACTGTTTGATTCAGTTTTTAAAAATACACAGAGAAAATCCTAGCACTCGGCTTTATATATTGTAGCTTTTTGTTCTTCTCAATCTTTTAAAAATGTAACTGCTGCTAAGATCCTGTCTACTTGCCTCTAGAGCATTACGCAATATTACACGTAGGGCCAGATTCCGTTCTTAATTACAAAGCAAGCAGCTATACTGAATTCACTGGGGTTGCACTGAGTATAAATCATGACACAATCTGGCACTTAATTTCAGCAGGAAAGTGACTATGTTTAACAAATGATTTTTTTCCTCTTAACAATAAAAGATAAATTATGCCTTTAATGAAAAATACATCTACTACCTAAGAGTCAGGATCAATACAAATATTTCTGGTTTCTGATATATATCCAGATGAAAAAGACACAAATTATTCTGAAAGTGAAGGAATGAGCAGGGTACCTTTCTGATTCTTTTCTTCTCCGATTAATTGTTTGTGAAACAGGAAGCAACAGACTACTGTGTTTTGGGGAGGGTTGTCGAGATTGTCTTAAATCTGCATAGTCTTGTATCTTCTCACTGGCTGCTTTCTCGAATACGCCTCCCTGCTGGTGAAAGACCACAGGCATTATGCCTTTCAGAGTAACATTCAGTGAGCCAGCAAAGAACCTGCCAGGTCAGAGACTTCACAAATCTACATGCCAATCCCGCAATACACCTGGTCATAGACTCTAGTTTAATCAGGTGAGTAACCCCTTGAAGTCAATAGGATTACTCACATGCTCAGAGTTAAACACGAAGAAGTGCTTTGCTGGAGTAGGGCCTCCATTACCAACAGCCTAAATCCCATATATGAGGAAGGCAGGATAGAGTCAGGGCCCAATTCAGATGTGGTGTAAATTCCCTTGACTTTTCCCTGCCTTCACCACATATAAAACAGGGCCTTGGTAAATAAGTGACTGGAATAACTAGCCATTAGGTTCTTCCTTGGCTCACTGAACGTTCAATGGCGGGGGGGGGGGATTAGTCCCCTACCTGTGTTCGTCCTTATGACACAAATGAATGCTAATTCTTTGTGTCCCCCATTCATGTGGTACCCGAGCCTCTTTTTAAAACCATCTTCATATATGTGTAGAGTAGAGGAAAAGCTTTATTCAGGCCTGTGCTCTCTGGGAAACTCAATACACGCTACACCAGTAGTTCCCAAACTTATTGGTTACCGCCTTCCTTCTTGTGTTTGTTGTAGTTTACACACACACGCGCTCTGGCCACACAAGTATATAAACCAATTTGAGTTTGGGCTTCTTTGTTTTTCACTTGAGTTGTTTTTTTCCCTTCGCATGAATGAGCCAATAATCCATTGTAATAAGAGGAAAAGCAAAACTGCAATTGTGGTACTTGCTTACAATTAAATGTGCACACCACGTCATAGCAAGCGGATTCATGTACAGATGGCAACAACTTTGTATAATGCTGTGCAAGCGTAACAGAAATTCATCAAAATGCACAGTGCCATCTGAGGACCTGATATAACTGGAGGAATCGGCTTTGCTAGTTATTCATTGGTGTGGGTAAAATGTGCGCAGTACGATTTTTTCCCCTAAAGCTTCTCATGCTGCCCTAGAATACATTCTGGGCTCTCCTAGAGGCTGCACTCCCTAGTTTGAGAACCTCTGCACTATACTAATTGTGAAGTATTGTTCTTCTCAACCAGTTGACTACCAGCATCATGGCACCACCCAGCAGTGCCTGTGCCCTTGTGCTGCTGTTCTTTAAATCAAGGTTGGCTGTCTTTCTGAAAGATATGCTCTAATTCAACCAAATTGTATGGCTTGCTTTGGGAATCGGTGAAATTCTATGGCCTGTGTTATGTAGGAAGTCCGACTAGATGATGACAATGGTCCCTTCTGGCCTTAAACTCTGTGCATATATAAAATATGGTGTTGGGGAGGTATTCACTGTTTGAGCATCAAATGGTGTCATCCTTATCTGTGTCAATGGGAGCTTTGCCATTGATTTAACTTGGTGCTGGATCAGACGCCACATTAGGGTGCACTCTTTCAGGGTTCTCTGTATCAAGTGACAAAAATGCTGTAAGAAGATGCTTTCATCTATTTCCTAAGAAACACTGAAATCCAGAGGGGATATGCTTGGAAGGAATGGCTTTGGACAGGTTGGAGAAGCATGTTTTATGTAGAGATAAATTAATAAGGCTGTTAAGATCTTGGATAAAAAATGGAACTTGAAGTTGAAAGTAATAAATGCATGATGCCTTTGTGGTGGATTTCTCCTTGGCTATATTCAAGAATAAAAAATACTCTGAGAGAAAACTACTCATTAGTTGTCAATTCAAAATAAGTTTAGAAACTAGAAATCTGTCTCTTGGCTGCCAATGATATCTGTGTGAAAACCTCCTAATCCCTCAAGTTGTTGATAAAAAGTATCATTAAGTCAGCCTGTTATCACTCCTGGATCTGGCAGAATTATCACTACCTGGAACAATAAAAGAAATCATGCTTTTTAAGCATCTCTGCAGCATGACTTGTGATTCTCCACAGAATCTCATTTGCAGATTTACTGTACCAGTACTGACTCATAATTCTAACAAAGAACAAGGGAAATAGTAAAGTATACAGTGACTTGCTAAACTGGTACCTATTTTTATAAACTGTAAGTTTGCTTTTGTTTAGTACCAAGTTGGAGTGGGGAGAAAGAGAGGGAAAAAAAGCTTTTCAGAAGATCTAGATGGGAACCTCAGGACTTTGTTTCAAAGGGGTTGGAGTGGGGATGGGGGCAGGGCAGAAGTATAGGTATGAACAACTGTATTCAGATCTGAGGTTCTATATGAGACACTTGTATGTATGCCATCAACAAGACAATAAGAACTTTTAAGTTCATTATTAATAATAAATAGGGTATTTGTATTACATTAGTATTGAACGGCCCCAGTCAGAATCAGGTTCCTCTTGCTCTGGGCACTATACAGACATAAAGTGGAAGGAACGCCCTGCCCTGAACAGCACACAAATTATGTAGGGAGAAATGGATGTTGAACTCAGTGGGGATTGGAAGGGGAAATGCGACCGTGATAGGAGCACACGGCTGCATATTTTAGTTGAGTGTAGTCTTTAGAGTTGCTTGTTGTTGTTTTAAATGAGAGGATTGAATAAGATATGTTGCCTAGCCACTGACATAAGGCAAATGGGAACCATGAGAGGAAGAGGGTATAGGTGGAAGCAGCTACCAAAGAAGATTGCGCACAAGTAGAACCTCCAGTGGGGAGGGGGGAAAAAGGTGAAAATGGCAGCAGCTGCTAGAGAAAGGAGAAACACGGGTAGCAACAGCTTGGGAAGGGGGTTTGGGAAAACAGCAACCACTAAGGCAGAGAGGGAGGGAATAGAGGGGACAAGTGTGGTATGAAAGGAGAGCCATTGCTTCCCTCCGCCTCCTGCCCCCCTCCCCCCCCCCGGGATTTAAATCCAGGAAGTTTATCATCTTGATACTATGACTGAGAGAATCAGTTCAGATAAAATGAGCACTGAGTCGAACAGGAAGGTTCAGTCATCCTGAAAATAAATCTCTTTGTGTGATTCCAAAGGCTTTTCCTCCATTTTTGTACATGGCTGCCCTTTCAGGTTCTTACTGAAAAGGAGAGGGGAGTGCCAAAATACCACAAGGGAGACTGGTCTTAATTGTATTTCCAGCTCGGTTTTGCAAACATAAGAAACACTGAAGCCTGGAAAAGGTCTGGAGAAGTAGTCAAACTCTGGGTACTTCTACTCATCGGAATCTATTGAGGGTCACAAGACACTGCCCACCATTCATCCCGCCTTTGAGTTTATAACTGAACAATTTTAAGCCTGTGATCTGAGGGGCAGCAGATTAACCTCTTCTCTTGTTGTAACTTGGCCATTTATTTCTGTTTGGGACTTTCCTTTGCAGCCTATTCTTATCAAGTCCCTTTAATAAATAATAATAAATACACATTTATATATGGTATTTCAGCCCAAAGACTCAGAGCACTTTACAGCAAGGAGTCGTTTCACATACCACTTAAGCATAGTCACCCTCCTGAGAGAGGGACTTTATGACATCGCCTTTTAAAAATCTAAATAAATTATATTCTCTCGTTCTCCTTTAGTCACTATTACTTGAAATGGAAGAAAGAGTATTATCAGGAAATGCACTCATTCGATTCATTTTCCTGCTTGCATATTAGCAAGCCTCTGCTTAAATCTGTGATCGAAATTGGCAAATTTTGCATGCTTCACCTTTGACATAGTCTAATTTCCTTGTAGCCCAGTAGCTATGGGATCTCAGTGCTGTAATAGTGCAGAGGATAAACCAGGATGCAGCCCTGGCATTGCACACCCAGGAAGTGGTTCATTTTATAAATCCATAGCGCCCTCCTCCCCCCACGCTCTACTAATTCCTCTTTATTGCCAGTTCCACTCCCTTGCTCACCCTTACACGTTGAGAGCTGCGCATCTCACAGATGCATATGAGTGTGGCGAGGTGACCACTTTTATGCTCAGAGGAAAACGGGGATTGATGAATGTCAATGTAGTGTAATTTATGATTTATGATATAATTTAAGAGGAAATAGTGCAGAAAACTGTACTTGCACTTTTGCTGCGTAAATCATGCATGAGCCTCACAGAAATGGGACAAACATTTTTCTCATGAGTTAGGCCCTTTGTCACAAGGATGACAGCCAAGTCCTAAAGGCCATTTCTGATCACTGAACATGTTACGTTCAGTGACCGGCGAGTGGGGCTCACTCTGCCAGGTGCTGAGTGCCCACAGTTCCTTCCAAGATTGGTCCCTTAAGTCTGGGACTTAGTGAACATGTTAATTTTTTGTCCTTTATATTGGAGTCAGGCTTCTTACGTGTATTATATTATGACTGACTGACTAATCCTTCCCCCTCTCTCTGTATTATTTTGCTGCAGTGACTGAAATAGGGTGGGACCACATTAGAGAAAACTAAATGACTCCTCAGGGCATTCCATGCCAAAAAATTAAGAATTCTGCACCAAAAAATTAAAATTCTGTGCACAATCTTTTTAAAATTCTGCAGAATTCTGCGAATTTTATTTGTCAAATAAATGTGGGAGGCTCCAGCATGGCATTGGGGAGCTCAGGCCACTGACTACACAGAGGTGGGAGATCACTGTGCAACTCCCCACCCCAGGATACCCCAAACTCAATCGTGAGGCTGCACCCAACCCTGACATAGTGCAAGGACTGGGCCTGCCCCAGAGACACCCCAGGGCCCTGCCCCTCTGTGCCAGGTGCACCAAGTGTGGGCAGGCAGGCTCAGCAAGGCAGGATCCAAGTGAGGAGGGGCTTAGTGTGTGGGGGATCCAGGTGTGAGTTGAGAGGGCTCTGTGTGGGGCAATCTGGGTGCGGGTGGTTCAGTGGGGGATCTGGGTGCAGGGAGGATCTGGATGTACAGAGGCTTGTTGAGGAGGTTGGGGTGCAAGGGTAAGGGGATTCTGCAGGGGGTCCAGGTGAAAGTGGTTGGAGCTCAGCGGGGAAGGGAACAGAGCTCAGTGGGGGAATATGGGTGTGGAGGGCTCAGTGGCGGGGGTACAGATGCAGCTGGTTGGGGCTCGATGGGATGGGGATCTAGGTGCAGGTGACTCTTTGGGGTGGTCCAGGTGCGGAGGGAGGGGGCTTATCAGGGGGGTTTCTGAGTGCAGGGGGGGGTGAGGCTTGGTGGGAGGGTCTGGGTATGAGGGGGTCTGGATGCATGGGGGCTGGGCAGATGGGGGAGCAGCTCCCTGTACAGGGATCCCTCCCCCTGCAGCTGAGGCGTGATGGGAGCAGGAAGCAGAGGAGGGGGGAGTTTGCAGAGCTTTCTGCAGCCAGGGGAGAAATCTGGGGGTGGGTCTGACCTGGCCCCAGATGCCGTGCAGGGAAAGAGGAAGTCCCGTCCTCCCCAGCCCAGCCTGGACTAGCAGCTAAGCCCAGTGCAGGGTAGGAGCCACCAACCAGGTCTTCCCAGTCCTGCTTCCTGCCCACAGTTATTTACCTCTCTGTCAGCTGCCCTGGGCACCCGAAACATACAGCTCGGGAGGGTCACATGACCACTCTTGTGGCTTCTCTGTCAGAAAGTCATTTTTCTGTGAGGAAACAAAGAAATGTGCAGGGGACATAAATTCTGTGCATGCGCAGTGGCACAGAATTTCCCCAGGAGTATTAAATGTACACTGTCCATAACCAAAATATTCAGCTATTAAAAAAAACGTGGTAATGGAAACAATGTCAAAAAAGACAACTACTTTTGGAAAAAAGTGAATATCCACTTATTTTAAGTTGAAATTTTCATAACTGACTCATAACACTGAAAATAATAAAGATTGAGGAAGAAGGGTCAGGCTCTGCTTTGAATTTTCTGGCTTTATTTCTTTGTGTCACAACCTTTTTTCTCCCTTCTTCTATTTATTTTTCACATTAAATGCTCAAACAACCTGCTTTCATGGTGTGCAGATAGAGTGTACATGCAGAAGGAAAGATGGTGTGCCCAGGAGAAAGAATACACGGTGGCGACTGAAGAATGAAATTATATAGTGTTTTCATTAGTCTCGGTTAAATCATCTGTCGGCTTAGAGCATCTTCACTAAGAGTGCTACAGCTACATCGGTGCAAGTTTCCAGTGTAGACAAGCTCTTAGAGGTGTTAAGTTGCAAGTTTCCTGCTAATGCTACAGTTATTAGTTCTAGCCCATCTAACAGAGTGTATCTAAAGTTGTATCAATCTCTATTAAAGCTTTTGTTTATTTCCCAAGGAATTTAATTACAAGCCAGTTAATTCCATCTAACTGTGCTTTGATAGCAATTTAGTTATAATGGAAACATGTTATAATATAATGTCTTTGGACTATAAATTTCAGTGATAGAAATTTGTACCTTAATGGCTTCTAACTGAAGCCCCACACTATGTTTTGAATATGGATGGGCAAAACCAGTCTGGTTTATTGTGTGTAGCACTTTTCCTGGCGGTTAAAGTACTTACAGCTCTTACTGTATTAGCCATGGGAGGAGGGGAAGCAGGGAGAGGGGGAGCTTTTAGCAGAATACACCGCCCTCTCTTAGGGCTTGCCTACACTGTGGAAAAGCCCAGAGTACCTAGTGCACAGTAGCTACTCAACACTATCCCCCCATATTGACACTCTTACGCCATGTGATGGGGTGCCCACCCCATACAAAGCCTGGAGAGGTTAAAGTGGCTAGGCAGGCCAACTCACTGCCCAGGCGACACATGAAGGAGACAGAGAGCAGGCCACGAACTGAAAATGGGCTCAGCTGGGCAGGAGCAGGTGGGACCTGTGTAAAGCCCAGGAGCTGTGGCAGCAAGACACTGTTAGGAAGTAGTCTACAGTCACTCCCTAGGAGGAGGGAGCTTTGGCTGGCAAACCCAGGAAGAGAGGGAAGCCAGATAGGTAGGAAGAAGCCCAGGGAAACAGCAGCACAGGGTAGGATTGTACAGACCGTGGCTGCTTGTCCTAGAGTCCCTGGGCTGGAGCCCAGTGCAGAGGGTGGGCCTGTGTTCCCCTACCAGCTACTAGGAGGTGGTGCAGGGCGTGGAGATGCCAGCCGCCGGACAGCTTGTCTAGAAGGACTTTGAATTCCCTGGAAAGGGAGGACTTCAGGAACCTGTCCAGAGTGCCAAGACATGAACAGAAAGCTCTGGGAGTGAGAAGGGCCAAGAGTGAGAGAGACGATGGGTAGAGAAACTGCCAGAGGAGGGCAGCACCTGGCAAGAACTAATCCCCAGAGCCGCCAGGAGCAGGCACCCCATGCAGTAAGTGGACCCTGTGAACGTTGCTTAAAAAGTGTCTTTGTGCGTTTTAGCTTAATACCTTTTGGAAGTGTATCAAACTAAAGCTCACAAAGGCACTGATAGGTGCGTCCACATGAGGAGTTAGTATGGAGTAGTTAGTGTGCTTTAAATTCATACCCTGGCTTACTCTGCACTAACTTTCTTGTGTAGACAAGGCTTTATTTTAACTCCTGCTAATACTGCTCTTCCTGAGGGTAGGTGATGATTTTACTACAGCTGTTTTTGGATTAATTTGTTTGGATGAGGAGACTAGATTGGCCCTGTGAAGATCATATTCAGTTTTCCCCTGGTTGCACCTCAGTGTCCTTCTTCCCTGCACCAGAAAAGTAAGACTTAAAACGAATAATGCCAGCTTCAGCTGGAAAACCCTTCCATTTTGTGAACCCTTTTGAGGTTTCAAAAGTTGTTTTCATTTGTATGCAGAATGAAAATGAGACCTGAATTTTTTGGCAATTCCTCCAGCATGCGCACACACTCCAGAATATCCCAGTTGTTAAGGCACTTGCCTGTGATGTGGAAGACCCATGTTCAAGTACCAACTCTGAGTCAGGCAGACCAGGGACTTGAACCTTCATCTCCACTGAGTGCACAAACCACTGGGCTATTGGCCGTTCAGGCTTTATGTATGTGTGTGATTTTTTTTCCCCCCCTGTGAAACCTTTGGCCAAAACAATTTGTTGAAACTGATACATTTCCACAAAACATTTTGGGTCAAATGAAAAGGCATTTTTGATAGACAAAAGTTTTTTGACCAGCTCTAAAAATGAACATAGATTTCTTGCAAAAGTCTTCTTTTGTAAAAAGCTTCTAAAATCCAGCTCTCTCTTGGCAGAACACCAGTCTCATAGAGGGGAAAAAAAAAAGAAAAGAAAGAAACTGTGCTCATTTTTAGCTGTCACTGTGCTGTGCTTGATTTCTCGGACATCTTGGCAGCCATTTCAGAATGTCTGACTTTGTAGAGACAGGCAACATTGTGCTCGTGACATTGGGTGGGAAAAAACCCACCCCTCCTGCTACAACGCATACATTTCAGAAACCAAGGGAGCAGCAAGGTGGGCAGCACACCAACTGGAAAACACTAAAAATTTTACGCGCTTAGTTCTGTTCTGTAAGGAGGATGGCATCCTTCTCAATCAGTGGACTTTCCTGGCTTTGAGATGAAGGCTTTGTACGTGCGTCTCTCAGCACAGCAGTCACTATACAGCCCAGTTTATATTATCTGTGAGCAGATAATGAATTTCCCCAACATACGTCATTTACAACTTGCTAAAGTAATTCTACAAAGCATTGAGCAGTAACCCAAAGAGGGGGAAAACATATTTTGGTTTTCTTTAATTTTAAAATACGACACCACCATAAGTAAGACATTCCATGCAACTGCAATATTACAATCAGATGTGGTGCAAATCCATCAGACTACTGAATAGAAAGGGTAAAATTCACCAGTGTAAGCATCACTTAAGCACCCCACAATAGGGTACAAGTGCAAGTAAAATGGTGCATTAACATTGTTCTCAGTACAAGGTGGATTTCACCTAAAGAGAACAGGTGAAAAGAAATACAAGGTTAAGTACAGAACCCAGCATGATGAGGCCCTGATGTTAGTTAAGGTCTCTAGGCTCTATGCTAATATTATTTATTACTACTCTTGGGTGTGTGAGATGGTTTATCAGGCCAGGTGCTTAGTGTCCTTTAAACAACTGTTTAAAAAAAAGTTTGTTGTTGCAAGTTTCATGTCAGGATAGCAGTTGAGTCAGGTGTGTACCCCTACATACCACAAGAATTGTTACTTATGTACCCATATAAAAGTCACTGTTAACTACCACCTGCTTCTCTGCACATAAGAGTGGAGATATGATTATTATTTGTTGTACAGATGTACATTTTTAAACAGTTGCAAAGCAAAGTAAAAAGTTTTCAAAAGGAAAAGTATAGAGAAGGAAAAGGAGGAGAATGAGTAGCAGGACATGCATGTTTCAGTAAAATATAACATGCAGCTAGTTACTTTTCAGTATAGTTCATGAAAAATTTGTCATGTGTTACATATGTGATGGAGAGCAGTTTGATTCAGCGCGGGTTCCAAAGAGTTATATCACTTGCCCTCCCCAAAATCCCAAGTTAAAGTCCTGCTGGTCTTTGTGTGTAGTAAACGGAAGAAGAAATAACTCCTTGCGATGTATGTCTAGTTACATGGAGCCAGATAGAGAACCTCTTACTCCAACTGGTGAGCAGTTGCACATGTGAGTATCCCAGTAAGAGTAAGGTGTTCACAATGTGGTCTATACTTCAGACTAAGTTCTGTTCTTGCATTCTTGGAATGGTGTATCTGGGAGCAAAATGAAGCCTGCACAGTGTCTTCCAGAGTTAATTTGTTTACAGGATGTGCCACATACCATTGTTGTTTTTTTACACTGAGAGTGGATAGGATGGAAGGAAGCATTCACAAGAGACTTGAGCCCTGATTCAGAGCCCTTGGAGATCAGTGAAAAGACTTCTCTACTCCCTGCTGATTTCACTAGGCTTTGGATCAGGGTTGATTACAAAGTGCTGAGCACCATCAGCTCCCAGCACCTAGCAGGATCAGGACCCTAGAAATAGAGTGTTGCTGCCAAAGTAGGAAACATTTTATGGCGGCGTTAACTGATACAACTCCAGTTAAAATTGGCAGACATGTCAGTAGCTATACCATGCTGTATGCTCTGCTCAGATATTCCTGCAGATATATTTGTACGATCAACTCGAAATGCTGTAAAGGTTAGTGAAAGCGCCATCCCAGCTGATGGGGATATACCATGCTTCGCTGGAAAGACTGTCTCAGAAACAAAGAGCCACAGGCCATATCTTCAGTGTTACCCTCCTCCTTTCCCCTTCCCATTTCAATTAAGAAACACATCTTATCACTTCTCTTCATGCCTTCTCCTGTATTGGGCTTTTTTTCTGTTCTGTCCTATGGCAGCAGTACTGAATGCTGATGAGACAATACTGTCTTCTATACTAACCAATAATTTCACTGGTACTTCTAACTGAGGTACTGAATGTAACACATACTTTTCAGCATACTAGGTGGATCAGAAGTTTTATTAAGCATTATATGCTTATTGCAAATCTGGTAGCCAACCTCTAATGTTCAAGATGTTTCTTCCCTGCAAAGGTAATTTCACAGTGATTTCTGAAGCTGTATTACATGAGTTATGCATGAAAAGAAGACGAGGACATAAAGTTCACATAATCATAACTGATTTGTAGAGGAGGGATCAAGCAGTGGATTCCATATTAAGTAAGCATAATAAGGATGGTTTTAAGACAGACCCTTCATCCACTAAACTGAAAATACACATTGTCACAAAATGGATTAACTTCTGTATTAAAGGCTTTGAAGTGGCTCACAGTGCATTATGCACAGTCTATGTCACAAGTCAGCAAGGCTGTTTGCTGTATGGGGAGCAGCTTCATAGAGTTGAAAGCCAGAAGGGACCATTAGATCATCTAGGCTGACCTCATGTATAGCTTAGGCCATTGCATTTCACCCATTTATCCCTGTACTGAGCCTGATACCTTGTGTTTGACTAAAGCACCTCTTCCAGAAAGGCATCCGGTCTTGATTTGAAGACGTCAAGAGATGGGGAATCTACCACTTCCCTTGATAGTTTCCCAGCCATTGCTTCTTGCTATGCTTTTCTCCACTAGATTAAAGAGCACTTTAGTACCCGGTAGCAGAAGGTGGTTCACCTTATCTTCTCTGTTAGTCCACTTTTCCACAGGGAATCCACTTCCCACCATGGAAAGGAAGCCAGAGAAGAGCTGTTCTCTACAGTTTTGTACCCTGCACCTAGTGGGAATTCACTGTACATTTAATATTTTATTAACTTTGGAGTGAAGTCACTCAACTTGCCAATGAAGAAAGGAAGGATGGTCTTGTGGTTGAAGTCCTGGATTGGCTCTTTGGAGCTCGGGATTCAGTTTCTGCTCTGCCACAGAATTTCTGTGACACCTTTGGTGAGTCATGTAAGCCCTGATTCAATAAGCTGCTTAAGCACATGCCTAACCTTAAGCAGTCCTAATAGGACTACTGACATGTTTAAAATTAGACATACATTCAAGTATGTTGCTGAATTGGGATCTCAAATCTCTGTGCCTCAGTTTCCCATTTGTGAAGTGGGTATAATTGTCTTACACCCTTTGTTTGTCTTGTCTATTTAGAATGTGATTCTTTAGGGTGGGACAGTCTCTTACTACATGTTTGTTCAATAACTCCAGATTCTACTGTGATACAAATAAATAATCAGGTCAGGAGGTTTGATAGAAATTATATTTTATACTATGTTTCAGAAACAATAGACAGATTAAATATGTAAAACAAAGTGAAGGAAGCTGACGCAAATACACATTGACCAGGAGACTCACTGGTTTCTGACTGATGATTCTCTTACCCTTTATCAGCCTTTTTGAGATCAGGAAAGTCAGTGGCAGTGGCACACTTTAAGTCAGGCCCTGTCAGATGAAAGCCTCCTAGACTGATTTAATTTGAGTGACAAACACGGAAGCTGAATCCTTTCTGTGAAAACACTGTCAAAACTGCAATGCTACCTTTGCAGATTATGAAGTAGTCTGAGTAACTACTGCTAGCCACCACTTGAATAACTGCCAAGCTATCTCACGTATCATTGCCGAATTAAGGAAGGAAGCCCAGATTTTGGGCCTGACTAGCAAAATTAATAGCTTCCAAGAGATCAATTAGATTATATTTATGGGTGAAGAGGAGGCATCTGTCAGTTAGCAGACCTTACTTACTTTACCTCCTTATTACTGTTTATTTTTATTATTACATTATTATTCATTTACCGTTGTTATGTTTCTGTACATTAGAATGCTCTGAATTATTCATATCTGAAGGACACAGTATGTGGGTGTTAGCAGAAGTGTTCTGATTAAGCAATTAGTCCAGTAACTAGCTGCCTATAAAAACATATTCTGCTGGTACAGTGTTTATAGTTGCCTTTTGGTAGATGGCCTGTTTTGAAAACATGTGAGATACTTTGGGGAGGCGGTTTTCTCAGCCAGTGCTGTGGTACTGCAGGTGACTGGACACCAGAAGGCTTGGATCAGAACTGAGTGTGAATCATAATTTCTATCCCATGGGAGATTTACTGTTGAACTGACTTGAAACTAAGCATTTCAGGTCAGTTCAACCAACTCAGAATGAAATATTTCCTTTTCATTTACCCAATAGAAAATCAAATCAAAACATTTTGATTTTGCAGTAACGGCATTTTCCATCAGGAAATCATTTTGAAGAAAAATTCCTGACCAGCTCTACCATAGTCTGGATGCTGCAGATTCAAATCCCAATGAGGGTGAATTTGTATTCTGTTTATTATTATTTTATTGATTCATAAGTGATTTTCTCTGCACCGGCCACAGGAAAGTGGTGGTAGGTAAGGCTATTAAGGCTGGGCTCGACCCCAAACAGGATCCATTTACACTGGAAAAACTTCCAGTGGCACAGTAATCTGGCCTTAGGGAAGCTTTGCACTGGCAGCGCAGGTCTTCCCAAATGCAGCCTAGGATATGACCCACTGTATAGGTGACCATATTACTCTTGTTCTAAGATATTAACTATTTTGGATAAGACAATGTCTATAATGCACACAACAGTGGCACCTGATAAAAAGGTGTGATCTATTTATTACACTACATCTTGCAAAAGGTTTCGCATTGTGATGAACTCCGAATTGCTGTGCATCCTTGTCCGGCAGCTCATGACATAGAGCAGTTATTTCAGGAGGCACAAGGGCTGCAGTAAGGATAAAATATAGAGGAGAACCACCAACAGCACCTTGTTATCATCCAGTCATTTGAAGTGCATGTCATTTGTTGTTTATTATTAGTTAGTTGAAACTAGTTTTGTGAGAAACTTTGAAACTTTGCCATTCAAAGCTTTGAAAACAGATCAATTTTTCAGTTTATGAAAAAAAGTGTTTTTATTTTTCCTGATATTTTTATTGAAAACAGTATTGAAAGGGGTATCAAAACTTTTCATTTACCAAAAACCCAGTTTGTGACAAATGAAAAATTCTGATACCTATTTTCTGCAATAATTTTTGACCAAAGGCCATTTTATTATTTATTACAAATAACTCAAAAATCTTTAAATTTTAAACACTACAAGTTGGAACCCTAGAATTCCATTTGTAGTGCTGCAATAGTGAAGAGGAATTTTGTGCTAATCAGTGGAGATCACCCCTCAGCATAGGCACGGCAGATGGAATTTTGAAAGATCTGAGATTATAAAATTAAAACACTTTCTACCCACTGGACAATCTCTATTGTGAGTATTTGCTGAAGCCGAAGGGACCTATAAAATGAATAAAGAAAAAATTCAATTCCCTAAGAAGGCTCATCAAGAGTCAGCTGAAATGCTTAAACCTGTTAAATCAGCCACGATTAAATATGATGGACTGCGACTGAAAGATACAAGATACCTGTTGTGCATCAACATCAAGTATTTTTCATTTTGACATCAACACAATGCTTCGTACTAACATGTTTGCTTTGCTGTTGTCTGGATTCTTTAATATATCCCCGAAAGCAAAGTGAAGCCATTTCCTTGTTGTTATTTGGAAGGGTGCTGCTGTGTGAATACTTACCACTGACAAATCAGCAGTCTCTCACTTAATAGAAATGAAAGCAGTGGCACTGCCGTCCTCTTCCCTTCAAACAAGAGATGTGCAGGGATTGAAATATTCACTTTCTTGCTTTCTAGTCATGAGCATTAACAACCCACCCGCTAGTTACCTAAACAAATTCAGATTGGGTTCTTTGTATTAGGCGTGGATTGCCTAGCCAAAGAAACAGAAACAAAAAAAACAAAACAACCCCACACAACCAGAACCACCATAGTTTGCAGTCTGAAGCCACATTGTGGCATGTGACTGGGAGAACAGTTAGAAATAACTTGTGCAGCTAGATATCTATCAGTCTGTTCAGCTGCAGGCACTTACTATATGCCCCAATGTCTCTGCTGTATTGTGTGCCACAGGCATTTGCTGACCTGTCACGGTGTATGCTGGGGACCTGCCAACATGCCATACTACATACTGCTGGGACACCTTAGCAGATGCTGAAGAATGCCTTCACGGTGACAAGAGGTGCCCCCTCTGAAATCCACCAATCTGCCTTCTAACCCAATGGTTCTATGATTCTGTGCTGTTATAGAATTACCTTTCCAAAAGACAGTGGGCTGGATCTTCTGCTGTGCTCAGCATGTGACCATGGCATGGTAGGGTGGGAGAAGGTGTATAGGTAAAGTTAGCTTTAAGCCACCTTACTGTTTCCCCCTTCAATCTTGGGGGTCTGACAGGTCTGGTCCCAGCATTTTTACTAATAGTGTTACAGAAGCATCTGTAGCAACACAGGGCTTCTCAGATTTAGCCACAGCTCAAGTAATTAATAGAAGTACTTGCTCTTAGAAGGGGTACATTTTGGAATTGATGCAAGGCAGTAGGGCAGCTTGCATGTACAGTCCCATGAAGTTATAGTCACTTTGACAGGGTGAAGAGTGCCTCCATTTTCAATCTTCTGCTTGTACTTTGTATCTTTTTTTCCCTTCTGTCTGTCTTGTCTATTTAGGCTGTAAGCCCTTCAGAGCAGGGACTGTTATTATTTATATTACAGTAGCACTTACAGGCTACTTATGGTAGCAGAATCCAAGATCAGACCTCCATTGTGCTAGGTGCTGTACAAAGTGAGAGACTTTGCACCAAAGGGCTTACAATCTATATAGATAAGACAGACAAAGGGTGGAAGGAGAATTGCCAAAGGTCACACAGCAGGTCAGTGGCAGAGTCAGAATAGAAGCCATGTCTCCTGACTCTCAGCTTAGTACCCTATGAACTAAATCATACTAGCTCTTGTCTTGCTCAGTATGTGTATATCCAATGCCTAGCACAACGAGGCCCCAGGATTGGCTGAGGCCTTTAGGTGTTACTCTAAATCAAATCATAAAGAAAGAACAAGAAAGTCAACGCAGTGGTTGGAAATGGCCCATCTGAGGAGCTAAGAAGCAAAGAATAGATAGAGGTAGTAGCTGGACAGAGAGAGAGAGATGGTAAAGGGAAGATGTAGTTTTTCAGCTGATGGGTTTTAGGCTGGCAAAATGTGCAGTTCCATATTCGGACAGGAACTCCCGAACAGCACCTGAATCCTGGCTTCTTATCAGAGTCCTCTTGCCTTGCTGTGAATGAAGAGATTAACTAAATGTTAACAAGGGTTACTAATGAGTGAAACATCCAATTCTAAAACATAGGTTCTTTGCATATTTGACCAGCTAGTATTCTTACTCTATTTCTTCTTTGTATTTCTGTACCTAAGACAATAGTTCCTGGTGTTCAGAAAGTAACTAGAAAAGCTGAATCATAATAGATTTAGAGGTTATATCTCAGAGTCTTTCCGTGCATCTTGCATTCCATTATAGTTCTTTGATTCTCTGCACTACAATTTACAGTGCCAAGCCTCTGGAAATGTCTGCAATAGCCCTGCTGCGGGGCAGGAGCTACCTGCCATGTCCTCATTTAGTTAAATGGCAGAATCTCAGGGAACTTGCCGCAGGTGCCACAACACTGAAGACAGACTCAGCATCTGCCACTGGATAGTCTATTTATTTCATATTTAGAAATGTTAAAAAAGAGTGTATGGGAGAGAGAGAAATAACAAAAATGAATTATCTCGCTAAAGTATTCTCCAAGGCCGATTTCATTCAGCATTTATATGCAGGAATTGTTTATAGTGTATCAAGCTGCATAAACTTGTATACTAATTCTTAATTGTGGTATGCAGTCTGTGACAACCATCTGCTTAGAATGCCACATTTTTCTCCCATTCAGTCTCAGTGAAATTAAAATATTGACAGGAACAATTTCTACAGGGTGAACAAGTTAATAGAGGAGCTGAAGTTATGTATGCTTTTTGAATTCAAGTTACAACTTTATATACACACAAAGAGAACTCTAAAATAAACACATTTTAAAAATACATATGAAATAATATGATGAGGAAAATGTGATTATTTTAGTTTATCTCCTGTATTTTTAGATACCCAGAGACAAAAGCTATTTGTCATGTTCATTGATTCATCAGTGTAATATAAAATTTACTATGAAAATAGGATATAACTATTGATTCTTCTGACTTCATTAGAGCTGTGGAAACTTTTTGCACTCAGGCACTATTTGTTGTATTTTCTTCGTAGGAAGATTTGGATGCTCTTGTATTTTGCATTTGAATAACTTTATTTGAGGACTCAGGGGATTCAGAATGGCCCCAGTTCCTTCCCCCTGCTCTTAGGGAATTGGTAATGGGATCCAAAGCCTTTCATTTGTAGATTGCTGGTTTCAAACCAGAATGGGAGGTTGCTGACTGAAAGTTATTACCATTTAATGGTGGATGTGAAAAATCAGTTCCTAATAGACAGGTGTCCGTAACATAAGACAATCATAAGTAGTGTCCATTTTGACAGTGGGAGCAGAGAAGTAGCACACTGAATGGACACGAAGAATGAATTGCTCTGTCAGCTCAAGTAGTGAACCCTACAGATCAGCAGAGGCACATTGCCATCCCCTGTGGGGAAACTTTCACTCCCTGTAGGTACGTCTACACTACGGGACTATTCCGAATTTGCATAAACCGGTTTTGTAAAACAGATTTTATAAAATCGAGTGCGCGCGGCCACACTAAACACATTAAATCGGTAGTGTGCGTCCATGGTCCGAGGCTAGCGTCGATTTCTGGAGCGTTGCACTGTGGGTAGCTATCCCGTAGCTATCCCATAGTTCCCGCAGCCTCCCCCGCCCCTTGGCATTTCCGGGTTGAGATCCCAGTGCCTGATGGGGCAAAAATCATTGTCGCGTGTGGTTCTGGGTACAGCCTCACCCCTCCCTCCCTGAGCAGCAGACAACCGTTTCGCGCCTTTTTTTGCTTGGTAAACTGTGCAGACGCCATAGCACAGCAAGCACAGCAAGCATGGACCCTGCTCAGCTCCATACCGCAACCGTGAATGTTTTAAACACCTCGCGCACTCTCGTGCAGTCTATGGTGAACCAGGACCTTCAATCCGAGGCGAGGAGGAGGCGGATACGGCAGCGCGTGATGACAGTGATGAGGGAGATCCTGATGGTAATGGGGCAGATTCTATCCATTGAACGCCGATTTTGGGCCCGGAAACAAGCACTGACTGGTGGGACCGCATTGTGTTGCAGGTGTGGGACGATTCCCAGTGGCTGCGGGCACTTTCATGGAACTTTGTGACTTGCTTGCCCCTGCCCTGAAACGCCATAATACCAAGATGAGAGCAGCCCTCACAGTAGAGAAGCGAGTGGCGATAGCCCTGGCAACGCCAGACAGCTACTGGTCAGTCGGGAATCAATTTGGAGTTGGAAAATCTACTGTGGGGGCTGCTGTGATGCAAGTAGCCAAAGCAATCACTAAGCTGCTGCTACGAAAGGTTGTGACTCTGGGAAACGTGCAGGCCATAGTGGATGGCTTTGCTGCACTGGGATTCCCTAACTGTGGGGGGCGATAGATGGAACCCATATCCCTATCTTGGCAGTACTTTTCAATGGTGCTGCAAGCACTGGTAGATCTTCACAAACATCCACGTGGGATGGCCAGGGAGGATTCATCACGCTCGCGTCTTCAGAAGCACTACTCTGTTTAAACGGCTGCAGCAAGGGAATTACTTGCCAGACCAGAAAATAACAGTTGGGGATGTTGAAATGCCTGTCGTTATCCTGGGGGACCCAGCCTACCCCTTGATGCCATGGCTCATGAAGCCATACACAGGCAGCCTGGACAGTGGTCAGGATCTGTTCAATTACAGGCTGAGCAAGTGCAGAATGGTGGTGGAATGTGCATTTGGCCGTTTAAAGGCGCTGGCGGACATTACTGACTCGCTCAGACCTCAGCCAAACCAATGTCCCCTATGTTATTACTGCTTGCTGTATTCTCCACAATCTCTGTGAGAGTAAGGGGGAGACCTTTATGGCGGGGTGGGAGGCTGAGGCAAATCACCTGGCCGCTGATTACGTGCAGCCAGACACCAGGGAGATTAGAAGAGCACACCAGGAAGCGGTGCGCATCAGAGAAGCTTTGAAAATGAGCTTCATCAATGGCCAGGGTACAGTGTGACTGCTGTGTTTGTTGATGAACACCCAACCCCCTTGATTGACTCAGTCCCTGTAAGCAACTCCCCACCTTCGAGTACAGCTTACTTATGCAAATAAAGTCACTCTCATTTAAAAGCATGAATTCTTTATTGATTCATTATAAAAAGAGGAGAGAAGTAAGGGTGTGGTTTGGGAGGAGGATAGGAGGGATGGAGAAGGCCATTAAAAAAATTCACAGTAACGACATCCTTCTGGTTAGGCTGTCCACGGGGTGGAGTGGGCGGGTGACGTCTGGGTGAGGAGGATGTGGAACATGGTGAGGGTTGAGGGTGGTTATACAGGGGCTGCAGCGGCACTCTGTGATCCTGCTGCCGTTCCTGAAGCTCCACAAGACGCCGGAGCATGTCAGTTTGATCACGCAGCAGCCCCAGAGTTGCATCCCGCCACCGCTGATCTTCCTGCCGCCACCGCTGATTTTCCTGCCGGTCTTCCTGCCGCCACCTCTCATCTCGGTTGTCCCTCCTGTCCTCACGTTCATCCCTCCTGTCCTCACGTTCACTGGCCTCTTTCCTGTAATTTGAAACCACGTCCTTCCACTCATTCAGATGAGCTCTTTCATTGCGTGTAACTTCCATAACATCCGAGAACATCTCATCTCGCGTCTTCTTTTTCCTCCGCCTTATCTGTGCTAGCCTTTGGGATGGAGGAGGGATGGTTGAAAAATTTGCAGCTGCATGAGGGAGATAAATATTTAGAAAGATACATTTTACAGAACAATGGTTATACTCTTTCACAGTGAAAAGCAGTATTCACCTAGCACATGTGATTTCCCTACAAGGTCGCATTTTTCATCTTAATAGTGAGTGCCTGCAGCTCTGGAGTTACAGATCTCACAGACCCAGGTCTAGGCATCCGAATTCAGCTGGCATGCGCCCATGGTAAGCCCCTGTCATTCCGCGTCTGTAGTGATTTACCCCTCCCCCCCAACGCATGGCTAATACCACGCTAGCTCCCGGCTAATCACCAACCTTCCCCACTGCGTGTCTGGTACCTTGGGAAGATGTGACCAAACACAGAAAAGATCATCGGCATTTCACTCCTCCTCCCCCAGGAAAGTTTTTTTTAAGCTGATGCAGTCCACGAACCCAGTAGAAAAATGGCCACCCCCCTTACTTAAATTCCTGATTTTTAACCAGGTTATCCTGAACGATATCACTTTGCTGAGGATAACAGAACAAGATAAAGAACGGATGCTTCTTGAATGCCAGCAGTCACCGGGACCATACGCTGCTATGCTTTGCCACGCAATGATACCTGATTACTTGCTACATGCATGGCGTGGTAAAGTGTCCTACCACGGTGGGCGGAACAAGGCTGCCTTGCCCAGAAACCTTCTGCAAAGGCTTCTGGAGTACCTACAGGAGCGCTTCATCGAGATGTCCCTGGAGGATTTCCTCTCAATCCCCGGACATGTTAACAAACTTTTCTAAGTAACTATACTGTCTGCATCCCAAGTCCTCAGGGCAAATCAATCATTAAAAAAGGCTTGCTTAAAAAACAATGTTTGCTATTTGCAAAGGTACACTCACCAGAGCTCCCTTCCATGGCATCATTGTCTGGGATAGTGGCTTGTGAGGGCTGGGAGGTGATAAAAGTTCCTGGCTGCTGGGGCTCACGGAGTGCTGTGTGCTCTCTGCTAGGTCTTCCTCCTCTTCTTCATCTTCATCTTCTCCGTCTGCATAATCCTCAGCCATGGCAGAGATTACAACCCCCACCTCGGAATCCACGATCAGGGGTGGGGTACCAGCCCCTAAAATTGCATGCAGCTCAGCATAGAAGCGGCATGTTTTTCGACCTGCCCCGAACCTTCCGTTTGCTTCTTTGGTTTTCTGGTAGCCTTGTCTGAGCTCCTTAACTTTCACTCTGCACTGCACTGAGTCCCGGCTGTGGCCTTTATCCGTCATAGCCTTAGAAATTCTTTCAAATACTTTTTCATTTCGTCTTTTGGAACGCAGTTCTGTTAGCACTGAATCCTCTCCCCAGATAGCGATCAGATCCAGTACCTCCCGTGCAGTCCATGCTGGGGCTCTTTTACGATTATCAGGAGACTGCATTGTTAACTGTGCTGATGAGCTGTGCGTGGTCACCTGTGCTGATGAGATGAGATCTCCACTCTGGGGAAGCAGGAAATGAATTTCAAAAGTTCGCGGGGCTTTTCCTGTCTACCTGGCCAGTGCATCCGAGTTGAGAATGCTGTCCAGAGCGGTCAGTGGTGCACTGTGGGATAGCTCCTGGAGGCCAATACCGTCGATCAGCGTCCACACTAACCCTATTCCGATATGTTAATCCTGATATTAGCGCTACTCCTCTCGTCGGGGAGGAATACAGAAACCGATTTAAAGAGCCATTAAAATCGATATAAGGTGCCTCCTAGTGTCTAAAACCGATTTAAACGCCTAGTGTAGACCAGGCCTGAGTTTGTATTTGTTTTGTAGATAAGTAGAGGACTTTAGGCTCCTGGGCTGCCATTCCTACTCCTTTCACAAGCATTACATTCACTTTTAAAAATTGGAAGATCAGCGCCTCAGCTGTCGTAAACTGATGTAGCTCCATTTAAGTCAATGGATGCCAATTTGTAGGAGCTGAGGATCTGGCTGAAAGCAGAAGAGCTGGTAAAGCTTTAGCCATGGTGAATTCTCATCAAGCCTTGCAAGGATTATATATGCAGTTTGGACTGGTTCATATGTTCTTTAGTTTCTATATGTTCCCTCTTGGTGACAACTGTGAGCTACAAATTGCCATGCCGATGATACCTAGTGGTACTGTATGTCATTCTCATGACAATTTGAAAGGGATAAGCAGTGTGTTATGACTTGACTATCAGAAATCCATATTAACATGACTCAGAACTGGCTGAGATTGAACCCAGGGAAGCCCAAATTATGCTGAAATCGGAGGAGAGCAGCATTTTCCTAGAAATTTTCAGAGCCATCTCAGAGGGCTAGTACAGTTTGGACTCTAGGCGTATCTCTAATAAAAACTGACATCTGTAACATATGCCTCTTTGACATTGGGGTTGGATTACTACCGTCCTCTCTGTTGTGGGCTACCTGGGAGACTGATCCATTGCTTGCAGCTAGCGCAGAATTCAGCAGCTTGATTGTTGGCGTGGCCAGAGGGGATTGTGCCTGCCTGCTGCTCAGATGACTTTACTGGCTGCCTGCACAGACACTGACTGAGTTTACGATTTTATTCTTGCAATATGATGCACTTAACAGAGTGGGTCCCAGATACCTTGCTAAAGCTGCTGCCCCATGTATCCCTTATGAAAACAAAAGCAGTAGCAGCAACAACTACTAAACCCCTACAGTATTCTCCAGTAAAGACACATAGCCCTTTAACAGTACCATTGGAAGCTATCATGTTTGGGACAATTATTGTACAATACAGTCCTGTTTTTATTTTTATAGCGTGTGGGATGTATGCTCTCTCCCTCTAAAAATTGAGAGTAAGAGTATGTCTACACACGGCTAAAGGCCCTGCGACTGGCCTGATCAGTTGACTGGGGCTGACTGGGCTTGGGCTCCTAGGCCTGAAAAGCTGCTTTGTAGATATTCGGGTTTGACCTGGAGCCCGAGCTCTGAGATCCTGTAAGAGTGGAGGATCAGATTTATAAAGCTTTTAATAGCACAAGGCTTTCATCACAGGACATTGAGTAGATTTTGTGTGATATACTTTGAGATTAAAAACATAATTAAAAATTATCTTATAATTTAGTTTCTAATTTTTGTCAATGTATTTCTGTTTTTGTGATGCTGATAGAGTACCACAAACCATTAAGGTGGGGTGATACACTGAATATAAAATGTATTAGTTTGGTTGGCTAGTATTTTGCTAGGAATAACTATCTCTGTTCATATATTAGAAGGTAAATCTGATATGCTGAAGGTAGTTTCTGGGTGACAAGGAATAAATTAGTCTCAGTGCTTCAAAACACAAAATTGAGATAGTGGAAATAACGGGGTTCAAGAAGGCCACAAATATATGAAAGTGATAGTGTGAAAAAGATAAACAAACAATATAGACAATGCAGCATAAACACACTGATTTTTTTTAATGAATTGGATTCATCGGCATAATAGGATAAGTATATGGAATTTACATTTCACACTAAAAATAAAAATTGATTCCACTAACCAACAGTTTAGTAGGACCACAGCAGGGATTGAAGCAGGGTGTACTGTCCAGCAGTCACCAGCATTGGAAAAGATCCTAGAGGTCCGGGGCAAGGACCTAAATTTCTGAAATAGGATTGGGATTAGTTTAGTGTAAACACCTCTTCTAGTCACCCCAGGCTTGTTTACAGCACTGCAAAATGATCATAGATGTCAGTACCCAAAACCATTGGCCTGTTCACATTTACCACACCCTATCTGAATCCTATGCCATCCCCTCTACACCTTTCATGGCTAGAGATATTTAAAACACGCATGTACAGTGCCAGTAAATTGCAACAGTGTGCAAATTATACTCGCTAGGTACTTGCATCTTTCAAGTGCCAAACTTATGCTGAAGCAATCATTTACTGTGGATGCCCTGAAATAGTTTCACCAGTTTTAAAGATTTTGCCAGTTTTAATGGAAAGCCCCATTTGAAACTGGGAGAACTTTTTACATACAACCACTTCACTCCACTGATTAATTTTATTTGTTCAGTTTTAGAATTCCCTATTACCTTGATAAGGTACAACAACAAATTCTGTCACAGTTGTGATAGTCCACGCATATGGGGATAAACACACTGCATTAACTACTATGTGAAATAGGGATGGTCTTGTGATTCAGGTGTACTAGGACCCAGCGTACTAGAACTGGGTTCAATTCCCAGCTCTGCTAGGCTCTCTCTGCAATCTTGGGCAATTCACGGAGTCTCTCTGTACATCTTAGTTCAGATCTTTGGTTAGTACCGTAACACAATTGATAAATCCCTGTGTTTGCTTGGACTATAGCCTAGATCCACAAAGGTACTTAGGCTCCTAACTTCCATTGAAATCACATTGTACACGGAGCACATAATAATGGGGCCAAAAATATTGCCACGGCAAAATGTCATCAAGTCACGATACAGTTGAAAAACTCTGAGACAATGGTGCCAGGATGACTGGTTCACAATGACAAATGACATGAACCCCATTGGCAGTATACGTTTGAGTATGCCACATGCCAGTTCTTTATACAGAGTGTTAATTATCCTAATGCTAGAGGAAAAAAATCCTCTTTGTTTGACAGGCCAGTTTCCAGGCAGACTAAAAGAAGACCTCTTTGCCTGTCTATGTTCAAACAATCGCAGCGCAATTTCAGTCTGGTGAACCCCTTCCCGTTTCAACAGACTGGAGGCTGTCATCGTTAATCAAATTTACTCTAATATTAAAATATTCAGAAAGATGGGAAAAGATGTCACCAAATGATTGACTTTTTTATTTTTTATTTTTATGTCTGCTATGCTGCCACTGGATGCTGTTGTTTGGCTGTTCATCACACTCATCTCAGCAAGCAGAGGCAGAGCAGATCTGCATGGTTTCAGAAAACCACCTACTCAGAGACTTTAAGGCCAGAAGGGACCATCATGATCGTCAACTGTTGTGCCAGGCAACAGGCATCCCTTTGATATGTAAGAAAAGTTTCAGGCCTGCGGGTATATTCATACTATTTAGTTATTTTAATTGGTTATCTTCATTATTAATCAAGTAACTGGGAGAACTTGCATCTCCAGATGCAGATTGACAGGTCAATATAAATAGTCCCACTGCACTAGTCTCTTATTAATTCCCCCCAGTCTTACAGCAGCTAGAGAAATGCTCTCTTGAAACCATAAAATCATGACTCTCTGGGTCATCTAAGAGTGGTTACAGATGTGGTCAGCTAGAATTTTCAGTGGTTTATTTGTCTGTTCTAGAGCCGCAAATGCAAGTTAATAAAAAACATAAGCAACAGAAAGTGTTTAGCGATAAGAGCCCGCCACACAAAAAACTGATTATTATAAAACTAGCACTCCAAGGAGTTCCGTAAGCTAATCTTCAGATCCTTCTCCAATACCAAAGAAAAACAAATCTCTCTCTTAAAAGAGCAACTCCAGTTAGAGACTGTAAGCAATGGACCGTCACTATAGATGGGAGAACTATATACTGTAAACTTGGGCAGGTACCTGTAGACAATGTTCCCCTGCAGATTTGAGCAATATCTCTGCCTGGATCCTAGCAAGAATCTCTGCCTTTTTAGTCAGACTTAGAGTATCTCACTTTGATTCACAACGGATCACTCAAAAATAAGAGATCACTCACTTATCAGTGTGGCAAAGAAGACAATTCCCAGTGCGATAACATTTTCTGCATGATGCCCAGAAAGTACAAAAGAAAACGAACAACAAAATTTCCTCAAACAAAACCAGCGCTGTCCCAGGAAAGACTAATGTAACTCATTTTGATAAGACTGTGCTGTAGGTATCCATAATTCGCCTGGATGTGACATACATCATGCCCATTTCACAAGCATATTTATAAACAAAAACATCTCATGAATCTGGAATCCTAAAACCAAGCAAATAAAGTTGTGCCTCCAATTTAGCATACAGTGTAGTAAGCACCCCTCTGACATTCTGTGCCAGAATAAATTGTAATACCTGTTCAGAAGGAGAAAATCTACAGCATGTGATGCTTAAACATTCCTGAATTCTGAATGTTAAAGATGTTGACAAAATCTTATCACAAAACCATAAGGTGTTTGCGGCCATTGACTGCTTCAGAAGAAGATGGGGTCCTGCGGGAGAGGCCATCAGTTTCCAGGCTGATGAAGAAATTCAGCAATTAGCATTCAAGGCCACATTTTGAGCTCTGAGTTGAAATGCTGCCACTAGAAATGAAAGCGAGTCATTCACCTTCCCAGAAATATGCCTACCATGAAACTGGATATTACCTAACAGACAATACAACCGAAAGAGCCTCAGCAGACACATTAATGAACTGGAGCATGCTGACTGTTTATGAGCAATTGCCACTACAGCCAGATTGTCGGAGTTGAACAAAACTCTGTTGTTTGCCAACTGCTGACCCCAAATGGTTATTACTATCAGCAGAGGGAAAAATTCCAAATACGTGATGTCTCTTCCTACCCTTGCCAAGAGCCATTTCAGTGACCACTGAGCTTCACACCAAGACCCCTTAAAATGCAAACGCTTTACTGAATGTCAAATCAGAATAAAGCTGTAGATCAAATGTAAAGGACGCATTGACCAGCAACAACCCCCTTTATAGTGCTTGAAAAGTATCTTCTATATTTTCAGATCTGTATTAAACTATCCAAACTGACGTGGGTTTTTCTTCTCCTCTGCTCCCACTGTGGCCTGAGCTAATCTCTTATGTAGTGTGCCCTGCCTAGAAATTTAACCTTTCTCATAGTCAAAATTCAAATAACCATCAACTTTGTAGCTGTTAACTTTCAGCCCTGACTTTGGTTGCCAGGCATCAGTTTTAGAGCGGAATGCCCAATCGAAAAGGGACCCTGGTGGCTCAGTGCTGACTGGGCTGTTAAAAGTCTGGTTGGTGGTGCAGTGTGTCTAAGGCAGGATCCCTGCCTACCCTGGCTCCTCATGGCTCCTGGAAGCGTATATGTCTGCACCTCCAGCGCCGGCTCCACAGCTCCCATTGGCTGGGATTTGTGGCCAATGGGAGCTGCAGGCTGGTGCCTGTGGGCACAGGCAGTGTGCACCGCACAGAGCTGCTTGACCATGGTTCCTGGCTAATGGGAGCTGTGGAACCGTCTGCTTCCAGGAGCAGTGCAGAGCCAGGTCAGGGAGGGAGCCTGCTGTGCCACTGCCGGGAGCACCTAAGGTAAGCGCCGCCCAACTGGCGCCCGAACCCACACCCCAACCCCGTGCCCCATGTCAGAACCTCCTCCCGCACCCTAACTCCCTCCCAGAGCCTGCACCCCGACCCACTGCCCCAGCCCTGAGCCCGCTCCCGCTCTCCAAACCCTGTGGTCCCAGACAAGAGCCCACTCCTGTACCCCGGAGCCCAGTGAAAGTGAGTGAGGGTGGGAGAGAGTGAGCAATGGAGGTAGGCAGGATGGAGTGGGTCAGAGGTGGGGCCTTAGAGAAGGGGCGGGCTAGGGTTGGGCCCTCAGGAAGGGGCAGGGCAGGAGGTGGGACAAGGGTGTTTGGTTTTGTGCAATTAGAAAGTTGGCAACGCTAGCCCTGACCAGCCTCTGCAACAGAACATTTCGAGCTTAGCAAAAGGTAAACTAGGTTCCAACTCCTCAAAATCCAAATATATCAGCTTAATTTTGATGGCCTTTTTATGTTGTCAAATGGAAATACCAACTCTGTCTTGTTTGCCATTAACTGTGTCAGGGGGAGGGGGGAGTATGGAGCAGCATTCATGTTGCGTTCCCTGCCGGTACCTGGCCCAGGCCGGGGAAGCAAATGATCCAACCAGTGGACCAAAATTGGTGATGAATCCTGGTCACGTGCCACCTGAGGCATGTTCCGCATACGCTAAGAAGAAGAAGATTAATTTTGTCAGCCACTAATGAGCAAACATTTTCAGCTTGTGACGCTTTCCTGGTTCAGGATTAGGGCTGGATGAACAGTTCAGGAAAGAATGTGATTGCACCTAAATGGACATCTTATAGTAGGCAGTTGCACTCTTTTGTGAGTTCAGTTTTGGTTAATATAGCTATGTGATATCATGGCATTTGCAATAGGACACAATTGTCATCTTATCAAACCACCAGTTCAGATATTTTCTGTACCTTGCTACCCTATAACCAGGGCCGAGATTGTTATTTGGGTGAAAGTTTGCCAGATACTGTGGTTCATTTAGAATTATGCAAAACATTTATGGGAGTTTTGTCCTAACCTTGGAGCTGATCTTGAGAGGTATTGAACATTTGTGACTTCCGCTTTTACTTAGACTGGAGTTTTGGTGCTCAGCACCATTGAGGATTAGGCCCGTTTCTTTGTTTCAGGCTATGTGATTTTGCACACCCTGAGTTATGCAAAGTTACCACTGAATCTCTCATGTGTTCATATTATTTGTTGTTTTTATTGCAGTAGCACATAAAGAGCTAAACAGAGATTAGAGCCCTGTTATTCTAGGCAAATAACACAGACCATCCTCACTCCAGAAAGCTCACAATCTAGAGTTTAAACAATATGCAACTGGTGAATAAGACAAATGGTGAGTGAGCTAAGAGGACAAAGTAACAGTAGAGACAAATGCATTTGCAAGTTAGTAATTGCAGATGATTACCAGCATGCATAACCAATACTAGAAGGTGATGATTTGTAGGCACCATGGCAAAGGTAAGTTAATGCTTTGCATCTGAAACCATTAACCAGCTCTGGTTTGTTCAAAACTGAGTCTTGTTTTTAAAGGAACCTGGACAAAATATTGGGGTTTGTAACAGAACAGGGAGCCATTTTTGCTGGGTTTCCATTTTCGTGTTGCATATCTATAGGTAAAAGCCAAACCTATACATGACGGAGGTTGCTCATATTTCAGTTCCATACATACAAATGAATTTACCCTTTTCTTACTGTTACCACTTTAACTTACTCAGGAGAACACCTTGACAGATATTAGTAGGGTGGCTATCACCGTGGATGTGGGCTATGCAGAGGAACAATCTGTCTTTGTGTCTTTGCAAAACAGAATGGTCTGATTCCAGCAACCATTGATAGAAGCCAGAAAACAGCTGGCCCGTACCGTTCTTTGGCATTGAGTGACAGTCTTACCAGAAACACAATCTTGGCTGCACTCTGTATCTTAGCAGAAGAAACTAAGGTCTATTAAAAAAAAAAAAAGAAGTCCCTAGTGTAAATATGCTCACTCTATAATATGCTAACACCCTGTTAACTAGAGAGATCTGATGATTATATTACTGAATAATGTTTCTCTCAAACAAAGCTCACTGTTGTAATGATTATTGTTTTGTCTCTGATATTTACATGGCAAAGATTTGTAAATCTGTTAAAACTTCCAGAATAAATAAATAGATTAGTCCCTTTCTGGTTACTGGTAAATGGTAGATTATTCAATGTGATGATTATCCAATGCATATTTTAGGGATAAAGTCCAAAATGTAAACTGGTGAGAATAAGAGTTCACTTCTTTGTCCAGAAAAATCTATTCTTTGATATTCTGGCTAATTATACTATGAAAGAAGGTTTACAAACAACAGATTTTGTTTGTATTATATGACATTCTAGACCCATTTCAAGCAGAGGAAGCCAGAAACCAGAACAATTCAAAAATTGAGCCTTGTATCTTTAAAACAATGGTATATTCCAAATGTATAAATAAAAAAAAAAATCTGTTCACAACAGGCCTACAATATATTTTTAACTCTTTATAGTGTTTGGATTTAGGGCTATACTCAATATTTGCTGTAGGTGGGAACTTCCATCACATAGGTAGTGTTGTTTGGATGAGATATTCATCAAGATTCTTTTTCTCCAATCTGTGATATATACACGGAAGCTAAAGATCTGAAGACACGCTCTGGAAAGCATAGGGTTAGCTGTAGTATTCCCTATTTCATTCAAGCAAGTTCTAATGCCCATAGCTACTGGTGGGTTTATAATAGCTACCCTTCCTAAAAATACACTACATCTCTAGCATCTAACTCAAAATGTTGTAATGATATCTTTGGCTAAAACCAGATTCTGTTCTATTCTCTTGCTTACCTGGATTGTTGTCCTGTGTCCTGTCTAATTTGGGGCCAGGTTTTCAGAAATGCTCAGCGCCCAGCATTTTGAAAATCTGGCCTTTCAATTATGCTTTCTCTTCAAGGAGGGAACCATTTCTTAATCTATCTTTGTACGGTGCTGTGTACATTTATGGATAGATATTTTGTTCATTATTAATATTCTACATAAACGTCCTTGGTGTGCTTTTTTAAAATTGATTGGCTGATTATTTTTTATTTTGTTTTTAAAAAGTATGCCTTGGTCAGCACTAAAAACAAGATTATTATTTGCTGAGTTAAAAGTAGATATGAAAGCATTCAGATTCTTGTTCTGCTCAGGCTTTTTGCACTTTCCCTGTTCAGCTGAGAAACACCAAACACAGACATCTTGGAATGACTGTACCTGACCAGTTATCAGATGACATGTCCCTCCTCCTTGAAACTTTGGTAGCCGGATCAAACACTAAAGGCATAAAACCTAGCAACTCTAGGAGGAAATGTCACATTTTTTTATCAGAGCTAGACAAGACCATTTTTGGCTCGTAGTATTAGTAGAGAAAGTGCAGGAAGAGAGACTCTAGAAGTGGATGTGAACATGTCTTCCTTATTGAGCATCAATGATTGATAGAGCAACAGAAGAAAACATACCAGGAGTCTGATTCACCTTTGCTGATGCAGAGAAATGTACACTGCCTTATATCAGCCAGGCTTTCTGGCCCATATGGGATTCGTTGCCATCAGCGAGGGAAGGCACAATTCCTTCCGCTGCTCTCCATCAGGGTTACTGCCAGGGAAGCAACTTTAAATTCCGCTGGCAGCGCTTTAGTGTCCTTTCAGGTGCAGGCTGCTGTGGAAATGTGCTGAATCAGCACAGCACTGCACACCCACTCTGAGCCTAACACCTATTTTCTAGACAACGGCCCTGTCTTTTAGGTCTGGTCAGCCTGCGGACCCCTGATGGGATAGAGGCTACAGCTGCTTTCTGCAGACAGAACCTCCACCACTAGTAGACTTTCTATTGGTGGAGGTTTCTGTCTCGGTCTATAGAGAGAGAGAGAAAGGAACTCTTTGTTGGAGCTGCTAAAAAAAATTCAGGCAAAATATTTTTTCATCGGAATTTGCTGATTCATTGAAATCAAAATGTTTCATGGAGATGGTTCGATTTCAATTACGTTCCAACAGAATATGGGCAGAGGGGAGACAGGACTCCAACTGCCAGGTTCTGTCAGAAACCTGCCTGGTTTAACGGCTAGCTTGCCCACCCAGCTCCTTGGTGGTCCACCTGCCAGAAAGCATTGGGGTCAGATACCTCAGGGCTTCCACGGTTCCTGGCTCTTGGGCAGCCCATCAGACAGACTGCCCTGGAGCTGGGGCTACATTCCTTTTTGCAGAGAATTTCAAAATGTTTGGTTTTAGCTTCCATTTGGAATGATACCAAATTTAGAAATGTCAAAATTCTCCACTAAATGGAAATCCCTTTCTCCCCACTGCTGTAGTAGCTGTCTTGAATCTGTTGTTTGAATACAGACGGGTGGGAATAGTGCTCTCTAACAT